>NC_135661.1:21169195-21788728 GCF_964188315.1 Podarcis muralis
GACACCAGTCAAGCTTGCAAAAATCTATCATTTGCCCGATAATAAATGTTGGAAATGTAAAGAAACTGAAGGTACATTCTTTCACCTTTGGTGGACGTGCCCAAGGATTAAGGCTTTCTGGGAGATGATATATAATGAAATGAAAAAGGTATTTAAATATACCTTCCTGAAGAAATCAGAGGCCTTTCTCCTGGGCATTGTCGGCCAATTGGTGCCAAAGAAGGATAGAACTTTCTTTATGTATGCTACAACAGCAGCGAGAATACTTATTGCAAAGTATTGGAAGACTCAAGATCTACCCACACTGGAAGAATGGCAGATGAAGGTGATGGACTATATGGAACTGGCGGAGATGACTGGCAGAATCCGAGACCAGGGAGAAGAGTTGGTGGAAGAAGATTGGAAGAAATTTAAAGACTATTTACAGAAATATTGCAAAATTAATGAATGTTAGAATGATGTTGGAATGAAGTTAAGTGGTTTTAGCAGCAATGTTATTAAGGGTTAATAAAAATGGATTATTATTAGATGGGAATTTGAAGTAAAAATATACTAAGAAAAAGGATCAAGATAAGAACAAAGAGGGAAAGGATTTGCTGAATTAATTAACTGATTTGGGATGCAAAAAAGGGAGGTGTGAGGAGGTCCAGGAAACAAGTGAATGAAAGATAAGATATGGAAATACTGATTTGTTTTTTGTTGTTGTTTTTTAGTTTTTTTGTAATTTTGTTTGAAATTTTAATAAATATTATTATTATATAAAAAAAGGAAGGTCTTCTTCATGTGGCCCAGAACTAAACAGAGAAATTAATTCCCCAAACAGGTAATGACGGACTGGGCAAATTCATACGGGATGTTCCATGATGCATTATGATTTACTGTTTACAACTATATTACTATGTTCTTGTTTCAAGCTGCAAAGAGAAGTTTTTTTTGTTATTGGGTGCACATGCAAATATTGTCCATAAAATAAAAGGCGTGCGGACACAAATCTAGGAACCTCAATCAAACGGGCAGTTTTCCAGAAAGCAAAGGGGTGAGTCTTCCACGGACCTTCTGTTTACACATTTCTCAGCGAAGGGGCAGCAACAGGGGGAGCCTCCTGGTCTCTCCCCTTTGATTCCATCCACCTGGCAGATCCCCGCTTCTTAAATATGAAAATTCAAACCATTCCCTCCTCGCTCCCACCCACTCAGGCGGGACACAATTGGGGGCGGAGAGGCAGATTTCTGTGCCGCCGCCGCCACCTGCTCTGCCATGAATTTCCTGGCCTCCTCCCCACCCCACCCCACCCCCCGCCGATGAGATTTGCAGGTACTCTTTTGAATAACAACACCTGGCCCTCATTTCATGTCCTTTGTGGCAGCGGGGTCTCTCCGGAGCCAGTGTGGCACCGCAGCTCTCCAAATCCCAAGCTGAGCAAACAGCTCTGTTCAAGGCAAAAAAACAAACCACACACACAAGGCGCCCATCTTGCCAAAGCCATTAAGCTGCAGGAAGGCGATACCAAGTGGGCTGGGCTGGCAGGGATAACATATGCTCCAGCTGTCCCTGTTTACCAGGGATGGATGGCCCTTATTTTCTGGTGCCCGTCCTCAGAGCGAGAAGAGAAATCAATTCCTGTCTGTGTTTCTCCTCTTGGGCGAGTGTGACGTATTTGATAGCAAATGGGGGGCCTTAGAATCAAAAAGCCCCATTTCAGGCCTTGCTCTGATCATGCCTCTTGCTCAAGAGGCCTCAGAAAACTATTTATGAATTATTTCAAAACATCTATATGCCGCTTAATCGTAAACCCCTGCTCTCAAATCAACACCTCAAAGCGGTTTGCAAAATGTTACCTGGATGGCTTACAAAAACGCCACATTTAAATTAAATCTCTCTCATCTCACCCGAGCCCTCGAAGGGAGACGGATGAATTCGCCAGCCTTCCCTGCACATAGAAATCTAGATGGTCGAGGGGGTAGGTGTCGTTTATGGCATGGGTTGTGGGGAACCTGTGGCTCTCTGGACATTGTTGCTGCTGTTAATAATGGTAATAATTAGTATTAATCAGCTGCCTCCTCACTCAAATGGCCCCAAGTGACTTACAAACACAAAACCAGTCACAACAGGGACAGCAAATAAAACCTAGAAGTGCCTCTTTAGGAATAAAAGTCAGGTCTTACAGATCCTGCCCCTGTTGAACTCCAACTCCTATCACCCCTGAGCAAAAGTGATGCTGGCTTGAGGCTGACAGATTCAAACAATGTATTGCAGGCCGCAGGTATCGTCATATATTTTCATGACCTTGGCCCAGCTACTTAAATTTAGCACCTGCTGTTTTTGAGGGCTAGGCTTAGGGATGGGCAAATCTTTCCATTTCAGTTTTCCTCAATTTCCCGCTTTTTGCGATCTAAAGATTACCGTATTTTTTGCTCTATAGGACGCACTTTTTCCCCTCCAAAAATGAAGGGGAAATGTGTGTGCGCCCTATGGAGCGAATGCAGGCTTTCGCTGAAGCCTGGGGAGCGAGAGGGGTCGGTGCGCACCGACCCCTCTCACTCTCCAGGCTTCAGGCAGCTATCCGCAAACCTTTGGAGCGTTCCGAAGGCTTGCGGACAGCAGCCTGCAGCCTGAAGCCCGGCGAGCGCTGCGCCAACTCCCGCTGCGCTCGCCGGGCTTCAGGCAGCCATCCGCAAGCCTTCGGAGCGCGGCAGGAGTTCCCGCTGCGCTCGGAAGGCTTGCGGATAGCTGCCTGTTCTGGGGGCTGGGGTCGGGGGAAGCTCGGGCTTCCCCACCCCCAGCGCTGCAAGCTCCAGGAGCGGTGGCGAGGTTGTGCGCAATCTTGCCACCGCTCCTGGACCTGGGGGGGGGGGAATAATTCCCCCCCCTTTATTCCCCCCCCTAAAAACTAGGTGTGCCCTATGGTCTGGTGCGCCCTATGGAGCGAAAAATACGGTAGTTCTTCACCTTCCTGCATTGATTTGCAAATATCTTCTTCTTCTTTTAAAAAAAGAAAGTTCTCATGGAAGAGAAGCATTTTAATCTACATTTTCCCCTAATTTAACATCTCATTTTGCCTACCATTCATTTTCTTTTTGGAGGCAATTTCCCTTAATATATTGCCTTTGGAAGCATGTTAATTTTACCGATAAATGCCTTATTTATTTATTTCATAAAACCCACACGGCGCCTGATTTGCAAAACAGGCAACAACCACCTCAAAGCAGTTTTGCAAAAGAAAAAAGAAAATGAAGTGAAAACAAACAGACTTCTAAAAGGCTAAAATGCAGTAGACTAAAAGCAGATTAAAACTCGCACCAACTTTCTAAACGTCTGGATAGGCATGCCCAAACAATAAAGGTTTTTAGAAGGCACCAAAAAGAGGGCAGTGAAGGGGCCTGCCTGGTATCAACAGGCAGGGAGTTCCAATGGCTACATGCTGCCACATTCAAAGATCGCATTCTTACACACTTTCCCCACACTTTCAGAACCAGATCGCAACATTCAGAGCAGTGCGAATTTCAAAGAATGCCTGGCCTTGGTTTGCATATTGTTTGGGTACGATGCCTGTTTTAACATAACGCTCCACGTTTGAGAGAAGGCCCAACTATTTCCTGGTCCACAGAATCCTGCCTCCTGCTCAAATCCCGCCCCCCTCTCTCCCCCCTCACCTGATTGGTCAGATGAGAAGTGAGGTCTTCCGACTTGGGGTCGTAGTTGAGGCATGTGAGGCGGACGTAGCCGTGGCCAAAGAAGAGCATGAAGGGGCATGTGCAGGCGATGAGGAGGTATGAGCGAACATCAAACTTCTTCCCCTCTAAGAGCAGCGGCTTATCAATATACCTGAGAAACCGGGAGGATATGCATCTCTGTGGCACCTGAGCTTCTGAGGCTCTTCAAGTCTCGCTCATGCCAATCTGCTTATTTTATTTTTTATGTTCTAATCTATTTATTTATTTAATTATTATTGTTGTTGTTGTTGTTGTTGTTGTTGTTATAAATATAAATTTCAAAATAAATCAAAGAAAGCGCATGGAAAGGGTAACTTATTAACACAGCAGGCACAAAACAGCTCGATAACTATGCATCCTCATTATCTTAATATTTCCTTCCTCCGTTACAGTTTCTTTATGGGGGGGGGGGTTCCATGCAAAATTCTTCTTTCCAGGGTTTCGGGGTGAAAAGATAACTCAAAAGGTCCGTAGTCTAGAACACAGATTCCCAAAAGAGGTAGTGGGATAACCTGGGGTGGGGTGGGTGGGTTTCAAAGTTCATCCGTTTGGTTGAATTAATTAAACTAATTGGATTTTTGAATGCATGTGCAGCTAATGGTTACTGTTTCAAACCGCATTGCATTACAGTGGTACCAACAGTTACAAACACTTTGGGTTACAGACTCCGTTAACCCAGAAGCAGTACCTCGGGTTAAGAACTTTACCTCAGGATGAGAACAGAAATTGCACAGGGGCGATGTGGCGGGAGTGGGGGGCCCATTAGCTAAGGTGGTGCTTCAGGTTAAGAACCGTTTCAGGTTAAGAACAGACCTCCGGAACGAATTAAGTTCATAACCAGAGGTAAGTAAAGGTAAAGGTACCCCTGCCCATACGGGCCAGTCTTGACAGACTCTGGGGTTGTGCGCCCATCTCACTTAAGAGGCCGGGGGCCAGCGCTGTCTGGAGACACTTCCGGGTCACGTGGCCAGCGTGACATCGCTGCTCTGGCTAGCCAGAGCCGCACACGGAAACGCCGTTTACCTTCCCGCTAGTAAGCGGTCCCTATTTATCTACTTGCACCCAGGGGTGCTTTCGAACTGCTAGGTTGGCAGGCGCTAGGACTGAGCAACGGGAGCGCACCCCGCCGCGGGGATTCGAACTGCCGACCTTTCGATCGGCAAGCCCTAGGCGCTGAGGCTTTTACCCACAGCGCCACCCACGTCCTAACCAGAGGTACCACTGTATTATTATTCTTCCTTCCTGGATTGTGTGAACCACCATAATGAATAATAAAGGTTGGGTTGGGGGCACGAGGGATGAGTTCGTGGAACCAAGGGGGCGGTGACCCGAAAAAGTTTGGGAACCGCTGCTCTAGAATATATAGAGGACAGGAAGTGGGTATTATGATCCTTTATGCTTGTATATCCAATAAAGGCTTTCTAGATTTGTAAGATTGGCAGAGAATAACTAGAGAAAACAGAATAGACCTCCCAGCCCTGTGGACAGCACACAATGCTTCTGTTTTTCAAATACTGCTTGAACTGTTTTTGATAGTCGTAAGTGGACTGATTAAACTAGCCGTGCAATTGTCATGCTTGCAAGGAAAGTGGACATTAGCTGATGTTGAAAGTGGGCATTAGCTGATCTCATGTTTGTTTGATTTGATTACCCTGGCCTGAGGCAGTGTGTGTGTTTGTGTGTGTGTGTGTGTGTGTGTGTGTGTGTGTGTGTGTGTGTGTGTAGTGCCAGATTTAGGTATAAGCTAAACAAGCTATAACTTAGGGCCCCACTCTTTTGGGGGCCCTCAAAAAAATTAAAGGGGGGAAAAACTGGATCTACATTTCCAAAATATAAGATAAAAAGCAAATAAAATAAAACCTACAGCTTAATAATTATTTCACTATTAATATACTTCTTCTTAATTGTATTTCACTATTAATATACTTCTTCTTAATTGTATTTCACTATTAATATACTTCTTAATTGTATTTCAGCTCAACATTTACTTTGATAAAATACATATGTTGTTATGTGCAGATGGCTTTAGATACCTATTAGGTCCATAAATTACCATATAGCATATATATTCAACACAAATAACAGTGACAATTTGTTGTTGACAAAAGACAGCTGGACATATAAAGGGCCCCATTACCTTCAGTAGCTTAGGGCCTCATCAAACCTAAATCTGGCCGTGTGTGTGTGTGTGTGTGTGTGTGTGTGTGTGTGTGTGTGTGTACGCGCGTGTGTGTGTATGAATTTTTGCATTTCCACTTCTGTAGGAAGCCAGTTAGACGGGGAGGGGCGAGGGCAGGTGAGTGCAGCTGCTCAGCTCTCTAACAGCTTTGGTATATAGCATTAGAGACTCATTCAGCTCACACAATGCAAAGTCTTTGGCGTGCATTTCCCCCTTTGAAGCTCTCCTTAGATGCCCAGACAGAAATAATCTCTGATCTGTCTCTCTTTCTTTCTCTCTCTCTTCACCACCTGTTAAAATGCTAATGATCTGTCTGTGCCGATGACACGAAACTTTAAGAAGAGAGAGAAAGGTATTGGAAATGAAACTAGGCCGACTGAGGAAAAGACTCTGATCATACAAACGACAGGAAGTCCTTAGACCAGGAACGCTCGAGCTCTATATGCCAGGAGAAATAAAAGGAATAAGGAGGGGGTGGATATCCTGCTGTTGGCCCAATGTACGTGGGTGGCGCTGTGGGTTAAACCACTGAGCGTAGGACTTGCCAATCAGAAGGTCGGCAGTTCGAATCCCCGTGACGGGGTGAGCTCCTGTTGCTCAGTCCCTGCTCCTGTCAACCTAGCAGTTCAAAAGCACGTCAAAGTGCAAGTATATAAATAGGTACCACTCCGGCGGGAAGGTAAATGGCGTTTCCATGCGCTGCTCTGGTTCGCCAGAAGCAGCTTAGTCATGCTGGCCACATGGCCCGGAAGCTGTACCCTCGGCCAATAAAGCGAGATGAGCGCCGCAACCCCAGAGTCGGTCGCAACTGGACCTAATGGTCAGGGGTCCCTTTACCCTTTACCTTTACCCACCCGCTAAGACTTTCCGCAGTTGCTCTTACGCAAAACGCAGAATCCCGTGCAATCGCAGAAAACGGGATGGCACTTTGTTAACACCTTCTGTTCAGATCTCTGAAATTTGCACAAGTACAAAAGCATTTGGGGGAAGGGAACTTAATGTTTTTTTTGACACACACATTGCAAAAAAACTCAGTGAAGACTGAGTAAGCTCAGTGGCTGTGCAATGCCGATTGAATGTTTGGAGGAGCCATAAATGGAATGGAATCTAGAACAGGAATTCTAGATGCTGGAATGGAATCTAGAACAGGAATTCTAGATGCTAGAATGGAATCTAGAACAGGAATTCTAGATGCTAGAATGGAATCTAGAACAGGAATTCTAGGTGCTAGAATGGAATCTAGAACAGGAATTCTAGGTGCTAGAATGGAATCTAGAACAGGAATTCTAGATGCTAGAATGGAATCTAGAACAGGAATTCTAGATGCTAGAATGGAATCTAGAACAGGAATTCTAGGTGCTAGAATGGAATCTAGAACAGGAGGCCTCCAGGATGCCACACTCTGCTATTTTAACCCCCTGGTATGCGGGGTGTTTAACAGGGAGTTTGATGCAAGTCCCCGGCTTTTGCAGCCCATTAAGGGGGGGGACAGGGATGCTAGACGCAGAAGAGGTGCCAAATGGCTCTTGGGATTCTCACTAGGCCACACCCCCTGGCACCAGGCCACACACCTCTCCAGCCCAGCTTCACATCCTCCAGAATGGCTGGGATGTGTCACGGAACTCGACAGCATCACTTGCTTTCCTGGATGGAGGGTTGAGAAGAGTGCCGGGGACTGTGTTCAGGAAGCAGCACACTGTGCAAAGGTTAAGATTTGCAGCAGTTGCTCCTCCCACTTTTGCCACCGGCCCCACCCACTACTGGCCTGTGGCCCCTGGAAGGTAGCCTAGTAAGAGATGCAGACCCTGGGGGTGAAAAAAGTTGCCTGTTCCTGTCATACTGGTTGCATTCCAGGAGCTCGCATTTCTGCAAGATGACGGCCCAAGAAGGAGATTTCCCCAGCCCACCTGAGATCCCAGGCTTCCTTCACCTCAAGCGCACCAGTTAAGTTCCCCAAAGACCATCCAGCAACACCTTTCACCAGCCAGCTGGAAACTTGGGGCAGTGGGTTAGCAGAACCTCCATGTTATGTACTGAAATTCTCACCCTGGGCCAGCAGGGGGATACTGTAGATAGTTATGCAAACGAAGGATCGAAAGTGACGTTCAGTGATTGGATAGTTTGTATGCAAATGAAGGATCAAAAGTGACATTCAGTGATTGGCTAGTTACAGAAAATGGTTACTGTTGCATTCTAGTGGAGCTCTATATAAGCAGGCTGACGGAGCTCCTCAGTTCAGTTCTGTTCCAGCTTACAAATAAAGAGCTGCTTTGGAAGAATCGCTGTGTCGTCTGATATGTTCGCCCACAACTTAACACTCCACATCATTGCGTTCTCTACCTTTGAACGATCCTCGCCGGAGGAATTTTGTAAGGCAGTTTCTTGTACATAGGATCTTCCTCGATGCTGAGGAGCTTAGCTTGCAAGCTGTTGACCTCGGATTGGTTTTTGAGGAGGAAGATCCCTCGGCCTTGGTTCGAGCTGGTGGGCTTGCAGATCCAGATCTGAGGCTCTGCGGAGAAGAGGAGAAACACAGGCAGGTGCCTGATGGGTCTATCTGGCCCATCATGGCCTCCTGGGTTGTAGCTCAGTGGCGGAGCACCTGTCTCACATGCAGAAGGTCCCAGGTTCAATCCCCAAGGACATCTCCAGGTAGGATGGAGGATGTCCCCTTCCTGAAACTCTTGGAGAGCTACTGCCAGTCAGTGCAGGCAATACTGGCTGGCTGCTCTGATTTGGCCTGTGGACCTGTGGGAATATAATGGGGAGGCAGAGAACCATGTCTGCCACCTTGAGCTCTCTGGAGAAAAGGTGGGAGATAAACACAGCAATAAAAGAAAAGGAATTCCAACTATCTCAATTGAGAATAGTTTCTTTTGTCTGGAATCTACAGCCACAGCCCAATTCTGATCCAAAACCAGACAGTGCCTGAGCTAAGCAGGAGTTTGGCAGGATAGGAAAATTGTGAAATGAATTTATTTCCGCTTGGGAGGATGTGATTTAGCTCTGAAGCTCCTGACATTCACCTTCATATATTTCAAAGAATCTCTCTCTCTCGTCCTTGGTATCCAGGCGGAAAGTCTCAGGGAAAAAGTCCTCCATTCTCAAAACCCTGCAAAAGCCCAGGACAAGAAGAAGGGGTTGGAACTTGCATGCTCCTCATGAAGGGATCTGCCCCTCTCCAACTAAGGATGGGCGAACAACCTCTCAGTTTGGGTTTCTCCTTTTCCCAATATTCTGTCCAGTTCTCCACATTTCCACACCTGTTTGTCATTTGTTTAGTTACCTTAAAAGCCCTCTTGAAAACCCACCGGCGAATTTCTCCTAATACGCTCTCATTTGTATGCAATTCTGCCTGATGTACACATTTCCACAGAGCCATTTCCCCTAATACAATGCATTTTTTTTGTATGGTCTTGGCAGAAATAAAAAGGTAAAGGGACCCCTGACTGTTAGGTCCAGTTGTGGCCGACTCTGGGGTTGCGACACTCATCTCGCTTTATTGGCCGAGGGAGCCGGCGTACAGCTTCCAGGTCATGTGGCCAGCATGACTAAGCCTCTTCTGGAGAACCAGAGCAGCGCACGGAAACACCATTTACCTTTCCGCCGGAGCGGTACCTATTTATCTACTTGCACTTTGACGTGCTTTCGAACTGCTAGGTTGGCAGCAGCAGGGACTGAGCAAAGGGAGCTCACCCCGTCATGGGGATTTGAACCACCGACCTTCTGATCGGCAAGCCCTAGGCTCTGTGGTTTAACCCACAGCGCCACCTGCGTCTGCAATCAAATTCATGCTTTACCCTAGTCTGTGCACTTTTTGCACACATTTCTTGGGTTGAGAGCTGCACTGCAAAATTCAGGGCACACTTCGAAACATAGATGTGTTTCGGTTTCCGTATCGCTTCAGAAAGTGTTGTTTTGCTTTTTATTACGTTCTGTATTTTTAATAGATATACTGCAAACTGGCCTGTGAGCCTCGGACAAAGGGCAGTATATAAATTTAATTAATAAAAATAATATAAATAGGTTTGCTTTTAAATGAAAACTGGATCCAGTTTATTCCACACACCCTACCACAACACTGTCCAAACACTGGGTCCATATTTTTAGGGGGCGTGTTTGCCAGGCAGCCCCACTGCTGACATGCCCCCCCCACCAGTGTGGAAATTGGACAACTTTCCTCTTCAGCCAAGGCAGTTCATAGACCTCCATACCCTCAGCTGTGTGTCACATGATTCCTCATGATGTGATCCCAACCAATCAGTGAACACAATGATGTCACAAAGCCAAATAGCTCCAGATTTGAAACCCTGTCACACGCTGACATCTGGAGTTGAGGTTTTGAATGTTGGCACAGACTACATTCTGTTTCTGGAAAGCTGGCTACGGCTGGGGGATGTTTTTTGCAGGGTGCGTGGGAGAGGCAGTTAGATTATAGCTACTTCCCATAGTTAATGTTTTTTTTACTAAACTTTGTCCCTGAGGCACCTCCTGGCCTCCTAAAGCAAACATCACCCATTACTGGGAATGCAGCTACCAAGAAGCAAGAGAGGATTTTGCAGCCTGCGTAATTTTTGCAAATTCTATGCATATTTTCACCTTCTTTTGCATAATGTTGTGATGTTTGCTTTTGCCACACTTAATAATTCACTACAGCTGCACCATATGCTCCCCAGTGAATAGTTTTGGCACCAAAAGGGAGCTGTTAAAGGAATACCCCCCCCCAAAAAACCCCTACTACAATCAAGTCATCTTCCTTTTTATGCCCAATGATAAATGCCACTCTGCTGCCCCCTCTACATGCCCCTCATCTGCCCAAGGGCCACAGTCCTTTCTAGGCAAGATTCTGGGGGCCGCATTACAGTGGTGGGCAGAGTCAGATGAAAAATGAGTGGAGCAAGCCATGTGAATGTTATCTTTGTATGGTAGGCTACACATGCACACCAACACCCTTCTCTATCCTTCAACCAGCTGAGAAAGAAGCATTATGTGGGTTCGAGGACAAATTCCAGCCAGGCAAAAACACTCAAGGAGGTTGTGAAGCAGGTCCAGCGAGAGGCGGGGTTTGGCGAGAGGAAGGCGTGGCCTGTGGAACATCCCAAGGTCCAGATCAGAGAGGGCTAGAGGGCCACCTCTGGCCCCTCTGAGCTCAAGACCCTTTCCCCTTGAACAATATAAGGCGCAGGGAGGATGTGCTTCAGAGTTTAGGGCTCACTTTGTGGTCCTGCTGATCTTCTTCATCACCCGTTCATACTCCCTCAAGTTCATCAAAAGGCCGATCTTCGTAGTGAGGATCTTGTTGTTAGAGATCTGGTAAAGGAGCTGTTCTCCTGCAAAGGGAGGAATAGCGAGAGCCAAGGTGGAGCATGAAGGCTGGGTCAACCTCTCTCACACGCAACACATCCTTTATTGATAACCTTTGGGCCAAGCCCAACCACAAAGAAGAAGAAGAAGAAGAGTTTGGATTTGATATCCCGCCTTTCACTCCCCTTCAGGAGTCTCAAAGCGGCTAACAATCTCCTTTCCCTTCCTCCCCCACAACAAACACTCTGTGAGGTGAGTGGGGCTGAGAGACTTCAAAGAAGTGTGACTGGCCCAAGGTCATCCAGCAGCTGCATGTGGAGGAGCGGAGACGCGAACCCGGTTACCCAGATTACATGACTACCGCTCTTAACCACTACACCACACTGGCTCTCACAAGGGTGCAGGGAGCCCACTGACACCAGCTGCTGCTGGACTGCAGGGGTGCCAACAAGAATAAAATATTGTGGGGGCCAGGTAAGCCCCGCCCCACATATTTGATCACATGACATGGTGCACACACAACATTTGAATGGGAATAAAGGTAAAGGGACCCCTGACCATTAGGTCCAGTCATGACCAACTCTGGGGTTACGGCGCTCATCTCGCTTTATTGGCTGAGGGAGCCGGTGTACAGCTTCCGGGTCATGTGGCCAGCATAACTAAGCCGCTTCTGGTGAACCAGAGCAGCACACGGAAACGCCGTTTACCTTCCCGCCGGAGCAGTACCTATTCATCTACTTGCACTTTGATGTGCTTTTGAACTGCTAGGTTGGCAGGAGCAGGGACCGAGCAATGGGAGCTCACCCCGTCACGGGGATTTGAACCACCGATCTTCTGATTGGCAAGTCCTAGGCTCTGTGGTTTAACCCACAGCGCCACTCGCGTCTCGCTTTGAATGGGAATGCTCATCAGCTTTTAGACTCTTATGATGCTCATGGTTCCATTCCAACTCTATGATTCTGTGCAGAACAGCACCCATCAAGCTGTAGCTAATGGTAGTCAGTAGACCCACTGAAATGAATGGACCTCAGTTAGTCATGTCCATTGATTTCAATGGGTTTGAAAATCATCCCTGACCACTCGCCCTGCTGGCTGTGGTTGATGGAGGTTCAGCAACATCTGCCAAGCCTCAGGATCTCCACTCCCCTGCCCTAAAACCACTAGGGAAATGGTCTTTTTGGTGGTGGCTCCCCCAGGCCTCCTTACCTTCTCTGAAGTTGAAATAGGTGTCCCGGCATTTAGTCTCACACCATTTCAGGATGTAATCATCCCTCCGGTTGTCATAGATACGCTGCCAGCCTTTGTTCTTGCAGAAGGCGTTCAGTCTGCTCAGAGGAAGGAGACAAAACAATGAGGTCCAGCAACTTGTTGTTGTTTTTAAATAAAGAAGAGTCTGGCTACTGGATCAGGCCAAAGGCCCATCTAGTCTAGCCTCCTGATTTCACAGGGGCCAATCATCTGATGGCTGCAGGAAGCTGGGCATGAAGGCATCAGCCCTCCTTCACTCATAAGAACATCAGGAGAGCCATTCCCCAGGATAACCAATAGGGAGACAGCCAGGACTGACATCACTTGTGACTTCAATCACCAAGTTGAAGAGGTTGCTTCTCCCTCCTCCCTCCTCTTCCTCTTTCCTTGTGTGCTGTGTCTGTTTTACACTGTGAGCCAGAGGCCCTGAGGACTAAAGGGTAGCATAGAAATGTTGTAAATAAGGAAATACAAGACTCTGGGGAGCCACAGGAAGAAGCACCCATGACCCAGGGGCAATTCTTTCTGCAGGCGTCCTTACATATCGATTCCATTTGCTCCTCCAATATAATAAAAAGGCCCCAGGTTGGGGGGCTCCTCTGGCTTCTTCTCCTCTGGGTGATTCATTCGGGGCGATGCTTTGGGAACGCTTTTCTGCCCTTTGGGTTTGGTTTCGTTTGCCGGCTCCCCTTCGGCTAAGTTGGAATTGCCTGGAACCAAGAGAGAAAAGCATGGGGGAGTCAGGTGGCTCCACAGGCAGGGCATGAAGGCAACAGCCCACCCTCGCTGTCATGCATCCAACCCTCAGAAGGACCTGGCAGGATCGGGCCAGCATCCTGTTCTCACAGTAGCCAACCAGATGCTCCTTATGGGAAGCCCGAAATCCGGCCCTGAGCACAACACTCCCCGCTGGTGATTCCCAGCAACTGGGATTCAGGGGCCTCCTGCCTCCAGCAGTTGTGGGTGGGCCACCGAAAGCTTGATGGGCCTGGTGTGATCTGCGGGGTTGCCAACCCTGCTCTAAAGTACCGTATTTTTCGCTCCATAAGACGTACCTGACCATAAGACGCACCTAGTTTTAAGAGGAGGAAAACAAGAAAAAAAAATATTCTGAATGAAACCGTGGATGTGCGATTTTTGTGGGCCACAGACATGATATGTGATTTGATGGTGAGTTTGGGGTAGCCCAATGCAAAAATCCTGAAAATCCATGTGGATCCGTGCTTTGTAACCACGTTTTTGCACCATTGTGGCCCCACGAAACAGTGGATGTGTGGGTTTTTTGGTGCAGGCTGTAGCCATGGACATGCTATGTGATCTGATGGTGAATTTGGGGTGACCCAATGCAAAAATCCTGAGGATCCATGTGCTTTTACCTCCCCCCTCCCAGGCAGCCTACTTTATCGCTAGCATCCCTTATCTCCCTCCTGACCGCTTGCCGATCAGCTACTCAGTGGCTTCCTTTCAACACCCCTTTCCCTCTTCTTTCTCTTAGCGCCTTTTCCTTAGCTGGAGCAGTTTTTTGCTCCTCCTTTTTTTCTAATTTCTCTCATTGCTTGTTTTAGTATTCCTGCCTCCTCTCCTTGCAAGTTCGCTGTCTTTACTCCCCCCCCCCCCCGGCAGCCTCCTTTACTCGCAGCCTTATCTCCCGCCCAATCGCTTGCCGATCAGCTGCTCAGCGACTTCGTTTCAACACCCCCTTCCGTCTTTCTTAAAAAAAAAAAAAGGACGATCTGTTTTTCGTCCCAAGCAATTTGGCTCCAGGGACCACGCATTTGCCCCATAAGACGCACAGACATTTCCCCTACTTTTTAGGAGTAAAAAGTGCGTCATATGGAGCAAAAAATACGGTATGTGCTCCCTGCCAGAAGAGACCCTTTCCCCACAGATACGCTTGCTTTGATGCCCGTGTTCACAGGTCTCCGCTGAGCTGTTCAAAGTTCACAGAGCGTTCAAGGAAGGCAGAGTCTGCTCTCCAGAGACCAGGGTGTAGCATCATGCCAATTAATTTGGGGAGGGGGTCGTTGCAACTGTGCGACACCCACCCAGGATGAGAGTCGGCTCCGTCAGGTCGGAACTAATTGGCCATTGCCTCTTTGAAGGCCTCCCACTCTCATGCTGGAGTCCTTTGTGAGAGCAACGCCAGCTTCGCTTTACACATGCAGCCAGCCAGATATGGGTCTGGGTTTGGGGACAGTGTGGGTCGGGGAGGAGTGGGGCAGGGAGGGCACATTGGGGGAAGCAAGAGGGTGCCTACTGCTTTGCTTCTCTGGCTGCAAGTCTTTCTCAGTTTGGCTTTCAAACATGCTCATGAATTTCTCCCTTGTACTTGCGACACACTTGGAATCTGCAGAGGAAGAGGAGGAGAGAAAAAGCCATTGGGCCCTGAACCCAATAACACCAATACTGACCACAAGACTCAAAGATAAATGGTTTGGCGAAAAGACCCATCTCCCCCAACTTTTGCCTTCTAAATTCTGGAGGAGGATTCTGAGGGACATGGCAGTGGGCTCTTCGTGGTCATTCATATTTTGTGCCTTTTAATTTGGAATTGCTTCAAATCAACGTTTCGTCCGTGGTGGCTACATTACTGTTTCTTCAGCACAGCCACACCCACCCTGTATATTTAAAGCACCATAGAATTAGCTGTAGAGCAGGAAGGGACCCCAAGGGCCATCTAGACCAACCCCCCGCAAGGCACGAAACACAGCAAAAGAATCCCTGACAGAGGGCTATTCAATCTCTGTTTTTATTTTTGGAAAAAACCATTCTGCATGCAAAGCAAGTGAACTAATGCTCTTCCCTTAAGATGTAGGAAGCTGGATAATGCAGAGTGAAACTATTGGTCCATCTAGTTTATGATTGTCTACACTGACTGACAGTGGCTTTCTAGGGTTTCAGATAAAGTTCCCTCCCGGCTGTACCTGGAGAGGCCGGGGATTGAACCTGAGATCTTCTGCATGCTCCTCAACTGAGCCGTGGCCCTGCCACTAAGAAAGGAGCTTGCTTTCAGAGAGAGAAAGGGACCGCACACCTTTTTTGCCCATTAGCTCACTCTTTGAGTCGACCAGCACCTCATCTGCCAGAGCATTTCGAGAGGCAGAGTGCCCAATTTGCTGCCAATAATGAACAGGAGGCGCCCAAGCCAAGTTATTTAATGAGACACGGCCAGCTTCCAAATCGAGGGCAGCACCAGAAACGCGAGTGGGTGGATTCAATAAAGTTCAGAGAAAGGAGGACAGAATTCTTTGCTAAGTCCTGGAAACCAGGTTGAGGCTCGAAAGAAAATCTGGGTCACAACTTTCCCCTAGGAACAAAGGAAGCAGCTTTTTACCATTGGCCCATCGAGCTCAGTATTGTCTACACTGACCGGCAGCAGCTCTCCAGGGTTTCAGGCAGGGGACAATCCCAGACCTACATGGAGATGCTTTTAAGTATTGAACCTGGGGCGTCTTGAATGCAAATCTCTGCCACTAAGCTGTGGCCGTTCCCCAAAGGAAATGCACCCATTGAAGGTTCTGCTTTAACTTTTGCAATTATCCTGCACTTTCCACTCGGTCTGTTCATGAAGTGCAGCCCGAGATCAGAGGTGGTGGTGGTGGGGAGTAATTCAGTTTGGTTTGCATTTTAACACCACCCTACCTAATTTGCAGGGACGCGGGTAGCGCTGTGGGTTAAACCACAGAGCCTAGGACTTGCCAATCAGAAGGTCGGTGGTTCGAATCCCTGCGACAGGGTGAGCTCCCATTGCTCGGTCCCTGCTCCTGCCAACCAAGCACTTTGAAAGCACGTCAAAGTGCAAGTAGATGAATAGGTACCACAATGGTGGGAAGGTAAACAGTGTTTCCGTGCGCTGCTCTGGTTCTCCAGAAACGGCTTAGTCATGCTGGCCATGACCCGGAAGCTGTACGCCGGCTCCCTTGGCCAGTAAAGCGAGATGAGCGCCGCAACCCCAGAGTTGGCCACGACTGGACCTAATGGTCAGGGGTCCCTTTACTTTTACCTTTACCTAATTTGCACTTCGGCAAATTCGGACAATCGGTCCATCTAGCTCATAACCACACTTTCCTGAATTCTGCAAGGCAGTTCTCCAGCCACAAAATGTGGACCAAAAATTTATGTATTGAGGAAAGGTGTCCATAAGAATGCAATTATGAGTGAAAACAAACAAAAATGTATTATATTAGGGAAATTGCTTGCAAAAAAGAGAAAGACAGACATATCAGGCAAAATTGAATAGAGAACTGTGTATATTAAGGGGAATGTACACTGATAAATTTCCGTGGGGATCATTTTTTGAAAAAGGAATATGGCAACTGAAATTGACACTTTTGTCCTTTTCTACCTGAGAGTCATAAAAACTGGCTTGGTCTAGTCTGTGGACATTCACAGTCCAGGAATACTTGGCTGTCCATTTGGAAACCTTTGACTTCTCATAGTTAATAGTTAGATATTCATTTCTACCATAATCTGCAAATCCAATAAGCAGCTGTCTTAAGCCTCAGATGGATTTCCGAGATTAAAATGCCATTGCTTGGGCAGGAGGTACGCCTGGCTCCAACCTTGTCATTATTTATGAGCCAGCCCAAGAAGATTTTGTTTTGTTTTCCTGGGCATCTCGGCAGCATCACTGATATGATTGTACTGCTAAATCTGTTTTTAATACGTCCGTGTGATTTTATGACCGCAATCTTTACTTGCTTGAAAATCGCTTTGGGAGTTGGGTGGGTTTTATTTATTTTTGGTAATGGGAAGCGATACATAAATTCAAGAATCCCACTCAATAAACCTCACTTAACAAAATGGAAGCTTTAGTGGTGCTTTGTTTAGGCGGGCGAAAAGGTACTGAGCCCAAAGTTATGGGACAATCAGCCAAGCACTGAGTAGAACTCATTTGGATAACACAACTTTCCGCTGCCTGCCATTAGTATTAGTTTTTTTTTTTTTTTAAAAAAATGTTCATTTATTATTATTTCATTATTGGGGTTTTTTGGGTGGGGTTTTTGGGTTGTTGTTTTTATTTTAATTATATATTTTGTGGTTTTATGACTTGAAGAAAATGTGTGTGCAATGGTGGAGAAGGCTGGCGCGGCTGCGTTTGAGCAGCAAGCCACGCCCCCACCGAGCTTCCCTATTGGGTGCCCAACTGGGGAGGGGCGTGGCGCCAGCCCTGGAGTTGAAGCAGGGGGCAGAGCGCCCCCTGCATGACGCAGGAATCGTCTCCTGCTCACAATCCCTTCCCTCCTGGGAGTAGGAAAGGCTTTGTTGTTTTTATTGAAATTATATATTTTGTGGTTTTATATTTTGTTTTTTTGTACTGTGAACCGCCCTGAGACCTCAGGCTATAGGGTGGTAAAGGTAAATGTAAAGGGACCCCTGACCATTAGGTCCAGTCACGGACAACTCTGGGGTTGCGGCGGTCATCTTGCTTTACTGGCCGAGGGAGCCGGGATACAGCTTCCGGGTCATATGGCCAGCATGACTAAGCCGCTTCTGGCGAACCAGAGCAGCACATGGAAATGCCGTTTACCTTCCCGCTGGAGCGGTACCTATTTATCTACTTGCACTTTGATGTGCTTTTGAACTGCTAGGTTGGCAGGAGCTGGGACCGAGAAACGGGAGCTCACCCTGTCGCGGGGATTCAAACCGCCGACCTTCTGATCGGCAAGTCCTAGGCTCTGTGGTTTAACCCACAGCGCCACCCGTGTCCCTTATAGGGTGGTATATAAATTCTAATTATTATTATTATTATTATTATTATTATTATTATTATTATTATTATTATACTATGCTTCATTGGAAGATCTCAGAGGGGTTCACAAGATAAAAATACAGGATAGAAGCACAAACTAATTAGTTAAAAATGAAAACAAAACAATAACCCCCTCCCACAAACACTTTATTCTAATAGTAGTGCCTGGTCTGCCGTCCCATTTGTCTTTGCCCCACCCTACAAACTTAGACTCCAAATATGTTTTCTTTCACTAATAGAAGCCTTTTTTCCAAGCCCAATTGCAGCATGCGGGTAATTTGAGATGTGTTGAAGTGTGGAGCCAGCCCATTGTGGGTGCATGGAGCCCTCTCCCACCAGCCTCCACCTGCCTTTGTACAACCAGCCCTGCCCATTCATCTTCTGCCTCCCTTTGGCCCTTGAAGAACTCAGTGAGGAGGGACCATCAGTCGGAGCCACCTGCCATTGGCTCCGGCCCCGCCTGTCATTGGCACTGGCTCCGCCTGCTCTGGGCGCCCCTTCCGCCCTGCCAGCCACCACAGGCCCATCTCAGGTTGGTGCTAGAGGCGGTCTTTGCTCACCTCTTTGCCTATTGGACGGGGTGATTTTAACCCTCTGCCTGCCATTTCCCAGGCGTCTTCCCGCTGCGGCTCTCCCCTTGCGAGCCTCACCTGCTTTGGTGTAGTACGGATACCAACGGAAGCCTAAGCTGATGGCGACTGCTCTTTCACTGGCATCCAAAGGCCTTTCATCCATCCATCCTACATAAGCCAGAGCAATTTGGTCAGAACCGGGCGGGCGCTGGCTCTTGTTTTGAAAGCCAACGCGGCCGAGTGGTTAGAGTGCCAGGCTAGGATGCAGTGGAGACCAGGGCTCAAATTCCCAGCTCCTCAATGACTTTAGGCTGGTCTGTGGTGGGAATAGGGGGCTCCTAACAGCTCTCAGCACACCCAGCAAACTACAGCTCCCAGGATTCTTTGGGGGAAGTCATGATACTGCTTTATGTGTACAGTGCCGATGGGCCCCAGGATAAATATCTCCGCTTACAGCTCTCTCTTTTACATAATTCCTCCAGTGCCTTGAAAAACAGTTGAATGGAAAGATGTGCAGATCACGAAGATCCTCTGATAGGCATTCTTGTGGTTCCTCAGGCCCCTGAGGTTCAGTCAGCCTTTACAAGGGACCAAGCTTTTAATATGGTGGGCCTTGTCTTGTGGAACTGCCTGCCAATGGAGGTTCAGCAAGATTCATTCCTGCCTTCTTTCAGATGCCTCTGAAAAACTGTGTTATTCAGTGGCCTTTGATGTGAGAATTTCTTTTTACCGGCTAGTATTTATCAATGCTTTTAATGGATGTTTATCAGAATGGAACTGTTTATGTGGTATACAGCCTTGCGCTCTCTCTCTCTCTCTCTGTTGTTGTTGTTGTTTATATATAAAAAGTGTGGTCTATAAGAATTTTAATAAATAAAATTAAAGTGGAGCAGTGATGCCATTGGGCTTCTGGCAGGGATTCCCAGGATGAAGCTGAGCACAAAATGTAACATAACCTCACTTTGTGGCCAATTTCAAAAATTGGATGGATGGAGGCACAAGCTCTTCCAATGCAAGGTGATGGATTCCACATTGCTAGATGTTTTAAATCAGAAAATGGCTGGCTCCCTCTAGCAGCAGATTTTACCTATCAGGGATCCTGTAGCGAGGATCTTACCAATCAGGGATACCCTTGCAGCAGATTTTACCTGCGAAGGGACATTGTAATAGTGGACTTCCTGCATTGGCTAAATGGGATTGGCCTAAATAACCTCTGAGATCCCTTCCGATAGCTCATTGAAGAGTTCGGCACTTTGAGCTGCTCCTTCCCTGCACATCGGCTCATTTAATTATTTAATCAAAGCTCTTGAGCCAAACATCGCCTGGCCAAGGGAGAATCTCCACTCGAGGCTCATTAGTTCTTTCGACTGCCTCTCGCCGCTTAATGAAGAGGCGCTTTCTGTGTTCAAGAGCAAAGCTGTGTCTTCAAGAAGCAAAGGCTCGTGGAAAATTAAAGAATTCTTTTCAAAAAAAACAAATCCTCTTGGGGCAGCTTCCTCCAAAGCGGAAACGGTCTTGTCATACAACTATCCCTTTGCAGGGCCCGGCTCTACCATTAGGCGAGTGCAGAGGCCGCTTCAGGTGGTTGATTTTGGGTGTCGGGAGCGGTTCCTTAATTTGTTGCTGCAAATTAAGTCCCCCAACCTCCTGGGGTCCCCCAACCTCCAAAAGGCGCATGTGTGGCCCCACCACCCCTTGCCCTTCCGATCCCATTGGGAGGGCAGCCAGAGGTGGGTGGGAGTGGGGTGTCAAGGTGGTTTCTCTTGGGATCTGGGGCTGTGGGGCTGACCTGAGAAGCACGTTGGTCTTTGAAGTGTCAAGGGAGGCGGGAAGCTGTAGAGCTTCTTCTTGCAGACCTTTTGTGAAAGGGGAGTCGGTGTTGAGGCTCCTTCCCGCTCTGAAGCCATATCCTCTAGAAGCTGACTCACACGCAGATCATAATGGGGAGGCTGTGATGTCACCTGTTGACTCAGGTGCCCTGCCCTCTCCAGAACTCTCCCCTGGCTGGCCAAGCGAGGAGGGGGTGTGACTGGGAACCTGGCTCTGCTTCCATCCTGTGAAAAGCCGCTGCCAGTCAGAGCGGGCAGTAATAAGACAGCTGAGCCCTCTGCGTAAGGCAGCTTCCTTCAGTGGGCAGAGCACCTGCCTGGCATGCAGAAGGTCCCAGGTTTATTTTTTTATTTTTTTTAAAGATTATTAAAGTTTTCAAAGTATTACAAAAAGAAAAAAGAAAAAGAGAAAATACAAAATAAAAACAGTTAAAAACAATTCAATCTTTCCGTATCTTATCTTTCATTTGCTTGTTTCCCAGACCTCCTCACACCTCCCTTTTTTGTATTCCAATTCAATTTATTGGTTCAGCAAATCCTTTCCCTCTTTGTTTTTATCCTGATCTTTAATCTTAATATATTATAGCTTTATATTATCACCTGTTAACAATCCATTTTTACATATTCCTTTATGACATTACTGCTAAAAACCACTTAACTTCAATCCAACATCATTCTAACATTCATTAATTTTGCAATATTTCTGTAAATAGTCTTTAAATTTCTTCCAATCTTCTTCCACCGACTCTTCTCCCTGGTCTCGGATTCTGCCGGTCATTTCCGCCAATTCCATGTAGTCCATCAGCTTCATCTGCCATTCTTCCCGGGTGCGTAGATCTTGTGTCTTCCAATACTTTGCAATAAGTATTCTTGCTGCTGTTGTGGCATACATAAAAAAAGTTCTATCCTTCTTTGGCACCAATTGGCCGACCATGCCCAGAAGGTCCCAGGTTTAATCCCCAGGTAGTGCTGTCGCCTGTCAGAAACCCTGGACAGTCGCTGCCGGTCAGTGCTGACAATACTGAAGGAGATGGGCCATGGGTCTGAATCCACAATTCGTTTATTTAATATGGGTAGCAGTCAATTAAGTCCTACTCTGAGTGCACCAGTTGGAATTAAGTTAATCATGTGCACAGGCTTCAGTGGGCTTACTCAGAGTTGTTGTTGTTGTCGCTGCTGCTGTTATTTACTTATACCCCGCACTTCTGTCCAGGCCTCTCTCCAGCCAGTCTGGGCAGCTTCCAGTAGGATACTAAAAACACAGTAAAACACCAGTCATTAAAAACTTCCCTAAACAGGGCTGCCTTCAGATGTCTTCTCAAAGTCAGATAGTTGTTTATTTCCTTGACACCCACAGGGCGGGTGCCACTACCGAGAAGGCCCTCTGCCTGGTTCCCTGTAACCTCTTTTCTCGCAGGGAGGGTACCGCCAGAAGGCCCTCAGTGCTGGACCTCATTGGCCGGGCTGAATGATGGGGGGTGAAGAAGCTCCTTCAGGTATACTGGGCTGAGGCTGTTTACAGTAAGGTTGGCATTGGGTACAAAATGGCAGTGGTCATCCCCTCATGCAATCAAGAAGGGTTTCCTGTTTTCGTTCAGCATCGATGCTGTACCTTGATGCTTTAACAGGCTAAGCAGATGGTGAGAGTCCTCCGCCCTCTATGAGCTTACAGTCTAACGTTTTAACAGCCAACGGAGAGAGAGACGGGAAGGACAGAAGAGGCCAGTGGAGTGGCAGTGAGGAAAATAAATTACACCTCCCTAGGCTTCAGGCCAGGATGAAGGTTTCTGCCAAAAGCACTTGGGGAGGGCGCTTTAAGAGAGCTCCATTTCCAAAATCCATTATGGCCATTGGGGATGAGTGAATCAGTCCATTTTGATTCATCTGCGTTTTGCATTTTCCCAGCCTTTAGCTCAGTTCTCTGCATCAGTTGCGACGGCTTCTCCCCGCATGAAATCTTGTATTTTGAAGCACGGCTTTTTGTGCTGATCGCACTCCTGCCTGCCTGTCCCAATGTCCCCCACGGTGTGCCAAACAACCCGGTCAGATTCCTTGCCCCCGCTGCGTAGCAAGCACAACAAATGTCAAAGAAAAGCCTTTATAGTTCTGCGGTTCCAGTCTATGCACTCTGCCATAGCTGAAGGCCGCTATCGACGGATCCCCTATGAAGAGAGCATTTGCCCATGTGCAGGGGGAATGCGCCTGAAGATTTACCAGGCTACTTACTGGTTTCCCAATCTGTGAGGATTTACGAGCAGCCTTGTTCAAAGATTTAAATCTCCCAGTTGAGAAATCAACTGGATACAACTGGGTATCTAATCAACTTTTTATTAGGGAGCAAGTCACTCTACAGGTCTGAAAAGGCGGCCTGTGCTGCCTTTAGAGTGGCAATTTTAAGGAGAAAGGTTTGTGGGGATGATCAGTAAGATTATTCAGGGGAGAAAACTTATCTGATGGAATGTCTGGCTTTCGTGATTATTTTAACTGTGTACTGTAATTTATTCTGTTTTATGCATTTTGGGTTTCTGCAACGGCTTCAGCCACACAAATAAATAATATTCATATTCGCATCTATGTGGTTGTTTTTTTACGTCCTCATGGAAATTTGTCTGCATTTCTGTGCAAATTTCTCCTAACAGACACATTTTTCTTTGCAGTTTTGTCTAATCTGCCCAGTATTTCAAGGCATAAATATTTATATTTTCCCAGATGTTATCTTCACAAACATACACATTTGCATACATGCTTTATCTTAGCACAGTGGTACCTCGGGTTACAAACACTTCGGGTTACAGACTCTGCTAACCCAGAAGTAGAATCTCGGGTTGAGAACTTTACCTCAGGATGAGAACAGAAATCGCGCGGTGGCGGCAGCAGGAGGCCCCATTAGCTAAAGTGGTGCTTCAGGTTAAGAGCAGTTTCAGGTTAAGAATGGACCTCCAGAATGAATTAAGTTCATAACCAGAGGTACCACTGTATACGCATTTTTGTTCCCATTGGTTGGCTGGATAAATGCACCACAACATTCAGAGAAGTGCAGATTTTGAAGGATGGTTGATTCAGCTCACTTCTGGTTTCAGAAAGTGCAGGTTTGCTAGACTCTCCTTTAAATGCAAACTGAACCAAATTTCTCTCTCCCGTCTCAAATATCCTTGTGTAGATGGCAGTGCTGCAATATGGCTCAACGTGTGCAGCTAGTTTGATCTCCATGCAAACAGAGGTTTGCATAATGACTTAATCACTCCACTACCTATTTTCTTATTTTGCATACTTTATTAATTACTGTCTCCTCCAGGGTGTTCAGCTTATCATTATGTGACTTTCCTCCTTCGCAGATCAACATAAGTGAACAACAGCAAAGACCGTGATGTCATAAGCAGCTGTTTCAGTTGGATCGGTCCTGAATAGAGGGCTGGACCTGGCTTTTGCCCTGATCCGAATTTAACCCCTGATTAACCCCTGTAGTGAGGGTGCCTGTCTCTCTTCTCCCCACCCCCCATTACATTCTTACACCAGTGGAGCTTTCAAACAACCTGGAGTGTTCTGGGGCTCCCTCAACCCAATCTTGCCGAATTCTGGGTTGACCCACATCAGACTGATTTGGTTCAGGATCCAGGATTTGACCAGATCTGGTACATAGCAACCTCCCTGGGACTTGTGGGTATAGGACAGTAAATAAATTTAAATATTAATATCAACAACAACAACAACAACAACAAAACATAGTCCCACTAAATTCATTTTTAACCCTGCACTGTGATAATCAGAGGAAGTTGAATATATTACACCCCAGATGTGTTTTATAACAAACCGACCAGAGCCCTAATTAAACACCAGCCTCACCCTCAGATTGATTCAGGACTGACTGAGTCTGGGTTGGGTTGGGTGGTCCCAGGTCCCAGTGATTTGGGGGTCTGGATCAGGGCCCTGGATCAGGTCTGTTGTGCATGCGCAGCCCTAGTATTTATATTCCACTCATATAAGGGGTATAACATTAACTTGGCAAAGTTTGTATAGGTTGTTTGATATATTAACCCCAGAATACCCAGATGTGTATCGTGTGTGTGTGTGTAATTTTCATTTAATTACATTGTTTTCTCTCTGTGTATCTCTATGTCAATACACTATTGAACTTTATTTTTAAAGGGGATATCATACTCAGCTCTTCAGCCAAAACGGCTTACAGATTTATTTATTTTTAGCCTACGGTCCTTGCCTTCAGGCTTACAATCTAAGAAGGCATGACACATAAGGAAGAAGGGAAGAGGAGGGCAGAGGAAAATGCGTGAGAAGGACACATGGGACTAACTGCATATCCTTGATGCAAACACAGAAGCCATGTCTGAATAGCTGCTGTGGGCTGATTTTTTAAGCACCTCTCTCTTTTTCTGCTTCTTTTCTCTCACACCCCTCCACCTCCATTGCTGCTCCTGCCCCCCCCCCCAACGGCAGTGGCGGTTAAGAGCCATTTTGAGACACTTTATCCTGAAACCCTGGCTCGAGAGATACACACATCAGTGACAGGAGGCGCGAGAGGGGAAGGAGCTCCCGTTCCGTTGAAACACGTCCCCGTCTCTGCCTAATACGGGGAGGCTCCGTAATTACAAACATAAGGAGATCAAAGAGGGCTGTCCCCCGGGATTCTTCCCTTTCAAGATTAAAGACGCACTTTCAGGCTCGCTGTATATATTTTGACACACATTATTAAAGCATAAGCCCCCAACCTTTCTCCCTCCCAGACTTTGCATTTGTAGTTTCACACACACCCCTCCACCTCTCTTGGTGGCTAATTATTACCACAATCCTCTCCGCCCCCTCTGTCGTGTATTCAAAGTATTAATTTGGGTTTTAAAAATACCAGCTGCTGGTTGTGTTGTTGGGCATGTACCGTTCTGGCTTTTATCTCCCGTTGTGGCGAAAGAGGGAAGCAAGCACTGAGTTCAGGTGCTAGACTGTACAGTAAAGAGCAATGACATTCCTTAGACTCATCCTCTCTTGAAATGTCTCCTTTTTTGAAGCCCTAAAAATTAGAAATTAAGACTGTCTACTTAACATCCTGTGCTCAAACTGGAGATGCAACGCTAAGCATGACAGGCAAAGCGCTGGGAAGCCTTGTAGGCACTTTGGAGATACGCTGCTGCGTAAATCCATGTTTAACATGGGGCAGCACAAGGGCTAGCAGCTCCCTCCATTTGAGAATGGGAAGCAAGGGGTTATATCCTGTTCTAGTCCCACTCAGAGCAGACGCACTGGCAAACCGAGATTCAGTAATTTCAGTGAGTCAACAGAATACCACCCAAAAAGTTTGGGCAGAGGTTTGGAGTTTGGAATCATCTTATATAAACTGAAGCCAGAGAGATGCTCTACTCATAGGGAGGAGGCAGCCAGGCAGTGTGGGAAATCCACATGGCAGCTAGACCCAGCAACCCAGCGCAGCTTGAAGGACTGCGCCAGGGCAGATAAATTAATGGTGGGCCCTGTCATGTGGTTTGACCCAAGGAGCTGTCCAATGCTACCAGGTGCTGATTCCATCCCTGATTCCTAACCAGCTAGGATTGTATTGGTTCTGCCTGCAAAACGTTTTGTTCTATAAGGCAAATGAGTACTGGAGTCTGAAAAGCAGTCAAATCTGCATTCTAGGCCCCACCAGCCTCTGCCCTGGATCTCCTCCACCTCCTGATTCCATCCAGTTTCCAACAGAGACCCAGCAGACTGTGCCAGGCTCCGCCCCTGAGCCCACATGGTTCCAGCTTGGCTCCGCCCTAACCTGGGCTCCGCCTCTCCCAGCTGTATGTCAACTTTGGGGGAAGGGCCAAAGATCACTGGTTCCATCCCTGGTGCCTCCAGTTAAGAGAAAGGTTGTCTGTCCACAATTTGAATTGTTGCACTCAAGGGAGGAGAAAGGTTGATGGGAAGGCTACTGTTGAGTTGTGGCTACTGCTAGACCTCTTCAAAGCAGATTCTCTGAAGTTACCGTATTTTTCGCTCTATAAGACGCACCAGACCATAAGACTCACCTAGTTTTTGGAGGAGGGAAACAAGAAAAAAAAATATTCCAAATCCCAGAAGCCAGAACAGCAAGAGGGATCACTGCACAGCGAAAGCAACGATCCCTCTTGCTGTTCTGTCTTCTGGGATAGCTGCACAGCCTGCATTCGCTCCATAAGACGCACACACATTTCTCCTTACTTTTTAGGAGGGCAAAAGTGAGTCTTATAGAGCGAAAAATACGGTAATCATCATGACTAACTCCCCGTGCAGGGAGGAGGAAGCCAAGCAAGGACCGCCCTCCGCCTCCTTCTCCCAGCGGTATCTCCCACTGGATGTGACCCCAATGTAGGGGTCAACCTGCTGCCCCTGCTCCAGTTGGTCTGGCTGGCAGAGGCAGTGTGCCTCTGAATGGCAGTTGCTGGGCAATGCAAATCAGTAGAGCTCTGTTGCATGCAGGTCCTGCTTGCAGACTTCCCAGTGGCATTTAGTCTGCCACTGTGAAAATAGAATGAGCCTTTGGTCTGATCCAGCAGGGCTGCTCTTATTCATAACAGTGAGAGGGGGCTGCTGCCTTCACGCCCCACCTGGGGGCTTCCTGGAGCCATCTGATTGGCCACTGTGGGGATACAGGATGTTGGGACGAGACGGGCCTTTGGCTTGATCCAGCAGGGCTCTTCCTATGTTCTCACGTTGCCAGGTGGCCTCAAATTATTCCATTGTTTCAAACTCAATTTCAGCACAGTTCCAGGTGCTATTCCTTTTATTCAAATGTCTCCAACCTGCACTCTTTTGCGATAAACCAATATCCACTTTATTGCCAGGATTGTAATAGGACAATTAGCAAACCAATATTGCCAGGGAAATAAAATAACAGGGCTTTGTCTTCGTCTTTTTGCATTTTTATAGCATACAAATATTTGTGGCGCGCGCACACACCTGCCCCTCCCCTCTAAAAAAACCCCTCAGCTAAATTGCCCTATTAATGAAGCTACCATCTTCGCTTCTAGCCAAATTGCCTGCTAATGGGACCTGTTTTTATATACCCCTTCCCCATATTTCTAATTTGTTCTTTTATAAGTCTCACTTGGACGATTTCGGTTTTATGAAGTTCTTGGCAAGGGGAGGGAGAGCGAAGCCTCTGCCTTTTCTCTTTTTTGCCTTTTTTTGATAGACGCTGAGCGGATATGTGGAATACAGTCCCAAAACTGATCCATTTGAGATGAAATGCATGGAAGCAGACCTGGTGCGTCCCATGAATATCAACCTCTGGCAATGCCCACCGATCTGCCACCTTATCTGCTGGCAACTGGAAATACGAGTTATACAGTATAATGTGCCATTTTTGCAGCTCCCTTTTCAGGCATTGTCTTGCTGGCCTGCCTGACAACAGAAGTCATCTGGGCCAGATGATCCCGCCTCTCCTCCTCCATGGGCTGTTCTGGGGGTTCATCAAATCTCCCAAGCAGCTCCAAGGCGGGCGCAAGGGAAGGACAGGGGAGAGAGTCATGTTGTGCTAGCAGGTTCTGTTGCGCCGGCTTCCATTAGTGCAGCAACTTAGTTGACTCTGCCACACTGGGTTGTATCCAGTGCTAGTCAGTCTTACCCAGAACAAACCCACTGAAATCAGCAGACCCAAGTTAGCCATGTCCATGCATTTCAATGAGTCTACTCTGAGTAGGATTAGCATTTGGTGCAAGCTATAAGGTTGGGTCCAGTGCTAATCCTCGCCCTGTTTTTTGGTGGTGATATTTTATTGGAAGTCTTTAGACCCTTTCAAACTGCATTCTCCATTGTCGCAACTTGCCCTGGGACAGGCCTCAAAGTGGAAGGTGGGTAACAATTTAAGAGAGTAATGACACTTGGGGTTTCGTTTTTCCCCAAAGGGTGCAAGCAGCCTGTTGTGTGGACGCCACTTACAGGGTAGGAGAGATGGTTTTCAGAGGGGCCAAGCCAAGCCAAAAGTAGGGGGGTGTCATGGGCAGACCGGACACTGAGGAACAGTGGGAAGAACCAGCTGAGGAACCCCCAAGGGAAGACGGCTCGGAGCCCAGGAAGTGGTGGTGGGACAACAGGGAGTCCCAGAGAAGACCGGGAAGAGGAGGTGTTGGAAGCTGAGGAGGTAGCAGGGCTTTGTGAGCTGGGAGAGGCCAGAATCAGAGGCGGACATGAAGCAGGGGAGTAAGAGAAGGAGGCACAGAGGCAGGCTGATGAAGAGTCAAGGGTGTCTCCCCCTCCTGCTGCGACAAGCTCCCACCCCTCGGTCTCCCTCGGACCACTCCTCATTGCTCCATTACCTCTGGTGGTTCCCCAGCTGGTTCCTCCCACCACTCCCCTGCGCCCAACCAGTAGAGGTGAGGTGGGCATTGCTAGGGTCGGTTGTCCTCCCCCCGCACCCTGCTTCTCTATCTAACCCGGGATTCTCCTGGTGCCACCCCTGGAGATCCCTCAAGGGCTCTGATTACCTCCTCGTCCTCTGTGCTTCTTCCTCCGCTTGCCAGCGCCGCCCGCTAAGACCCCCTTGGGGTTTACCTTCGAGCTGGAGTGGGACATGGGGAGTGGGTTTCTGACGGTGTGCTGAGTGGGCCCGGGAGGCCTCGCCTCTGCGCCGGCTTCCTGGCCATGAGCAGGACCCTCCTCACACCCTCCTTCCTCCTGGGACGAGCTCCCCTCCAGCGAAACCTCGCTGCCTCCCGCCCTTGGGCTTGCAGCCTCCAGCGGGGTCCTTTCTGGAGACTGTCTCTGGGCTCGGCCAGTCCCTGTAACCGGGCCTCCTTTAACTGGGTTTGTCTCAAGGTCCCCCAAATTCATTCCGGAGGGACCCTGGAGGCCCAAGGCCTCCGCTTGCTCATTGCTGCTCAGTTCAAAGTTGCTGACGGTCTCCGCGATGGGCTCCAGCCTGAGGGCCATCTCTTCCGACCTCAGTGGAGGCTGCAGCCTGCTTTCCTCAGCGCCCATATCCTCGCCTTGTTCACTTGGAAGACAGAAGATTGATCGCTTGCTGGGGAGCTCCATGGACGACGCCCATCTGTGCTCCGGACAGTGGCTGTGAAAATAACCAAAGAGGAACTGCAAGTTCAGATAGCAATGGAGCCAATGCGGAAGAGACCAGGGTTTGAATCCCTCAACCCGCCGTGAAGCTCACCGGAGTGGCCTTGGGGCAGTCCCTGCCTCAGCGTGGCCTACCCTACAGGGTTGTTGTGGCAATAAAATGGGGACGGGGAGAGAACAATGTGGTTTGAATCCCCATTGCTTGGTCCCTGCTCCTGCCAACCTAGCAGTTCGAAAGCAAGTACTGCAAGTAGATAAATAGGTACCACTCTGGCGGGAAGGTAACTGGCGTTTCCGTGTGCTGCTCTGGTTCGCCAGAAGCGACTTAGTCATGCTTGCCACATGACCCAGAAGCTGTACGCTGGCTCCCTCGGCCAATAAAGCAAGATGAGCGCCGCAACCCCAGAGTCGGTCACGACTGGACCTAATGGTCAGGGGTCCCTTTACCTTTACCTAATACCACTTTAAACAGCCAGGACTCCCCCCCCCCGAGAATTCTGGGAGATGTGTTGCACAGAGTGCTGAGAGTTGTTAGGAAACCTCCTATTCCCATGAAAAAACTACAGTTCCCAGAGTTCCCTGTGAAGAGGGATTGGTTGTTAGGCAACTCTGGGAATTGCAGCTACTGAAGGGAATAGGGCTCTCCCTAGACACTACACAACTAGATGGCCCAATGGTCTGACTCCCCACCAGGGAGCCTTCTGCGTTCCCATTTCCTAATGGAAGAGCCAAACCTCAGTAGCAGAGTATCTGCTTTGCATGCAGAAGGTCCCAAGTTCAATCTCTGGCTGGGAGAGACCCCTGCCTGAAACCCTGGAGAGCTGCTGCTGCCAGTCAGTGTAGACAGTACTGAGCTAAGCAGACCAATGGTCCGACTCAGGGTAAGGCAGCTTGCCTGTGTGATAAATAAACGAAGACCCAACCCAAACAGAAAGCAAAGTAACAGAAGCTCTAACCTTAACTTGGCACGCCCTAAATGCTTTAATAAAGCATTTGTGGGTTTGTATTCCAGCCGAGCCATACGGAAGTCTAAAGCTGGCCAAACTCCCCGCTTCCCAAGCAGGCTCGGGGTTTCGGAGGCTCGGCGTGTGTTTTGCTCTGCGCTCAGGCGACCCCAGCGTCTCAAGCGGCCCAGCCCTGGCACTCTGAGCATCTATAGGCAGCAAACTATTTTTCCCTCTTCCTGGGCAGCTCAAAGGCAGGTCTCAGCACTATCAACAAGGGCCAGTCACCTAGCAACTGCTGCTTAGGAACTGTTGCTAGAATTGTGAAGGATTTCCTGCATTAGTGAGCAGGCTTGATTTCTGCCCCGGGGACTTTGTGGTGCATATGTTTGAGGACTCCGGGTTTGCAGCGGCACAGTGGGCTCTTCTGAGTCCCGATAGGCCTTTGCCCGGCCTCCCACAATGCCCTGGGTCAATGTGAGACAGAGGCATTGTGGTAAATCAAAATGGCAGTCAGTACTGGGCCAGGGGGTGGAACTAAAGAGAAAGTGGGGTGCCCATGCAGATGGAAGCACATTGGCCCTATCAGAACAGGGCTGGCACTGGACATCATGAAAAGTCCTCACTATCGTGTGCCAGTGGTGTGCCAGGCTTGCTCCAAGGCGTCCCGATAAATTGCCACAGGAAACTTTGCACTCTGGAATGCTGGGAAAAGAAGGCAGAATGACAGCAGGACTCCACAAATCTATACAATGATGGCCTTGGTCCATCAAACTCATTATTGTCTACTCTGACTGGCAGTGGTGCTCCAGGTGTTTCCCAGCCCTACCTGGGGAAGATCTGCCCTTCCCCGTCACTCATAATGAAAAACAAGTGAGTTTGGAATTGGCTGCGGAAGCCTGAGTGGGCGGAGTCAGTCCGGGGCCTGAAGGTTCTTCGCAGAGAAGGCTGCCACCTGCAGTTCAAAGGCTCGCCACACGGGGCAGCTGTGCATAGATCCTGGCAACACCAAGGGCATTGGGAACCTGCTGGGTTTTGTACGGAGCTCTGCGCATGCCCCGTTGGCACAGAGTCCCAGTTCATGTCCCGACCCTGTTCACATCAGCAGTGCACATTGAAAAGCCGCCACCTCAACAGGCAACTTGATTGTGATTGTGCGCATGCTCATAGCAAGATTCCTTTGGTGTGAGGTCTCCATGGTCAAACTCTGGAATTCGCTCCCATGGAAGGTAGCGACGGCCACCAACTGGGATGGCTTAAGAAGAGGATTTGGGCTCCCCCATTCTTACCTTTTGCCCTGTGCTTTTCAGAAACAGGTCCACGTTTTAAAGCAGGGGTCAGCAACGTAAGGCCCATGGGCCACAAGCGGCCCATGGGGGTCGTTTAACCAGCCCACGAGCTGCCCCTGAACCAAGTAGCCTGCTCAGCTGTGCTAAACTGGTGTAGCGTGGCACGGGAACTTGCTTTTGCGGTGCCGGAAATTGTGTCTGCGCATGTGCAGACACTGGAAATCATGTCTGTGCAGATGTAAACACCGGATATCGCAGGTCCACAGAGGGATCTCTGCTGGAGTGAACCACCCCAGGCAAGGTAAACCTTGCCGACCCCTGTTTTAAAGCACAGTGCCCCAGCGCTTCCTCCCCTGACCCCGCCTCCCCCATGAAAACCTGCTCTTTAATACAGAATTGGAGCAAATGGCAATTAGGAATTGCCATTTGCTCTAATTCAGCAGTAAAGAACAAGTTTTCACCAGGGGGGAAAACAACAACAAAACACCAGCACTCAGATATGGACCTTGAAAGTGGGAGATGGGGGGGGGGTGTTTCTACCTCTCCACATGTGGGAAAATGACAGGATATATGATATAAATATGGTAAAGGGCCTTGTAGGTATTTTCTTTCTCTTCCCCTCTTCTCTTTTTTCTCTGGTAGTATTATTATTGGGATGCGGGTGGCGCTGTGGGTAAAAGCTTGCTGATCGAAAGGTCGGCGGTTTGAATCCCCGCGGTGGGGTGCGCTCCCGCTGCTCGGTCCCAGCGCGTGCCAACCTAGCAGTTCGAAAGCACCCCCGGGTGCAAGTAGATAAATAGGGACCGCTTACTGGCGGGAAGGTAAACGGCGTTTCCGTGTGCTGCGCTGGCTCACCAGAGCAGCGATGTCACGCTGGCCACGTGACCCGGAAGTGTCTCCGGACAGCGCTGGCTCCCGGCCTCTAGAGTGAGATGGGCGCACAACCCTAGAGTCTGTCAAGACTGGCCCGTACGGGCAGGGGTACCTTTACTTTACCTTATTATTATTATTCCTGTTTTGTAGATTAGCCTAATACTTACTGTATTTTATGCCAAAAAATCCAATTTTTCTTAAAAAAAGAAAGAAAAAGAAAGCCCAGACCTGTTACCTGAGCAAAAGTAAGTGTGGATGAGCTCTTAGTCAAATTCATGGCGACTCTCCAATGGCTACTAGCCACAATGGCTATGCTGAACCTTCACTGTCGGAGGCAAATTGTCTCTGAGTAATACCAGTTGCTGGAACTGCAAGTGGGGCGAGGGCTGCTAAAGTCAGGTCCTCCTCGCAGACCTTCCACTGGGACACCTGGCTGACCTCCACAAGAAGAGGATGCGGGACTAGATGAGCCTTTGGCCTTATTCCGAAGAGCTTAAGTCCTTCCTCTGACTGCAATATGTGGCAAGTCTATTACATTTGAAGGCTTCTTCCGGATGACCTGTTTACTGAGCATTCATCCTGATTTCCTTGCACATTGCTTATGCAGAGGTTAGACTACGGTATTGATGGAGCATTCTCTCTTATTGGTTTCTGGGGAAGTCATACCTGATTTGTTTGTGGGACGGTGATCCCATAACAATTCTGATATGCTCTCTGGAGGACAGGGTGTGGACCCAGAGCATTCCCCATCCTGCACTTAATGAGATCATGTAACAATTCTGGGTCTACAAACTAGAGGAACAAGGAATTGCCCGAAACCACTTTATTCTTCAAAGCCTCTGAAACAACGTCTAGGTCTCTGGAACTGCCTGGATCATGTGACCTTAGGGCAAGTCCTCAAATGTCCAAATTCTCAACACCAAGGAAATAAATTATAAATTGTTGACCTAGGGTGCTGTAATCCCCTTTACTTCTGCAAACCCAAATTTCCAGTTATGCGATTGTATGCGTAATGCAAAATCCAGACCATCTGCAGGCGGCCCTACTCATTCTCCTGAGTTGGGGCCATGGGAGTGTGTTCCAAAGTCCTGCCTTAACAGCGTCACTGCAAGAGACCCTCTCAGTGCCCACTGAGACTGGTGATAATAATATTATAAGAATAATTTATTATTTATACCCCGCCCATCTGGCTGGGTTTCCCCAGCTGCTTCCAGCAGGATATTAAAAACACGGTAAAAGATCAAGCATTAAAAACTTCCCTAACCAGGGCTGCCTTCAGGTGTCTTCTAAAAGTCAGATAGTTGTTTATTTCTTTGAAATCTGGTGGGAGGGCGTTCCACAGGGTGGGCACCACTACAGTGGTACCTCGGGTTACAGACGCTTCAGGTTACAAACTCCACTAACCCAGAAATAGTACCTCGGGTTAAGAACTTTGCTTCAGGGTGAGAACAGAAATTGTGCGGTGGTGGTGCAGCGGCAGCGGGAGGCCCCATTAGCTAAAGTGGTACCTCAGGTTAAGAACAGTTTCAGGTTAAGAATGGACCTCCAGAACAAATTAAGTTCGTAACCCGAGGTACCGCTGTACCGAGAAACCCTCTGCCTGGTTCCCTGTAACTTGGCTTCTCACAGTGAGGGAACTGCCAGAAGGCCCTCGGCGCTGGACCTCAGTGTCCGGGCTGAACGATGGAGGTGGAGACGCTCCTTCAGGTATACTGATGAGGAAAGATGGCAGGGAGACCAACAGCCTAATGCTAGGCTTGTCCTCATCTTCCTCCCTGCTGGATTCTACAAGTGGCAATGTTGAGATTAAGGAGCAGGGGGAAGCACACAGGCAGGGCTACCCTCTGGACTGAGTGGAACTAAGAAGACCAGCCGGTGGGTTCCAACTCAGGGCAGACTGAGGCCCGCAAGCACTTTTCCAGAACGGCAGCTGGTATTGCGCACACCAGGTTCATTGGCCTTTCTGGGTTGCAACCGAGCTTTTCAGATCATCATTTGTTCCTTCTCCTCTGAGCAGCAGCAGCTTAAAGCGCGGCTCAGGCAGAGCCTTTGAAATTGTAATGACACCTTTGATTTCCAATCCGCAGGCGGAGGCCAGGGCACCGGAGACCAGGAGCGAGGAGAGGGAAAGGGGGGAGGGAGAGTTTCGGGAGACAATGGTGGGCGTCGACCATTTCCAGAGGCGCCGCGCCGGGGATGAGAAATTATACGGTCCTCGACGCCAACGGAATGACAATGGCAGGGTGGCGGGGAGCGTTAGGGGGAAACACACCCGGGGAGGGCTGCAAAGTCCAGAGCTGTGGAGGTGATCGAAACAAACCTCGCTTGCTGCTTCCTTTTGGAAACTAGGCAACGCTTTGGAAGTTTGGAAGAACCACACACATCCCAAATTAAGCATGCATGACGGACAGAAGATGAATTTTCAGCCGGGACCCTGGGAGTGCCCCATTGAAAGACTGTAAGATGAGAATGGCTGGATTGTGTCAATGGCCCGGCTAGTTTTCTCAGGGGCCAACCAGATGTCCATTGTGGGAAGCCTGATAGAGCTGTGCGTGAGTGCTGCGGCAACTCTGCCCGCCTGTGATTCCCAGCAGCTGGTATTCAGAGGCATAATGCCTCTGGCATTGGAGGCAGAACAAAGACATCATGGCTAGTAGCTACTGGTAGCATAGCTGTCAACTTTTCCCTTTTCTTGTGAGGCTATTCGGAATAAGGGAATTTCCCTTTAAAAAAGGGAAACATTGACAGCTATGACTGGTAGCTCCATGAATTTATCTAATCCTCTTTTGAAGCCATCCAAGTTGGTGGCTGTTTCTGTGTCCTGTGGGAGGGAGTTCCATAGTTTAACAATATGCTGCGTGAAGAAGGACTTTTATCTATTGCAAATCATCCAACAGCTTCATTGGATGTCTAGTGTTTCTAGTGTTACGTGAGAGGGAGAAACACTCTTCTCTCTGCACAATCTGAAAGGGTGCCTTTCCTTGACCTGCTACTTTTCTAGGTGCAGGGATATTTGAAACATTTAATCATTGAGTAAGGGGAAAGGGCCGTTAAGACCAGACCCTGTTCTCGGAACGGCCAATCACGGGAAGCCAACGAGCGATTCCTGAGCGCAACAATATTCTCTCCACTTGCAATGCCTAGCAGGTGGAATTCAGAGCACTACTGCCTTCGACAGGAGAGGTAGAACATAGTTATAATGGCTAGTAGCCACTGATAGTCTTCTCCTCCATGGATTTGCCTAACTCTCTTTTAAAGCCAATTAACTTGGCGGCCACCGCTGCTTCCTGCAGGAGCAAGTTCCATAATTTAACTAGGTGCTGCATGGAAAGTCCTCCTTTTTGCCTGCCCTGAATCTCCCAGCATTCAACAGGGCAGACACTTGCCTGACACAGATGCCTTGGAGCCACGTCTCGATGGATTTGAAGTGGTACTCCATGTTCCCATAGGTGCTGGAGACAAACTTGTAGGAATCAAAGACTTGTGATTTGCCCCGTTTCCACCTGGCCCCTAGGCTGCGCTCTCCATACCCCAACCAGATTTCCACGTGGACAATGTCGTGGGGCTGCCTTTTTCCTGCAGAGAGGGAAGGAGTACATCTTGGGAAACAGTCTTTGAAAACTGGCGTGTTTAGCTACACCTGGAAGGGGATGAGGAGGAGGGGAGCCTTAATGCATTAGAATTCTGGCACTGGAGAATCCCCTCAGCGCCTGCCCTAGGAAGTGGAAGAAATTGGATTCAGATGGTCCCGTGAGGGGTGTGCATGTGCTGAAGGGTTCAGATGAAGACAGAAACTGGTGTCTGAATGGAGTGGCAAAACATTTCGAAGCCAAGATTTTGAGGCCATCAGGCACATTTGGAATTTTGAGGAAGTGCTGCTGGCGTTGGTCATGAAATGGCTGCCCTGGGCGATGCGGAACATCACAAAATGGCTGCCATGAGGGTATGGCATATTATAAAATGGCTGCCGGGGATGTGATATATCACCAACATGGCACCTTTTGGGTGCAGCAGTGCCTGTAAGGCCTTCCCCTGGTGCCCACAAAGATGCTCAGTGCTCCCCTCACCACCTTCGATTCCCTTGGAAAAGTACATATAGTTGAAGGAGGAAGTTTGGAGAGCGACACTCTTTCCCACTTCGTTTTTCAACTCAGTGTGCTTTTCAAGGCTCGGATTAAGTCTATTGGATCTGGCTTTTGCCCAGTTCCCTTGGAAAAGCCAAGTGTGTGTGTGTGCTCCTGCTTGCTCAGTTTCTTTTTCGGAGCAGGGAAGTTGTCCTGAGGGATGGGAGGGACAGAAGTGTTCAGATGGCACCTGCTGAAACATAGAAATGTGTCCATGGAACCCCCCTAAAAAAAAACCCAACGACAACTGGTGAGCTTGAGATAAGAAGAAAGGCAAAAGGATGGGAGGAAGATTCAGAAAAGGACAGGAAGAGGAGTATGATGGACAGCACAGGCCACATTACGTTGTGTGTCAAAGTAAGTTCCTGAAATGAAGATGAGATCTCCTGGTTTCAGATATTCCTCGCTGGGTAATGTAATAGGAAGAGTGTCATACTGATAAGCTTGGTTTCCTAAGCCCATGCAGAAGCCAAACTCTTCTGTCAGGTCCCACATTACTTTCCGGATGAACCCGCAGCAGTCCAGGAAGAGCGGAGAGTTGTATTCTGGAGCTGGGGAAGAAATTGAAGCAAAGGTCAGCTGGAAAGTGGAATATTGTTGAAGCAAAATGGCAACCTCAAGCAGAGCGTCCAGAAGGAAAATGAGCAACAGGGAACAGATGAGCAGACCAGGGACTCAGCTACGTTAGTCAAGAAACAGTATGCAACACCAGATGGCACCAGAGAGCAAAATAATTTCTAAGCGATTTTCCATAGCGTTTTTTTCCTTTTAACGATTTAATTTCTTACTTATTTATAGTGTTTCTTTCCCTGCGTGTAGATTCACCTCAGGTAAGAAGAAACTCCAGCGTCCAGCAAGTTTCCCACAGGTGTCTGGTCGGCCACTGTGAGAACAAGATGCTGGACTAGATGGGCCTCATCCAGCAGGGCTCTTTTGACGTCTTTACGAAAGAAAAGTGTTCTGAGGGATTGCTTATCTCAGCAGTATTTTGGTGTCACAGGGAGTCTCCTACACCCTCGCTTTTCGAAAACAAAACAGCCTGGGAAAGCAAATGGCTCTTACTTCCAGCTTGATGGTATTTCTGTGCGTAAGGCACGCCGATGTAACTCTTCGCCCGCTCGAGAAACTTCATTCGGAGTTGCCACTGGTCATCCAGATCCAGATTTCTGGGTACAGTCACTTTCTTCCGAGCGACCCTCCTGAGTTCCTCCTAGAACCAAAGGAAGTGAGCGGGGAGTGAAATGGAAGCAAACTCACGATCGCTCGGACTTTGGGGTGCATTGCTGTACATGACATGGAAAGCCCCTTGAAAGCCTCTCTCCCTCCCTCTCCCTCTCTCATAAAGAACCCAAGGAGAGCTCTGCAGGATCAGGCCAGAGGCCTCCCTTGCCGAACCTCCTGTTTCCCATAGCAGGCAATTGGCTGGCTCCAGGAAGTCCACAAGCAGGCCAGAAACGCAACCATTAGGCAAAGCAGCATACAAACATGTGAATATTAGGCGAGATTTACCAATGAATTTTCATGAGGGCTTCTTTAAAAAAGAAAGAAATTTCCCCACTTCCGCCCCACCCTCCTCTCCTGAACCCAGGACCCGGGAGCGAATCCTCGGTTAGCAACAACCGAACAGCCGCTTTGCTCCCTGTGAAATCCTGCTGATTTGAGAGAAAGAGGGAGGTGCACACACACACACACACACACACACAGCCCCCCTGGGATTACAAAAAAGGACCTGCCGCCACTGTCAGGACCGCACCAACTAAGCCGACACGAATCCTACATTGCAGGGGGTTGGGCTAGATGACCCTTGGAGTGTCTCTTCAAACTCTGCAATTCTGCGATTCAGTGAATAAATCCCAATTATGTGGAAATGGGGAAAGCAAGCTAGAGACTGGGGAAAAATAGAAACAGAGAAATTGAAATGGGCAGATTCTTCCGTCCCTACAGATTCTTCCATAGCCCTGATGATATTGCTGGACTCAAATGACCATCAGCTCCAGCCTTTGTGGCCAAGCATGGGAGTTGCACTTCAGAGACGCGAGTGGCGCTGTGGTCTAAACCACTGAGCCTCTTGGGCTTGCCGATTCGAATCCCCATGACGGAGTGAGCTCCCGGTGCTCTGTCCCAGCTCCTGCCAACCTAGCAGTTTGAAAGCACACCAGTGCAAGTAGATAAATAGGTACCATTGCAGCGGGAAGGTAAACAGTGTTTCTGTGCGCTCTGGTTTCCATCATGGTGTCCCATCGTGCCAGAAGCGGTTTAGTCATGCTGGCCACATGACCCGGAAAGCTGTCTGTGGACAAACGCCGGCTAACTTAGCCTGAAAGTGATATGAACCCCATAGTTGCCTTTGACCGGACTTAACCTTCCAGGGGTCCTTTACCTTTATCTTTTGCCTGCACTTCAGCAACATCTGGAGGTCTCAGACCTGGCAGGCCAAAATATATGGAGAGCAGCAGATTGTGCAAGGCTGGTTCATCACCAGGGGTGATGAACCTTTGCCCCTCCAGATGTTGCTGGACTCCCATCAGCACTGACCAGCAGGGCCAGTGATGATGGGAGTTGCAGTCTAGCAACATCTGGAGGGCTACAGCTTCTCCACCGCAGTTCTGCACGGACTGGCAGTGGCTCTCCAGGGTTTGGGACATGCCTCTCCTTCCTCAGAGCCATTTCTGTGCATTTCTGAAGAGCAATGAGAGACATCCTCTTGCACAAACCCTTGCAAAAATCCACCAGTTGCTGCTTAACTCTGCCAACCTGAATACAGGAGAAGGGAAAATCTCCTAAAAGGCCATCCAGGCTGACAAATAAGCTGATTTCAACAGGGGCCACAAGATGGCACTGTAGAGTCGTCTCCGTTTCCTTCCCACCTGCTCTGCTCTTGCTAGAAAATACTATATTCTTATGCTCAACCCCACTTTTCCAAGCAGGTAAAGAGTCCAAGCATTCACTTGGGTTTGGTTGTGGGGGAAGGGGGTCTTTGGGGAGATTGTTGGTGCTTCCTAATATTTGTACGTGTTTGCAAATATATAGGTTAAGCCAGTGCTTTTATTCTAAAAAAATGTTTAGGGGTATTCTCATTTTCCTAAAGGCAAAGGTAAAGGTACCCCTGACCATTAGGTCCAGTCGCGGACGACTCTGGGGTTGCGCGCTCATCTTGCTCTATAGGCCAAGGGAGCCGGCGTTTGTCCGCAAACAGCTTCTGGGTCATGTGGCCAGCATGACTAAGCCGCTTCTGACGAACCAGAGCAGCGCACAGAAACGCCGTTTACTTTCCCGCCGGAGCAGTACCTATTTATCTACTTGCATTTGACGTGCTTTCGAACTGCTAGGTGGGCAGGAGCTGGGACCGAGCAACGGGAGCTCACCCCGTCGTGGGGATTCAAACTGCCGACCTTCCTACTCATATTGAAATACTGCCCTTCAATGAGGCCAAACTTAGATTTACAAAATTAGGGGTATGTGTCCCCCCAGAAAAAAAGCACTGGGTTAAGCAGAGGCAAGAAGCCCAAACTCTCCAACAGACTATAAATGTCCTCTGCTTCCACATCAAGATACCCAAGTGGATCCAGAGGTCAACTTTAACTCACTGTGTCTCACTCAGACTTAGGGATGGATGGATCGGTCCTTTTTGGTTTCTCTCATTTCCCCAGTCTTCAGTTCAGTTTGCCACATTTCCCTGTCAGTTTGAGAACTTTGTTTTTAAGGCCTGACAAAATCCACCAGCATTTTATAGCACACATTTCTCCTCCTAACATGTGTATTTTTGCAAAGGAATTCCCCCCCACCCACCCACTGAATGCATTTCATTTTATTTTCAGTAATAGATGCATATACGTGCACACTTCCTCCTAATATTAGATACTGTATTTTTTGCTCTATAAGACTCTCTTTTTCCCTCCTAAAAAGTAAGGGGAAATGTGTGTGCGTCTTATGGAGCGAATGCAGGCTGCGCAGCTATCACAGAAGCCAGAACAGCAAGAGGGATTGCTGCTTTCACTGCGCAGCAATCCCTCTTGCTGTTCTGGCTTCTGAGATTCAGAATTCCCCCCCCCCCTTGTTTTCCTCCTCCAAAAACTAGGTGCGTCTTGTGCAGTGGCGTAGCGTGGGTTGTCAGCACCCGGGGCAAGGCAAGTAATTTGCGCCCCCTAACCTGTGGATTTGCGCCCCCTAACCTGTGGATTTGCCCTAACCCCAGATGTTGTGCCCGGTGCGGCCGGCCCCCCCTGCACCCCCCACGCTACGCCACTGGTCTTGTGGTCTGGTGTGTCCTACAGAGCGAAAAATACGGTACCTATTGCCATGCCTTTGGCTGGAGAACTGCACTGCAAAATTTGGAAATGGGTGAATCTCGAAGGATTAGCTGCATTTCGGCTCACGGAAGTGCAAAGGAGGAGGGTTTTCTACTTAGAGTAGACCCAGTGAATAGAACAGGCATGGCGTCAAATGAAGCTGAGTGTTGAAGGATTCATGACAGATAAAAGAAAGTACTTGGCTAAAGTGTGGAATTTGGCCACTGTGGGAACAGAATGCTAGACTAGATGGGCCATTTGCCTGATGCAGCAGGCTTCTATCATGTCTAACTTGAATTAATTACAGATAGGTAGCCGTGTTGGTCTGCCATAGTCAAAACAAAAAAAATTCCTTCCAGTAGCACCTTAAAGACCAACTAAGTTAGTTCTTGGTATGAGCTTTCGTGTGCATGCACACTTCTTCAGATACACTGAAACAGAAGTTGCCAGATCCTTCTATATAGTGAGAAGGTGGGGAGGGGTATTACTCAGAAGGGTGGTGGGAATGGGTGATTGGCAGATAGCTGTGATGAGCCTGTTGACGACTCTTAACGACTGCAATAGGTCTTACAGGGAAAAGCAAGGGGTGAGAAGGTGAAAAATGGCTTGGTCATGTATAATGAGATAAGAATCCAATGTCTTTGTTCAGACCAGGTCTCTCCATGGTTTTAAGTTTGGTAATGAGTTGCAATTCAGCAGCTTCTCTTTCCAGTCTATTTCTGAAATTCCTTTGTAGTAAAACAGCTACTTTGAGATCTTGTATTTAGTTTACCTAACAATAGGAGGTGCCTAGTTGGAGCCAGCAGACAGGTTTGACCAACTTTCAGCTGGCCTTCTGGTCCCATTAACCCTCTCCTGTCTAACCACCAATCTGACGGCAATAATTCATTGGTACTCTGTTCCCCTTCTCCCCTTGCCAGAGGATGAGCAGAGAGTGCATTTCTCAAAGACCCTCAATTCCTTTAAGGCTCAGGAATCAAGATGCAAAGATGAAATAATGCCTGGGAAATCACTGGCAGTGCAGGTGCATATTCAACACACACCCTGGTAAGAACTATAAATCTGAGGCTTTGTTAAGGGCAAAACTGAGAAGGATCTAGCTGTAGTTTAGAGCCGGTAAAGACCAGCATTCCTCAACCTGGTGCTTCTCAGATGTTTTGGAATGATGATGATGAAGTTGCATTTCTGCACTCAAGTGTCACAAAATGAGGCAACGTTGTTCATCAGGGCCTTCAACCCTTCTGGGGCCTGCATGTTCCTGGCCAGCACAGCTATCCATCATCCTTGATCATAACTGCTTATTACTGCACACTTTTCTGTTTAGAAGCACAGGAGCTGGAGGAAAGTTGGCAACTTTTACCTGGCTAAACCATGAAATCTGGGGGCGGGGAGCGGGTCTAATTACCAGGGGCACAGATAAGATATACCTTCCTCAAGTTTAGAAGACAGATATATACCGTATCTAGTCCAACAGCCTTTGGGAAGATCACAAACACCTCACTAAATGCAGTTGCAAAAGCGAGAGTTTTCTCATTCTCCTAAATGAGATTAATCTACTTTAGTTGACCAGTAGGGGCCAGTTTTAGCAAGGAAGGGGTGATTTTAATAAGCAGGTTTGGAAGTTAAGGGTTCCCCAATTTAATTATTATTTTTTAAAAAGCTACGGTACTTTGCTTCTAGTGTGTTACAGGAAGAGGAATTAAGCTACTTTGCGTCTAGTGTGTTACAGAAAGCGGAAGACTGGCCTTCCATTCTACAAGGACAGAGAGATTTGCTAAACTGTTAAGCTGTGCAGTAGCACAGTGAATTGACTGCATGCACCGTCCCATGAAATCTAGCCTCCAGATTACCCACTCCCTCCCTCGCTTCCCTTGAATTAGAGAGGCACCTTTGTGCATCCCTGTGTTAGCAGCCCTGCCAGGGAGCTGTATATAACCTTGTGTGTAACCCAACTGCAGACTTGTATTAAGAGAGCCAGAGGAGGGTGGTTCATTAAGCTGAATGGGGCAATACTCCACCAATCTCAGCCAACCCGCACCTGCCTTTGCTTCTTATTTAACCAGACCAGGGAATGGCACTGCCTGTCAACTTCCTCCTCCTCCTCCTCAGACTCCCTTTGTCAATCTCAGCAGGGAGGAGGAGGAGGACGGGAGGACAAAACTAGAATTCATTGGCTCTGCCTCTCATTGGCTCTGGCGCCACCTACTGTCGGGCTCCCTGCCTTCTTCCCCAATGTGCAACCAGCCACCACTGTGAGGAGCCCCAGGACAGAGTTAGTGGCAAGTGAGAGGGATACAACCCCCGAACCCAGAATCCTGTGTTTGAAGGTGACACGGGAGGGCGGAAGGCAAAACAAAAAACATGACACAGCCAGTTCCTGTCTTCTTGTTCTTCTCCCTGCCTGCATTTCCTGGCAGCCACAGGTTAAAATCTCAGTAGCTCTGTTGATGTGGGAGTCACCTGCCAACCGCGGCTTCCTGGCATGCTACCCACACTCATATTCCTAGGGGGTGTAGCTTCATAGCAACCAGTACATAACATCTGATGCCTATATTCACAACTGTGAAGGGCGGGGGAGCGGAGGCAGGGCGAAGCGGGGGGGGGGGGAGCCAGAAGAAAAGCAGACCTCTGAGTCCCTACGCCAAACTTGTCTCCCCCCCTCCAAAGCTCATCCTTAAGCAGTGGAGGCTGGTGCATTGGGGCAAATAGGGCAGTGCCCCACCAACTTCAGCCTGCCGCCAGCCAGCCTCCACCTGCCTGCCATCTTCTTCCTTCTCAACCTCAATGTTGCCCCTTGCAGAATTCAGCAGGGGGAACTGGAGGATGGCTGCAAAACCAGAATCAGTTGCTTCTGTCTGCCAGTAAGAGCTGTTTGACAGTGGAACGGTCTCCCTCGGGAGGTTGCGGACTCTCCTTCCTTGGAGGTTTTCAAGCAGAGGTTGGATGGCCATCTGTCATGGATGCTTTAGCTGAGATTCCTGCATTGCAGGGGGTTGGACTAGATGACCCTTGGTGTACCTTCCAACTCTAAGATTCTGTGATTCTGGTGTCCTGTTCCAGCTGCACTGATCTCAAGGACTCTGTGCCGGAAAGGACGCTCCCCATCAGTTTGAGGTGGGGGCCAAGCTGTTAAAAGCACAGCCCTGCATGACTAGCAGTGAAAGAATCAGGAAATGGGCTTTAGCTGGGGATTCCTCCTCCTCCTCCCTCTCTGCCATTCCCAACCAGCCCCAACTTTGGGTGGAGTTAGCCTACCTTTCCCTGACATTGCTCCAGATCCCGCCAGGCGCCCAAAGGACAGGTTCCAGCTTGCAGAGAGGCAGCCAAGAGCAGAGGGGAAGTGAGGCTGGCTTGAAAAGAAGTGGACCTGGAGTAGCTCCTCAAAAGCACTCCCCACAAGCGTAAGAACATAAGAACTAAGAACTAAGGCTGGATCAGGCCAGTGGCTTATCTTGTCCAGCATCCTATTCTCACAACGGCCAGTGGGATGCCTGTGGGAAACTGGTTTGCAGGACCTGAACGTAAGAGCTACAGTGCCTATAGCGGTTTCACAGTAAATCCCTCTCCTCAGGGAACTCTGGGAATTGTGGTTCTGGGATGGAAATGGGGGTCTCCCAACAACTCCCAGCACCCTTAACAAACAACAGTCCCCAGGACTCTCTGGGGGAAGCCAAGGCTGTATCTAGTTGTTTTAACAGTTCTTTACATGGGTGGTGTGGGACGCGGGTGGCGCTGTCGAATCCCCGCAACGGGGTAAACTCCTGTTGCTCAGTCCCTAGGTTGGCAGGAGCAGGGACTGAGCAACAGGAGCTCACCCCATTGCGGGGATTTGAACCGCCGACCTTCTGATCAGCAAGTCCTAGGCTCTGTGGTTTAACCCACAGTGCCACCTGCGTCCCCGACTGTAGCCCTTAAGCCATTCCTAATTCATCACATTTAAGAATATAAGAAAAGCCTGCTGGATGAGGCCAATGGCCCATCTAGTCCAGCCTCCTGTTCTCAAGTGGCCAACCAGGTGCCTCTGGGAAGCTCAAAAGCAGGACCCGGGCACAAGAGCCCTCTCCCCAACTGTGGTTTCCAGCAACTTCTACCATGGAGGCAGAGCCCTCTTGCTTAGTATCCCTTGATAGCCTTGAATCTGAGTAATGCTTTTTTAAAACCAGGCCTTCACTGCCTCCCTCCTGCGGGAATGACCTCCACAGTTTAACTATGAGCGGTGTAAGGAAAGCAGCTTCTTCTGTCTGTCCTGAATCTTCCAACACTTGGCCTTGTTGTATGCCAGTGAGTTCTAGTGTCATGAGAGAAGGAGAAAAACTTTGCTCGAGCCACTGTCTTTTAATGGATAGTGTAATTTGTGAGTTTGGAACCACTGTGCCAAAGAATGGGTAAAGTCACGCCAAAGGCATGTTTTGGTCTTCCATCTTGATTCAAAATGGCGCTTGGAATCCAAACGTCAACAGAGACCCCCACCCCACGCCAGGTTTGGCAATGGTGTCTCGAGAGGCAGCCAAACCTATGCTTAAAAACAGGTGAAGTCATGACAGAGCTATGATTTGGTCCACCATCTTGAATAAAAATGGTGCCTGTATGGGCACCATTGATGAAGACTGCCACCCCCACCTCACAGGAACTCCGATGCCAAGTTTGGCAATGATGTCTCAAGAGGCGGTCAAACCTATGCCAAAACAAAAAACACAGGCAAAACCTCACCGAAGCAACATTTGGGCCCTCCATCTTGATTCAAAATGGTGGCCGGCATCCCAGTTGCCAGGAAAAGGGTCATCCCCACCTTGTTGAGTTTGGTGATGAAGTTGAAACCCAGCCAGATTTTGGGGGGGGGGGTAGAAATAATTTGTTGTTGTTGTTGTTATGAAGAAATAGGCAGTCAAGACAAACCACTTTCCAAAATATACAGCCGATTCTTCTTTCTCTCTTTTGCTTTTTTTAATATTACATTTTTATGGTGTTTCTTACAGAGATTTTAACCTGTGGGCCCTGCTTTGGGCAATTTCCTCCCTCTCGTTTTGAAGATTGAAGACAGGTGAAAGAAAAAACCAAGACACAGATGGCATCAAGAGTGCCTTGGTCTGCTCTCAGGAGTTCTGCAGTGTGCTTCTGAGATGTTTATTTGTCCTCCGGTACCCGGCTTTACCGAGGGTGGGGGTGAATGAGAAGGGAAATGGAAGAGACTGTGTTGGGTTAAGGAGACTTGAGCGGAGGAGGCATCTGAAGCGGCTGCTCTTCTGTTGTCCTTCATTTTCGCTTGTCAGAGAACATTCCCTGCACGTAAAGTCTAAGGAGAGGTGACCTTCAGTTTGCCAAGCAAGATGCAGAATGAGGTGACAGGAAGCGTCCTGAGAACGCTGGGATTTGTGGGAGGGAGTGCGTCGCAGCAAAGATGGAGTGTGCTCTGCTGCCAAACTGCAGAGGTATTGTGCCTGGACCTTCTCAGTCTATTAGGGTGAATGAGGCCCTGCTCCATCAACCTCCGTTCCCGCTCAGTCAGTCTCTACCTGCCTGCTTCCTTCCTTACAAACAACCCTGCCTGCCAGCTTCCTTCTCTCTTCCTCTCGAGAGCCAGTGTGGTGTAGTGGTTAAGAGCGGTAGTCTCGTAATCTGGGGAACCGGGTTCGCGTCTCCGCTCCTCCACATGCAGCTGCTGGGTGACCTTGGGCCAGTCACACTTCTTTGAAGTCTCTCAGCCCCACTCACCTCACAGAGTGTTTGTTGTGGGGGAGGAAGGGAAAGGAGAATGTTAGCCGCTTTGAGACTCCTTAAAGGGAGTGAAAGGCGGGATATCAAATCCAAACTCTTCTTCTTCTTCTTCTTCCTCAGTCCAGTATATCTGAAGGAGTGTCTTCACCCCCATCGTTCTGCCCAGACGCTGAGGTCCAACACCGAGGGCCTTCTGGCGGTTCCCTCGCTGCAAGAAGCTAAGTTACAGGGAACCAGGCAGAGGGCCTTCTCGGTAGTGGCACCTGCCCTGTGGAACGCCCTCCCACCAGATGTCAAAGAGAAAAATAACTACCAAACTTTTAGAAGACATCTGAAGGCAGCCCTGTTTAGGGAAGCTTTTAATGTTTAATAGGTAATTGTATTTTAGTGTTTTGTTGGAAGCCACCCAGAGTGACTGGGGAAACCCAGCCAGATGAGCGGGGCATAAATAAATAAATAAATAAATAAATAAATAAATAATTATCAGTGCTGCCTTTGCATAATAGTGGTCAGAGTGCTGGACTAGGACCTGGGACGCCGGGTTCAAATCCCCCACTTGGCCACGAAGCTCACTGTGTGACCTTGGGGCAGTCACTGCCTCTCAGCCTAACCTACCTCACAGGGTTGTTGAGGGGATTAAATGAGGAGGGGGGAACCATGTGTGCTGCCACCTTGAGCTCCTTGAAGGGGTGCGAATGTACAGAATGGCCAGCTGTTCTGCACATGAACCACTCACATTTCGCTTTACACACACACACACACACACACACACGGGGAGAGATAATGGAATGGAGTATATGGGAAGTGGTCGTGGCTGGCAAGCACCTGGGATCGGACCTCCACACTGTGACATCCTCTCTCAAGTTTCACCTCTCCCTTCCTAAAGGGAAGCCCTCCAGAGATCAAGTTCTTCTGCCATTTTCAATAAAAGAGGACCAGGGTGGGTGCGGAGAGAAAGTGAATCTTTGCACTTTTAAAAAGCTAATTCACCTACCAATAAAGTGGATGGATGTTTCATACACAAATGTACTTATTTGCTGTGCTTATTATCAGCAATCGGCCAATAACACAGGATTAAAGCTTGCGTGGCACAGAGGGTGGTGAAGGACCCCCCCCCCCTTGAAATATTGAGTTTTCTGTTGCTTTTCCATGATTTTGCAAACCACCTGCTTTGGAAACAGCAGGGAAAGAAAGAACAAGGGGCAGGGGAGAGAAAACTTGGGCGTCCCACCCCCTCCCCCCAATCTGTTTTCTGCTGTCTGCCAAGTATTCACCAACAACAAAGACCTGGTTGTGATCTGGGGACTGTCTAACTTGCTTGAAACATCACTCTGGGCTCCTCTGCGCAGACAGAAGGCCCACCAAGCCTTTTCTGGCAAGGTTTGGGACCCAGGCGGGTCAAGCCTATTGATCTTCAGAACAAAGACGCTACCCGGGTTGGAGTCGACGGGGAGGGGAGGGCAAGGGCAGAGTTCTTCAAAGTGGGTGAAGGGGCAGGCAGAAGGAAGGAGGGAGGGAGGCTGAGAAGCTGCATCTAGAAATTAGCGCAGTTGTGCGTGGGAGAGAGTCTAGTTTGTTTCCAGGAATGCATGACCTGGAATCAGCCAGAGAAAAAGGCTGGCCAATGCGGGTTTAATTTTGCTTCCAAGGCGCCAGGTGCAGGCTATAGCACCTGCGGTGAAATAGTGCCTGCCTGCCTTAGTATCTGCATCAGTTTTACTAGTGAAAGCTTTGACACCTCACACCCACCCACCCAGGCTTTTAACAGCCAGTCATTCAACCAGTGCAAGACCCTGGCATCACTGAAGCCACCTGCCTGTCCCGGCTGGATTTCTGCTTCTTGCCAACAGCTGATGCTGTCTTCTGAGAAGTAGCTGAGCAGCTCTGGTCACGGAAGCTCTCGGAAGGTTGCAGGTTCAAATCCTGCATCTGCCCTAGAAGGTGCGGAGGACATAGGAGCCTACTCCTAGGGGGCAAGCTCCCTTTGGCCCCCCTCAATATAATATCAGCCCTGTCACCCAGTAGATTGGCATTGCCATTCAAATGGGGGGGGGGGGGGTGTGCACGCCACATCATGTGATCGATTATGTGGAGGAGGACTTCCCTGCCCCACCCCCTGATATTTTACTTAAGTTGGCACCCCTGGCAGAGGCTCGTGCCTCGGAAATTTGCAGAGTGGGGGAGGAAGACCCATTGCTCTGTGACAGTTGATATGCAGCTGACCCCACAGAATGACAACATTGAAAGCTGTTTCTCTTGCATGGAAATGGGTTACTTTGATTCATAAAGAGTTTTGTGAGGTGTCTTGCAAAAACACTTTACAGTGGTGGCTCGGGTTAAGTACTTAATTCATTCCGGAGGTCCGTACTTAACCTGAAACTGTTCTTAACCTGAAGCACCACTTTAGCTAATGGGGCCTCCTGCTGCCGCCGCCCCACCAGAGCATGATTTCTGTTCTCATCCTGAAGCAAAGTTCTTTACCTGAAGCACTATTTCTGGGTTAGAAGAGTCTGTAACCTGAAGTGTATGTAACCTGAAGCGTATGTAACCTGAGGTACCACTGTACTCAAAAACAGACCCTCATTTTGAAAAGACGTCCCACAACTTATTTGGGTGGGTGGGACAGTGGGAGCTGCCTTATACAGACCATTGGTCCATCTAGCTTAGTTTGGTCTTCCCTGACCAGCGACAAGTCTCCAAGGTTTCAGGCAGAGAGTCTCTCCCAGCCCAACCTGGAGATTTTGGGGATTGAAACTGGGACCTTCTGCATGCAAAGCAGATGCTCTACCCCTGAGCTACAGCCCTTCCCTTAAGACACAGGAAGCTGCCATATAACAAGTCAGACCACTCAATATTGTCTACACTGACTGGCAGTGGCTCTCCAATGTTGTTGTGAGGCTTTGCTTGGGTTTTTTTGCAGGTGGAAGAGGGGTCAGGCTTTATGCCCGAGTCCCTTCTAATTCCTGGAACCAGCAAGGATACAATTGTTGGAATAGCCAGTCCAGCTTCTTGATAATGGCCCTGAGTACGGGTTCTTAGGATGATAAAGGAAGTGGTTCTGTGCCAGAGGGCAAAGGGGTGGCTCCCTCAACTGGCTGGCAGTTAGAAGGACAAAAGGGACAGTCGAGGTGTGTGAGGGCTGGGTTATAAGGAGGAGGCAGGCAGAAGTCTGAGAGAGCGAGAGAGATGCTTGATTTCCCTTTGAATCCAAGGCTGTGGCTATGGGAGAAGCAAGATCTTTGCGGTGTTAAAGCTGCGAGTCCCTTCATTGTAGACTCAGGTTGTATATTTGTCTAACTAAACAGTATATCATAAAGACGCCACTGTCTCCGCTCTGCCTTAATCCAAGGAAACCAAACCCTGGATAAACGCCTGGAATCAAGCACCACTCAGAGATTAGCATGATGTGCAACTGTTTCTATATCTATATCTAATATTCAAGGTATCCATGTATTAGAACATACCTTTTTAAAAATAAAAAACCCTAGAATATTCCATATGCAATGCCTGCACAATTTGGACCTTGCAAAAAACAAGATTCTCAAGGTCTGGGGAAAGAAACAAGGCTGCTGGATATCAAGAGAGTTGCATCCTCCCGTTCTGAGACTATACCTTCCCCCTTGTTCTATAGATCACACACACCTCCCCTCCTTTCTGTGTTTGTCTAACCATCACTTTGTGTGACACATCACAGTTTCTTGCAGACGTGAATGGTTTGCGATGGATGGGGGTATAGGTAAAGGAGACGTTGGCTTGTAAACAGAACTCACTGCTCTAACTGAAAGTGACTCCTTCTGTTTGTCGAGCCTCTCCTTGGCTCACCAGCCTCGTAACAGTGGCCTAATATTTGTCCTCGGAGGCTTGGAGTCTATGCATAGCAAAGCAAACGTACATATCTGTAGTTTGCGTGTGCTTTACTGCTACTCCCTTCAGCTTTCCCCCCCATCTTCGGATTTTACAATGTTAGCAGGCAGAGAACTGCATCTCCCACAATTCCTTGCAAGGGGTTGGATTTCCCGGGGAGGATAAAGCTCGGCTTAAGTGTTACGTGGTTGTTGCTGAGCTGAGGTGACACAGCATTGAGGAATCTTTGATTTCTGGCAGGCAAAGAAAGGGGATGTTACCTGGGAAAGCATGCCATAGCTCGGTTACAGAGAGCACATGAGGAAGACCCCTGATTTGCTAACCTGGAGATGCCGGCAATTGGTGCTGGGACCTTCTCCAGGTGGGGGGGGGGGAAACCACATTTTTTAATGCTTCCCTACGAAGAAATCTCTCTGCAAGGGCTGAAAATGATTTCCCAGCTTTTATTTGCGAATCAGACCACTGGTCCATCTAGCACAGTATCTGCACGGACCGGCAATGGCCCTCCAATGGTTTTTTTTGGGGGGGGGGTTAATTCCAAGCCCTACCCAGAGAATGAGGGCTTTAGCGTGCAAACCATGTGCTCTCTTAACCACTGTGCAAAAGGCTATGAATGCATCCGCGTGCTGCTGTGGTGGAATGAGGAAGCAGCTGCAGGTGTGAACATGCGGCGGGGTGGAAGCTAAATTCCATTTAAGCTTTTAATACCCCCTCCAGCATCAAAGTATGGCAAAGGTTTCTGTCCCTTTGCACTTAATGTGGCAACTCCTGTGGATTGTACCACTGCAAACTGCAGGGGTGTGTGGTGGTGGTGGTTCACTAGGAAAGCCAAGCGATGTCTCTTAAGGAAAACCTCCACCTAGAAATGAGAACGTCCGAGGGAAATATTCTATAGCTTAATATTCTCACTAATATACTGGTTTTGTATCCTACTGGTCTCCAGGCGGGAAGGCAGTTTTCAGGGCAACAGGAGATGACCACTGGGTGATACAACAGGAGCGACAGTCTCTCTTCCCAGAGAGTGTTGGTATCGGACCTGCGTTCAAATCTCCTCTCAGCCACGGAGCTCACAGAGTGACCTTGAACTAACCTTCCTCTCTCTGCCCAGCTTACCTCACAGGGTTGCAGTGAGGACGAAATGGGAGAACCAAGTTTGCTACACAGGGCTCCCTGAAGGAAGGCTGGGATATAAACGTAATAATAATCGGATTGCCAACGCTGTAGTGTCTCATGTACTGCAGCCCTCTGGAGCTGAATGCTCCGGGAATATCTGTGTGGTGCATCTCGCTTGCCAATGGCACTCTTACTGCGAGGCTCCGCTTGTGCAACAGATCCTGTGTTAGAGGCAAAAGTTAGATTGGGTGACCCCTTGATTCTTTGAAATGTCTCCTGATGAAGTGCAAAACCTCCTCTGTTTTCAGACCCAGGTATTAGTCGCCTGAGAGTAAACCAGCAGGTTCAGTGCAATTCCAGCTATCTGGCAAGGGTATTCTCTGTATGAGAAAATGCTTTAAATACGAAGTTGAAAAATAAATGCAATACGAAAACTGAGTTGGAACGTCACATTTTATTTGAATTGTACAGCTAGGGAGTGTTTTATATACAGAAATGAAAAGAAAAAGAGAAAGAAAGCCAAACAATGTTTACAGCACGCTCAGGAATATAAATGAGCAGCCCCCAAAGTCAACGGAATCGCATTTGATTTGCGGAACCAGGAAGAAAACAGATGGGATGCAGGCACCTCCCTCCCAGGCATGTGGTGTTTGATGATAAAACAGGGCCTGGAATATTGGCAGCACAATATTCAATCCATCAATACGAAATGCGGTAATTAATGGTAATTGAGAAGGCAAAGCTGCCGTCTCCTCTCTTCTCTCTCTCTCCCCGCCCCCATCTCGCTTTACAATCTGGAGCATTTCATAAAACACACCCCACCCGCCCTCCCAAACTGGCTGGGCTGGATAGAGAGGGAGAGAGAGAGAGATTCTTGTGAGTCATCTCACCAGAGAACATATTTCGCTCGGAGACATTGGAGGTTCTTTAAGGTAATTAGCAGAGAGCAAATGTTAGAAAAGATGGCCAATTTGCTTCAATTCGGAGAACACACTTGCGTACTTCAAAGACCCTTGGAGGAGGCAGCGGGGAACGGGGAGCTCGGAACCACCCAGAGGAATGTGAGACTCCCCCCCTCTCTCCTACAAAAGGAAGAAGCTGAGCACAAACAGTTAGGGTTGCTTGGGGAGTCTATGGTATACCATTGCCTCCATTTCATAGGCCTTTCTGAAGAGGGACATGGAGGGGTGGATTCATGTCTCGGAGACTCTGGAGGTCCCTAGCAGGGTTTGCAGAGCCTCCTTAGACTCTGAGACTTTTTTGGGGAGGGTGGAGCCTGGGAACTAAAAGGCGATGCCTGGCAGATCAGGGTGTAGAGTTTGGTTTGGTATGGGCGGAGCCTGGTAGCATCTGGTGGGGAAGAGGACAGGTACCTGGGGGTCCAGCGAGATAGAAAGGCAGACAGAAAGAGAGAGGCAGTAAATAGGATTAGCTCACAAGTCAACCTGCCTACTTGAGTCAACATCCCTGAGAAACCCCTGCCTATCTTTTGCCTATTAGGGTTAGCTTTTCTCTCTTTTTTAAATGACCTAGTGTGTGCTCACATGGGCTACATCAGAGGGGGGCCTACCAGCCAGTCTGGTCAAATGGGTTGGCGGCACCCCGCCCCTGGTCAAAGAAATCATTCATTGAATGGAAGGGGGCCCTTGTAAGTTGGGGAAATGGTCCCAAGTTCACTCTCGGGAGTTAGTTTTGTTTGACCAGAGAAGGGAGCACAGGACACCCTTTGTTCTCCCAAAACTGTCCATAGAGATCTCTTTGTTTAATATCTGATCAGTTCCGTTCCTATGTGGAGGAAGGTTAGAAAGATTTGCCTCCCGGGCCATGTGCTAGTTGCACGGCAAGGTGTGTGGAGGGGGTGGCGGCAAGGGATGTTGCCACTGCAGGTTTTCCAGAGTAAATATTCATGCGTGCAACTTTTTCACAGCTCCAAGTCAGGGCTGTGTGTGTGTGTGTGTGTGTGTGTGTGTTCATGAAAATAAACAATTAACATTTTCACACTTGGGAAATTCACATTCTGAAGTGAGAAAAGCTGCATTATTTAGCCGGCAATTCTTACCATTTGGCATAACTCCTTCCTGCTTTTCTGTTCTTCAGTATAAGTAGCTATGCTTTGAGAAGGCTAGGCTAGATTCAAGGCTCATCCAATTGTAGAGTTGGAAGGGACCCAATGGGTAATCCAGCCCAACCCCTTGCCATGCAGGGACTACAGCTTAAAGAATTAATCTTCCCATGCCTCCATTAATTATCTGTTGTCCATATGATGTTCTCCAAACCACACTTTCCCTACCTCGGTCTGGACTTTCTCATGCCCTCTCTTTTTTTGGAATAGCCCTGGTGTAAAAAGAATGCAAGCTGAGGGAAGGGAGAGGGTAGGAAGGCAATGATTTGGAGGAGAACTTCATACGGACAACACAAAATTAATGGAGACACAGGAAAGTTACTGTAGCATTAGGCAACAGAATGGCTGAGCCCAGCAGTGATCTCTTTTCCTTCTTTTGCTAGGCCATGCAAATGAAAGCAACAAACAGTTGCTTTAAGATGCCACCTTAATACCCAAAGTGGAAACTGAAAAGACTCAACTTAGGAATTACCGTCCCATCTCACTCCTAAATGTGGATTACAAAATATTTGCAGACATTTTGGCAAGTAGACTGAAAAAGGTGTTAAATGAAGTAATTCATAAGGACCAAGCAGGCTTTCTTCCTGGCAGGCATCTGTTTGACAATACTCGGAATATTATCGATATTCTGGAACTTTTACAAACAAATATTAACACTAAAGCAGTGTTAATCTTTATTGATGCCGAGAAGGCCTTTGACAATATTTCTTGGAAATTTATGAAGAAAAACTTGGAAGGGATGGGAGTGGGACGAGGGTTTGAAAATGGTATAGAAGCAATTTATTCAGAACAAAAAGCTAAGTTGATAGTGAACAATGTGGTGACAGAGGAGTTTTATATTGAAAAAGGAACACGCCAGGGGTGCCCCTTATCCCCCCTATTATTTATATCAGTCCTGGAGGTTTTGCTGAACATGATCAGGAGGGACCGGCAAATACAGGGGATTACGGTCGGAGTGAAACAATATAAACTGAAAGCATTTGCAGATGACTTAGTAATAACATTACAGGAGCCAGAATCTAGTACAAAAAGAGTTCTGGAACTGATACAAGAATTTGGTCGGGTGGCAGGATTTAAGTTGAACAAACAAAAAACTAAAGTTTTGGGGAAAAACTTGACGCCTTTAGAAATAGAGGGGTTTCAGAAGGAAACAGAGTTAACTGTGGTTAAGAAAGTGAAATACCTGGGGGTAAACTTGACGCCTAGAAATTTGAATTTGTTTAAGGACAATTATGAGAAATGCTGGTCAGAAGTTAAGAAAGATTTGGAAACTTGGTCGAGACTGAAGCTTTCCTTGCTGGGCCGAATTGCTGCTGTCAAGATGAATGTTTTGCCAAAAATGTTGTTTTTATTTCAAACCTTGCAGGTCGTGGACAGAGTGGAATGTTTTGGAAAGTGGCAGAGGGATATCTCAAAGTTTGTCTGGCAGGGCAAAAAGCCCCGAATAAAGTTCAAAATATTAACTGATGCAAAAGAAAGAGGGGGGTTTGCCCTGCCAGACTTAAGGTTATACTACGAGGCGGCAGCCTTCTGCTGGTTGAAAGATTGGATTCTATTAGAGAATACAGATGTCCTAGACCTGGAAGGTTTTAATAACTCGTTAGGATGGCATGCTTATCTGTGGTACGGCAAGGCAAAAACACATGGAATGTTCAAAAACCATATTGTCAGGAAAGCAATTTTTATGGTCTGGCTGAAATACAAAGACTTACTTGAAAGTAAGACTCCGAGGTGGTTATCACCAGTGGAGGCTAAGGCGTGGAAAAAACCCAATATGGAGACCGGCTGGCCGAAATATTGGGAACTAATAGAAAAAGTAGGTGACAATTGGAGGTTGCGGAGCTTTGAAAATTTAAAAGATAAGGTGCGAGATTGGTTTCATTATGCCCAAATTAACGAGGTGGTTAAGTTGGACAAAAAAACAGGATTCCAGGTGGAAAAATCGAAACTTGAGACAGAATTGTTAGAACCAAAGACCAAGGTTTTATCGAGAATGTATAACTTGCTGCTTAAGTGGAATACGCAGGATGAGACAGTTAAATCAGCCATGATAAAGTGGGCTCAGGACATTGGTTACAATATCATGTTTGAAGACTGGGAAAGGTTATGGACCACCGGTATGAAATTTACGGCATGTAATGCCTTGAAAGAAAACATTATGAAAATGGTATACAGGTGGTACATGACCCCAGTCAAGCTTGCTAAGATATACCATTTGTCTGATAACAAATGTTGGAAGTGCAAAGAGGCTGAAGGAACATTCTTTCACCTTTGGTGGACTTGCCCAAGAGTGAAGGCCTTCTGGGAAATGATCTACAACGAGTTAAAAAAGGTGTTTAAGTACACCTTCCCTAAAAAACCGGAGGCCTTCCTCTTGGGTATTGTCGGCCAAAAGGTTTTAAAGAAGGATAGAACGTTTTTTATGTATGCTACCACTGCAGCAAGAATTTTGATCGCCAAACACTGGAAGACTCAAGATTTACCCACGCTGGAAGAGTGGCAAACGCAACTGATTGACTACATGGAATTGGCCGAAATGACTGCCAGAATCCGAGACCTGGGAGAAGAAGCAATGGAGGAGGACTGGAAAAAATTCAAGAATTACTTGCAAAAATTTTATAAGTTATATGAACTATAAAATGATGTATAATCTGAAATGCTAGCCCCAGCAATGAGAATGCAACATTTACGGAATTGGATAACATTATTGAAAGAATCAATGTTTAAATGTTAAAAATGATAATATATTCTGTTTTTAGAGTAAATGGACAACAAGGGATTTAAACTTAAACTGCAATTGAAAGTATAAAAGAAACACACGAAACAAGGTTATAATTTGCTGATAAATTTATTGTTAAGAATGCATTGTGCGGGAGATGTGGGGAAGCTCGATAGAAATAAGTTGTTGAAAGGTTATGATTCTTTGTATCTGCTTTTTGTTTTTTTTTTCTTTCCTTTTTTTTCTTCTTTTTTTCTGTCTATGTCTGAAAAAATGCAATAAAAATTATTTAAAAAAAAAAAAAAAAAAAGATGCCACCTTAAAGACCAAAGAAATGCAATCCTTTTGACTGGAGATGCCAAAAATTGAGCCTGGCTCATTTTGCATGCAAAGCAGGCACTGTGGCTCAGTAGTTTGTGACACCACAGGCATGCAAAAAAATAAAACAAAAAGTGCTTAACATTGTATTGGATGTAGAATTAAGCTTCTTGAGAATCTCATCTTTTAATTAAGACAACAACGGTGCAAGCTTCTAGTCCATATGGGTACAAAGGCAAGGAAGGGTAAGCAAGGGATGTAGTACATGCAATTATACCTTTGCAGGAGTAGTGACAGGTAGCTGGGTACTACTTAGACAATATGAAGCTGTCTAAAATTGAGCCAGGTGATTGATTGATTGATTGATTGATCTACAGCAGTATTGTCTACGCTGACTGGCAGCATCTCTCCAGGGTTTCAGAGAGGGGACATTCCCAGCCCTATGTGGAGATGCCGGGGATTGAACCTAAGACCTTCTACATGCAAAGCAGGTGCTCTGTCAACAAACCACAGTTCTTCCTCTTACGGCAGCAGCCAGATCGTCTCCATGTCTCATTTCAGCTTTACAGTCTAGGAAAACAGGAAGAGGCCTCTGTGTTGCTGTTGACACAGCTAAATATTGTGTATGCTGGAGCTGAAGAACCACCTCCTATCAGCAAAGGCAAGCTTGGGTGATAGGGACATGTGAGGCTGTTCACCTGTACAACCTCTCTCTTATCAAGGGTTTTATTCCTCTCTTTAAGACTTTATGGGGCTGACATGAGAGCGATAAAGGCGGACTTTGGGCCCATAGACTCAAACGGGCACTTCAAACAAACCCAGGCACCTGATGGAACAATCTCTGGTACACACCCCAGAGCTGCCCGCCTAAAACAGACCTATCTTCCTCTTTCTTTCACGGCGAAGACTTTGCCAGTGCCATCGACGGCATTACCAGACAGTATTAGACAGGGATAGCTAAGATCTAACTTTGTCTGGTAAGACAGCGATCGGCACGCCATCGGCCCTGTGGGAAGGCAAGAGTTGTCAATGGCAGATGGAGAAGGAACAAACTAGATATCCAGGCACCTTAGGTAAACTCGCATACCACACACACACACACATACACGAATTTTGGAGCACAAAAAATGAGTTAGAATTCTACAACTCTGCTTTCCAAGCAGGAGTAAATGTAAGAATGTAAGAAGAGACGGCTGGATCAGGTCAATGGCCCATCTAGTCCAGCATCCTGTCCCCACAGTGACTGACCTGTGGGAAACTGGCAAACAGGATTCAAGCAAAAGAGAACTATTCCCTCCTGTGGTTTTGTAGTCACTGATAGCCCTTTCCTCCAAAAAATTGTGCAATCCACTTTTAAAGCCATCCAAGTAGGTGGCCATCACTGCTTCCAGTGGAAGTGAGTTCCATAGTTTAACTATGAGTGACATGAAGAAAGATTTCAGTTTATCTGTCCCAAATTGCCCAACCATCAGCTTCATTGGACATCCGTGAGTTATAGCATTATGGGAGAAAATTTGAGTCAAGTGTGCCTCTTGATCCATACAAATCATTTGGGAGTCTTCTTTTTTATGTGCTGGGGCTTCCTTAGGAGGTGAAAATAATAATATTGGTCTGCTTTAGAACTCTTGTTCCGACAAAAGTCAATTTGCAGGGTCAATCCACATTTCACACCATTTCCTCAACTGTTTTGCGAGCAGTTAATCAGTAACAAGGAATCTCAACGGCAGGTCCGGTTCCCCCTTGCCTCCCTCCCTCCCCGCTCTTCTCCTTTGGCTACTTAGCGTTTGCCATGAGTAATAAATCCTCAGAAGAAGGAAGAAGGAAAACCAGCCAGCCATCCAGTGCAAACCCACTAGCGCGGAGACAAAAATAAATCGCTCTTCTATTCCAAGCAGCTGCTGTTTCCGAAAGTCTCTCCAAAACTCTGGAACGGCACCGACCGACGGTTGAGTGGGCCTGAAATCATCATTCAAACACAGGCGCACACAGAGCCTCTTCTCAAAAAGTTTTGTCCAAGAGTTTTGGCTGTTAATCTGAATGTAATGCCCGTTTTCCACGCTAATGCGTGGAAGGCTGTTTCCTTGGGTGAAGGAGAGTCTCTGGCTGCATCCACACCACCCATTTAGAGCACATTTAAAGCATACGGCTTCCCAACAAGAATCCGGGGAACCGTAGTGTGTTAAAGAGGCTGGGGATTGTAGTTCTGTGATGGGGTAAACAACAGCTCCCGGGATTCTTGTGGGGAACTAATGTGCTTCATACGTCTATTGTGGGAGCAGCGTTTCAAGCTTCAGAACAGTGGTGCATGGGCAATATCGATTTGTAGGACAGAATAGCCTTCCTGAACCAGGAAACCCCCAGATGTTTTCAGACTACGACTCGCAGCAGCCACCCAAAACATCTGGAAGGCACCAGGTTGAGGAAAGCACCAGGACCAGAAGCGTGGATTGTAGGGTGTGGGGAAGGAAGAGATGTTGGCTACTGGACAACTTGCCTGGCCCCCATTCGTTTCAATAAGGCTTGAGATGAAGGAGAATCGCCCTATGGTTTAGACTACGTAACTGACAACTTTCTGTTGACCATGCTTCACAGCGCATAGAAATGATGTTGCGCACCTCCTCTTCATTTTCATGTGCAAGAGCACTCCCCAGCAGCACCACTGCCATGGACTGCCTCACATCAATAAGCAGCCACAGATTTTTCCAATCTGGGAAATCAGATCTCTTGGCCAAGTCCTATTTACACATTTCCTGCTACAAAATTCACCTGAATTTTGCACCCCATTTTGCTGCTCTGTTCAAGTCCCTGTTTGCACCTTGGCTGACATGGACCTCAGACTTCCCCTTCTCATGTTTTTATGAGTAACAAAGAGGGAGGGTGGTTACCTCCATGCAGTGGTGTAGCGTGGGGGGTGCAGGGGGGGCTGGCCGCACTGGGCACAACACCTGGGGGTTAGGGTTAGGGGGTGCAAATCCACGGGTTAGGGGGCGCAAATCCACGGGTTAGGGGGCACAAATTACTTGCCTTGCCCCGGGTGCTGACAACCCACACTACGCCACTGCCTCCATGTGCTGGCTGTGGGCTTCCTCGAGTCGTCTGACTGGCCACTGTGAAGAACAGGATGCTGAACCAGATGAGCCTTTGGCCTGATCCATCAGCCAGGCTCTCCTTGTCAGTCTCCAGCATGACAGTGTAAGCAGTGAAAGATCCTCTTGTATGTTTGGAGTGCATTGTGGGAGACTTATGGGGCTTAAACACACACACACACACACACACGAAGATCCAGAGATACATGCAAAGCTGAAGTAGCCCAGAGTCTGAATAATGCTGCTGTCATGGTATGCCTGAGTGACGGGGTGGCTTAGCTTCCTGCGATTGCTGCTCCTGCTTGCCAAAACAAGTCCTGCCAACAAGCAACCATTCTTAAGTCTACAGCTGGGTGTGGCATAAACCTATTCACTGTTTCTAAGCTCTCAAATAAATCATCTCCCAAGAAAGGAGAATGCTGGGGAAAGGTTGCTCCTGAGTCAAATGAGGGGATGCAGTTTATCTAAGGTTGTAGCTGAAGGAGTGCTGATATAACTCTAAAGATGCAGGGACGGCATCTTCGTGATTCCTGGAAGAAGGTAGGTGGAACTGCAGAACAAGAGCCAAGTTTCTGGAGGGGCCTAATTGGGTGTGACCCAAGATGACTCACTGGGCTACTAACTCACTTGCACCACCTCCTGCAAGTCAATCCAGCTTCTTGAGACACAACGCGGGAAGCAAGATTTATTCCCTGCTTTGAGAAAGGCAGGATAAACTGGGTGAAACCACCACTCCAGTAATCTCTATTATTAATGGCATGCACATCCTAACTTTCTTGCAAAGAGTTCTAGGAAGCATGCATAAAAATGATTATCTCCTTTTAGGCCCTTTAAAGTCCCTTTACTTTGTGCTGACTGAGGGCTGCCTTCAGAATTTAGGGAATTCCCTGGAGAAAAGTAGACTTCTTTTAACCAGCAAAGGGGGAAACGGGTAGGATATGTATCCAGGGCAGCTGTCTACCAACTCCACCTGGTACCCAGGCTGAGACCCTACCTGCCCACGGATTGTCTCGCCAGAGTGGTGCATGCTCTAGTTATCTCCCACTTGGACTACTGCAATGCGCTCTACGTGGGGCTACCTTTGAAGGTGACTCGGAAACTACAGCTAATCCAGAATGCGGCAGCTAGACTGGTGACTGGGGGCGGCCGCCGAGACCACATAACACCGGTCTTGAAAGACCTACATTGGCTCCCAGTACGTTTCCGAGCACAATTCAAAGTGTTGGTGTTGACCTTTAAAGCCCTAAACGGCCTTGGCCCAGTATACCTGAAGGAGCGTCTCCACCCCCATCGTTCTGCCCGGACGCTGAGGTCCAGCGCCGAGGGCCTTCTGGCGGATCCCTCATTGCGAGAAGCAAAGCTACAGGGAACCAGGCAGAGGGCCTTTTTGGTAGTGGCGCCCGCCCTGTGGAATGCCCTCCCATCAGATGTCAAAACGATAAACAACTACCTGACATTCAGAAGACATCTTAAGGCAGCCCTGTTCAGGGAAGTTTTTAATGTATGATATTTTAGTGTTTTTTGGTTTCTATGGAAGCCGCCCAGAGTGGCTGGGGAAACCCAGCCAGATGGGCAGGGTACAAATAATAAATTATTATTATTATTATGCAAAGGGACAGGGAACACACAGCCTTCCACTCCTTGGGGTATCTAGAGGGCTGTTCCACCATTCTTCCATAGGAGTGCTGCTTTTAAGTTACACCACAATTTTAGCAAAAGCCAAGAAAAATATAAAGGCTACATGATTGATTTGGTTTTGACCAAGTTTTCCCTATACATTTTCTGCCAAGAGTGGGGCCCAAGCATCTACCTGTACTTGCTGCCCACTGGCACCAGATGTAAGTTCCACCCAGACTTACCTCTTTGCTCTTGGTCATGGAAGCCGTCTGATGACTGCAGCAGTTTGGCTCACCCTTTAAACATCGTTACCAGACAGTGTTAGAGTAGATTCAGAAAATCCAGCACTGTCTAGTAAGATGCCCACAGAGGAGCATCATCACAGCAGCTGGTGGCAAAATGGGGCATCCATTAATGTTCTTGCAAGAATCCATTTCTTATAGAAATCTATGAGTAAAATATCCCCCCCCCCTTTCCCATCTGGATCATGAAGTAATTACCTTTTATGTACAATGGATAAACTGGAGATCTGACTTCCAAGAAAGGAGTGGAAAAATCAATTATTATTATTTTGGGGGCCTGGGGGTAGAGGTTTAAAAGAACCCAAACAAAGGAAATGAAGATGAGAATGTTGGATTTGATCTCAATTTAGTAGTATCTATGTCAAGGATGAGGAACCTCTGACCCCCATGGGCAACACTCAGCCCACAAGCGTATTTTCCACAACCCATGTCCACCTTCCTATCTGAAGTCAAGTACAGGGCAGATAGAGACACAGCTGCCAATGGACATTCAGGAGCCTTAAAGTAAAGCTCAGCTGAGCCCATTTCTTGGGCTCTTTAAAGCACCACACAAGGCTCTTTGGAGTCCCGACTTCAGGTCTTCAAAACACTCCTCATTGTGACATCAGGTGGTTGACAGGTGGGTTGTCCCATCCACCTGTCAAATCTGGCCCGCAAGACTAGGATCTAGGATCATTTACATGGTCAAAAAGGTTAACAGTTAGTTTAAAGCAAAGTATTCTATTATCCATCGCTAGCAGAACAGTGCCTAGATTTGGTGTTTTGAAGATTTGGAAGCAGGGGAATCTCTCTCTCTCTTAATTTGTAAAGCACAGCAAGCAAGAAAGATTGGGAACCTGCAACAGCTATGATCATTGCAGCCAGACTAGTCATAGCAAGAAACTGGAAGTCAGATGACAGCTTGCAAAGGTAAAATAAAAATGTATAAGATACAGCATTGTTGACAAAACTTACATATTAGAAAATAGATACTGAAGGACCTGCACCCAAAACATATCAATCTGCTAGTTATTAGAATGTGAAATGCCAAGAACATTGCCCATCCTTATATATAATTTTCAATCCTATAATTTGACATTGAGCCTAAAATATAATTGTAACCAAAGATACCTAAGAAGTTAAGCAATGTTGTTTATGCAGCAATTGACTCATATATCCATGATATGACGAAACTATATTTATATTTCATGTTTACATTTATCAAGGATACAGTTTATTTTTCTGGTAGGTATCTAAGTTCTTTTTCAATAACACCCCCAATGTAAGTGTGGGCAGTAATTTAAATGAACAGTACCAGAGGAATGTGTGTGTGTTTGAGAGAATGAGGGACAGACACACAGAGAGATTTATTTCTCACTTTGCACCTGCCAGGTGTGGAAGAATACCTGTGATCAGAGTTGAAATATCTAACAGCAACAGCACCTTCCCAAAGACATCCTTGTAAATCATTATTTACAGCTTCTTTGAATAAGGAAGCTGGTGGTTTGAGGTCTTAGGGAGGGGAAAAGATGAAAGAGGGATCTGAGAGTGGGGGAGATTGGCAGCCTGTGGCTCTCCAGATGTTGTTCTGCTTTCAAATCCCACCAGCCTCAGCATGGCTAAGGGGAACACTGGGTCACAGGTTCCCCATCCCTGATGTAAAGGAGCCTTTGGTTCAACACTTACGATGGCTTTGTTCTACCTCTATCATTGGAAGCAGTGTCCCTCTGAATAGCAGGTGCTTGGAATTGTAGGTGGGGCAGGTTGCTGATGCACCTGGTTCCTTCTTGTGGGCTTCTAGAAGGCATCTAGTTGGCCACCATGATAACAGGATGTTGGACTAGATGGGTCTTTTCCTGATCCAGCAGGATCAGGGTTCAATGGCGGCCACGTAGGGTTTCCTTCTCGGGATCATGTGGATAGCTCAGTTGAGACTCTTAATCTCAGGGTTCTGGGCTCAAGCCCCAGGCTGGGCAAAAAATTCCTGCATTGCAGGGGCTGGACTAGATGACTCTTGTAGTCCCTTCCAATTCTACAATACTATGATTCCACTGCTCCCCCTGGAGACCATGAGAAGGCAGCTCCAAACTTAGAAATGAGTCAAACCCAGAGGAATTCTATGTGCTTGGGAGCCTGACTTCAGATTTGCTCTGAATTGTGATCAACAGAGCCAGCTGAAGGCTTTGACAGGGAGCTGAAATCTTCAGGCAAGGCCTCCCTCCTTAACCACAAGTCTCCTTAACATGTAAATAGGGATGAGGGGAGAAATTTGATTCATTCCTCGTTTGATGATGAACCTGCCTAAGTCACCCTTCCCAATACTATATGAGAACTGAAACACAGCAATCCTTCAAAATCCGCACTTCTCTTAATTTTGCAATGCAGTTCTCCAACTGAAAAAAAATGTGTACAATAATGCTTACACTGGGGTGAAGCGTGCACACTGGCGAAAATATCACACAAAATGTATTACTTATGGGGAAATTGCTTTGCAAAAACATGTATGTTAGGCAGAAGAGCATACTAAGGTGTATGCTGATGGATGCAATATGCAGAACTGAGGCTAGGATCTGTAATATAAGAAACTGAGAGAAAATGAAATCGACAGATTGGCCCACCTCTTCCTGCAAGACACAAATTCACAATTTTACCTCCAACTGAATTTGTGCAAAAGGAGAAGAGTAGCCATGTTGAGATGGAGGGAGGATCAATGAATCTTGGACACCAGCAACATGCCCAATCATTGGGTCCTGGGCTCCAACTAAATTTCCAGTCAGTGCATCTTGAGCTCCAGCCAACTGCTCAACCAATTGACCTTGGGTTCAAGAGGAACATCTGATCAGGACACTCTGTGGAGCATCCTTCCTGTGGGTTGCCAACTGCAAGGCTAGGTATGCCATTATTATGACTGATAGGGGCCTTTCCCACCCCCCACCCCAATCCTTCAATTATCTGAATTGTTATCGTGCATTGCCCTCCCCGCCCCACCCTCGCTGGTCACTAACCTTCTGGCTTCTGCATTCTCCGTTGGCGTTTTCCAGTGCTGGGCATGAGAGGCCATAATCATCATTACCAGGCAGTATTAGAAAGACAGGAAACATCCAATGCTGCCCAGTAAGATGGCAATGACATCCCAGGATCGTTGTTCGTGCAAGGAACAGTGAGCACAATTAGCCGGAATAGGTGGCTAGTTTTCAAAAGGAAATGTTAAGGAGAGAGAATGTGACAAGGAAAGTGAAGTGCAGGCTAAAAGCCAGTGCTAAGACGGTCTTGTTACCTTTTCTGCATGCCACGTATTAGATGCTACATTACAACAGAAGAAAATCCGGACGGCAGAATTCACCAGATCTTTATTATCTTTTACCAACAGCTTGCAAAAAATATTTCAAATACAGCTTCTCCCATTTTCAATTTCCCTCCAGTTCTTATATTTCCACACACACTCACATACTTCTCTCTGACATCTGTCCAGACAAGCAAGAGACATTATCAGTGTTCAAGGACACATTGCACCCAGGCAAAAAGTATCTGAGGGGGCTGCAAGGGATCCAGTTAAACACATGGGCTCCAGATCACATCTCCAGTTAAAAGGACCAGATCACGGATTGTGGGAAAGACCTCTCTTCTGCCTAGGAGCCTGGACAGCAGCTGCCAGTCAGAGTAGATAGCTAGACAGTAGATACCCAGCTAGATAGACAAATAATAGAAGTTGGAAGGGCATCTAAGAGCCATCTAGTCCAACCCCCTGCACTACAGGGACCACAGCTAAGGAATCCCTGACAGATAGCCACCCAACCTCTGTTTGAAAGCCTCCAAGGAAGAAGAGCACACCTCCTTCAGAGACAGTCCGTTCCACTGTCGAACAGCTCTTACACTCAGAAAGTTCTTCCTACTGTTTACCCAGAACCTCCTTTCTTGTCATTTGGATCCACTGGTTTACCTTCTGGAGCAGCAGAAAACAAGCTTGCTCCATCTTCCATGTGATAGCCCTTCAGACAGATGAATATAGCTTTCATATCACCTCTCACTTTTCTTCAGGCTGAACATACCAAACTCCCCCAACCCTTCCTCATAAGGCTTGGTGATCTGATCTAAACCAGCTTCCTGGTCAATTAAGTCATAGAGCAGACCCATTGAAATTAAAGAACCTAAGTCATGTCCATTTACTGGGCCTGCTCTAACATCAGATAGACCATTTTAGTCCTTACTTCCTTCCCAACCCAACTATAAAGTGTGTGTTTTGGACCTGGTAGTAAAGTGACCTTTGCAAACGAGAGGCTGAACCTTGATGTCTTAAAAAGGAGTTGTGGCATAAATTTTTAAGCCATTGTACTATGAATCTCAGCAAAGTGCCCCAGGTACAAGAAATCAACAAGTGTGTGTGTGTGTGTGTGTGTGTGTGTGTGTGTGAATGTGTGTCCCTGTCTTATACAGAATGTAGGGGTACATTTCATATTTTATTAGAGGGACAAATGGCTTTCAATTGCACGCAAGGGAAAAAGATTCTCAGAAAGATAATATTCAAGATTCATCGGCAATGTAGAAGAGCCTCTGATTTGCGCTCAGAAGGTTCCAGGCTTAACAATTCACAGTTAAACTATGGAATCTGCCTGTGATTTAAAAAAAAAAAAATTAGACAAATGCAGGGAAGATAAGGCAAGCAACGGCCAATAGTCACAGTGGCCGTGCTTTCCTTTCACTGCCAGAGGCAGCATGGCTCTGGATGCCAGTTACTGGGACTCACAACAAGGAGAGTTGCAGTTGTGCTCAGGTCCTGGTTGGCCACTGGTTGGTCACTGTAAGAACAAGTGGACTAGATGGGCCTTCTGATCTGATTCTGCAGGGCTCTTATTATGCTCCTACCTCTCCAGGTAGGACTGGGAAAGCCTGAAATCGTATAAAGAGCCTCTGTCACTCAATGTACAGCAGGAATAGAGAGTCTTTGGCTGTCCAGAGGTTGCTTGGTGGACAACACCAGTAGTCATGCTTTGTGGGGCTTCTGGGAGTCGGATTACAGCTCCCATTGCTCCTGATAGTTGGCCATGCTTCGTGGGGCTGATGTGAGTTTAGTTCAACAACATCTGGAACTTCCTGTCTCTTTTTTAAAACCAGCCCTTTATTCAGAACCATAATGATTAGAGTCTTTTTAGGGTGAGAGCCACAGCCCAATGGCAGAGCACCTGTTCGGGCCCTGAACATAATTATTGGCACCTCCAGGTAGGGCTGAGAAAGATTTCTGCTGAAAGCCCAGAGAGCTGCTGCCAGCCAGTGTAGACAATAAACCACAGAACAGACAATGCCAGAAGGACCAAGTTTGCATTCCCCCATGTATAAAGCTCAAGGAGCCAGATATTTCTGACACAGTAAGTTCCTGCCTCTTCAATGCAGAGCTGAAGCAAATTATTCTGTAAAGATTCAACATATGTCAGATGTTAACATTTGCCCCCTTTCAATAGGGATTCACTCCCCAAGTGTGAAAGTTTACCTCAGGATATTGAGGTAAATGTTACCTCAGAATATTGAGGTAAATTTTACCTCAGAATTTTGAAATTTGAGTACTGTTGCTTGGCAGGTACCAAATGCATGCTCTGACCAGCCACCATCTCCCTGGAACCATCCGACACAAACCATCATCTCATGGTCAGAGGTGAAATCCTGACAAGTGCAAAACCTTATTCCATGTCCTCCTCTATCATTGTTGGGTTGGGTTTTGCCTTGTTTGGCTAACTGCTTTGCTTCCCTGTCGTGAGCCACCCGGAGAATTTTGTAAGGGCGGCCCACAAAGATGGCTGACAAATGTCCACTCCTAATCAAATACGTTTTGTCACATTTTTGAAGATAGGCATCATGGGATTCCAGATGGAGCAGCCAACAATCAGGTGAACACTGAGCAAATGTCACAATTGCCAAGGGGTGATGTGTAGAGTATTCAGCATCCAAACTGACAAGAGGAGAATTTTGAGGTGAATTTTTCAGGAGTAAATTAGTTTCGGTCCTACTTGCAAACGGTGAACCCATTGAGGGAAGCTATTGCATTCTCTTCACCACCCAGCCCCAAAAGTGCATGGCTACACCTCCTCTCCTCCCAGTTATTAGGTAACTGTCAAAAAAGATAAAGCAAATCAAATCCCGTCGACAGGCAGCCATGTTCCATTTAGCCTGCACAAAAGACAGACTTTTTCCCCCTTTCATTCCCCCCGCCATGTTCATTTCACCCCCCCTGCAGCATCAATAATTCATGGATTTAAAAGGAAAAAAAGATGATAACCAGTAAGAAATTTAAGCAGCAGATGCTCTCTCTCCATTAGAAAAAGAGAAATAAGTCTCAGTTTGGGGGTGTTATTTTTCTTTAAAATATTTCTGCTTTGTTCTGTAAGGACAATGGCGCAGCGCTAGTGTTTTGACACTGTGGATCTTATAACAGCCGCTGGTGACATGTTAGCTAACAAATTGGCACAAATGACCATGGTCGAAATAATTACATGGTAAGGAGAGGCGAATCAGAGAACAAATCTCCGTCTATCAGGTCCAGGAAAGACATTGTAACAAAAGGGAGATATGTAGATGTTTTGCAAATTAATCAGCTTTAATCATCCCTTTTTAAAAACTGGAGGACTTTACTGAAAGGGCACTGGTGCCAGCTAGACCCCAATTAAAGCGAATAAGGGAGGATTAAGGACACAATCTGGTAAATGCATTTAGCACCACGGAGTGAGTGCAATTGACTATGGTGCAACTTGCTTCTGAGTAAACATGTATAAGATTGCACTGTAAATAGTTGAAGTCCAAGTACTAGAGGGTTTAAACCCACATCCACACCATGCATTTAAAGCACTAGGATACCATTTAAAACAGTCATGGCTTCTTCCACCAAAGAATTCTGGGAGCTGTAGTTTGTTAAGGGTGCTGATAGTTGATGGGAGACCCCCTATCCCCTTCACAAAACTACAATTTCCCAGAGTTGTTTAACAATCAAGCCCTCTTCACAGGGAAGTCTGGAAATTGTAGCTGTGTTGAGGGAATAGAGCTCTCCTGACAACTCCTTGGCACTCTTAAAAAACTGCGACTCCCAGAATTCTTTGGGAGGAATCCATGACTGTTTAAAGGTGCATGCTGTGAATGAGGCCTTAATGATCCCAAGTGTGGTTAGAGCTTGCATTGAATAACACAATAGCTGCTTTATCTTGATGCAAGCTATTAAGAAGAGGTGCTAGCCCTGCATTTTTTTACAAATTCATACCAAAAGGATGATCAACATTAAAGAAGAAGACTGCCTTATTAAGCTATCAGGGGTCTACAGTTGCCACATGTACTTTCAGAGGGCAGTCCTCTACCTGAAGGCTGTCTGGTCTATGAGTGGTTTAAAGATTGAGAACCCTAAGGAGGGAGATCTGGTAAACTTTGGAGTTGTCCGTCAGCAGTTGGCCTCTGGACCACAGACTAAGCAACCACACAGACCTTTTGCTCAGAGTCATGCTGAGATGCCCAGCCTGTCTATTTGAAATACAGGGTTGCATCCAGCGCTAGCCTTGCTCACAGTGGACCCGCTGAAATGACTGGACATGACTTAACTTTGGTCCGTTTATTTCAGTGGGTTTATTCTGAGTCATTGGATATGTTCTGAGTCACTAAATTTACACCTGCCCCTAAAAATTAACATATGCCAACACGATGCAAATCTGTGATTCATTTCTGCTTTCTTTGGGTAATGTGTGAATAGCTACCCTAGAGGGGTATGTAAACACATCACAGGAATAATTAGTGGGTGTTATCACCAACTCCAGATGTCATCTCTGTATAGATACACCACTGACCCATAGCAGAAACACCAACCCTTAATTCCATACTTCTGCATTAATCCTCAAACATATATGGCTTTTGAAAGAACCATGGTTTAATTGTGGTCTACCAAACCCCCAATATCAGATTTGTTATTTATTTGATTATTTGCAAGCACAGGACAGTCAAGCATTGTTCTTTGGGGGTTGCTTGGTGCAGTACAGCACTGGTGACCACCTCCCTTCATCTCCCTTCCTTTCTCCATCCAGCCATGGCTGAGTGTTTTAGCTGCCCCACCAGCAGAGATTAATTACAAAAGGGGGGAGATGCCCTCAAATTCTAGACGAATGCTCTCATTAGTGAGTCTATAGAAAGACTGGGTCGGCAGCTCTGTGAACAGGGATGAAGACCTAAAACAGAATGATGTTCTGGACCCTATATCCAGATGTTATGGAAATTAACCATGGCTCAATGTTGGGGGCTGCTCTTGCAGGGCACATTTGACCCTGAACAGGAGCACCAAACACTTTTTCTTCCTTCCTTCATTCTTCCACGGTCAAAAGCAGCCTGGGATAATTTGAAGGCAGTAGTGGGGAGAGTTGCTGTTGTCCTTAGGTCCTGCCTGCAAGCTTCTCATAGGCACCTGGCTGGCAACTGTGAAAACGGGACCACTGGCCTGACCCAGCAGGGCTCTTTTCTGTGTTCTTATTCATCATACCCTCCTTAGATGGCTTCAAAGGGGAATCAGTGGAAGCCTGCTGTCTTATTTCCAACCAATGGGGTGTGGCTCTGCCTGTCATTGGCTCTGGCTCCACCTACTGTTGGTTTCCCTACCTTCTGCCCCATTAGATCCAGTGAACACAAGCCTTGCATGTATGCTGTGCTGAGTCATTGTCTTGTACACTGGACACGGATCAGCATGCAAAAGACTGGCCCTGATTTCCCTACCTGGTTGGCACTTGGGAGACTTCAGCAGAAGTGGGATTTTGGGTTGCCAAAATCTGATTTAAAAATGACACAGAGAGAGAGAGAGTGCAGTGTTTTTCACAAGCTAGCCTGAAGATCTTGCCATCGCTCCCTGTTACGGCTGTATAATCCACTCGACAGCTAGCTAATCCTTCCATCGTCTTGCTCAAGCACAAACAGCAATACACAGAGCAAAAATAAAGAGTCAAGGAAGCCTCTGTACTCTTGTCCCACCTCACCTATTGCCAAAACATATACAATAATATATTTGTCTGCCTTAGATTTTCCTAAAAGATTAAGAACTCAATGGAAAGGGGCCTTGTGGTAGGAAACCGAGGGGATTGGAGAACAGAAAGGACGCAAAGGGAGAAATCTTTGTCTGCCATTTCCTTTGCCAAGCTATTTTTTAAGTCACGCATGCAGGAATCTGAAAGACCCAGAGGTCAAGTCTTAGATTTTGGAAGCCTCCACTGAAGTTGAAAGGATTTACAATGGATTTACGCCACTGCCTTTAATATCTTTTATTTTCACACACCCTTGAGGAGGTAGCATTCTCCATTCTCATCACATACGTGGCCTCTACACGGTAATTAATGCAAGCTTAGGAGCAATTATTATCTTAAACTGCTAGCTTATTTTCATAATTACTGGCTTAAATGGGCTGTACCAATGTGATTTCTCCTCCCTCTCTTCTATTTGGGCTAAAGCAATTAGATTTGTCTTCATCACCGGTGAAACTCTTGTTTCTTAAGTATTTTATTGGCTTGCTCTCTCAGCAAAGGGCACATAATATTAGGAATTTCAGCAACAGAAGTCTCATCTGGCTTAGACTTTCCAAGGATTAAGGCACAAGTAGTGGGGACACCTCCTTATCCCTCCTCTTTAATAAGAGATGAAGTTATTGACAGCATGTTGCCTTGCAATGGCACCCCCAAACCTGCCACTTAGGGTGGACTGTCTCTCCCAAAAAAGGACATTTCAGGATTTGAGGTTGTTGGATACAGCAGAACCCTTTCCTCGATTCAACAGAATGGAATGCCCCCAAAGGCATTAAGTTGTGAATTATGGAGTCCATTAAACAACCAGCCTGGAAGAGGAAAGCAAACCACTACCTTTCATTTCCCCCATTTGAATTCCTCTCTCGCACCCAAAAGCATGCTCCTTTAGCTTCTTCCCATTTAAGCAGATCTGACTCCATTCCAAAACATCCAGCAAAGTTTTATTTTCCCCCTTTCCCAGCTGAACTGAGATGGCCTGTCCTTAACACATAATTCTTCTCCTATCCCCAGTCGGTCTCGCCCGCTGACCGTGCTAAGACCTCCATTTCGACAAGGGCAAAAAATAAACAAAAATAAACCAACCTTTCCACGTTATGGCTCTCGGCATAGAGCCCATCGGAGGCTCCCATCAGCAAGATGAACGACACGCACTGAGCATATGCTCGGCCATTTCCTTAACTGCCAACATGGCCATAAGCAATAAGAGGCATATAGATACCGTGTGCTAAGTGAGGGAGGGGGATAGGATGATAGTGGAAGCAGTTTCAATTCAAGAGGTGTTCTCTCTCTCTCTCTCTCTCTCTCTCTGGTCATTGTCATAAAATACTAAGAGGTGGGCAAAGCAAGGATAGGCCTTGAGGGGGAAGTTCCTCCCCTCCACCTGCTGGCACCTGCAGTAAGGTGTGAACGCTTAAGGTTGGTCTATCCACTCAGGACACGGAAGGAGAGGGAAGGGAGAAAAGAGGACAGCAAGAAGGTAAGGGCTGTAACCTTACCATGGCACAAGATCAAAGCAAATAAGGCCATCATTTTTTAAAAAATAAATAAATCATAAAACGAGAAAAGCTCTCCGTTTTTAAGCCCTCAGCAAGCACACTATTTCCAGCTGTTGGGTACCCATGAAACATAAAACCAACCTATTCGTTACCTGGGTTACAGACCTCATTTAGTTAATCATCACCATGATGACCAGGGCCCAAAAGGAGAGGGGTGGCAGGAAAGGTGTGGGGGAAAGAGGGGGGAGGAAACAAAGAACTTTAAGAAAATAAAAAGCTCCTACTTTCTCTATCTGGGATCCCGTTCTTTTATCTGCCCTCATGCCACCCTCCCCGCTGGTCTTTATTCCTCCTTTCCTTTTCTGTAGTACAGAAAGGCCAAGTTTTGAGCAGCGCTTTTCGAACAGCCAGGTATCATTTCTCCTCCAAATGGGAAAGGTGAGGCCTTTGGTTCATACTGCACCAGGTTGCTCAAGGTCCAGAGAGGAATGTGAGTTGAGAGGAAAGAAAAACGGGAGGGGAGGGGGATCCCCGCACTTCTAACTTGTTAGTTAACCTGCCCGCCTGAGCCTTAATCAATAGCCAGGGACTCTGAAAGGAACAAAGAACAAACACAGAAGAAAAGCCGGGCCCTTATCTCAGATCCCCATCAGATAAGCCATACCTGGAGTCCAAAGGGACAGGCTGGCCTGTTCAGCCCTTTCCCAGTTCAAGAAGGAGCAAAGGGATGTTTCTGTGGCTTCTCTACACTTCAGTGATAGCATTCTTGCTTTGAATTTATTTTAATTTGTTCCCAACACCATCATTATTTTTAGGAGGCAGAGGAAGAAGGGGAACCAAGTAAACCCTGAACTCTAATCAAAACATGCATCTCAGGGTAATTTTGGAATTAAGTCTCTTTCTGCGTGTCTTAAGGGAGCAAGCCTATGCATGTCTACGCAGAAGTAAGCTCCACTGAGTTCCATGGGATTAGTTCTCAGTTCCTTTAAAGTTGTAGTCCTATACTCACTTACCCAGGGAGTAAGCCCCATTGAGATTCATTGGGACATACTTCCGGGTGGACGTGTACAGCACTGTGCTGTAACAATCTGTTTAGCTAGCAAGCGGTCTGGATTCAGATGGCCCCTGTAATAGACAAGGATGCCTTGCGTCTTTCACCTCTTGATAAACGCATTCCAAAACCTCCAATTAGCCGCTCTTGCAAAAACACACCACACAGAAGAAAGCTCTTAAATTGACATGTGATTGCTTCCCCATTTGCATTAAAAGAAAAAGGAAAATCAAATGTGTTACAGGGTTCCCGATGAGACAGGCAGCCAGAGATCACACACCCTTGACCTTTCGTTTCAGGAGATTTTGGTAAAGGGGATGTGCGGAAGCCCCAAATTCGTTTGTGAATATTCAGCAGAGAGAGAGGGGGTGGGTGGGGGGAAAGTACCCAATGCAGCCTCTGAAGAAATCCTAAGAGCTCCTCAGAGAACCATCAAAACAAACATTTACCAGCTTCTGGGGAAACGATATTGTTACCAAAAGCAATTTGCAAACACTTTGTCAGAACGCAGCATGAGATAATTAAGCATATTTGAATTTACCATTTAGATTCTTCTATTAAAGTGGGAGAGGGGGGATGCCCAGCAACCTCATCCTTGTTCTTATTTTATTTTATTTACGTCTTCCAATTTCAGCAAAGATTTATTGTTATTATATTATTTGTTTTGCCAATTTCAATTTTTCTGTCATCACTTGCTCAGGGCAAGCTGTATAAATGCAGGGTGTTTCAACTGTTCACATCAAAACTTCTCTTAAGGCTGCAGGCTTACTATACATACTGATCTGGGAAAGTGCTGTGTTAAACACAGTGCCGCTTACGTTCAAGTAAACATGACTAAGATTGCACTGCATGAGCAGAAACAGGCACCAGCAAGGCTCTATTTGGAGTTTAAACCTTGCTCAGTTTTAAGCCTGGATCAATATTATTTTCAGTAAGTATTGTGGGATTCCCTAGTACAATAGCCTATATATGTGTGTGTGCACGCATGCCATAGGGGACCTCGATATCTATGAAAGTCTATCCATTGTTAAATCAGATTACAGTCAGAACTCAAGGGGGAATGATTATGTTATACTACCTAGTCAGGCATTGACTTACACACTTAGTTTTATTTCTAGTTTTAGTCCAACAGATTGAATTTTTTGTTGCACAAAATGGGCACTCCAAAATTCTCAAAGCTATTTGCTGTGGATGTCAACAGGTTTCTTGATGGGAGGAGGTGAGACAAGTTTTTTCCCCCCTCAGAAAATTCTCTTGTGAGAAATTTCAGCTCACTTCATGCTAGACAAAACTGAAGGAAAACTCTGCTGTTAGTTCATATTGGTGGATGAGGGAAGTTGTGGGCAGAGAAAGGAGGATTGGAAGGGGAAAAGGTTCAAGCCCATTACTTCCTTCCATGATATGAAAATAATATCAAAGAATATTAAAACTGGATCCATGCAGATGGTGAAACTGGTCAGGGGTGCATTTAACTGAATTTTCTCCAGGGGAGGACTGAAATTCTCCAACCGCTCAGGAGAAGCGTGAAAAATAATAACAATAAACAGTATGTACCAGCAAATTATTTTCTGAGAAATTTCAGCTCACCTATGGTTGAAAGGGGAAGTTAACAGTATATAAAAATGGAAACTTGTGGCACAAACATGTACATAGATTATTTTCAAAATAAGAAACTCTGGGTTCAACAACTTAGTGAGTACAAGAGTGCAGCTCTAAAGGAATAGTTGTATTTATAGTTAGAGGGGATTGTAGAAAGCAATCTTTTGATATTTGGATATCTGCTGATAGACTACCAATACATAAAGATTTGTGTCATTCATCAACATTTAGATGAGCTCAACAGCTGCTGCTGTTGTTTTTCTTTTTAAAATAATAATAATAATAATAATAATAATAATAATAATAATAATAATAGTGATTTTAAAGGTGCAGTCCTCAGCACACCTACTTGAGAATAAGCCCTACTGATGTCAACAGAACTTACTTCCAAGGTTGCACAGTTAAAATTCCAAACTGTTTTGGGGGAAAAAATACTATGTGCTCTTTGTTGGGGTTCAGGTCATATTACACTTAGTGGAACTTACTGTACTACTGAGTAATTGAATCCACAAAATTAAGCAACCTACATTTAGCACTCTAACCTGATTTTCACCTAAAAAAGGTTTTCTTGGGAGTGTCATGGATTTTCATGAAACATTGCTCTAGGATGGAAGTCCTAAAGATACTATTTCCCACTGGCGCGGGGGGTGGGGGTGGAACTTACTCCAAAGTAAATATGGTTGGGATCAGGTGCCCATGCTATAATTTAAGTGAGTACTTCTTCAAAGGTAATACCGTTCACGTTGAAGGCACTATTAAGGTGTAGGATCTTATTGATAGGGTTTAAAATGTGAATGTGAGATACTACAGAATTTTAGAGTCGCAGACATGGGGAAAACAGCCGTTTCTGAACTATCTACCAGTTTGGAGGACTGCAGAGTTGTTCATTCAAAAACTGTCCATCATACCTTAGTGTACACATTAAGACCCACATTTCGTTTTCAAATTAATAGCTCTCTAAAGACTGCAATCCTATATCCACTTATCTGGGAGAAATAATCATTGAAACCGGCGGGAGTTGTTTCTGAAAAGACTTGGGCAGGAGTGTGCCATAAGCCTATTTGAGGGAGCACCGATGTGTCACAAGTTCCCCATATTTCAGACAAGAGCTCTTTTGATACAGCACAAACAGCTTGTGCTGGTTGCCTTTCTGATAATTCAAAAATATCTGGAAGAGCGGGAAATATATGGAAAGCCCCTGAACGCAACAAATCCGGTAATCTCACCTTTGCCACGAGTTCACTAGAGGGCCTTTACAAAAAGGAAAAAGGAAAAAAAGAAAAGGGGAAAAAAGAAAAAACCCACCAAATTTGTTTTTGCAAATTGATTTTAGCAAATGCCTTATCCTGCATTCTCATCTGAAAGGTGCCCTGAATAAGATTGCATCCTCAGACTCATGCCCCCGCACCCCGCTTTTGCAATATGGAAATGATAATACTACGGCCGTAAGGAAGGCAACAAGATCATATATGTGTGGAACGCCTGAAACGTTCAAGAATGCTACATTCCTGCTAAGTATTATTATTACCCATTCAAACCCAGGTAGGAGTTTTGACCTTGAGTTCAGTGAGATATCAGCCTGGAGCAATCCTATAAACTTTCTAAGGCTTATGCAAGCACAACAGGATAATGGCCCCATTAAATATCGGCACTAGCCATGCAGTACAAGTCTAAGCTTCCTTACTCAGGAGTAAATCCCTAGTAAATCCCTAGACTTACTCCCTAGTAACTGTCTGAAGAACTGCAGCTTTAGAAGCAGGTTTATATTGGAGAAGGGCTATGTGGAGAGGGATGAAATCTAATTAACGGGCTTTGATGGAGGTAAATATAAAAGAAGTTAGCCCTGCTGACAGATCCCTTCTTTTTCTGTAATCATTTTCTCCTGGCTTCTGTGTTGAAATGTAATGAGATTGGATAGTATTGAAATCAAGATTGGTTTCAGGAGACCTTTCGAAAAAGGAAAAAGGGAAAAAAGCAAAGAAAACCAAACAAATCAAAACCATTTCTTGTCTTATGTGGCCACCCCCCCCCCCCCACTTTGGAAGAACACACAAAGCAGCCTTTGCCAACCCGGTGCCCTCCAGATGTTTTGGATTCCCAAACTTCTGGAGGGCACCGGGTTGGTGAAGGCGGACACAGAGGAACCTTCCAGAACCTTTTCCAAGAAGTGAAAGCCGAACAGAGCGCTCTGCGTCAACTCCCCTAAAGTCCACAACGCCCAACTGCCTTTTCCTGCTTTTGGAGCCAACAACGGATGACGAGAACCATTTCTGCGTGCTTACAAAACACACACACATACACGTCTTAAAACTCTCACCCGGTTTACTGTGTCAACAGCACAAACACACACACACACACACACACACCCAAGCATCAGCAGCCCAACAGGCCAAAGGAAAAGTTGACAAAAAGTCAAGGGTTTCTTTTCTTTGAAAGCCATTCTTTCAATCATTTTCCTCCTGCGCAAACCATTTTGATCCACTCAACATCCCTCCACACTGACTGGCACAGGAGGCGTCAGATGTGAGGAGTTATTCCCCCTCCGAAAGAGAATCTAGTGTCTCTTTCTTTCTCAGTGCCCAACTCAAAGCAGCAAGTAGAGACAGGTTAGGCATGGAAGCGGAGCTGTGGTGAGAGAACTGGAAGAAAGATTATGAGGAAGCAAAGAGGCTCTCTTATAACACACGGATAGACCTGCAGCGGTTATAGGAGGCAGTGGAGAGGAAAGAACGAGGAGACCAACTCAAAATGGCTCCTTTAAGCCAAACTGCAAACACTCTGGACAGAATCAAGATCTCTGCATCCTCTAGTTAATTGCCAAAACCGTAATCCAAGAATCAAATCCCATCCCCTTTACCACTTACACATCACACCATTATTTCCCATTTTAGCATTAAGAGAACAGAAATTACTGCTTTCCAATGTATGTGCTTTTAAATATCTGTTACCCCCCTGCGCTTAAACTGCCCCCTGTCCTTGTTAAACAGGGTCACAACCATTTATTTCTCTTTTAGCAGTGGGGAAGGGATAAAGATGGGAAAGAATTAAGCAAGGCACAGCTCACCAACAAGGAGGGAAAAGACATTTAGGATTCAGTGAGAGATACAAACCATGGGCTGCTTGGATCGCTCTTCATCTCTTGGTCAACTGAGTGCTTTCCACCCCCCTCGCCTAACTGCCGTGATTCAGTCATCACCACCGATCCCAAATCTGCCTCCTTTGTCAAGATCCGGGCACGAGAGACTAAGGTTCCCCCCCATTGGCTGCCTCCTATTGAATGCCTTGCAACTTTGCTGCTACCTGCCCCAACTGGTTTGGCCAGTTGTAAGGTGAACGTTTGGATTTGCGAGGTTTCAGCCATCCCCACCCCCCTCACCTTCCATCTCAAAGCAGACAAAACCTGATACTTCTTTTTTTAAAAAAACAAAACTTCCTTCAGTCTACCTGGAGAAAGAAAAGAGACAAAAGATAGAAGGGGGGGGGGGGAGCACACCTAAGCAAGACGACTTAACTGCGGCTCAGTCACCACCATTAAACTCCCGTTTAGTGCACATCCACGGCAGGAATCTTTCAACCTACAGCATACGAGGACCGCGAAGCCATTACAACGACTTTGGCGCAAGGTGCCAGGTAACCTTTTCCCAACCCAAAACCGCCAAGGATCGTAAATCAATAAATACATGCATTGAAAAAGCAAGTCGCAGCAGGCCTCTTGTGAGTGACTTTGGAGGGTCGGCTCTTCCCACGTCTCAGCAATTTCTCGGGATTTCTCGGCAAGGAGTTTCGCAGGACGTAGACACGGCTGGGATTTGGGGGTGTGTGTGTGCAGAAAGCACACAAGGAATCGGAACAGCTTTGCTATATCTACGCTACCAAAAAGAAAAGAAAATCCTTAAAATAAAATTAAAAGTTTTTTAAAAGGAGGGGGGAGCCGCGACGCTGCCCGGCCATCATGGAAGCCTCAAGCATCTTACTTGTTTAAGCTGGAATACAGGAGAGACGGAGAATGTCTAACGGCTCAGCTTACATGTACTTCCTCGACCCCTCCCTGAGCAGGTGCATTCTTTGCTCCCGACCAATCTCCTTGCCTCTAGCCATGAACAGGTGTGTCCTGCCATCTTGGGATAGGCCAGGTGGGGAACCGTCAGGCGTGATGTAGCCACGGACCCCACACAATAGGCTTTCGGAGCCTCCCCACCTCCAAAGGATCTTTTCAAATATTGGGGGGGGGGGGGAGAGGAAGTTAAGTTGATGTGTGACATATGCATACTGTATCTATCTACCTACCTACCAACCTAGCACGGCCCGTTGCTCCCATTTTCTCTCAACCTTCATATCTGTTGTTTTATTTAAGAAATGTAGGCTAACTGGTTGGAAAGGGGTCCCCGCCTCCAGCAGGGTGTATAACCTTCTGGCAAAAGAAGTTCAGTTAGTCTCCCCCTCCAAGCTGCCACGACTGCCATAAGCCAGGGAAGGAGGGGAAGGTTTCAAATAAGGAAGTCACTTTCTGTAGCGTTCAGTCAGAGTCATCCAAGGTTGCAGGTTTCTAGCAGATGTGGGTTGATTAACTCCACCCTTCCATGATCTGCATCAGAAATGGGGAACCTCAGGCCCAGAGGCCAGACGTGGCCCTCCCGGCCTCTCCACTTGGCCCACGGATCCTGGCTGGAATGTGTCCTTAAATTCTGATCATGCCTCATGGTTGCCAGGATGGAGAGAAGTGTGTGAGTGTGTGTAGAAACGAGCCAGCTGTACGGAGCTAAACATTTACATTTGTGCCTTTGCCCGCTTTTGCCTCGGGCTCTGCCCACCCCTGGCATGTGGCCCCCAGAAAAGAACGTCCCTAGGGTTGCCATATTTCAAAAAGTAAAAACCAAGACACTCCAAAAGTCGCCGAGCTTTTACAAGACAAACCCCAACGTTGTTGAGCTTTCTTTTTACAAAAACACGATTTTTCGATTGACTTGCCTAAGATCCAGGACAAAGCGCTGTCTTTCGGAAAATCCCCCCAGATGTCCACCTTTGAATTCTCAGTAATGTCCAGAAAAATATGGATGTATGGCCCAAAGGGTGGCAAAAGGTTCCTGTTCGCTACTGACAGTCATTAGAATCCCTATGGTCCACCGTTGTGTTCTAAATATACAAAATGAGAGTCTGTACAACACCAGCGTTTACGTTGGATTAATCTACCAGTCCAATCTGGGTTCTGTATATCCAATGAGGTGGGAGGCACCATTTTTGTCCTTTGCCTCAGGCAGCAAGATCTCTTGAGCTGGTCCTGGAGGCTTACTAGGGCTTCAGCCAGAGGTCTCTTCCTAGCCCTAATGGAGATGCTGAGGATTGAATCTGGATCCTTCTATACGCAAAGTGATGTGCTCTACTACTGAGCTATGGGCTGTCCAAAATATGTGAAGTTATTCTGGATATATGCCCTTGCTTAAGAGCTGAAGGAATGCCTTGTTGGATGAGCCAAGATCCCCTCCCATCTAGTACTCTTGACAAGAACCGACAGAAATTTGGGAACTGGGGGTAGGCACTGAGAGAATTTCCCAAGTGTCACAAGGAAGAGGCGGTTCTCTACAATATAATAGGGTTGGGCAACTGGAGGTGTGTGTCTTCATGCCAATGGGGCACTGCCCCACCAACCTTAGCCTGCCCTCAGCCAGCCCAGCCTTCCTATTTAACAACAAGTACAGGGGGAGGTCTTGGTTGTAATCTTCCTTCTCCTTAGTCTCAGTTTTGCCCTTGTAGAACTCATCCAGGAGGAGCATGGGGGCAAGATTACAATTAGTTGACTCCACATGTCATCATCTCTGCCTCTATCTATCATTTGCTCTGGCATTGCTTGCACTGGAGTTCCTGCCCTACCAATTCCAATAGGCACAAGCCCCCACTGTAGGCAAATCCAACCCTCAATGCAAATCCAACCCCCCAACCCCCATCTAGCCATCAACATAACTCCTAAACCCAATGGTCATAAACACTATTATCGAGTTTCTCTCAGCCAGTTTCTCCCAAACTGGGACACAAGCAATGGGTTTCTTAAGTTCTTCTCCTGCAGTGTGAACAGCAAGACAGAGTCCTTTGGCCTATTTTGAAACCTGGGATGTTCTGAGACATAGGCAAAGGGCTGTTGATTTCTGTTGTATTTTAAAAAAAACGTAAAATCACTTTTTGCCCATAGTAAATGGGTTCTTTAAGGCCAACTTCTACAACCTGAACAGCAAGGGAGGTGCTGGCAGAACCCCATGTCCTATGCCGTCACCTGGATATTGTCTCCTGGCAACAAAGGGCTCTTTAACCCCTTCTCTCCTGCAGCGTGCACAGCAAGGAAGGCCTTGCGAGAGAAACATGAAGGCTCAAGGCACCAATGCTATTTTTCTAGAAAAATAGGTGCCAGAACTCACTATTAACATCTCCCTTGTTCTCTTATACAGTGGTACCTCGGGTTAAGTACTTAATTCGTTCTGGAGGTCCGTTCTTAACCTGAAACTGTTCCTAACCTGAAGCACCATTTTAGCTAATGGGGCCTCCTGCTGCTGTCGCGCCGCCGGAGCACGATTTCTGTTCTCATCCTGAAGCAAAGTTCTTAACCCAAGGTACTATTTCTGGGTTAGCGGAGTCTGTAACCTGAAGTGTATGTAACCTGAAGCGTATGTAACCCGTGGTACCACTGTAATAGTAATAGTGCCCACATGAGAGGGGCCAGAACTGAGATCCGTCGAGTTCCAGCTGAAAAAAAGCCCGAGATTCTACCAAAGCATCTTTTCTGCTGGAGCAGAGGGGAGTGGGATCATAACTTTGCCCTTTTCCTGTACATCCAAGTGATAGTGGACAGCGCCAATGGTTGTGGCCAGCAGTCCTTTTTCAGACGAAAATATGCCCCCACTGTTGAAATATTCCCCCCCAATATTTTTATCAGTGTCGTTTTGTGCAAGCCGCCTTGAATTGCATTCTGGGGAAAAGGCAGAATATAACAACAACAACAACGGGCCTGCTCTGAGCAGGATTAGCATTCAATACAGGCCCATAATTGTACAATAGAAAGGGCTTAAGGAAATAAGATATGCCTGCTGGATCATGCCAATGGCTCATCCAGTCCAACATCCTATTTTTGCAGCTTGATGAAGTCCGAAAGAAAGATCTGAGGACAACAGCACTCTGCCCACCTGTGATTCACAGGAACTGGTATTCAGAGGCATAGTGCCTCTGGAGGAGCCCCTCAAAACACTTCCTTGAGTGCTACAGATCATACCTGATTATAGTGTTGCATTGGCCCCTAACTATGTAATGGGGCATGTGGCTACACTGTGAGAACTTAATGAATGTTGTGATTGCAAAGTATCCACATGGAGGGTCAAAGCCTGTGCTCTGTTCACAGATCTAGGGTCCTTCCCAATGCTTATGCACACTGGAGGGGGAGGAGTCTACATGAATTGAGCATGCCCAAATCTTCTGAGACACACTCGGGGTTCTGTAGCAGTGCTCTACCACTCAACTATGGCTCATCTACAGAAAAGTGTGCCTGTTCTGTCTCTGTCTGATCTACTGCCCTCAATGTGTTTCCTTCCATTTAGTCTCCATCAGGGTGAGTTAGTCTGCCCCACCTCTGAATCCGGTTACTCCCAGTACAGAAGCAGAGCAAACCTTAGAGGGGGGTGCCCAGTATGTCCCTACATGAGTTGCAGTTCTGGTCTCAGTACACTGAAATCAGGAGCTGTGCTCAGAACAGGGACTCATGCAGAGACACAGAGGTGAACTGCCTCAGACTCCTCAGACCTTTTAAGAATCAATCTTTTTTTGTGTATGAGTGAATTCTAATCTATGGGGGGGGGATGTGTGTCATCAATGAAAGCTATGGCCTTATTTTATTAGCAAAAAGTGCGCACAAAGGCAAAATATTAGTGAAGATAACTTTCAAAAATACATGGGGTTAGGAAAAATAGTTTGCAAAATATATGTATATAGGGCAAATAGCCTTTTAAAAAACAACAACAAATTTTCATGAGGACCTTGTAAAAAAATAATGATCACAAACTGAAATGGGGTGAGCTGAACTTCAGGTTGGGGGCAGGGAATGAGAAACTGAAAGAAATTGAAATTGACAGATTGATCTAGTCCTAGTGGGGAATAGGATGGTGGATTTCAAACTGTTGCTTCAGCTTTCCTGTACATTTAATGCTACGATTCAGGAAGTGAACTCTATTAGATTCATGTTTAAAGGCGAATCTACATGATTTGAACTTTCTGAAGCAAAACTTATCCGAATTTTGCAGTGCAAGTTCTCTCACAAAGTAGTGCGTACAAAGATGCATAAAGTATGCATAAAATGCATACATTTGTGTACATGATATACAAAGTGTGTTATGTTTGGGTAACTTGCTTTGTACAAATGTCTGTATGAAGCAAAACTGCATACAAAGATGTGCAGGTTAGGAGAATTTGCACTAAAATGTTGGCGAATTTTCACGAAGACTTTTTATAATAATGAAGAAATCACAAACTGGTGCGGAAATGGGGAGAATGGAGCTTAAGACTTGAAAAATGGGGAGGAACTGAAACTGACAGATTTGCCCATCCGTAACTACAATATACTCTGCTCAAACGAATAAAAAATAAAGGGGTGAAATGCAACCTTGCAGGTTTTCTCCTTTCTCCTTGTTTTTAAGGGAGTTCGGTCCCTTGCTTCTCATGGATGATGTTGTTTAATGAAATGACCAATTATCATGCTAATTAGAAGAAGCACCTGGAAAATCCCCAGAAGACGCAGCCCAGCAAATTGAACGCAGGCACCGAGAGTTTGAAAGCTTTTGCATGCTGAATGGAGCAATTTGTCTTCTGCAGGAGAACTCAGAGGACAATGTTGAGCTGTGGAGATTCTTGGGGAAAGAACGCGGCAAGCCGTGCTGGATTACCAAAGAGGCCTATGGGCCTCATGCCTTTTAGGGGCCCTTCGACAATGAATCGAAATAATATTGATTTGATATTGAAAGAAAATTACAATCAAGCCAAGAAGAAGCTTCGAGATAATTTGCAATAAGCTTTGAGATAATTTGCAAGTTCAACAGCCTTAGGGCTTCTGCAGGGTTTAATCTGGCACTGGCAGCATCAAGTTGGTGGGTCTCAAGGTCTGGCCTTGACATTTCAGGGTTTTCGCTTTGGGATCGCTTGAAGGCGGGACAAAATTGAAGAAGGTTGAGGGAAGAAAGCCAATTTCTGTGTTGCTTCTAGCTTTGCCCCAATTTAAAACATTTTACTGAATAGGGACACTACTCCAAGGGATAGCAAAGCTGTCGGCCCTCCAGACATCACAGGGCTACAACTCCCAACATCCTTGGCAATTGGCCACTCTGGCAAGGGCTGATGGGAGTTGGAGTCCTACAACAGCTAGAGGGCACCTGGTTCCTCAAGCCACCACTAAGCTATGAACTGGTTACTAGCCAACAGTGTCTTTGAGGGGATGAGCTAGAAATTAAAATAAATAAAATATTGTGGAGCAAAAAAGAAGAAGACAGGAACTTCAAACAGCTGACAGGTTCCAGAGTATGTTTCACAACAACAACATACAGCATTTTTAACGTTGGATTAAATGTGTCACTGTGTTTATCATGATGATCTGATCCCCCCCCCCCTTTCTTCTTGCACGAGCCCCTTTGAAGTTCCCTTCGGTCCCTTGTAGTAATGACAGCAGTAAACACCTTTGCTTTTGTCTGATGAGAACAACCTTGGGGCTCAGTGACCTCTGCAGATCTCACCTCCTGACAAGGCTGCTGTGTTGCTGAAAGCCACACCTCTTTGTGCATGCAGTGGCAGATCTTGGGCATCACCCAAAGGAGCGGGGCAGGGGCTTGCCCTGATGGGCTTTTCACTCATCAATGGCATACCAGCATTCCTAGTCACCTGTTGAAGGTGCACAGCCCTGTTGTTGTTGTTGTTTAGTCGTTTAGTTGTGTCTGACTCTTCGTGACCCCGTGGACCAGAGCACACCAGGCACTTCTGTCTTCCACTGCCTCTCGTAGGTCAGACTCATGTTGTTAGCTTCGAGAACACTGTCCACCATCTCGTCCTCTGTCGTCCCCTTCTCCTTGTGCCCTCCATCTTTCCCAGCATCAGGGTCTTTTCCAGGGAGTCTTCTCTCATCATGAGGTAGCCAAAGTATTGGAGCCTCAGCTTCACGATCTGTCCTTCCAGTGAGCACTCAGGGCTGATTTCCTTCAGAATGGATGCGTTTGATCTTCTTGCAGTTCATGGGACTCTCAAGAGTCTCCTCCAGCACCATAATTCAAAAGCATCAATTCTTCGGCGATCAGCCTTCTTTATGGTCCACAGCCTTGTAAAGGTAAAGGTAAAGGTACCCCTGCCCGTACGGGCCAGTCTTGCCAGACTCTAGGGTTGTGCGCTCATCTCACTCTATAGGCCGGGAGCCAGTGCTGTCCGCAGACACTTCCGGGTCACGTGGCCAGCGTGACATCGCTGCTCTGGCGAGCCAGAGCCGCACACGGAAACACCGTTTACCTTCCCGCTAGTAAGCGGTCCCTATTTATCTACTTGCACCCGGGGGTGCTTTCGAACTGCTAGGTTGGCAGGCGCTGGGACCGAACGACAGGAGCGCACCCCGCCGCAGGGATTCGAACCGCCGACCTTTCGATCGGCAAGTCCTAGGTGCTGAGGCTTTAGCCCACAGCGCCACCTGCGTCCCCACCCACAGCCTTGAGGAGGACTCAATTCTGAATCTGGAGCCTGCTGGGCTTCTGCTCCTTCTTTCTATCACTAAGAACATACATGAGAAGAGCCTGTTGGATCAGGCCCATGATTCATCTCACGTCCAGCATCCGCCACCCAGATGCCTCTGTGGAATCCTACAAGCAGACCCAGAACGCAGCAGCACTATCTCACAATTTGTGATTCCCAGGAAGTGGTTTTCAGAAGCATTACTGTCTCTGACCATGGAAGCAGAGCACAGCCATCATGGGTAATAGCCACAGACAGCTTTATTCTCCATGCATTTGTCCAATCTGCCTTCAAAGTCATCCAAGTCAGTGGCCACCACTGACTCCTGTGGCAATGAGTTCCATAGTTTAACTACACTGTGTGTGAAGAAGTGCACTGCTCTCTTGAAGATCAAGCAGTCACCTCCCCTCCACACCCGTGAGGTGGTGCGGATTGGGCCCAGAGGGAGAAGCAAGTGACTAGGCAATACCGAGAGTTGGCAAGGGGAAGCAGGCTAAATTGGCATCCTCGGGCTCAGGCCCACGTGACAGATGGCTGCGAGCCCCCCCCCCTTTATATACTGACAATGCCACAGAACAAAATGGCAGGCACCTTGCAATGAGTCTTGAACCCAGGAGTGCAAAACCTGTTTTCAGCTGGAGGGCCACATTCCCTTCTGGGTAAACTTCCAGGGGCTGCATCCTGTGAGGCAAAAGTGGGCAGAGCCTTTCCCGTAAATGCTGCCTTTTTGTAAACTAGACCAGTTTCTACACTCCAGCACACCCGCTCTCTGTTCTCCATCCAAGCAAGCAAGAAGCATTGTCAAAACTTGAGGACACATTCCAGCCAGGCCAAAATAGCCAAGTGATAAAGTACAAAGCGGGACAGTGAAAGTGGTGTGGGGAGAGTTCCAGTGCCAGATAGAGAGACTTGGATGCTTGCATTAGCCCCTCTCTCTGGGCTGGAGGTTCCCCACCCCACCCCACCCCTGCTCTGATCTGTATGTCAATAAGTCAGTTCATTCACAAACACTCTCAGTATAATACAGTTTTATTACTTAAATCAGGAAGTTCAAGGTGCCACCAGGCCAGGCCATCTCTCACCTCATCTCCATCACTGCCTGTTTCCTAAGCTAGGCTAGAAGTGGAGAACTAAAACTTTTAACATACTCTCCAACATTTCTCTGATGAAAATAGGGACATGGTATTCCATAATAATATTGTTTTATTTATTTATACCCCACCCATCTAACTGGGTTGCTCCAGCCACTTGGGGTGACTTCAAGCATATATAAGAACATTAAAAAGCTTCCCTATATAGGGCTGTCTTCAGATGTCTCCTGAAGGTTGTTTAGTTACTTACAGCATTGGCTTAGGGGTTGCATAACTCCGCACCCTCCAACATTTATCCGATGGAAATAAGGACGTCCTAAGGAAAAGCGGGACATTCTGGGATCGAATAAGAAACTGGGATGGCTTCTGTAAATCTGAGACTTTCCCTGGAAAATGGACATGGAAGCTCTGCCTTAAGACAAGATCCAGTCCAACCTTGCCAGACTCATACAACCTAGCCCTACAAATACAAAGTAGGGTGAACAGCAGCAGAGGCAAAGCTAGTTACTTTCCCTGGATGAACTTCATGGGAAGGACCTGAGTGCAACAGGGCACTCTCAGGATGCAATTCCCAGCAACTTGTGTTCAGATGTATTCTGACTCCAGCTGTTGAGACAGAGCACAGCCATCATGGCTGGCACCCAATGATAGCCTTTCCCCCCATGAATGTGTCCAATCCTCTTTTAAATGCATCCAAGTCAGTACACCTTGCGGGAGCAAATTCCTGGAGAGTGGATCCTTTCGTAGTCAAGATGGCACCACCCACGCACAAGAGGGAGGTATTAGCAGAAAAGAAAATGTAAGGAAACAATCCTAAAGGGGATGTGACTCCCACCCCAACTATCCCAACAATGCTGGAAATTTTGTTTGGAAGCGGGGCAGGGTGGGGAGGATGGAAAACCTGGTGGGATTCAAATGAAATGGAGTACCTGGAAAAGGGCACAGCTAACTGGCTGGCTGAAACCCTGAGCAGAATCTGCATTTTGTTTATTTCAGTGAGGGTTCCACTGGTTTAACTCAGAATTCCAAACAGAGAAGAAATTGGAAGCGTTGCTGTTTTCTGGCTGTGCTACCTGGGTGAAGTTCTCTAGCAGAAAGATGTCTGAGGCCAGGAGATAGCTGATGGAAGGAGGTGAAAATCATTGCAGGCTTAAAAGGGGCATTAAGGCATTTCAGAGCTCCTGCTTGCTTTTCACGGGAGCAAAGTTCAGCTCAGGGCCCCACCTGCCCTTACAGTACCTGAAGCCAAAAAGGCAGTGAATGGTGTCTTGGCATGTGAAGCGAGTGGGAAAGAGAGGCGGGAGGGGGATGGTCAAGGAGGAGAAGGGAGGGGCCTTGGCCATTGCAGTGTCGGTAAAGGATCAGGCAGCTAACAACATCATGTATCAACACCCATGGCTCCAAGCACTCCCAAACCTTGGTCAAAGTTGGCATCTAACAGTTATTCAGATCCCTGTGGTGCAGCTGAGTGAGTGGGAATCAGATAATACTTCTTAAAAGTATGCTGCTAGACCTCATGGCTTCGTGGGCATAGTTTGTGAAAGGGATCCCTGGACATTCTGGTCATGCACAACATGGAACAGGTGGCTTCAAGTTACAAGAGAGGAGATTCCGACTAAACATTCGGAAAAACTTTCTGACAATAAGAGCTGTTTGGCAGTGGAACAGACTCTCACGAGAGGTGGTGGACTCTCCTCCCTTGGAGGTTTTCAAGCAGAGGTTGGATGGCCATCTGTCATAGATGCTTTAGCTGAGATTCCTGCACTGCCGGGGGTTGGACTAGATGACCCTTGGAGTCCCTTCCAACTCTAAGATTCTATGAGATTAATCAATGGGGCCATTAGTCCATTCTTTGTTATGCGCAATTAGAATGGCCAGAAACAAAGGCCCAGGAAGGTGGAGAAAGCAGATTGGAGGATTTGCCCTCATTTACACAGGAGACTATTGAAGTCTGCCTCCTTACAGCCATGAGAACTAGAAGCGTGCATTCTTTTTGTTCTAAATAAGAAAAAATATACAGTGGATGCTCGGGTTGCGAACATGATCCATGCGGGAGGCACATTTGCAACCCACAGCGTTCGCAACCCGCAGCGCCGCGTCTGCGCATGCGTGGGTCACAATTAGGCGCTTCTGTGCATGCGCAAAGTGCGATTTATTGCTTCTGCGCATGCGCGAGCGACGAAACCTGGAAGTAACCCATTCCGGTACTTCCAGGTTCGGCACGGTGCACAACCCGAAGCATCTGTAACCCAAGGTATGACTGTACAGTGATACCTCGGGTTACATACGCTTCAGGTTACATAGGCTTCAGGTTACAGAATCCACTAACCCAGAAATATTACCTCGGGTTAAGAACAGGATGAGAACAGAAATCGTGCAGCGGCGGCGCAGCGGAGCAAGAGGCCCCATTAGCTAAAGTGGTGCTTCAGGTTAAGAACAGTTTCAGGTTAAGAATGGACCTCCAGAACGAATTAAGTTCTGAACCCGAGGTACCACTGCACAATGATTTCAGGGAGTGCAACCATTTTACCAGCTCGCTGTGGCTGGAAGAGAGACAGGAAGGAGGAGACATGTGGGGTGGGGGTGGGTGGGTGGGGGTCAGGTGCATTGTGGCCCTGCTTTCTGTGGCAGCCTCACATTCCTGGAAACATCGCATTAGGAGGCTGGATTCCCCTCCAAGCAAGCAAGCAAACCAACCAAAAAACTGAGCAGGCCTACATTGTTCCAGTTGGCCATGTCCCAAGCAGCAAAAAAAGGGGAAAAACTGATTCAGAGGCCCTCTGGAAGACACTCCCTATTGGCACAGACACCCACCTGGCTCTATCTAATCCTCCCCACCCTTGCATTTATACACGGAGCCACTCCTGCTGCCTCGCTGCCCTTTACTCCAGTCAGGGCAAACAAGCCCAAGAGGCGGAGGTTGCGGGGCGAAGGAGGGTTGCCCCAGGTGGGGAGGGGGGCACCCTCCTCCGTGATCCAACAACACCTTGGCACCTTCTGCCCGGTGTCCCTCCCCCTAAATGAAAGGCGCCTTTGCCAAGAACCAGCTTCTTCTCCGCTCCCACCCAATCTGGCAAGCTTTGGGGGCGATAGGCTTTCTCGCCCTTTGTTCCCAGCTAGGATCGTTTAAGTGGAAGCAGGTGTTCTCCTCCGCCGCTAATCTCCTGTACACGCCTATGGTCCCAGCAACCGCTTTCACGTTCCAGATGGGTGATGGGAGACAGCTTTCCCTCCCACCCACACCTCCTGCGAGGGCGGAGGCCTTGCCGTGGGAGGCGAGGCTCCAGTCGGCTCTCCATGCGGAAGCAATGAAAAAGAAACCATTCATAAAGGCACTTAGGATTGCTGGGTTTCCACCCCGCTCCCCTCCTTCCTTTGTTCTATCATCTCCTCCCCATCAACCCTCACCGCTCTCCATCTCCACCTTACAAAAGATTTGGGGGTGCCAGGATGGGGGGGGGGGAGCAATGGAAAAAAGAAGCAACGGGAGCCAGGAGATGGGAAGGGTTTGGAACAGTGTTCTTATTTTATTTTTTTAACGTTCACCCAAGGAACCTGCTGTCATTTGTAATCTGATTCCCTCATCCCATCGGCAGGATGTGAAGTACAAATGAAAAGAGTACCTCTGAGCATGCACAGATTGTGCTGCCTTCCCTCTGGAAGAAGTGGGGTGGGTGGGTAGTGTACTATTTATTAAGGACCATCTAGTCCAGCATCTAGAGGGATGCGGGTGGCGCTGTGGGTAAAAGCCTCAGCGCCTAGGGCTTGCCGATCAAAAAGGTCGGCGGTTCGAATCCCCGCGGCGGGGCGCGCTCCCGTTGCTTGGTCCCAGTGCCTGCCAACCTAGCAGTTCAAAAGCACCCCCGGGTGCAAGTAGATAAATAGGGACCGCTTACTGGCGGGAAGGTAAACGGCGTTCCATGTGCTGCGCTGGCTCGCCAGATGCAGCTTGTCACTCTGGCCACGTGACCTGGAAGTGTCTCCGGACAGCACTGGCCCCCGGCCTCTTAAGTGAGATGGGCGCACAACCCCAGAGTCTGTCAAGACTGGCCCCTACGGGCAGGGGTACTTAAAAAAGGTAAAGGTACCCCTGCCCGTACGGGCTGGTAAGCGGTCCCTATTTATCTACTTGCACCCGAGGGTGCTTTCGAACTGCTAGGTTGGCAGGCGCTGGGACTGAGCGACGGGAGCGCACCCCGCCGCGGGGATTCGAACCGCCGACCTTTCGATCGGCAAGTCCTAGGCGCTGAGGCTTTAACCCACAGCGCCACCCGCATCCCACAGGGGTACTTTACCTTTACCTTTAGTCCAGCATCTTATTCTCATAGTGACCCCACAGATGTCTGAGGGGAACCAGAAAGCAGGGCCCGAGCTCAACAGCACTCTCCCCTCCTGTGGTTTCCAGCAAATGGTATTCAGAAGTTTGACTGGCTTGTACCATAGAGGAAGAGCATAACCATCATGGCTTGCAGCCATTGATTGCCTTCTCCTCCATGAATGTGTCTAATCGTCTTTTAAAACCCTCCAAGCAGGGGGCCACACCTTAGTTCCTTACTTTAACTATGCACTGCTTGAAGAAATACAGTGGTACCTCGGGTTACATACGCTTCAGGTTACATACGCTTCAGGTTACAGACTCCGCTAACCCAGAAATTGTGCTTCAGGTTAAGTACTTTGCTTCAGGATGAGAACAGAAATCGTGCTCCGGTGGCGCGGCGGCAGCAGGAGGCCCCATTAGCTAAAGTGGTGCTTCAGGTTAAAAATAGTTTCAGGTTAAGAACGGACCTCTGGAACAAATTAAGTACTTAACCTGAGGTACCACTGTACTTTCTTTTATCCATCCTGAGCCATCCAATATTCAGGGGTTTTTTTGTTTTGTTTTTTTGAGGTGAGGCGATCAGAACTGTACACCATATTCCAAATGTGGTCTTAAAAGCAGGTTTAGAGGGCGGCCATCAAAGCACGATGTTTGACCTTTGAGCCAAGCTGTGTCTCTACACCTGCCCGCTACGAGTGGGTGAGAAATTGGATTCATTTAGCAATTAACTTGCCCTTAATTTGCAAATTAGCTTGCACTTTACGAAACAACCTGAGAAACCAAACGCAGCTGTCCTTTGAAATCTGCGCTTCTCCCAAATTTGCACTGCAGTACTCCAGCTTAGCGATATGTACAGAAATGCATGTGCATATATTAGTGGAAATAACATATACAAATTAGGGGAGATGGAATTGACCCCCCCCCCAAAAAAAAGGATTGATTTGCAGTAAAATGCTGGGAAATTTTCATGAACATTTTTGGGGAAATTTAACAGACTGATGCAGAAAGAATTGAACTGACCTCTGGAAGAATGAGAAGCTGAAACCCAAATGGACAGATTCACCTATCCTTACACTGCACACATTTTAAGGAGGGTGAGACTTAGTGGAGACATGAAAAATAGCCTCCTTGGCTCTTCCTTCCTATTTTGAGCCCCACAAGATTTCACAGAGAGAAAGGAAAGGAAATCCTAGCTCTGTGGCAAAACACCTGCTTTGCATGCCAAAGGTCCCAGCTTCAATCCTCGATGGCATCTCCAGGTAGAGCTAGGAAAGATACCTTGCCCCAAACCCTGGAGAACTGCTGATCATCAGAGCAGACAATACTCTGGACCGATGGAGGGAAACCTCCTATGTTCCTCTGTGGCCCAGCCCAGACCCAGGTCAGCCACCTTCATCAAAGTCAGACCTACATCTATCATTGCACTATTGCCAGATTCTGGACTAGACATGGAGCCTGAAACAAAATCTGCAAGCATCAAATCAAGAACAGAAGATGGCACTGGGTGGTAAATCAGGGCTTAGAACTAAACCCTGACCTTCTCCTTTACTGCTGCCTCCATCACAGGAGCATTTTATTTTATTACACATTATAACTCTCTCCTCCTCCCAAGATCTCCAGTTGGATGAAGTATGAATCCTGGATTGCCTCCCAATGAAGTCTGACTTCTGGGGCCCAAACTTGCTTGGCTTCAGCCAGGAAACATAAGACGAGCCTCCTGGATCAGGCAAAGGCCCATCTAGTCTAGTAGTCTGTTCTCACAGTAGAAAACCAGGTGCCTGTAGGAAACCTGCAAGCAGGAGAACTCAGGGACTGGGCAAAAGTTCAGTTCAGTTCACCTTTAAAGGCAGAATTTACTTAATTCACTGTTTCTGAAATGCAGCCATTCTGCACTTTTCCATACTCTGAAGTGCTGCTCTTCGGTTAATTAATGTGTGCAAAAAATGCTCAGTAGTGAAAATAGCATACAAAATGCATTCCATTATGGAAAATATAAATACAGTGGTACCTCGGGTTACATACGCTTCAGGTTACATACGCTTCAGGTTACAGATTCCGCTAACCTAGAAATAGTACCTCGGGTTAAGAACTTTGCTTCAGGATGAGAACAGAAATCGTGCTCCGGCGGCGCGGCGGCAGCAGGAGGCCCCATTAGCTAAAGTGGTGCTTCAGGTTAATAACAGTTTCAGGTTAAGAACGGACCTCCAGAAAGAATTAAGTTCTTAACCTGAGGTACCACTGTATTGTGAGAATATGCTTTACAAAAACATGTATATTAGGCAAAATTGCATGCAGAAATGCGCATATTGGGGGAAATTCTCATGAAAACGCTGAATTTTCATGACGGCTTTAGAAAATTCACAAATCAGGCCACATTCATACCAAACATTTAAAGCACTATGATACCACTTCAAAGAGTCACGGTTTCCCCTCAAAGAATCCTGAGAGAGCTGCAGTTTGCAAAGGGTACTGAAATCTGATGGGTCACTCCTACTTCTCTCACAGAGCTACAATTCCCAGAACAGTTTAACAGCCAATCCTTCTTCCTTGGGAAGTAGGAATTGTAGCTCTCTGAGGGGTCTCCCAACAACCCTCAGCACCATTACCATTTAAAGGAAGTGGTAACGAAAGTGCTGTAAAAGTATGGTGTGGAGTTTGAACTGTGTCGATTCTGTACATGGACCAAGGGAGCTTTTTGGCCAGGCCCTAATCTGATGTACTAACCACTACACCGGTGGGACGTGGGTGGCACTGTGGGTTAAACCACAGAGCCTAGGACTTGCCGATCAGAAGGTTGGCGGTTTGAATCCCCGCGACGGGGTGAGCTCCCGTTGCTTGGTCCCTGCTCCTGCCAACCTAGCACTTCGAAAGCACGTCAAAGTACAAGTAGATAAATAGCTACCACTCTGGCGGGAAGGTAAATGGCGTTTCCATGCGCTGCTCTGATTCGCCAGAAGCAGCTTAGTCATGCTGGCCACATGACCTGGAAGCTGTATACCAGCTCACTCGGCCAATAAAGTGAGATGAGCGCCGCAACCCCAGAGTTGGGCACGACTGGACCTAATGGTCAGCGGTCCCTTTACCTTTACCTACTACACCACCTATTTAAAGCACTAAAATGTTATGGCTTCCCCCAAAGAATTCTGGGAGATGTAGTTCACTGAAGGAACTGAGAGTTGTGAGGAGACAACCCTCCCCCAATATTCTCCTCCTGGAGATACAATTCCCAGAGTTCCCACTCCGGGAATTGTAGCTCTGTGAGGGGAAAGGGGGTCTCCTCACAACACTGGGCATCCCTCACAGCCCACAGTTCCCAGATTTCTTTGGGGGAAGCCATGACGGCTTAGAGCGGGATTGTAGAGCTTTAAAGGTCTTGTGCGGATGGGGGGCCTTGATGCGGAAATGTGGCAAACGGAACTCCATAGCGAGAAACTGCAAGAAACTGTAACCAGCAGGTTCGCCGGTCGCACTTCGCTCCTCTTCCAGACCATTGCGTGACTCTGTGAATGTAGCCTGCCTTTTACTGTCACCGAGTGCCAGGAGGGGTGAGAATTAACGAGAGAGCTGCCTCACCCGTTCCTCTTCCAGGGGAGTCCTTCCTCCCCACCCCACCCCCGCCGCTGCTTTCTCCTTCACCTTCCTTTCCAAGCTCCGGCTTGTTTTGCGCCACTCATGACTAGCGGGAGGACTGACTCACAGAGAGGCACACAAAGGGATCTCGCTGAATAGATTCCACCCCCGCCGTGCTGCATTTCCTGTGCCAGTTTCAAGCAAAGCTTCCTCCAGTCGCCTCCCTCCAAGGGGACGTTTGACACTCAAACTCGTGGGCACCTGCTTTGCTCATGGGCGTCCAAGAAAACAGAGCGTTGGAAGATTCCGGAAAGAGAAAAGAAAGCGCTTCTTCACACGGCTCATAGGTCAACTGCAGAACTCACTTCTGCAGGAGGCTGCGATGGCCACAAACTTGGACGGCTTTTTTAAAAAGGGAAATTCACAGAGGATAAGGCTACCAGCCATGATGGCTATGCTGTGCACCCACAGTTGGAAGAAGTCTGTTTCTGAATACCAGTTGTTGGAAACTGAAGGAGGGAAGAGAGCTCTTGTGTTCAGGTCTTGCTTGAGGTTTTATTACAGGCATCCGACTGGCCACTGTGAGAACAGGATGTTGGACTAGAGGGGCCACTGGCCTGATGCAGCAATCTCTGCTTATGTACTTATGTGCTAAATTGATGAGCACTCCAAAACTACGCAGTTGTTCTTTCAAGGGGAGCACAACCCTCTCAAGCATAAGCCAACTTAGATTTGAAAACCAGATATCTCCAATAACTTTATCTTGTCCGGATTCGCATCCAGCACATCACTACCTCCACACACACAGTTCTGGAACCTCATCTGCCACACCTGATTCAGAAGGAAGAGACAAATAGAGTTGGGTGGCCTCTGCATATTGATGGACACCTTGTTCCAAATCTTCTACTTGTGGGTTCCTCACAGCCATCTGGTTGGCTACTGTGAGAACAGGATGATGGAGCAGATGGGCCTATGGCCTCACCCACTGGGTCTCTTCCTATATTCAGTAAAGGACTCTGAAGGTGAAAGTCAGTTCCTTCCATTTACAACTAGAGCTGGCCACACCTGATCTCCAATTCAGGATAAAACACCTGAATTTCCTTGTCCTAGGGAACACCGCAATGTATTGCAACGCTGGCATTCAGCGCCTTACCCCAGCGAACAAATAAACACACGCATTATGTCCACACCCCTTGCTTTTGTTTTTAAAACGATCCTACTTCCTGAAGGGTTTTTTTTTGGGGGGGGGGGGGGTAAATACAATTTTGGGCTCACCAAGGCAAACAAAGTACGGCCTCAATCTCTGCAGCCATCTTGTCCCTCTGGGCTCACTTACACACTAAACTTTGAGTGTACCTAAGTTAAACTAGTGGAATAAAATATTTGGGCTATTTTTAACCAGCACTATTCATGGCCGTTCAGATACCAGGGATCATTTAGATCAGGAATGAGGAGCCTCGGGCCCAGGGGAAAGCTGTGGTATGCTACCCCTCTCCTGCTAGCCCTCATCCCTTCTCCCTGCACTACAGCCCTTAACATTGTACAGTAGCCTAGCTTATACACACACTCACACACCCCTCTCTGTCCTCTGCCCGTTCCAGCTGGAGGCATGATCAGAGGCCCTGCAAGGGTCCCTATTTTCCAGGGATGTCCATGATTTAGAGAAGCCATCCCAGTTTCTGATTTGATCCTGGGATTTTCCGCTTTTCCTTAGAACGCCCCTATTTTCATTGGAGAAATGTTGGAGGGTATGGAGTTATCCAAACCCCGAGCCGTCTGAAGGCAATCCTGTATAAGGTTTTTTGAAACGTTTAATGTTTTATTATGTTTTTATATATGTTGGGAGCTGCCCATAGTGGGTGGGGCAACCCCGTAATATGGGTGGGGTATAAATAGTAAAATTATCATTATGGAATGGGACATCCCTATTTTCATGGGAGAAATGTTGGAGGGTATGTGATCAAGAAGAGTTCCAGGACACATTCCAGCCAGGCAAAAACACTTGAGGAAGATGCAAGGCAGGGCTGGGGAGAGTCCCAAAGGCCAGTCAAAGAGGCCTGGAGGGCCACATCCAGCCCATGGGTCTGAGACAGAGCATTGCCAAAAGGTTTGCTCTAGGACAGGGGTCAGCAAACTAAGGCGCGGGGGCTGAATGTAGCCCCCCCAGGCTCGTAAATCCGGCTCGGGGACCCTGCCACCCGCTCGGTCAGTCCCCACGTGCTACAGATGCATTGCCACACGGGGACTGACTTCCATGACGCTGGCACGGCTTTGGATTGGCTGGAGGAAGCTCCTGCAGCCAATCTGAAGCACGGATGCCTCTGGCTGGGCGACGACACTAGCACGGCTTTGGATTGGCTGCAGGACACTCCTGTAGCCAATCCAAAGCCTTGCCACCTGAGTGCTGAGGTAAACCTGGCGCGGCCATGGACGGAGAGGCTGGCGGGCGGACAGCAGGTCTGGGCCGCACCATGGGCATCATGACGGGCGCGTCACAGGGCTTCAGCTGGAGCTTGGCGCAGGCCTGGCACCCAGCGCTGCTGCTGGTGGCACGCTTGGCGGCCGCGCTGGAGCAGCTGGAGGGCAAGCTGTGTGCTGCCTACCCGGCATTCCACGTGCGCCGCCTGCCCACTATCCTGGCCTCGGACGACAGGCCACAGTGTGTGGTGCACGCCATCTGGGAGCTCCACGGGGACGGGTCGATGGAGCAGCTGCTGCTCGCCAACAACACCAGTGAACAGGCGGCACTCAGTCGCACTCCTGAGCACGTGCAGAGTGCGTTCCTCCTCCAGGTCCGGAGGCAGCTGCAGGACTGGCTTGGACGGTATTTATATTTTTCAAAATATAGTCTGGCCCCCCACAAGGTATGAGGGACAGTGGACTGGCCCCCTGATGAGAAAGTTTGATGACTCCTGCTCTAGGAACTGTTGCCTTTGGACAGAGCCATTTGCCCGGTGCCTGCCCTGCTCTCATGTGCTAAAGGAGTGAGCCCAGAAACCTCACCTTGGCCATGTTCTCATTAGGTGGCTTTCAGAAAGCCACGTTCTTCCCCAGCCTCAGCTCCGTCATTTGCCCTCTTTGTTTATTTTATAGGCTTGTATAGATAGATATACAGGTGGCAACCATTTTGCGCAGGGCTTCCGTTCCTGACACCTGCACGCATTTGCGGAGCGCGTATAAGCCCATCCCACCCCGTTCCACCCCTGGTTCTGCCCCGTTTTCGAGCCAGTTCTGGGTCGGCAGCAACCAGCATGTGCATGATCAAGCATCAATTGGATGTGCATAAAATGGCCGCTGCCTGTACAGTGGTACCTCAGGTTACATACGCTTCAGGATACATACGCTTCAGGATACAGACTCCGCTAACCCAGCAATATTACCTCGGGTTAAGAACTTTGCTTCAGGATGAGAACAGAAATCGTGCAGCGGTGGCGCAGCGGCAGCGGGAGGCCCCATTAGCTAAAGTGGTGCTTCAGGTTAAGAACAGTTTCAGGTTAAGTACAGACCTCCAGAACGAATTAGGTTCTTAACCCGAGGTACCACTGTATAGCGCAATGAACAAAGTATCTAGGCAGGGAAGATTCACACTCGAGAATGGTGTGAAGCAAGGCTGGAGAGGGATGCAGAAAATTCTGGGGGCCGGATCAAGCGGCGTGGGGGCCACTGCTGCATTATACACACACCCCTCATAATGTGCAACTGTAACGCGTGAAAGCTTCCAGGGTCAGGTTTCTTCTCACTGCTCTGAGCAGCTAGGAAGCCAGTTTTTGCTAAACCTCAGATCAACCTTTTGAGCCACACCTCACCCCTGATTACACAGGAGGGCCGTGGCAGAGGTGCCGGGGGGGGGGGGGCTGTTCCGTGCACTGAAATTACATGAGCAAACATGAAAGATAGCTGGAAGGGGGATGCAAACACCACAGGCCACTTTCTCCCTTTCTTTTTTGCAGGTGTACGGGAAACAATACCGCCAAACAACTTGTTTGACTATTCAGCCATCTGCACTGACAGTACAAATACACTTGTTTCCCTAGATGAACTCGTAAGAGATTTAATTATATATCTATATACTGTATATCTATAGAAAGCACGTAGGACAAGACAAAGAGGATCCTCTTCTTTCAATTGATCTTTTACATCTCTGCCTCTTCTCTCCCAATAACCATACTCTTCTCTTCCCCCCCCCCCCGCCCCCGCAAACAACATTTGAAAGAGGCAAACAGGTACACCTGCTCCATGTCAAGCGAACAAGAGGATTCGGGTATCGATGGTGACTGTGCCACTCCCACTGGGAACTGCATTTGCTTTGTCTCTTTCCATTTATCCTGAGGTTTGGAGCGAGGAATAAAAGCAAAGAACAAAACAAAAAACCAAACAGCTAACACTGGAACAGAGTGAGATTTCATCCAATTGAAATCCCCTTCCCAGATTCAACTTGTTGAGCCTCAAAAGGCAGGGAGAGAGGAGACCTGAGACCTCGTGTTTGGGGACTCTCATAATCTCTGACCATTAACAACATCTGGAGGGCCACGGGTTCCCCATCCCTCTTTCAGTCGGCCCTAATAAAAACCAGCAAAGCCACTATGCAGAGACACAGCAGGGAACCCTTTGGTCCACGGAGGGGAGCCTGTGGCTGCACAGCTGTTTGTAGACACCAACTCTAATAATTTCTGGCTACTGGTCATGCTGGGTGGGAACGATGTGGACATCTTAACTTTGTACAGTCAGCTACTTTCTACACAGACACTCACACTCCCCTCTCCACCCAGGCAAGAAAGAGGCATGATGAGAGTTCAAAGACACCTTCCAGCTGGCGTAGGAACTCAAGGAGGGTGCAAAACAGGGGAGAGGGTGTGGCCTGGGGAGAGATCTGGAGGGCCACATTCACACACCCATTGGGCACCCATTTTCCCATCCCTTTTTCATTGAGTGGCACCCTAGATTTCTGCTGCAGAAGTCTTCCCCTGATGACAACACTGGGTGACTTTTGCTCCAAATGTCCCTTGCCTAAATTTCAGCTGATTTGAGGCTGGCTGTGGTTACGGAGTGGATAGAGGAAGAACTATGTACATTCTCAAGAGCTCTTCCACCTCCAGAATGTAAGAACAGACTGCTGGATCCGACCAATGGCCTATCTACTCCAGCATCCTATTCTTACAGTGGCCAACCAGATGCCCATAGGAAACCTGTAAGCAGAACCCAACGACAAGAGCCCTCTCCTGACCTGTATTCAGAGGCATAATGCCTCTGCCTGTGGAGGCAAAGCATAGCCATCATGCTAGCAGCCATTGATAGCCCTCTCCTCCATGTAATGATGATGATGATGATGATGATGATGATTATACCCCGGCCTCCCCGGCCAGAGCCAGGCTCAGGGTGGCTAACACCAATAAAATTACAATAAAACATAATAGGGGAAACAAACAAACAAACAAAAAAACAAACAAACACCAGTTTATTAAAATACAGGTTAAAATACAATTTAAAATGCAGCCTCATTTTAATAGTAGCCCACAAATCAAAACCATAAGGGGAGGGAAACATAAGGGTCAGACTGAGTCCAAACCAAAGGCCAGGAGGAACAGCTCTGTCTTGCAGGCCCTGAGGAAAGATGTCAAGTCCTGCAGGGCCCTAGTCTCTTGTGACAGAGCGTTCCACCAAATCGGGTACTGAAAAGACCCAGGCCCTAGTTGAGATCAATCTAACCACCTTGCGATCTGGGACCTACAAAATGTTGTCATTTGTGGACCTTAAAGTCCTCCGCGGGGCATACCAGGAGCGGCAATCCCGTCGGTACGAGGGTCCTAGGCCGCATAGGGCTTTAAAGGTCAAAACCAGCACCTTAAACCTGACCCTGTACTCCACCAGGAGCCAGTGCAGCTGGTAAAGCACTGGATTAATGTGATCCCATGGCAAGGACCCCGTAAGGAGCCTCGCCGCGGCATTCTGCACCCACTGGAATTTCTGGGTCAGCTTCAAGGGCAGCCCCGCGTTGAGCGAATTACAATAATCAACCCTGGAGGTGACTGTCGTATGGATCACTATGGCCAGATCAGGGTGAGAAAGGTAAGGGACCAACTGCTAGATACGGCAGAGGTGGAAAAATGCTACCTTTGCTGTGGTTGCAACCTGTGCCTCCATGGAAAGGGAGGCATCGAAGGTTACACCCAAGCTCTTGACAGAAGGCACTGGCACTAACTGAGCCTCCATGAATTTGTCCAACCCTCTTTTACAGCAATCTAGGTTGGTGGCTGTCACTGCCTCCTGTGGACCTTCAATATCATGTTTCTTCTTTTGGTTACATGCAGTGCCCTGAATTGTCCAGCATTCAGCTTCATTGGAACATTCATTCCCACATTCATTCTCTTTCTCCTTCTCTTTTGGGGTGAAAGGGGACCACTGACAGCCTCCTCCCTGGGGGGCCTATAAAATTCCCGATGCCAAGCAAGATGAGAGCGGTGCAGATTAAATTATGCCACAGACCACCACCACAAAAAAAAGAGGAAGGAGGGGAAACAGAGAAACAAGCTTTGCATGGGGGATACAAATGAAGGAGGCAACAGCTGGCAGCTCATCCACTCATCAGATTTGGATATCAAATAAATAACGCCCATCCCATGCAAAGGGCACAGAAGTTGTGAGCGGCTGTTAGGGGCAAGGCTGCCTTTCCCATGGTCTGGTTACAGCTGTCATTCTCAGGACTGACAATCGACCAAACACTTTTAGAACAGCACAGGGGACGGTTCAAAGCTCCCTTGGTGAACTCGGTTACCTTTTTGTCACCTCACATGAGCTCTAGAAAAAAAAAAACCGGTCCACAAATTCTGAGTATAGTTTGTTTGAACGAAGGTGTGAGAGAGAGAAAACAGCAATGGAAAGCGCCTATTGACAGTCACCTGTTTCATAAAATGCATATACTGCTGATTGTAAAAAAGCAAACTAAGCTCATAGTGTAACACGGATAAGAGGATGGAGCTATAAAGTCAGGGGTGGGCTTGCTTCTGAAACCCACCTGAGATCATTTGCCGTGAGCAGTTGGCTTTCTGGCCAACACAATGGCCTGAGCAGAGCACCTGCTTGGCATGGAGAAGGGCCCAGGTTCAGTCACTGGCAGCTCTCAGGTTGAAAAGGAAAAGATCTTTCTCTGCCTGGGAGACACTGGCAGTCAGAGGAGAGAGCACTGAGCGAGACAGAACAGGGGCCCCAAAGCAGCTCTCAGTGTCCGCTATGCTTGGGGAACTGATTGTATGGACAGATCTTCTGTGGCCAAAGCCACAGATTTGCTTTACTCATTGGAGGGAAATCAGAGTAGCTGGTTTGTGCTCTTACAAGCTATAAATCACAAATGCATCAGAAATGTGAGCAAAAAATGCTGACTTTTTTCCTCTTTGCAGTTTCTGCCCTGATCTTATACCCAGTTTCCTGGCAGTAAGCCCCATTGAACACAGTGGGTTTACCTGTGAGAAGACACATGTAGTGTTGCATTGCACTGAATATCTACACTGCACCAAGTTCGCAATAAGAACTCTGAATCCAATCCAACATTAGTCTTACTCAAAGTAGACACACTGAAATTAATAGGCATGACTAACTTAGGCCCATTAAGTTAGATATAACCTTCTATAACTAAGAACCAGTGACTGAGTTTGCCTTTTACCTCTACCCTCCCAGACTCTTTTCCTTTTGTGCCATTTCTTTAACGGCTTCTGGGCAGGAACTGTCTTATAAGTTATATTTGTAAGCCACTCTGGAAGCCTCTTTCGGCCAAAGAGTGGAGTAATAATAATAATAATAATAATAATAATAATAATAATAATTGCCAGGCCTGTAAACCTCATTGCAAATTTGCCCTCCTATTGAAATGACTTTGCCCTCCCGACTTCTGAAATCTGCCATGGCACCCCAACTCTCTGTAAATTGAGCCTGCCATGGTTCCCTGGGATAGGTTGAGAAGGAAAGTTTTATATAAATTCCATCCAAGTCGGCAACTCTGCATTCCTGGGATACTTCCCCTGTTGTCTGCAAGAAAGGCTGTCTCCCACGGCCGGCAAACAGTTAACTGTGCCAGTTCTCCCATGCTCACCCCTCTGGAGACAATGTTCAGAAACCCGCAGGCCCCTCTCAGCCTCCTTAGCAACACAGCTTTTGTGTCTGAGATTTCACCTGAGGTAATTGGCCTCCTCAGGAAAAAAAAGGGGGGGAACCCTCAGGTGTGGTTGTGTGCCTCTGAGGCTGGAGGAAAATAACTCTTGTGTACAACAGTGCTTGTGTTAATTTCCATTTCATTTCTCCCTTTCTTTACCACCACCGCCCACGAAGCCAGTCCTGACTTCTTCTTTATAAACCTCTAGAACGGAGTCAAAGCTCTTCCATCATCTGACAAAAAACGGCTTTCGTTTTTTGAAAGCAGCAGATGGGAGCGCCTGCTCCTTCCCCCGTAGCCTTGGCTGCCAGGCAGATGCCTCAGTGCGCCTTGCGTGGGCCGGATGTGAAAAACTGCCATCAGCATTGCCTTGGGGTCCCAGGCATTCATGTTCATTATTTTGGATCAGAAACCGGCCTGAGAAGAAGCCGACAGAAGCTCAGAAGGAGCGTGTCTGAGGACACCGGGTGGCAGCCAATGCTAGTCCTACTCAAATTAGCATACCCTTCAACTATCCCAAACAGGAACATCCAGCGTTTTCATGTGAGAGCACAGCACCCATTTTGGGTGCCACGATCTCACACACCCCCAAGTGCTTTTTTCAAGGCTGCAATCTTGTATTGCTCCCCCAAAGATGTGTTTTTGTGTGCCGTGCTCTCATGCAAGAGCATGGCCCTGAAAAAATGCATCTTTGGGGGCTGTGATCTTGCACGGGTCATGTGACTTACAAAGGAGTGTGGCCCTGAAAGACATGTACTTGGGTTTCTCACGCGTTCCGGTTGGAGGGAATGGAGCGGACCCACTGAAGTTGATAGACAAAGGGTTGAACCCAACCAAGTCCTACTCATCTCAGACCAGTTGAAATTCATGGATCTTGATCAGTCATGTCCATTAAATTAAATTCTGAGTAGGAATGGGCAGAATCTTCCTAGCTCCATGGTAGGAGGCAGTGATGCTTCTGAATACCAGTTGCTGAAGGAGCAAGGAGTGCTGTTGCTCTTAGGAAGCTTGCGGGCTTCCTGGGGGCATCTGGTTGGCCATTGTGAGAACAGGACGTTGGCCTGATCCAACAGGGCTCTTTCTTTGTCCTCTTGGTTGGCTCCTGCACTAGCTTCTGGTCACAGATTGCTAGCACCAGAACCAATTACAGTGGTACCTCGGGATGCGAACGAGATCTGTTCCGTGATGTCATTTTGAGCGTCTGCGCATGTGTGAGTGGCGAAATCCGGAAGTAATGCGCTCCGTTACTTCCGGGTTGCCGCGGAGCGCAACCCACAAGCGCTCAACCTGAAGCACATTCAACCCGAGGTATGCCTGTAGTCATAGTATCTTTGCAGAGCCTCCAAGAAAAGAGGCAAATGTACCTCAATACCGGCCCAGGGAAGGCTATCGCCTTCATAAATGTACTTTCAGGCCTCTGAGAATCGTATGTTTGGTCCCGGTTTCGAAAACGGATCTGGCGCTGGAGATTTGTGAAGGTCTCACACAAGCTTTCCACAATATTTTTTTAAACGGCTCTGATTTTTGCAGTGGTGAGCCTAGCCTGGCTCAGTGAATTGAGGCCGCGCACCAGGCAGTCATGACGCACTGTGTTTGCTCTCCAAAAGGGCAACACCCACCCGGTTGATCTGAGGCGTGGGTTGGCATGACTCAGGTTGTCTTGCACACCTCAGCAAGGCATTCAAAGGGAGTCACACGGACAGAAGGGGGCCTCCAGAACAGCCCTTTGGGGGTTGAGAGGAAGTAGGAATAAAATAATCTGTCAACTTCAGTTTCTTTCAGTTTCTCATTTTTACCCACTTTAAATTAAGTTCTCTGCATTTATTTGTGTGTTGTTGTTGTTGTTTTTAAAAAATCAAATAATGAAAATGCACCAGCATTTTAGTGTGAATTTCTTCCAAAACAATTGTCTTTGGATGTGGTTTTGACTAACAAGTACGTTTCTGCCAGCAATTTTCCATAATGGAATGCAACTTTTGCTGTTATTTTCACGAATACAGTGGTACCTCGTGTGATGTACTTAATCCATTCCGGAGGTCCATTCGTAAGAGGAAACTGCTCGTAACATGAGGCGTGCTTTCTCTAATGGCACCTCCTGCTGCCACCACGCTGCCAAAGCGCGACTTCCGCTCACATCCCGGGGCAAAGGTCGCAACAAGGGGCATCTACTTCCAGGTTAGCAGAGCGCATAACCCGCAGCATTCGTAAGGGGGGCGGTACGTAACCTGAGGTACCACTGTATAGGCATTTACACGTGCACTTTACCCCCAGTATATGCATTGTTGTAAGAAGGGCCTGCTGGATCAAGCCAGTGACCCATCTAGCCCAGCATCTCTGCTCTCACTGGGTCCAACCAGATGCCTCAATGGGAAAAACCACAGGCAGGGTCCAAGCACAAGTCCCCTCTCCTCTCCTGTGATTTCCAGCAACTGATGCCTCTGGACCATGGACGCTGAGCACCACCGTCATGGCTAGTCTCAGTCTCCCACACTGTGGATTTTTTAGCAGGTATTTACTGAGCCTTTTTTGCAGGAGCCACAGGAAGTGCTGGCAGGTGCCGGTGGGCACCAGGTTGGCAATCTCCGTGGTAGAACCTGAGTGATGTTGCTGTGGCTGGGATGGCTGCCTTGGCAACACTCTGTAGGTCAACTAGACCTAGAAAGAAGCAACGGACAGGCATTGTTCCCAAGGCTGATGTTCACTCTTCCTATCTACTGAGAATGACAAAAAGCAAGGGGGTTAAATCAGGGTCTGGGAGCCCACTGCCTTCCAGATTCTGCCTGGCCAAGCTGCATTTATTAAGTGATCCAGAATAGTTATAAAATCAAATTCTTTGTAACCAAATAAAATAAGCATTCCAAATTTTGTTCTTTAAGTGTTTAAAGGATTTCATGTCTGGGAGTTTAATCTGTTACAGGTCTACTTAAAAGAAAGCCCCGCTTAGTTCAAGGGAAGTTACTCCCTGGTAAACCAACACAAGAAATCCATATGCCATTAGTCTTCTTCATATACTATCAATCAATTTTATCCACTTCAGCAGTCTCTAAAGCCTTGAGCAATTATCCCTTTGTAGGCGGTATAATTATTTTAGCCAGGTATTGGAAAACTTACAATCTTAGCAGCAATTAAAGGATTAATAATAAGCAGTTTTAAAGGAAGCTGAATTCTGTTGTCCCAGATATGGAATGAAGGAACAGAGGAGTGCCGATAAAAGTTCTCTTCCCTGCAGTTTGATCCAATATGCTCAAGATCTGTGACTGAGAACCCCAAACTCAAAATTACAACCCCACTGAAGATGCATGAAATCAACACGACCTGAGAGTATCAGTGCTGATGGCTCTATTTGCAGCACAGTAACTGCCTGTCACCTCACTCTGGCCCAGAGGACCACATCTCCTGCTTTACAGAAAACAACCCTGTGTTTATTGAGTCTTCTATGGCAGGAATAGGAAGCCTCAGGTATGCGGGGCAGACAACTCAGTGGTAGAGCTCAGAGGTAGAGCATCTGCTCTGCATGCAGAAGCCCTCAGTTGTGGTGGTAGTGGTGGTGGTTGTTATACCCCACCCATCTGGCTGGGTTTCCCCTGCCACTCTGGGCGGCTTACAGAATATATAGAACATAATAAAGCATCGAACGTTAAAAACTTCCCAATACAGGGCTGCCTTCAGGTGTCTTCTAAAAGTTGTTTACAGTGGTACCTCGGTTTATGAACTTAATCCGTTCCGGAAGTCCATTCTTAAACCGAATCCGTTCTTAAACTGAGGCACGCTTTCCCTAATGAGGCCTCCCACCGCTGGTGCCTTTCCACTATTCGGTTTCCGTTTGTAGACCGAGGTAAAGTTCGCAAACCGGGACACTGCTTCTGGTTTTGCGGAGTTCGTAAACCAAATCGTTCATAAACAGGGCTGTTCTTGAACCGAGGTACCACTATAGTGCTTTAATCCCCAGCATCTCCAAGTAGGACTGAAAAAGACTCCTGTCCAGAATCCTGGAGAGCCACTACCAGTCAGTGCAGACATTACTGAGCTGCAGAGCAGTTGTCTCACCAGGTATAATGAGGATTCCTATGGTGATCCCCTGCCAAAACATTCCTTGTAAAAGCAGAAGGTCCCAGCTTCAATCCATGCAAATTCCTGGTAGGACTGGAAGAGACCTCTGCCTGAGACCATGGGGATGTGCTGCTGTACTAGATGCAGCAACGACCTGACTTTGTATAAAGCCCCTTCCTACGTTCTATGGTTCAAACGCGGCCCTTTGGGACTCTTTATCTGGCCCTTGGGCCTTTCCCCAGCTGATGCACCTCCCCCCCCTCCATATCCCTTCCTCGTGGGGTGCTTTTCTCTGGCTGGAATGTGCCCTTGACCTCTGATCATGCCTCTTGCTAGCCTGGATGGAGGCTAGAGAGGGATGTGTGAACGTGTGCAGAAACCAGCCCACTGTACAAAGGTGAGAACACAAGAAGAACCCTGATGGATCTGAACAATGGCCCATCCAGCCAAGCATCCTCTTCTCCCACTGGCCAACCAGAAGGCCCAATGGGAAGCCCTCAGGCAGGCCCTGAGCACAACAGCAACTCTCCCCTCCTGTGTGTTGGCAGAAACTGGCATTCAGAAGCGCTACTGCCTCCAGATTCCCATTGTTTCTCTGCTCCCTTTTGCCTGGAGCCCCACACCAAGGCCCCTGAGTCAAAGATGGCAACCTGAGACTGACTGGTGTTCCTGAGATTCAAACTTGCCACCCTGAGTCATTGGGGGGGGGGAGGGGAGTCTGAAGCCAGAGCTCTAGGAAGCTACGTTGCATAGCAGAGCCGGCCTGCCCATGAGGCGGGTTGAAGCACCTGCCTCAGGCTACGGAAGCGCAAGAGGTAGCACCCGGCTAGTTTTGTGAGAGCCAGGGTGTTCCACTGCCAGCAGAAATGGCACATGGTGTGGCAGTGGAGGTTTGCGGGGTGTGGCGCAGTGAGGGGGCAGGAAGAGGCCGCTCCTGTTTCACCTCAGGTGGCGAAACGGGATGGGCCGCCCGTTGCACAGTCTGAACGGTAAGAGAGGCAAACGATTTTGGCAGCAAAGATCTGATCAGGGCAACATGGCTGTCAGTGAAAGGTCAGAGTGGGGAAAGTTACTACGCTCAAAGCAGGAAGTGATCAGAGCATAAAGGAGCGGTCTATTTGATCTAGGGGACAGAGCTGATTCTGTGCAATGCATGTGCTCAGAGGCACTTAGCCTCTGGTGCTGGTATTTTTGCAAGCACAAAATGATGGACTCAGGGGCAGCATGAACTTTTGCTTCATCTGGGAGGCCGGGGTTCAAATCATCTGGGTTACCTCGGGCCAGTCGCTGCATCTCAGCCTAATCTACCTTTTCCCGCCTGGCTTGGGAGAGCAGGGTCCTGACTGACTCCAGCTGCAAAGGCGGAGGCTGAAGAGACCAGAGACCATCTTGGCTGTGAGTCCTGGAAGACCTCCTCCCTGCCTTGCAGGCCTTTCCCCACCTGGCCCGGGAGAGTGGGGCCCAGACAGACTCCAACTACAAAAGCTGAGGCTGCTGAACAGACTCTTGGGCTGGAGTATTGTTTAGAGGGTTTTGGTAGGGTTGCCATATGTCCAGAAAAACTTCAGGTGGATTTTTACATTTTAAAGGAAATGTCTGGGGTTTGGGGGCTCCAGCTCTGATGACTTGGGTGGCCCTGTGCACCTGTTTCCCAGGTTGGGCTGGCAGCGGCTTGGGCTGTCCTCCTTTTTTGCTCTTCAAGATGTGGTGACCCTTTTGAGGGGGTTGTTTCTGCTAAGTTTTTGTATCTTTAGTTTAGATTTTGTTACAATTTATATGGCAATTACTCCGTCTGGTTTTGCTTTTTTTTAATGTTTAATTTATTGTTTAGGACAGCTTCTGTTCTGCTGTACAGTGGTACCTCGGGTTACATACGCTTCAGGTTACATACGCTTCAGGTTACAGACTCCGCTAACCCAGAAATAGTACCTCAGGTTAAGAACTTTGCTTCAGGATGAGAACAGAAACCATGCTGCGGCGGCGCGGCGGCAGCAGGAGGCCCCATTAGCTAAAGTGGTACCTCAGGTTAAGAACAGTTTCACGTTAAGAACGGTCCTCCGGAACGAATTAAGTACTTAACCCGAGGTACCACTGTAGTTATGTATTTTTTCATGTTCTAAGCCACCTTGAGCATGGTTTGAACTGTGGAGAGGCGGCATGCAAATAAAATTATGTATGTTTGTTTGTGTGTGTGTACCTCACAGGGATTCTTTGAGGATAAGACATAGAGAGGGGAGCACCCACTGACTGTCTTGGAGGAAAGGCGGGTTACTGGTGTAAGCATCAATAAATATTTGCCAGGATTTGGCCAGAAGGAATTGTTTTCAAGTGTTACCCCTATAAGGTCCCTACTGTTGCTTGAAGGGGGTTATTTGACCCCAGAAGTCCACTGTTTGCATGTACATATCAGAAGAAAGACTCGTTTGACAGCCATTTCTTGTTCAGGAGCGATGGGGAAGACGATATCAGCAGAGACACCCCCTGGGGGAATTGATGTTCTCATCTCAGGCTGGGAAGGGGGAGGCGTTTGCTGCGAGCCCAATTAAAAGACCTCCTCTGAGGCACTGTCTCCGCAGCAGGTGATCTAACTCCAAAACAACAAGCAGAGCAATAAGTTTTTTTTAAAAACGGAACAGAAATATGCCCTTGGTGGCATGTCGGCAAGAACAAGGAAGATGGGGGAGAAACAGCTCAGCATCCCAATACCCAACCAGCCATCAGCCCAATATATCCGCTGACAACTTGGATTTTGATGGACAGGTGTAATCAAGTTTTGGGGGGGACACAGTACACCTGAGCTTTCTGTTGCTGCATCAGACAGATGCGGTATTCTCTGTACGGAAGCAGCTGCAAGCTATTTCTGAAAAAAAGAGGGCATCATTTGCAGAGGACTGCGGGAGATCGGTAGTCCCTCTTGCATTTTCAGATCGCGTGAGGTTTCATTGCAAAGGCTCAATGGCTCAGAGGCAGAGAGGAAGGTTCCCCAGGGGGCCATCCCTGCCACCACCAATTAAAACAAATACTAGAGAGGCAGATTTGTTTTCCATTGCTCTGAAAAAGCAGGATCTGGACCAGAGGGGTTCAAATGTTTCGGAAGATTTTTTCCCGATGGCATTGTGCGGTTTGACAGTAGGACGCATTGCCTCAGAAAGGTGGTGGATTCACCTGTTTGCAAGAGGGTTTTTAACAGGGGCTGACACATGGTCACCTATCAGGGATCCCTGTAGCAGTGAATTTCCTGCATCGGCAGGCTTAGACTAGATTACCTCAGGCAACAGAGCCTAGAAAAGCCCTTGGCTGAGATTTTGGATCAGAGTCACTGTCAAATAGCATAGCCAGAGTTGGGCTCAAAGGACCCCAGCAGTTTTAAAGCACCTTCGCATGTCTAGACTGCATTTTATTAGGAATGAGGTGTCACAGTTTGGTGGGAGGAAATGTGTTTTGAATGCAGGAGGTTTCAGGCTTGAGAGCTCTTGCCCTGATTGGGCTATAATGGGCCAAAGATCCAATTCTATATATGGCAGCCTCAAATGTTCCCGGGAGAGAATCCGGAACACAAACGGTTTAGAGGGATGACACAGTAGCAGAATGCTACATCCTCTGCCCTTTGCCTCCTTGTTGATTTGCTCCCTGATAGTTTACCTGGGTGTTATACATGATTACATCATACTGTTTGGCAGCTGCACCAAAGAGGTAAATGCTATGTTTATCCAGGGCTGAAGTGCAAAAAAATAAAGCTAACTTTTTCATTTAAAAGAAGGCACATCATGACATCACCCCATCAGTTAACAAGACAAAAACACCATCCCATTCACAAGTGATCCCTGACTAGGTGGGCTCACCGATGGCAACTAATTCAAGAAGCATAAAGAAGCAGGAGGAAGAGTGCTGAGAGCCAAATGCTTGCACAGAATGTGCTTTATAGGAAGAATTCCTGCCTCGCTGGTATCAGCTCGATACAAGACTCAAATATTCAGCGCAGTCCTAATTATCATGATGTTCGATTTCATAGACAAAGATGCCCATGGAGGAGGTGAACGGCAAGAAGGTGTGAAAAAAGAGGTTGATGAATACGATTAAAGTGCCCAAAATGATTAAATTGTTAGGGGCAGCAACTGCAAACTCTTCCATACCCAAAAGGCACCTACAAAGTGTTTTAAGGCAATGTCTGTGTTAGTTTTGCAATGCACAAACCAATTGTAAAGATAATATTCCATGTCAGTTTTCCACACGTTCACACATACAGTTCTTATTTAAGATACACATTTAGTATGTGGCTTGAAATATGCATTTTTTAATGCTTTTATGTGTATTTTCCATTTATTTGGAAAGCTGCATTGCAAAACTGGGTAAAAGTGCACACTCCAATTTCTATATGCATCCAAGAACTGTGAATTAAGTCGGTTTGTTTTAAAAGTCGAAGAAAACCAAATTCTCCCCCATTCTCAATTCCTGCTGTCCACATGGGAAGAGGGATGGAGGACAGATTTGATTTGGTTTGCATTTAAAGGTGACTCTATCAAACCAGCGCTTTCCGAAACAATACGCCAACTGAAACACAGCCATCCTTCAAAATTCACACCTATCCAGATTTTGTGATGCAGTTCCCCAACCAACACCATTCACAAAAAATGCATTATTACTGAAAATAACAATAACAATACAAAAATGAATTGCATTACGAGAAAGTGCTTGCAAAAATGAGTACACTGGTCAAAACTGCAAACACAAATGGTGTTTGTTAGGAGAAATTTGCACTATTTGCATGAATTGTATGAGGAATTTTTTTAATTCACAAATTGCTTCATAAATGTGGAGAAGTCTGCACACCTTATCTGGTGGGTTGTGTTGCAGCCAGACCACAGGCCCTGCGATGATCCAGTGAGGGGGCCGGGGACTTGACTGACCGCCTGCGTGTGATTGGCCTGAGCCAGCAGGTCTTGGGTGGGCTTTCCCTGGGGGGTGGGCCCGGGCCGGCCAATCAGTGCTGCCTGGGCCCATTGCCATGGGGATAAATTGCAGCCCAGCCTGGCAGTCCCTACCTCTGACCTTCTCTCGCCAGATCATCTTCATTTATTAAATTTGTGTACCGCCCTTCATCCACAGATCTCAGGGTGGTTCCCATGGTAACATACATGTTGGGTATCCATTGCCATTAAATCCATTAGCTTCAGTGGGTCTACTCTTGGTCTATATAGCTATATATAAGATTTATCTACACATAGCTAAATGAAAAAAATAGCTATAGAAGCAAATGATAGGGAAGTGGAAATATATATATTTTCCTTATGAGTGAAACTGGGCCACATTTTTATTCCTTTATCTTAACCATTCCTTAATTAAAATTGGTGGCAGATAAAACTGCTACATGGCCGGAATTTTGCAGGCTCACAGTTGCTGACCCTTGTCTGATTTGAAGATGCCCATTCTTCCCTATGACTCAGAGGGTGTGCGGATGGCTGAAGGGGCTGTTGTCTTTGAAATCTATCAGAAACTCTCCAGGTACCATTGACTTTCTCGTGCTCTGCCTAGTGCTCCCCTCCTCCACCTCACCCTTGCCACCATGATTTCATCATCTCTCTTTCCTGCCTTCCATCTATAATTTGTTTTTCTGTTCACTTGTCCTCTGAGGAGCCTCATCTCCTAGGAATGAAATGTTTTCAGCTAATGCCTGTGGGGCCTCCTGATGATTTGCTTTGCCCCCCGCCCGGAGCATTTTGCCAGCTGGTTTCAAAGAAAACATGGAAATTCCAGCCCCCTGGCCTAGGTAGTTGGATCAGTGAGTCGAAAACATTTGTGTGTGTGTAGCTTGGCATCCTATCCTTCTGTTGAAAGCATGGCAACCTGTACAATGAGTCACCAAGTAGGGGTTGGCGCATGTGACCTGATGGATGAAAACCCCTCTGTGATATGGTAGCCGCTGCAAAGTGAGATGGCTCTTTATCTAGGCTTCCAGTAAACAGCTGGAAGATGTTTTTGGCCACTGTTGATGACTGGCGGCTACTAGATGTGGCTACGATGCATCACCTGCTCAATTTGGGGGTAGGGAAAAGAGGGGGGAGGCAGGCTTTGGTGTTCTTCCAGTGTATGCTTGAGGTGTGCATTGCATGGATGGTTAGAAATAAATTACTTTGGAGCTAGAATGGAATTGGCAAAGGCCTGCAGCTGGTTGTCAAGAAACTCTCTCTGTGGGTGAAGAGACCTCTGAGACATGCTGTTTGCTTTGTGGGGACCTGATACTGTTTTTAAGACTAATGCTGATTCTCTGGAGTGTAAATTTCAGTCTTATCTGCTGTGTGTGTGTGTGTGTGTGTGTGTGTGTGTAAGCAGATATCTCACTGTTATTGTAGTTGTTGTTATTTCATTTATAGCCTGCCTTTTCCCCACACTGGGACTTAAGGCAGTTTACACAAGCCAGATAAAATACAAAAAGCTAAAAAGATCTCAAAGGTTATCCTTAAAATGTACAGAATTAAAACAATACCCCCCAAAATCTATTCAAATACAGATAATAAAAATAATAGAATACAACAGTCTTCAGCTGGTGGAAGGACTACAAGGAGGGAGCCAGTCTAGCTTCTCTAGGAAGGGAGCCACCACCGAGAAGGCCCTCTCCCATGTCCCTCCCAAGTGTACCTGGGAGGGTGTTGGGACTGAGAGAAGGGCCTCCCTCAAAGACCTCAGATCCTGGGCAGGTTCATGTGGGAGAATACGGTCCCACAGAGAGCCTGGACCTAAGCCGTACAGTGGTACCTCGGGTTACATACGCTTCAGGTTACATACGCTTCAGGTTACAGACTCCGCTAACCCAGGAATAGTGCTTCAGGTTAAGAACTTTGCTTCAGGATGAGAACAGAAATCGGGCTCTGGCGGCGCGGCAGCAGCTGGAGGCCCCATTAGCTAAAGTGGTGCTTCAGGTTAAGAACAGTTTCAGGTTAAGTACGGACCTCCGGAACGAATTAAGTACTTAACCTGAGGTACCACTGTATACAACTTTGCAACCAGCACTTTGAATTGTGCCCAGAAACTGACCGGCAAACAGTGGTGCTGTTGTAACAAGGGAGTCGTGCGCGCACACATAAATGTGCTATATAATACACAAGCATGCTGTGATGTGACTTTCCAGGTCGCTTTCCTCATGAGGTAACATATGCTGTTGAAGCCTGTAGCTTCCCCCGGCTCCTATTTCCTTTCACTGGGGGAAGCAGGGATCTGACTTGTGAGCTTGGAAGACTGCCTGTCTACATAATCCCACTGTCTCAGAAAAACATAAGTGGCTGAGGCAATGGTTAACACTTACCAGGGAATGAGAGAATATTCCCACCCACTCCACTCGTTCCTGGTGCATGATTAACTTCCCCCAATTATCTCCATCACACTGCTTGGCAGACCTAGTTAACCTTTTTGTTTTAGATCCGTTTCACTCAGAAGTTGCTCATTCTTGCTTAGAAAAAGAAAATCCACCCCACCCCACCCCACCCCACCCCACACACACACTCGGTCATCCCGCTGTTTCTGAAATTCCACAGTGGCAGGCAGCTGAAACACTCAAGTTATGTGGTGAAAGCACATTTGATCGTCTTTGTTTCTCATTATCTTCCCTGCATCTTCTTCTGGAAGTCTGTCTCTGTCTCAAAGGCAGCTTCCTATAGTCCCGGGTCTGAGGGGAAGGGCTGTGGCTCAGTTAAAGAGCACCTGCTTTGCACGCAGAAGGCCCAGGGTTCAAGCCTCGGCATCTGGGAAAGCTTCTTGCCTGGAAACCCGGGGAGGCTGCTGCCAGCCAGTGTAGGCAATACTGAGCAAGATGGATAAATGAGTCTCAGTATAAGGCAGCTTCCTGGGCTCCCACGTCCTAAGGGAAGGACTGTAGCACAGTGGTTAGAGCAGCTGGTTTGCATGCAGAAGGTCCCAGGTTCAATCCCTGGCGGCAGCATACGAGATCCTTCCCCCTCCATAAAGGCATTTTGTCGTCACAACTCTGTGAGGGGGGTTCAAGTTGAGAAAGAGAGAGTAACTGCCTCAAGGCTGCCCAGCAAGCTTCATGGTGGATAACATAAGGAGAGCCCTGCTGGATAAAGTCAATGGACCATTGCATCCCAGCATCCTGTCTTCACAGTGGCCATCCAGATGCCACAATGGAAATCCCCAGAGAAGGACCTGAGTGAGCCCAAACAGCCACCGTGGAATTCAGAGGCATACTGCCTCCAACAATGGAGGCATTGAATTCAGGTCCCCCTGAGTGTCAGGGGGTGGACTGAGGAGGAATGATGGGGACCGCTCTCCCCTTCTACTGAACAGGAGAACAGTATAGATTTAGAACAGTGGTTTGCAGAAGGGCATAGTTCAGAGGCTGCAGAAGGGAAAAGCTGGGAAATATTGGAAGAGGAACAGCAGGCAGAAGAAGCAGCACCAGGGGAGAGACAGCTGACAGGCTCAGTGTCCTTGGAAAGCGTTCCTGATCCCAGCCCCCTCTCCCAGGACCAGGCGTGCATTGCAGGTAGTAGAACAGAGAGCTCAGAGGTAGGAAGCTCAGATTAGCTGACGCATGGGTGACGCAGAATAGGGACAACATGGGGGGGACTTTACTTGGAGCAACGTCATTATAGAGAGAGAGAGAGACCACATTCCTTTGTCTCTTGCTATGATTATTGAACAAACTAATTGGTAAGAACTCTTCGTTTTTCTCTGCTTCTTTGCTGCCACCGTGGAAGGGATAGGATTCCCCGAAGCCTGACCCTGAGCCTGTTCCAACCCTAACCACTAGAAACTCTTTCCTCCCTTAGCGTTTTCTTTCTCTCTCCATATTTTTTAAAAAATTAGGGCAGGATCCTTCTCCACAGAGCAAAAGCAGAATCATGATACCTGCCAACCATTGCACTTTAGCCCATGGCACCCTAAGCTGTATCACTTACTGTCTTGTCCCAGGGGGTGGTGGGGTTGGGGGGTGTTTACTTCCACCTACTGATCTGGACGTTTCACTACAATCAAGTAGTGTATAAATGTTGTTAAGTGAAAATGGATAAATACATGGACCAATCATATCACAGTAAGGTGGCTTCCTTAGTATTTACTTACTGCATTTGTCTCACCTTCTTTCCTTCAAGGAAATCAAGGTTTTGCAGAAGACTTAGATCAAAGATAATAGAACCGCAGAGTTGGAAGGGACCCTGAGGGTCATCTAGACCTACCCCTGCAATGCAGCTGTCCCATACAGGTGGCATACATAGTTCTCATCTCTGCTTGATCCGCACAACAACCCTGTGAGATAGGTTAGGCTGAGAGTGAGGGACTGACCCAAGGTCACCCAGAGAGAGCTTCGCAGCCAAGAGGGGATCTGAACCCTGGCCTTTAACCACGACACTGCGCTGCCTTTCATGTGAGTAACCTGGATCGCATCCCCACAGGGGGAGGACATGGGGAGGGGGGAGGGCGTCTCTGCCGCTCCCCCTTCCTGGCAGAATGTGGGAGCCAAGGACAGGGCAAAGAGTTTGCCATGGCAACTGTGTGCCCCAAAGGCATCTGAGCAGGAGGCAACCCATGAGGAATCACACAAAATAATGTGATTGCATTGTTCCATGAAGCCATGTTGCAAGCTTTAAAGTTATGTAGGTTTGTGTGTGTGTGTGTTGGTGAGTTTCTGGAAGAGATTTTGCTCATCTAGCCAGACTGTGGGTGGAGAGATAAGGCAAAACAAAACACTCAGAGCCAGGCTTTCGGAAGATGAGGGAAGAAATGGGGGCAGCTGAACTTAAGGTGGGTTATTTTTAAAAGAGGAAGGGGAGGAGGATGAGAAAAGGAAGAAGAAACAAAATACATGGGCAGGTGAATTCTCTACCACGCAAAAATGGAGTCAAGGTAAGGCACATGAGAAGAGCCTGCTGGATCAGGCCAAAGGCTTATCCAGCCCCCAAATGTCTTCAGGGCTTCACTCCCTGTCCCCCAGTTTCATTCAAACCATTCTTCAAATTGGGCTGAAATGTGGTGACATTTGGCCCAGCTCGGACCTTGTGGTGTTTCAGAGCAGCTCAGCAGAAATCTGCTTTGCATGCAGGAGGTCCTAGATTCCATCGTTGGCATATCCAGGTAGAGGTGGAAATGCCTCTTGATCTGTAATCCTGGAGAGTTGCTGCCAGTCACTGTGGACAATATTGAGCTAGATGGACCAGTGGTCTAACTTAAGATAAGGCAGCTTCCCACGCTCCTATGAAAGGCAGCAGCATCACACATTTTAGTATCTCAGGTGGTACACCCACTTAAGAAAACTGAACAACACCTGCTAATGGATGACAACTCACCCACATGTGCAGCTGGATATTCTCCTGAACAACAGGTCCTGTTATTGCATTATTTTTACCCTTGTGTGAGTTACTCCCTCGCTGAATGTCACCTCTCAACCCTGTCTCTTTTTACCCCTTAGATATGTAAGCAGCAAGAGAGACAGAGGCATAGATTGCCAAGCAAAGGGTTAACACACTCCAGGGATCTTTTTCCAGGTCCAGCCTCTAAGCTGGTAGTGGATCCGGTTCCAGAGCTCACTTAGGTTCCTGTTCAAGCCTGGGTTGAACAGGAAAAACCTGTAAGCTGGTTGCTTTTGGAATCCTGGATTTTTTTGCGGGGGGGGGGGGAGGGGAGGGGAGGGCTCGCTCAAGGTTCTGCTTTGCTTCCCAAAGCCTCTAAACGAGGAAAGAGAAAGCTCAGATATCCAAGCAAGGAAGAAAAAGAAAATAACTCCAGCGTTTGCTCACTGCATTGCTGCGTTGGCGTGAAGTTGTTTCGGTGCTGCCGTTAATTGAACAAAGCAGCTTAACTGGGAACGGTTTGGGAGTTTCATCTCTTTCTGAAACTGCCAAACTTCTGCCCAACTTTTTTGGCACATTGTCTGGGATCAATTGCGGTTCTGTTTGACGATTCCAAAGATCTGAACAGAGCTCGCTTCATTTCCAAAGGAGGGCCTGCTTTCTTTCCAAAAAGATCTTGTTGCCTGGTACAGAGTGGCCTCTTTTCTTCCAGTATCAGCCTACTGTTTGAACAAGATGATTCACATAAATGGGTACCAATCCAAGGCAAATAGAAGGCGGTGGCTTTCTACGGCTTGTTAACTCCTTAATCGGCCATGCTAGGCCGGCACAGATTGGTAATTTCCCCTCTTCCCATTAGAGGCAGGAGAGGAAATATGGAGGCCATATCCAGCTGAACACCAGAAGAGCTTCTGATCACAAGAGCATGTGCACTTCATCCACTTCTAAGCTGAGCAATATTGGCAAAGGGCTCTTTTCTCTCCTGAAGTCTGTACAGAAAGGGAGGCCTTGGCAGAGTCCCTTGCCCCGTTATGAATCTTGGTCACTTTCTTCCAGACTGAGATGGACAAAGGGCTCTTTTAAGTCATTTCCCCCGATGTAGATGTTGAGTGAGGCTCTGGCAGAGTCCCTTTTCCAACTGGTTCCAAGCAAAGGACTCTTTAACCCTTTTTCTCCTGTGATATGAATAGCAAAAGATTGGGGGGGGGGGCTCCACTATCTTATTAAGTGTTTTGTTACCACAAGCAAGCCAAAATACAACGGACATGAAAGCAAGGCTAGGCAAATCTCTCAATTCCACTTCCTCTCAGTTTCTGGTTTTTCTAACCTTCTAATATATGAAGTTCAAATTTCCATATTTGCACATCAGTTGGGGGACGAGGATCTCAAGCCCTAATGAATGAAAGGTTTCATAAACACAGATGGATACAGGAAAATATTACCTTTGTTTTCAGAATGTTTACTGAAATACTGTCTGCACAACGGCTTCCTACGTGCAACGTAGCCAATCAGTTGCTTTCAGTTGCGTTGTTGTTCGTTATTGTCAGTGTTATGAAAACAAATTTGCCCTAAAATGGTGGTGAATCTTCATGATTACTCCCCCCCCCATCACAAATGTGAATTGAAGATTGAAAAAATGAGAAATCCAGAGAAACCAAAAACGAACCATTGACCCATTCTTACGCCCCATATGTTTGCATGCCCATTTGTCTGCCCAACTTTCCGTTCTGGGATCCCTTTGTCATTGCAGGCAGAGGAAGCTAACACCTAAAAACTGAAGGAGGGAAAGGCATCTAAAAGAGGATGCTTTGAGAACTTGCAACCAGTACCCACTTCCCCCAAGGAATAGCACAGGGGACTAGCACTGCTTTCCCTTGAGACATTTCCCTCTTGTGAAATCAGCAGCTACGGTAATTCTCCAATCCCCACCCTCCTCTCAGATCTATTTGCATGCCAAGCAGCAGAGCACTGTCTTGTACCGAGGACAAGGGTCAAAGGTTGCTCTGCAGTAAAAGGTCTGGATGCAAAGAGTGGGAAATGAATGCAACTGTTGCACTGTGCAAAATATGAGCAAACCAGGGCTGAACTGATATTACCCTTGCTGGTACCTTTCCTGGGAAAATCAGAGGAAAATCAGGTTCCTATTGGAAGACCGGACAAACGCTAGAACATTAGCAGTGGCAAAGTTTTGATCGGTGGTTGCAAGAACCAATGATCCCTATATTCTCAACAAAATGCTTGTTTAACCTGGAGGTAGGCTGTATGAACTGTGTATTGCTTTGTAGCGATTTCTTGGGTCTCTGGACCGTAATAAAGGTTGGTGGTGATGAATGCAACTGTACAGAGAATGAGAAAAGAAAAAAGAAGCCAGTCTTGTTTGGAGACTCAACAGAGGCTCATTCTGCATGGAGTTCCACAGTTCTCTCCCCCTGTGGTGTCGTGGGTTAGGTTGTCTTTTTTAAAAACCTGGGCATAAGCATCTGAACTAGAGAAAGTTGCAGAAGAGGCCACTTATTTCTTTTTGCCTGTGACCCATATTTCATTTCCACCACTTCAAAACCACCCCAAGCGGCTTTTTTTAACCTACTAACAGGTGTTGGAGGGAGTTGAAAGGAAGATGGGAGATCCACAGTCACTGTCGCCCCTTCACTATTCCGAAGGGATAGCAGCTTGGGCGGGTCAATTTTGAGCTGCAAAATGACCCAAGAGGAAAGGGTTACATAGCCGCTCCCTGCCTGATGCAGCCTGCCCTAGGGCTGCTTTGGGTGAAAGGGGGAATGGAGGGAGGGAGGGGGAACAAGGGAATGAATCACACAACTCTGTGCAAAGTCAGGCTTCGGGCTGCATGACAGGGCAGGAAAGAGAAACAGATTCTTCTGAGTTTGCGCAGTAGGGGAAAGAACATGGCCAAACCCACCAGTACAAAGCTCTTCACAAGCTGCTTTATACCAAAGCAGACTAATGATCCATCAAGCCCACTACTGCCCACTCAGACTGGCAGCAGCTTCTCAGGGTTTAGGGAGAGAAGGGTCTTTCCCCGTTGCCTGATGCCAGACCTGTATAACTAAAGGTGCCAGAAATTGAACATGTACCATCGGAAGTGAGCCTCATGTTGAGGCAGATTATTGGTCCATCTAGGTTGGTATTGTCCTCTCTGAAAGGCAGTGATGGTCCAGGGTTCCAGGTAGGGGACATTCCCAGCTCTACTTAGGGATGTCAGGGATTGTACCTTGGACCTTCTGCATTCAAAGTATATAAATATTGTATTATTTATAGCCACTCTGAGCCCGGCTCCGGCCGGGGAGGGCGGGGTACAAATAAAAATATATTATTATTATTATTATTATTATTATTATTATTATTATTATTATTATTATTATTATTTTCTGCCACTGAGCTATGGCTCTTCTTCACAGTTCCACCGCTGAGCTGTGGCCTTTCACAGAGTTCACTTCGCCAATGTATCTGGGGGGGGGGGGTATAATGTCAGGTTAAAATAATGCCCTTCACTGGGGCAGGGACTGAAAAACAAAAGGGCAAAATCCCACGCTGATGACCAAAATGTCCCAGGAGGCGGTGGGTAATGTGTGGCCTCCACCAGCAGCTCAATCTCCTCTGCATCCAAATTCTTCTGCCCACAAATCTTTACATTTTACGGCGTGAGCTTTCAGATCCACTGGCTTTAGTATCGGCTGTTGTGAAGCTGTTGTTGAAATATTATGACTGTGTTGCCTCTGAAACCCTGGGGTGGGGTGGAGAACACAGGCAAATTCATAGAGGTCCCCATGAATGACTTTTAAATACAGGGAAACTTCACTTTCATGGCCAGTATACCTCTATATCACAAAGGGTGGGAGCGAATGACAGGGGAGACCTGTTGCCTTCATGCACTGTTCCCTATAAATTACTGGATTGGATGGGCATGATCCAGTAAGGGGTTAAAAAAACGTCCCACAGAAACATCAGCTCCCATCCTGCTCCTGGATTTCATAACCAAAACCAATACTTTGAATACAGTTGATTTGAATCACTGCACTCTCTTCTTCCTTCTCTGATTTCCATTGCAAATTATGACATATGTTTCCGTCCCACCCCTACCCCCCAAAAATCTGTTTATTTCCAAGCTGTCCTTTTCACTCCGGTGAGCCTCTCACCTTCTGAGCCCTCCTGGCTAGCATTGCAGTGCCAGGAACCTTTAGATTGGTGGGGGATCTAGAACAGGGCCAACTCTGTGGTGGCTCCGGTGCTCTGCACTTCAGCAGATACAGTGGAAGGATCCAGGCTTGAGTTCTAGAGAAACCTGGGGTTGTTGGGTGGGGGGCATGGCAGAAAGACAGTCTTCTGCTATCATGCAGAGGTAGGCATGGCTGGGCACATGCCAAAGCCCACCCTCCCTGCAGGGGTCCCAGTCAACTCCTGGCCTTGCCCCCATGGCCACTGATCCCCCTTATTGCTGAGGCTGCCTGCTCAACTGCCTTCTCTGAGCGTGAAATCGTTTCCCCTGCAACTGCCTGGACTCTCCTTCTGCACCATGGTGTGGAGAAAATGGATGGGGATAATATATTCTCTCCCCCACCCCCGCTCCCGTAATACTAGAAATCGAGAGTAATGTGGTAAAGCTGAATTTTGGAAGATTCAGGACAGGCAAAATGAAAGGAATAAACAAGCCTACAAGAATTACTGGATTTCCTCATCCTCTCCCAATTCCCCAACTGCTCAGATTTCTATAAAAGGCATCTGAAGGAAGACAGCATCTGTGGTGCTGTGCGCATTCCAAACGAATGCAAAATTGGTCCCCAATTGAGACGTCAAACTGGACGGAGCACTTTGCTGGCTTGAGTGAGATGCTGAAAGGAGATCAGGAGGTGTCGTTAGACAGGCAGGGGAGTCTCCAGGTCATTGCAATAACTGGCTCCTTGTGTGTGCTGGTATTTTGCTTGTGGCTTCCCAGATGCTTTTGAAGGAGGAAGGGGGAAGCAGTCTCTGCTCCCCTGCTCTCCCTTGTGCAATGCCACCATCAAGGAGGCTGCCAAGCAGGGGCGGTGAGGGGTGTGGCCTGGGGAGAGTCCCAAGGGCCAGTCTGAGAGACTTGGAGGGCCACATTCATTTTCCAGACCTAAAGCCTCTCACTCCTGACTGAATGGCCCATCATCTTCCCTGACAGGTAAACTCCCATTATCCAATTGCCCTTTAACCAATTCATTAGGGCGGAGACAAAAAGGGTGCCCTTGCCTTTTGCTGATAGGACAGAGTGTGTCAGCTGATACACCAAGACTCCACCCATAATAGCTTCCAGGATCAGGCTTGTGGAGCTAGAGAGTGGTGGCTGATGCCCATTGGGACTGGTAGGACGGAAGACAGGGAGACCAACAGTAGGTGGCGCCACAGTCAATGACAGAAGGAAGCTGTCGTCTAGCACCACCTGCTAGGCTAGTTGTAAGAAAGACAGGTGGGGACAAGCTGAGGGCAGAGTGAGGTTGCTGGGGCACTGCCCCATTTGCCCTAATGGACCAGCTTCCACAGGAACTTGACATCTCCTGGCATTCAACAGATCTCTGGCCTTCTCCTGGCTTCCCAGCTCTGCTTTTTGGCCTCGCCCTGTCCTTGACTGCACATGAGTCGGCTCTGGCACCATCTGGTATTAGCTAAGCCTGGCTTGTGTAAACTCCTAGCTCCCGAAAAGAATCACAAGCCTCTCCCTTTCCAGGAACTCTCTGGAATTCATCCTCCAGGGTAGGAGGGATGGTAGGAATTTTAGATCCCGCAAGCAGATTGCTCTGTTTGTTTTTTATAGGTGTGTCCACAGAGGGAGGAGATAGAACGACCAAAGCTGTGTAATGACTGGGCTGCTGAGAGGCTTGTAAACGGTATAGATAAAAGAGAGAGAGAAATCTCTCTGCATAGATAGGTAGATGGATGGGTGGACAGATAGATACAGAGTTGCTCAGCCATGGGGAGAAATCACATGATGATGATGATTTCATTTATTAAGATTTCTTAACCGCCCTTCACCATGAGATCCCAGAGCATGTTACAACAATTTAATGATACAATGCTAAAATAGGTTCCTAAGTTGCATCAACAGGACAGGGTAAAGAGGTGCTTCTTCAGCATATAATGAAAAATACAAAATGTCCAGATGCAGCTCTGTGGGGAGGGACTACCATTTTAGGACGCAGGAATAAGGAACCTGTGGCCCTTTATCAATGTATGATAAAGGGCCACAGCTCCCATGAACCCTAGCTAGCAGGACCAATGGCCAGCTATGATGGGAACTGAAGTCCAACAACATCTGGAGGGCCAGAGGTTCCTCATCCCTGGGTTAGGGCGTCAGGTTAGGACCAGGAAGACCTGGGCTCAAATCCCCACTCAGCCATGAAGCTCAGGAGGTGACCTTAGGCCAGTCACCATCTCTCGGCCTTACCTCCTAGCCTCCCAGCGTTGTTGGGAGGATAAAACAGTGGGTGTGGAAATCATACATCCTTTCCTGAGCCACTCAGAAGAAGGGTGGGATTTTAAAAAATGGATCAATACTTTAAAGAATGCAGAAGCAACATTTGGGGCTGCAGGATTGGCAGAAACCACATCTTCCTGGCACAGAGATGGGCTTCATATCAGGTTGCCACTTCTTTCTTTTTTTAAAATTGGCCTTGCTCTTGTGCCTTATAAAAGCAGCCTTAAAAGGCAGAAAAGGCAATTCCATCAATATTCAAGAAAGAAGGGAAAGAGAAGAGGCAGAGCAGGTGAAACATCTTGGCACAGCCCAAAGTTGATCTATGGAACTCGCTTCCACAGGATGTAGTGATGGCCACCAACGTGGATGGTTTAAAAAGAGGACTAGACATATTTGTGGAGGAGAAGTCTATTGGTAGCTACTAGTCTTGATGGCTATGCCCTGTCTCCACAGTTGAAGGCAGTAATGCTCCTAAACCCCAGTTGCGGGAATCTGGAGGACGAGAGAGTTGCTGTTGAGCTCAAGTTCTGCTTCTGGGCTTCTAGTTGGCCACTGTGAGACTAGGATGTTGGATTAGATGGGTCATTGGCCTGATCCAGCAGGGCTCTTCTTAAATTCTGATGCCTTCACCTGGAGAATAGCTTTGGTGGGTCAACGTGCCAATGTTCTCAACCAGCCCACCCACCTGACTGTTTCATAGCAGCTAGATCAGGAGATGCTGGCAACACACATCATGCATCTGCTTGCTGAGAATAGATCCTGCTGCTACATTTCTGAGCTGCTCCCCACTTCACCTCAAAGAGAGGCACCATTTGCCTGGGGAGCTTGTAGCCAGGGCTGCTGCAACAAACAGCCTTGCAAGACTTTGGGAAGCAGAGATGCGAGAGAACATCAGAGGTGGGAGGGAAGGAAAGAGGGACAGAGGCCAGTGTTGCCCACGGCACCCCTGACCATCGTTCAAGGCACCCCAGGGTGCCACGGCACACTGGTTGAAAACCACTGGCTTAAGGCATACAAGCAAGTCCAATTGGCAACCTCAGCAGTGGAATGTCTGTGCTCTTAAAGGAGCAGGAGTAGTGTAGAATTGTGACTTCTGCTGGCCTCAGCTGGGGGCTCTCTAAGCAGGGTGTCACGAAATCTAATCTGCTCTGCAACAAACTAAGAACAGGAGACTTGACTAGCAAAGGGATGCCTGGCAGTGGAAGAAGGCAAATGCTTTAATTGGGGCGTTAGGATTCTCCCAAGTGATAAGATAACCAGTCCGAGTTCTGCTGATGAACCACATGATGTGCCAGAAAAAGAAAGAGAGGGGTTTTTCTTAACATATGCTTTGAAGCATGTTGTAAATCCTCCGGTCTAATCTTAGCGGCAGGTCAGATCAGAGATGTGGGTTGGGGTTCTTTTTAAACAGATCTTCATTGGACATGTGCCAAGTATTAGATTGTTTCCATGCCAGGCTGACGTGGGCAAAGGTTTTCTCTATCCTCCTGCCAGGAGGAAATAAGAGGCCATCCTGCCCTAACAGCGAAGGGCTGAGCCCCCAGTTTGATTCACATCTTCATGCGAACCTATGAACTTTACACTCGCTGAAAAAATGCACAAACTGAAACACAGCTATGCACGTCTCTCCAACTTTTACACTCCAGCTGGAAATATGTGTAGAAAACGCCTATATTACAGGCAAGTGTGCCTAAAAATACTGTAAGAGACAAGGATGCGTTACACCGGGCAAAAATGGTTGCAAAAATAAATGTGTGTAGTGGCAGAAAAGCACACAAAAATGCTGGCGGTGTTTTGGGATTAAATGTTTTTTAATCACAAACTGATGGAGAAACATAGAGCACGGGACCTTAAAGTGGGAAAATGTCAGCGTGGCACCAGCAGTTTGCAGCTAAAAAAAAGGCACTTATTCGTGCAGTGCATGGTTAAAGGATGGAAGTCTCTGCTGCAACAGACCCTCCAAGTGTCCCTATTTTCCAGGGATAGTTCCGGATTTACAGAAGCTGTCCCGGCTTCTGGTTTGATCCTGGAATGCCCTGCTTTTCCTTAGGATGTCCCTTATTTTCATCAGAGAAATGTTGAAGGATATGGTGCTATGTGACCCCCCCCAAACCAAGGAGATACAACCTTTAAAAGACATCTGAAGGCAGCCCTGTACCGGGAAGTTTTTAAAATGTTTGATCTTTTATTATGTTTCTATATATGTTGGACACCACCCAGAGTGGCTGGGGCTTCTGTTGTTGTGTTGTTGTTGTTGAATAGGGTGTCCCTATTTTCACTGGAGAAATGTTGGAGGGTATGCTGCAGGAGGAAAAGTGGTGGCCACCAACCTAGGTGGATTTAAAAGAGAATTAAACAAATTCATGGAGGACGAAGCTATCAAGAGCTGCTAGCCACTGTGGTTCCAATGTTAAGAGGCAACAGCATTTTTGAATACCAGTTTCTGGAAACCACAGTAGGAGAAAGTGCTCTTGTGCTCAGGGCCTGCTTGGCTGTTTTCCACAGGCATCTGGTTGGCTGCTGTGAGAATAGGAGAGCTGGACTGGATGGCCATTGGTCTGATCCAGCGCTCCTCTTCATATGTTATTATGATCCCTATTATTTGCAAGACTTTTGAAGTGAGCTGTGAATTTGTCTGGGCCCTGGGTGAGAGCCAGGAGGCTGGAAGTGGAGGTGTGTTAGAAGAATGAATAATGGTCTATATTTATTCATAATTTCTACTGCTGTAACATTTGCATTCATAACCTCATGCCTATTTGTTTTTTTACATATATTGAATTTTTATAACCTCATGCCTATTTGTAACGTTGAGGCTGTCGCTGCTTTAGTTTTCTGTACACTGCTGAAGAGATATTTTTATACGTTAAGCAATATGCAGATGGTCTAAATAAAGACATGCATAAATAAATGTACCGGTGGGAAACTGAGAGAAACAGAAATCGACACGTCTCTGCCTCCCTATTCTCACTCCAATCAGAGTCACATGACCTCAGTGGTCCTTACTCCTTAGTCAGATTCTGTCAAGTCTTTCACATGCTGCCTGCAGTGATGGGGCTGCCCCAACCTTTTCCTCTTTTGACTCATGCATCTTTTAGATTGCAAGAAGCCTGCTGGCAGGGACTGTCTTGCTTGTTCTTTGCTCTTATTGATTTTATGTAAGCTACTCTGGGAGCTCTTTTTGGAGGAGCAGCGGGAAGGGGGTGCGGGGGAGAGATACTACTGTATTTAATTTTGTGGTTTTCATTGTGTGCTTTTATGTTTGGGATATTGATTTTGTAAACCGCTTTGCAGCTTATCACTGATACAGAGGCAAGAAGATATATACCTCATGCTTCAAAGCAAGCTCTAAGCAGGTTGCAACACTAAAAAAATGTCACAAATAAATGCAAAAAAGATTTTGCATTTTAAAGCGTTGCCAAACAGTTAGATTATTTGCAGCACTCTATCATATGCCCATTCAGAAGGGAGTCAATTTCCATGGGGCTTACTCCCAGGTAAATGCCTATAGCACTACTGCATGGCAGTACAATCCTAATTGTGTCTACTCACAAGCTAACCCTATTGAATTCAGCAGGTTGCAGAACGTTATTCCAACTCAGGGTAGAGCCATTGAGCTGTATCCAATTAAGACATAGCTGTCAACCTTCCCTTTTTTTGCAGGAAATTCCCTTATTTCAGCACCGTTTCCCACTGCTTCCCGCTGCTATCCCGGATTGTTAGATATCCCGTAGACTGTCCCTGGGACAGGTGAGGCTGCTGATCTCTTATTTTCAAATCTGAAAGCTGACAGATATGAATGAAGACCTACTCCGAAGAGTCATATTTAAATTAACAGGTCTGAGCTAGTCATGTCCATGAGCTAATCAAAACCCGCATTGGACATTCGGGTTCCAAAGAATGTTTGCAAACCGGAACACTCACTTCCGGGTTTGTGGCATTTGGGAGCCAAAATGTTTGACTCGCAAGGCGTTCAACTTCCGAGGTACGACTGTATACCAGGAGTGCACCGTTAAACACCGAAAGTATTTAGATTTTTTTAAAGAGGACGGTTATTATAAATTAACAATAATTACATAATGGTCTTCAGTCAAGCGACCAATATAAATATCTGTATGCATGCACACGGGTTCAAAGAGAAGAGCCTGGAGGAGAGTGAAGACAATTATGAGGTGATGCAAGAACGCTCAGAGAGATTAAGCGAGACGTGTGTGTCACATTACTATTCACAACACACACGGAAACAAGATCGAACACAAAAGAAGACAAGATCCAGTCGGGCTAGGTGTGTCTTTCGCTCTCCAGGATGATAAATTGGCAAAACAAGATGGTTGTTGTACATCCAACAGCTAAATAGGACAAGGACTTTCTGTAGCCAACAAGGCACTCCTAGTCCCTGTTGAGCCCAAGTCTGATGGCATCAAATCTTTTGCAGGTTCTTTCCAACTCTGGGCGGAGTCTCCCTTTCTGTTGACGCAGGGCAAGTTTTGAAGCTGTAACAGAACGTCCAAGAAGACTGACTACAGTTTTCCATGATACTTGGGGGGGGGGGCACTTACATTTCACTGTAATTGTACTTATTTATTTATAAAGATATTTATCTACTGCTATTTCATGGAAAAAAATATGTCAAAGTGGTTTACAACAGTACATAAAGCCATACCATAAATATATATATAAGAAGTTAAAATGAAACATCAATAAACTATTGTGGAAATACGTGTTCTTAACTGCCTGTCTGAGCCTGGAGGAACAGAAATGTTTTCAGCAGGCAATTAAAAGTTGTTGTACACCATGTTGATGTTTTATGTGAGATGGCAACATATAAATCCTTCGATTAAATAAAAAATAAAAACTTAAGCCTCTGCAAAACCAATATAAACTGACTTAGAGTTGGTGGATGAACCCTAATTAGTAATGTCTATTAGTTTCAATGAGTCTACTCTGAGTAAAAACAACATTGGCTACATATTGATATTTTGATATTTTGTGTGTTTCATTGTATTTGGTGTTTTATTTACTCTACCACAAGCCACCACACTATACACACACACACACACACACACACACACACAAAAACCACAACAACAACACACAAACCAGGATTGTTGTGATGAAAAAAGGGGAGGGGGAGATGAGTCAAACTTTTTTGGGGGAAAGGTGGGATATAAATGTAATGATTAAATAAATAAATAATGCATATATTACCCCAAACTACAATACATTATATTAGGGCAAATACATTATATTAGGGCAAACTGCATGAATGTGCATAGCATGGCAGGCAAAACCACATACCAAAATGTGCATATTAGAAGAAATCTGTACTAAACGTTGTCAGATCTTCATGAGAGCTTTTTAAAGAGCAAACGGATGTGGACATGTGACAGACTGAATATTGGAACCAAAGAGGAATAGCGATAAACTGAAATTGGCATTCCTAGCCAGCAGTCGTTGTTTTCTCGTCTCTTTTTGAGTGGGGCTTGTGAATCACAGAATCATGGGATTCTAGGGTTGGAAGGGATCCCAATGGCAATCTAGCCCACCCGTGCAAGGCAGGAATCCCAGCTATAGAATCCCTGGCAGATGGCCATTGAATTTCTGTTTAAAAACATCCAAGCCGAGACCACCACCTTCTGAGGTAGCCCGTTCCACTGTTAAACAGCTCTCACTGCCAGAAAGTTCTTCCTAATGTTTAGATGAAAACTCCTTTCTTGCCTTTTGAATCCATGGGTTCAGGTCCTACCCTCCTGAACCTCCAACAGTCAGAAATGTGCTAGGGACTGCTGTGGATGAATTGGGGATGACTCTGCTTGTCTGAAATCTCTGGCTCAGGAGCAGAAAATGTCTGTTTGTGTTTGTGTATGTGTTATTTATTACCTCCAAGGAGATCACAACAACCCTGTGAGGTCAGTTAGGCTGAGAGCTTCGTAGCCACATTGAGAGTTGAACCTTGGGCTCCCTAGACCTAGTCTGACACTGAAATTATAAAACGATGGTTGGCATCCTTCTGACTCGGGAGACAACGGAGGAGTGCGGCTAAAATTACAGTGGTACCTAGGGTTAAGAACTTAATTCGTTCTGGAGGTCCGTTCTTAACCTGAAATTGTTCTTAACCTGAGGTACCACTTTAGCTAATGGGGCCTCCCACTGCTGCTGCGCGATTTCTGTTCTCATCCTGAGGTAAAGTTCTTAACCCGAGGTACTATTTCTGGGTTAGCGGAGTCTGTAACCTGAAGCATCTGTAACCTGAAGCGTCTGTAACCCGAGGTACCACTGTATAATATATAAAATTAGCAACCTTTTTTCTTTTCCGCCTTCACCTGCAAGCAAAGGCCTTCCACCTTTCCAAGCAAAAGAAAGAAAGAAAGAAAGAAAGAAAGAAAGAAAGAAAGAAAGAAAGAAAGAAAGCCATCCTCATTAAGATCTTGCAACAATGTGGCGCCTTCCAAATGTAGACAGCCGTTTTTTTGAGCGCTGCGGTTCATCAAGCCTCTCTCACGCGCTATCAAGGTTTCGGCTCGCCGGCGATTCCAGAAAGGAACACGTGTAATTTCTTTTGTTAGGGAAGGCTGTGTTGCAGGGCAGGGGTGTGTGGGTTTTTCAAAAGAGCAGAGAGTGCCCCACCTGGCCTACATACCTGGCGTAGGCCAGAGACAGGTGTTGGGTTTCAAACCGACACAAGTGCTGACTCAGAGCTGACACGCACTGGCTTCCCATTGGCTGCTTAGCGGGCCAAGGTGCTGGGGGTGGGGGGAAGAGACGCACCCACATGCCCCAGCAGGCCGCTCTCAAGAAGGAAATGCTAAGGGAGAGAGGACGACTGGCTTCCGGGCAGGGCTTTGTTAACCCCCTGCAGGCCAGGCAAATGGCAAGAACTGTGCTCATATTGACGGGGGGGGGGGGGGGGGACCCATGCAATGATCTCACCCAGGGCTGGCCTGATCCTGAGCAGCTTGCAGCAGATCGACCAGAAGAACTCATTCAGTGACCTTTTTTAACCATGCACAGAGAATCATCCCCACCAGCTAAACAGAATGCCTGCAGATCAAGACACGGCGAAACGTGGTAGAAAAAGAGAAAGAGATGGCAAGGGTAATAATAATAATAATAATAATAATAATAATAATAATAATAATAAAATTTCTATTTATACCCCGCCCTCCCCAGCCAAGACTGGGCTCAGGGCGGCTAACAACCAATAATAAAAATAAGTTGATTAAAATACAGTTTAAAAGATTAAGATACAACATTAAAACATTAGGGTGCAGTCTCTTCATAGGAGGAGAAAGGAAAAAGAAAGAGGGGGAGGGAATCAAGCTGATTCTAAGCCAAAGGCCAGGTGGAACAACTCTGTCTTACATTCCCTGCGGAAGGAAATCAGATCCCGCAGGCCCTGGTCTCATGAGACAGAGCGTCCCACCAGGCCGGAGCCAGTGTTGAAAAGGCCCTGGCTCTGGTTGAGGCTAATCCTCAACCCTAACTTCCTTTGGGCCCGGGACCTCTAGGGCTATATATGGACCCTAAGGTCCTCCGTGGGGCATACCAGGAGAAGCGTTCCCGCAGGTACGAGGGTCCTAGGCCGTGAAAGGCTTTAAAGGTCAAAACCAGGACCTTAAATCTGACCCTGTACTCCACCGGGAGCCAATGCAGCTGGAAAAGCACTGGGTGAATATGCTCCCATGGCAGAGACCCTGTGAGGAGCCTCACTGCAGCATTATGCACCCGCTGGAGTTTCTGGGACAGCTTCAAGGGCAGCCCCGTGTAGAGTGAATTACAGTAGTCAAGCCTGACTTAAGGATAAGCTTAAGTCACACGTTTATTACGCGCATTTCATGCTTCTATAGCTTACTTGGTTAGAGCGTGGTGCTGATAACACCAAGGTTGGAGGTTTGATCCCGTAAGGGATAGCTGCATATTCCTGCCTTGCAGAGGGGTTGGGCTAGATGCTCCTCAGGGTCCCTTCCAACTCCTCACCCACATAATGACTGATGGTTAAACTGCTGATTTCCGGTCCCAAGTAAACCACAGCCTTTGGGATCTTTTTCACCTCAAGAGGGATGCAACATCACCAACTAGTGATGAGAGAACTTGCCAATTTCACTCTGTCGGTTCCCCGTTTTTCCAGTCTGAAATTGAGGGTTTCCCAGAGGAATCTGGTTGGCCGCTGTGAGAACAGGGTGCCACTAGCCTCATTTAGCAGGCTCCTCTTATGTTTTTGCTGTGGATGTCTCCTAGCAAGCATATTTGTACATACAGTGGTACCTCGGGTTAAGTACTTAATTCGTTCCGGAGGTCCGTTCTTAACCTGAAACTGTTCTTAACCTGAAGCACCACTTTAGCTAATGGAGCCTCCGCTGCCGCCACGTGATTTCTGTTCTCATCCTGAGGTAAAAATAGTACCCGGAGCACAATTTCTGTTCTCATCCTAAAGCAAAGTTCTTAACCCGAGGTACTATTTCTGGGTTAGTGGAGTCTGTAACCTGAAGCGTATGTAACCCGAGGTACCACTGTACAGTAGTATCTCAGTTTACGAACTTTATCCGTTCCGGAAGTCCGTTCTTAAACCGAAACCATTCTTAAACTGAGGTGCGCTTTCCCTAATGAGGCCTCCTGCCGCCGGTGCCCTTCCACCATTTGGATTCAGTTCTTAGACTGAGGTAAAGTTCGCAAACCGGGACACTATTTCCATTTTTGCAGAATTCGTAAACCAAATCATTCTTAAACCGGACTGTTCTTAAACCGAGGTACCACTGTACAGTTTTTACACCTAAACCCATTTTTGCCAGCCACTTCTCCTACTAGAAGGCATTTGTGTATATTATTTTCACTAACGTATTCCTTTCCATGCACGTATTTACCTAATACATGCATTTCTGTAAGCACCGGTTGGTTGGAGAACCACATTGCAAATTTCGGGTGCGTGAGAATTCTGAAGGATGGCTGCGTTTTGGTTCAAATATTGTTCAGGAAAGCACAAAATCAATCCATTCAGCATGGAATACAAAGTGAATAGAAGTTCTCCCCCTTCCCCCATCCTTACGATCAGAAGGCAAAATGAGAACTCTTAAAGTATCCAGAAGAACAAAAAATCTTTAAGGAGAAAAAAAATCCAAATGAGAACTGAACATGCTCAGCGGGTACGGAAAGCTAAGTGAAGAAGAAGAATAAATTTTCATTTATACCCCGCCCTCCCCAGCCAGAGCTGAGCTCAGGGCGGCTCACACCAATAAAATTACAATAAAACATAAAGAAAACAAATAAACCCAGTTTATAAAATACGGATTAAAATACAATTTAAAATGCAGCCTCATTTTAAAAGGTAAAGGTAAAGGTAAAGGTACCCCTGCCCGTACGGGCCAGTCTTGCCAGACTCTAGGGTTGTGCGCTCATCTCACTCTATAGGCCGGGAGCCAGCGCTGTCCGCAGACACTTCCGGGTCACGTGGCCAGCGTGACAAGCTGCATCTGGCAAGCCAGAGCTGCACACGGAAACGCCGTTTACCTTCCCGCTAGTAAGCGGTCCCTATTTATCTAGTTGCACCCGAAGGTGCTTTCGAACTGCTAGGTTGGCAGGCGCTGGGACCGAACGACGGGAGCGCACCCTGCCGCGGGGATTCGAACCGCCGACCTTTCGATCGGCAAGCCCTAGGCGCTGAGGCTTTAACCCACAGCGCCACCCGCGTCCCCTCATTTTAAAAGTAGCCCATAAATCAAAACCATAAGGGGAGGGAAACATAAGGGTCAGACTGAGTCCAAACCAAAGGCCAGGCGGAATAGCTCTGTCTTGCAAGCCCTGCGGAACGATGTCAAGTCCCGCAGGGCCCTAGTCTCTTGTGACAGAGCGTTCCACCAAGTCGGGGCCAGTACTAAAAAGGCCCTGGCCCTAGTTGAGACCAATCTAACTACCTACCTTGCGGAGTGAAGTGACTGCTGGAGTGAAGGGAATGGGGGAGGAAAGGAACGAAATGAAATATGCCAGAAGATGGCATGGGTGCAATCAGCCCAGTTCTGTTGCATGCTCTGCCAATAGAGCCGTTCCAACTTTAAATGCCTCCTAAAAGCTTCATAGACTCATAGAATTGTAGAGCTGCAAGGGACCCCAGAGGTCCCTTTTCTGTTCTGTAAGGTTTATACAGGCAGTTGAAAATACAGCATTCCACAATGGTGATCTGACTTCTGATTTTGACTTTTTATATGGCTTTTTATGTAAAGTTGTTGTGAACTGCTTTGGTATTTTCTTTATGAATTAATGAGCAGCATATAAACATTTTCAGAAATGAAATAATTCAATGATGCTGCAATATTTTTGTCACAGAGTCTGAGTTTGGAGCGCTGTACGCTTCACCTGCCAGGAGTCAGTCGTATTGAGTTCAACCTGAGTAGACATGCATAAGTTTACGCCGTAATGGCTGGGAAAGTAGGGGGTTGGATGGGCCAGCAGTCTGACTCAGCAGCGCCTTTTCTTCATTTGATTCCAGTTCCCTTTTTACAAAAAGCCAGACTCACCCAAAGCCACTTCGTTGAGACAAGAAGGGTGGGGTGAGGGCAGGAGGAGACAGAAAACTATTGTGGGAACAAATTGTATTTGGTAAATCATTAACAGCACTTTCCAGCAAGACAGAAATGTGGCGATAACCTCATATAGTCCTCCCTCTCTCTTTTTTTAACATTAACCCATGAATGATCCAAAATAAACACAGCATTCCAGTGTTGAAGAAGCATTTGTATTGGTGCTGCTGTTTATCAGATCTCACATTTTGGCTGCAATCCTCTGAGCACATTTCCCCAGGAGAAAGACCCTCGCTGGGACTTCCTTCTGAGTAAACATGCATGGGATTTGGCCACATCGCTATCTGACCCTCTCACCACAGTAACCTCAGGATGCAGACTTAGGTTGCAACCACACCATGACTTATATCACTTTAACAGCCATGGTTTCTCCCAAGGAATCCTGGGAAGTGTAGTTTCCTTGCCACAGAGCCAAAATGCCCAGCAGACTTAGCAAATACGGTCCCCAGGATTCTTTGCAGGGAAACCACGACTATTAAAGTGATATGAGTACTTGAGGGCCTTCAATGCGTGGTGTGGCTATTACCCTAGACTGGACATGCCTCTAGTTTTACAGAGTACAATCCTCTATTGAGAAGGCCATGTGGTCCAAGTCAAAAAATATTTTAAAAACCCTAAGAAAGGGAGATCAGGAGAGACCTTGGAGTTGACCATCAACAGGTCACAACACCTGGGCAGCAGACTAAGCAGGCAAGTAGGTCACATGGCCACAGCCTCCCCCATTATGGTAAGATGTACAGTGGTACCTCAGGTTACAGACGCTTCAGGTTACAGACTTCGCTAACTCAGAAATAGTACCTTGGGTTAAGAACTTTGCTTCAGGATGAGAACATAAATCGTGCTCCAGCGGCGTGGCAGCAGCAGGAGGCCCCATTAGCTAAAGTGGTACCTCAGGTTAAGAACAGTTCCAGGTTAAGAACGGACCTCCAGAAAGAATTAAGTTCTTAACCCAAGGTACCACTGTACAGCGTTAAATTATTGCAATTCTAAATGTGCATCTACCCATATAAATTAGCAGTTTCTTTTTTCTTTGTCTTCTTTTGCCCTCTGCTTTCGTGATCCATTTCATAGGGGGTTTCTGTCGTGTCCAAGGGGTTCATGATGTCTAAGTGGGGGGGGGGGGCGGGAGGTGTTGATTTTGTTTGCATTTTAATGAAACACAGCCTAATTCACACCTCTCCAATGAACATGCAGACTGAAACATGAATAGCTACTGAAATTCACCCTTCTCCAAATTTTGCAATGCAGTTCTCCAACTGGTCAATATGCACAAAAGCACATAAGCTAGGGGGACGTTTGCTCAAAACTGTATTTTTTGTGAAAGTAGCATAAAAATCATAGCAGAGGAAACTGCTTTCAACAATATCTAGGGTATTAGTTAAAATGACCCATGAAAAGGTGTTTATTAAGAGAAAATTGCACTAAAATGCTGATGAATTTTCATGAGGATTTAACCAAAACAAAAAACAGAAATGCAAATTGCTGCAGAAATGCGGAGAACTGAATTTTAGACTGGAAGAAAATGAGAAACTGAGAGAAGCCAAAACTGAGAGAGCTGCACAGCCTTTTGCATAAGTGGCTGTGCTAGACAGGTCACTATGGAGCTATGTGCTCAGCACATCTGCAATTACATAAACCTAAGAAAAGCCTAGGGACGTGGGTAGTGCTGTGGGTTAAACCACAGAGCCTAGGACTTGCTCATCAGAAGGTCGGTGGTTCGAATCCCCACGACTGGGTGAGCTCCCGTTGCTCGGTCCCTGCTCCTGCCATCCTAGCAGTTCGAAAGCATGAAGTGCAAGTAGATAAATAGGTACCGCTCTGGCGGGAAGGTAAACGGCGTTTCCGTGCGCTGCTCTGGTTCGCCAGAAGCTGCTTAGTCATGCTGGCCACATGACCCGGAAACTGTACACCAGCTCCCTCAGCCAATAAAGTGAGATGAGCGCCGCAACCTCAGAGTCGGTCACGACTGGACCTAATGGTCAGGGGTCCCTTTACCTTTACCTTTAAGAAAAGCCTGGCTGTTGGTTCAGGCCGAAGACCCATCTAGTTCAGCATCTTCAAACCAGATGTCCCATTGAGAAGCCTGTAGGCAGGAGCTGACTATTACAATGTTCTCCCCACTTGTGATTCTCAGCAATGGTTATCCAGAGGCAGATTGCCTCCAACAGCCATCTTCAGCGCAACTTTAAAGATCTCCACTTCCAGATTCATGCTGAAATTTGCTCACAAACAGGCAGAAGCCAGCCAATCGGCTAGTGCCTCAAATTCTCTCTGTGTGTATACAGTGGTACCTTGGGTTACATACGCTTCAGGTTACATACGTTTCAGGTTACAGACTCCACTAACCCAGAAATAGTACCTCGGGTTAAGAACTTTGCTTCAGGATGAGAACAGAAATCGTGCTTGGGCAGTGCGGCGGCAGCAGGAGGCCCCATTAGCTAAAGTGGTGCTTCAGGTTAAGAACATTTTCAGGTTAAGAACGGACCTCCAGAACGAATTAAGTACTTAACCCGAGGTACCACTGTATATAAAAAAAACTCATCAGTAAGCTACACTGCTATGAAATATTGTAGTTACACAGAGACAGAGAGTTCTTGCTGGGTCTTACACAGTTCTTTTGTGGAGCATACTTCTGTTTCCATAATAAATGGCCCCGGTCTTTGCCAGAGGCACAGACTCACAGAGTTTGGGTGGCCAGATAGGTAAGAGGACAGGCCACCTGCATCTTTAAATGGTTATGGTGAAAAGGGCGTTTTCAGCAGGTGGAGCTGCTCCAAGTCTCTATCCACTATGCCACACTGCTTCTCAGTCTGTGTGGTTTTAATAACAGCAGGGATTACAAAAATACCAGTACCGAACTCAGCATGCATTCTGCTCCCGTTACCCTCGTGCCACTTTCCTTCCTTCCCTCCATTGCCTCCCTGACCGCCAGTATCAAATTTTAGATTGTGAGGTCATTGGGAAAGAGTGCTGTTTTGCTATAAAGCACATCATATGGGCAGCAACTACGACGGCAAGGTTGTTGATTGCCAAAAATTGGAAAAGCAGCAGCGTCCCAACTAAAACAGACTGGTTATATAAAATGATGGAATACTTCCATATTGCCAAACTAACAGGGAGGATAAGAGGAGATACGGTACAAAAAGTGAATAAGGAGTGGGCTATCTTTAAGGAATTTATGTGGAAAAAGTAGAATTTCTGACAGATATTGAGTAAATCCAGAAAATGATTAGAGTGAAAGGAGAGTAAAGTTAAGAAAGAAGAAGAGATTAAAGAAGTAATGAAATGCGTTTATGCTTGTTGGAAAAATAAAGTAGCGTAACAAGAACGGCTGGAAGTCAAGTCACTTGGTGGGTGTTCGTGTGGGGTAGGTGTGTAGGTATGTTGATATGTATAGTATAGGTAGGTATTATATAGAGTAATGTAGCTAAGTTTTATGTTATGAAAATAAGGTAGTGTGCTGTGTACGTGTATTGTGTAAATGTATATGTATGTGTTTTATATGTTAATAAAATAAAAAAAATTATTTTTATTTTTTAAAAAACAGTTTTGCTCAGAGCTGACCCATGGAAATTAATGGACCTACGTTAGTCATATTCATTTCAATGGGTCAACTCTTTAACCAAGGACTCCCATTGGTTAAAACAAACACCTTTCTCGGTCACCTGCATACCAGGATGAATGTTGCTTGTCATATAACAACCTCACAAACAAATCGGAATGAATTATACTGGCTGTTGTTGCTGCTGTTTTATTACCCACCCTTCACCCTAAAGTCCCAGGGCGGGTTGCAGCAATTTAAAACACAGCAATAAAAATAGGTTTTTTAAAAAAAAACTTACAATCACAATAAAAAATACATAATTAAAGAAAACAAGAATAGCTAATAAAAGTAACAGAAGTTCATAAATTCCTTATATGATATTTAGATTTCCAATATTTCAGCATTATAAATATTCGAGGCCATTTTCTTAAAAGACATTGCTTTCCTCATGCCATGGGATGCATCCAGTCAGACACCCTCACAAAGTGTTTTAAAGACTAACTAAATAATAATAATAATAATAATAATAATAATAATAATAATAATAATGGTTTCCCCAGCCACTCTGGGTGGCTTCCAACAAAGATTAAGAATACATTAAAATGTCACACATTAAAAACTTCCCTAAAGTCTCATGGTGCAAAGGGATACCACATCCCCATTTTTGCAAACCTCTTTGAGGGAGTTGTTATTTTTCTACAATCAAGCGGTGAATATATGTTATGGGGAAAAATCACAAAATCCATGCTAGGTTTAAGCCAATAAAGAGCACGATACAAGCTTTATGCTAAAAAAAAACCAAGGTGAATGACTCTGGTCCTACAACATCCCTCCAAACAAATCAGAACGGATAAAGAGCCAGCCTTGTATAACCTGCATGCAAGCTTTGTGCAAAGCAGATCAGGATGAACGCTCCAGAAACAGGAGCTCTTTGAGCTTTCTGCTTTTAAAGTCACATTGCAGGCCCAGTTTAGACCAAACGGCAAACAAAAAAGCCTCAAAGGACAATCACAAATTACTTCAACACTATGTTCCACAGTAGCACCCTCCCCTTTGCCATTTAAGAGGGGGCCCCATGAGATAGCTGACAAATGCAACCTCATGCCATGCCATGAGTGAAGAGCAGATGAGCCACAGGTAAGGTAGAGGATCTCCTAGAGAAACAGACACATGTTCTAGTGACTGTCCCCAATACTTGCGCCAGATCAGTCCAACTTTTAAGCAGTGCTTGCCTTCCAAAACTGCTGAGCTCCCTTCCTCCCCTACCTTGGCTGCATCACCCAGGAGAACCACCGTGATCCTCGACCCTTTGCAGGAGCCGTCCAACAATCCCAAGAGACTCTTCTGACTCCCTAGTGCCATCCTTTTAAACACCCCAAATGACGCGCCGACCAGAGGGGAAACTGCACCGTTAGTTTCATCGCCAGGTGATTTGTCTTAAGACGAAGGGCAGGAAAAACAACAAACAGCCCAAGAGGTCCTGGGAATTCGGGTCCATGGGGGAGGGCGCCTGGAGGATCCGGCATCAGTTCCCATGTTGCTCCTCCACATGCTTCCCCAGTTTCCCAAACTCACAAGGAATGAAACAATGCAAAGTTCCCTGGCTCGTGAAAAGCAGCCTTGCTTAAAAAATAATCAATCTACTACTTACTTAGCCTTTGAAGTGAGGCTTGTTCCGTGAACCGATGGGAGGGGGCAAAGGAAAAAAATCAGCAATGGTTTTTCTTTAGTTAATTGCATCTTTAAAAGTCTTTTTTGCCAAATATTCACCTTGCAGGCTGGGTAATATCTTATGAAGCAAAGGCGGAGAGAGGGGTGGGGTGGAGGACAAAGGTATAAGATGAGTTGCCTTGATGAAGCCTCGGAAAGGGGAGATTTATTCCCACCCAGTGCATTTAAGTGTCTTATCTCAGCCTTGGCTATGCAAGAGAACACTGGTGAAAATCTTTGCCTGGTACTGTTTCACAGGCCAGGAATTTTGCATTGAATAATTTTTAACTTCTACTGTCTAGCAGAGGGAGAAAACAGGGCTCTCAGGGTACTATTGGCTTAGAGAGTTTCTGCAAAAAAAGGGAGAAAGAGGAAAAAGTGTGTGTGTGTGTGATTAGAAAATAGGGGGGTTCTTTTAAACCAAAGAGTATAAAGAAGCACACCTACATACCCACATGGAAAAGAAGTGATTGCCAAAATATTCATTTGATGGGGAAATAAGTTTGAGATGTTAGGACACAAGGCTTTAAGGAAGTCTAAGTTGTACTGTAGGGACGCGGGTGGCGCTGTGGGTTAAACCACAGAGCCTAGGACTTGCCGATCAGAAGGTCGGCGGTTCGAATCCCTGTGACGGGGTGAGGTCCCTGCTCCTGCCAACCTAGCAGCTCAAAAGCACGTCAAAGTGCAAGTAGATAAATAGGTACTGCTGCAGCGGGAAGGTAAACGGCGTTTCCATGCACTGCTCTGGTTCACCAGAAGCGGCTTAGTCATGCTGGCCACATGACCCGGAAGCTGTACGCCGGCTCCCTCGGCCAGTAAAGCGAGATGAGCGCTGCAACCCCAGAGTTGGTCACGACTGGACCTAATGGTCAGGGGTCCCTTTACCTTTACCTAAGTTGTACTGTGTTATAACAGCCATCAATAGCCAGGGATGAGTTAAGAGCTTTGATGCAAAAAGGGGGCGCTTTGGGGAGCCCGAAGTGTTCTCCAACCCCTCAAAATAACATTGCCATCTAGACACTGTCCATCTAGAATAGGTGTGGGGGACCTTTGGCCCTCCACGTTGCTGAACTACAACTACCATCACTCCTGGCCATTGGGAGTTGCAGTGGCTGATGGGAGTAATAGCCTAGCAACATTGGAGGGTCATAATATCCCCACACCTGATCTAGGAAGTGATTTTGGTGGATTTTTAAAAGAGAGGGGTTCCATTTCATACTGGTGACATGATACACCAGTAGCCAGATTAATGCTGTTTCAGGGTGCACAGGGCAGAAATTCCCTTCAGTTCACATTTCCAGGTGGAGCTAGCTAATCTGCACCTTTTGAAACAATAAGTGAACCAAAACATAGCCATCCCTTGAAACTGGCACCTCTCCAGAATTTGCAATGTCGATGGCCCCTAGCATCTCCAGCCTGGATATTCTGGATATTCACCACCATCCAGTGTAGACAAGAAGTAGCGAATCTTTTCCAGACACATCTGGGGAACCATCCAGGGGACACAAAATGGAGGCAGGGTGGGACCACAAGCCAAAGTGGGTGGAGCAATGAGTTTAAATTTCACCCTTCACACAGTATGCTAGTTTCTAGACACAGTCACCCACCCTCTCTACTTTTCATCCAAGCAAGCCAGTCATTATCACAGTTTGAGGACCCATCCCAACCAGGCCAAAATCGGAACGGTCTGGTGTAGGGTCTGGATATGGCCTGGGGAGAGTCCTGAGGAGCAGAAAGAGTCACCTGGGGATGCTGCAATGGACCCCAAGGCCAGAGGATCCCCAATGCTGAGAGAGATGGAGCTTGGTCCATCATAGCACAAAGGGAGCTTTCTACATTCTGATGAAAACTTCGTGTTCACAGGCACTGAATGCCAATGCATTGTAGGGCTTGGGTACTGAGCATGGCAGGCAGGGGCCTCAACTCAATTCCACGCCCCATGAAGCTCACTGGATGAGCTTCAGCCAGTCACTATCTCTGAGCGTAACCTACCTCGCAAGGTCGTCGTGAGGATAAAGTGGGTAGAAGGACCATAGATGCTGTCTTGGGCTACGCATGAGTGGGTTGGTGTGCAAGCAACAAGGAAGGGCTGTGGCCATCACTCACGTCTTGTGGGCTTCCCAGATGCATCGGGTTGGCCACTGATAGAAAGAGGATACTGGCCTGCAGTAGACCACTCAGTTTGGGTTGTGTTGTGTTAATTGTGTTAATTGGGTATAGTATATAAAGAGCAGCACCTAGCTCTCTCAGTACCCTGGTGGTTGGATCGGTAGATGGGTCATGCTTATTGATATATTTAGTGTAAAAGGAGTTTTTGTTTTTGTTATTAAAACCTTGCTAAAGTTATTTTATGTTCCTTGTAATGTGTGGTCTCCCCAGCAAGCTCTCTGCAGTGCAACTACGGTAATCTGCAAATAGCCAACAGTTCCTACATTCCTACATTTCCAGAATAGTGATAGAGGCCGACTTTTCCAGCACCTCCCTTTAGTGTCTCCTCTCATAATCCCTGAACAAAACGCAACTATTTACATTCAAAACAAGCTTTGGAAAGGGTTGGGATGCCCAGTTTTGCAATATCTCTGACAATCCAAAGACTATTCTCAGGTGGGCCCTCAGGCAGCGCCCTGGGACGTTCTACTTCCTTGAGGTCACAGTGGAGCTGGCTTTGCTCCCACATGGAAAGCTTAAGGCCTTACGTTGAGAGCAAGGGCTTCAGCAGTGACAATGCAAGCTCTGTTTACTTGTTTCTCTACGGGGGCATTGTGGCTGTAACGTTGTTCAGGCAATTAGCAAAAATACAGAAATGAGGGCTCTTGCTCATTCCAAGAACCCACATGCATTCATGTACACAGGTTAATGCAGATCTCCCCCTTTGCCATCACCCACCTATGGCAAGAGCCCGTCTCTCCTCACTAAACATATTGGCATAATTTAATCCTCAGCAAACAAGCTTCCCGAACTGCTAGTTCCTGTCGTCTGTTAGAATTTGCATCAGATGAAAATTCATGCTTGGCAGAGGGGGAAGAGAGCCATCCTGTTTGGCTGGTAGATCAACATTGTTAGTTAAAGACGGAGGGGGGAAGATGAGGAAATTTAGCAAAAAAACAAAACATGGTGGCTGACCTTGTTTTGGTCAAAAACGAATCATACTATTTTATTTGATTGGACTTGCAGCTCCATCCACCCCCAGGTCCCACTCAGAAGTGTAGCTAACAGAGGGGGAATGGGGTCAGCAGCTTCAGTGAACTAAGAACATAGGAATGTAAGAAGAGGCCAGCAGCTGGATTAGGCAAAGGAGCGCCCATCATAGTCCAGCATTCTGTTCTCATGGTGGCGATCCTGATACCCAGATCTCACAGTGACTAAACAGGTGCGTCTGGGAAGCCCACAAACATGGCATAAAGGCAGGAGCCCCTCTCCAACTCTGAAGCTGGAACAGGCCCCTCTCATACAATGTGCAAAGAGATCTACAGGTATTCCCAGTGAACAAGGCTTCTAGAAGAGCCCCTTGGCTTCTCCATTAATGGCCTGGTCATGTCTTGCCAAGGGAGAACATCATCATATTGCCCAACATGGCAGAATGATTCACAACATTACTATCTTCCAGTCTAACCTACAGGGATGAAGCCACACTGAATCAGATGAGAAGTTGTGGGACACAGAAAATTGCTGTTGAAATGATTCATCTCTGCAATATTGTTCTGGATGCCTGTGGGCTGTGCACGAGCTATTAAGTCTACCCATGTCCTACCACTGCGGAGCTGTATCAGATAATAGCCGGGGAAAGTATCAGAGGGTGTGAAAGTTATAAACGGTGTCTGGAGGACCTGGGATATTTCAGTAGGGATGAGGAGAGTCCTCCATCACACGCTCACTCCCCCTCCAGAAACACCAGTCAGGAAAGGGCTCTCTCAAAGAAAAGAAAAGGGTAGTTGTGACTAAGGATGTCAGAAATGAAGCAGGAAAAGAAATGTGAGTAGAAATTCCCACTATTCGCACGCTTGTCAGAGGTCGGGAGCGGAAACCAGGCAAACCATCACAAGCTGGATTTGCTGTTGCTTGTTGCTGCAAATATTACATCAATAATTATGTCTCTTATTAAGTTGCTTTTGACATTTCCCTCCCATTTGAATTAATTATGTAATTAGGTAAGTTTCATCCATAGAAGATAGTGAGGCAAATAATGTAGGTCAGGGGTCAGCAAACTTTTTCAGCAGGGGGCCGGTCCACTGTCCCTCAGACCTTGTGGGGGGGCGGACTATATTTTGGGAGGGAAATTAAACAAATTCCTATGCCCCACAAATAACCCAGAGATGCATTTTAAATAAAAGCACACATTCTACTCATGTAAAAACAAGCTGATTCCTGGACCATCTGCAGGCCAGATTTAGAAGGTGATTGGGCCAGATCTGGCCCCCGGGCCTTAGTTTGCCTACCCATGATGTACGTGTTAGCTGAAGCCAAACTGCATCAGAAGGGAAACAGCACTGATTGAGGCAAACCCATGGCAGGATGGAAATAAATTCTCAAGACAGATAAAAGGAAGTCCTTCATGTATCACAGGCACGTCCAACAGGTAGATAACTGGACGTCTGTGGTAGATCACTGGTTCCCCCCAAAGAAGCTCAACATTCTAGCCCTGCAGCCCATAAAAACTGTGCTGTCCTCCTCCCTAAAAAAAGCTCAACCACTGCCAGTTCTTAACTCTGTGAGTAGATCACAGTCTCTTGGGAGTTGGCCACCCCTGATGTAGCACATAGTTGAATTTGCTTGCACAGGAGGCAGAGATGGCCACTGGCTTTAAAGGAAGATGAGACAAATTGATGCAGGAGAAAGCTATCAGTGGCTATTAGCCATGACAGCTGTGACTTCCTTCCACAAACAGTCAGTAATGCTTCTGAATACCAGTTGCTGAAAACTGCAGAAGGAGAGAGTGCCCTTCTGCTCAGGAGTTCTGCTTGAGGGTTTCCCACAGACACCCAGCTGGCCATTGTGAGAAGAGGATGCTGGTCTAGACACTTGAGCCAGCGGAGCTCCTCTTATGTTTTTATCTTTGTACAGTTGGCTTTTTATACACATTCACACCCACCCCTCTCTGTCCTCCATGCAGCCAAGCAAGAGACATTATCAGAGGATGCTGGACTAAAGGGGTCATTGGCCTGATCCTGCAGGTTCATCTTCTGTTCTTACAATTGCTGCCCTCTTACAACCCTAGCTGTGACATCAGCGGTCAAAGATGAAATGTTTCACTCTGCACCCCCCCCCCCCCGCCCCATGTGCACCTCTGGAAACCCCAAGTGCTAAAATACCCATGCTGTAGATTTTAGACCTCCCCCCCCCAGCCATTTGGTGAGCATTTTGCTAGGAATAACTATTATTCGCTCGCTAGAAAGATCAAAGGAAGAGCTCCAGATCATTGTGCTAAAGAAAGGCATTTTCTTTTCTTCTTGCTCTTTGACTCTTGAAAAGTGTTTGGCTTCCCATAAAACAAAGCAGACAAACAGAAGTTGATTATGTGTTTAGCACTGCTATTGTCACATTCCAATAACACAATGCAGACCCTTTTCTCTATTTTTTAATGTACAGGGTGAAATGCTCAAAGTAGGGGAAGCACAGAGTGCAATCAGAGAGTGGCTATTTTTTTCCCAAAGCTGCATGATGGGAGTTTCCATCCCCTAGTGGGGGAAAAGTGAAAATTCAGCAGAAGGCAAGTGTTTCTTGGGGAGAGAAAGGTGGGTCAGGAGATTCCTTAGCATCGCACCTTCCAACTTAGACACAAAAGTACCTCTGTACCCAGTTAGGTATTGCAAAGCAGACCTATTTATTTTAAGATTACCAGATTATTTTTTTCAAAGAATCAGTGACACTTTTTTTCTCTTGAAAAGAGAGAAAAAAAGTTATTTTTAAAAAAGTTTTTTTTTAAAAAAAAGAAGTAACATTTTCTCTTCTGTGGTCTCCTCTGTCACACGGCCTTCCTCTGGGCCCCAGCCTGCTCTCTTGGAGTGCTATCCACCGTGGAGTAGGCTCGGGTCGGTCCTCGGCTCGGCCGCATGTCCTTGCCCTCCTGGTGCTCTCCTATCCTCCTCAGCGGCAGCGGCAGCAGCACAGCAAGTTTGGAGCTGCCCTCTTTTTTCTCCTTCCTCTTTCTCTCTCTTCCTTCTCCTTCTCCCTGCGTCGGCTCCGGGGTTTTCCTGGCCCTGGAGCGCTGCTGGGCAGTTGGTCGGGCGCTCTCACTCCTGGCTCGATTTGGGTCGCAGGGGTGGTCACCGGTTCCCCCAGTTGATCTGCCGGGTGTCCCCGGTTCCCCCTCAGCAGTGGCGGTGGCAGCAGCAGTCTCAGCAGCCCAGGGCCAGCCTGGTATCACAGTTGGTTCTGGCAGTCTTCAGGAGCTGCTCACTGCCGTGGCGCCCGCCATTTTGCCTTGCCAGAAGTCTCCATATTATGTCTCTTGTGCCGTTGAACCAATCACGCAACATTCATTCCCTACTAATAAATCTACAACACTTAAAATACAAATCCGGGGACATTCCGGGGACGGATTTTGTCCGGGGACAGATTTGTAAATCCGGGGACTGTCCCTGGGAAACGGGGACGTCTGGTAACCATAATGTACATAAATGAGTCTCAGTTAGTCATGTCCATTCATTTCAATGTGTCTACTTAGATTAGGACTAGCATTGGCCTAAGAATGGCCTTCTGCCAGATCTGGGATTTGGAGTTGCAATATGCCCCAGTGAAAGCCACTACTGCACAGTGGGTAAGAGTGTCGGACTAGGACCTGGGAGACCAGAGTTTAAATCCACACTCAGGCATGCAAAGCCCACTGGGTCACCTCGCACCAGTCTCTCAGCCTAACCTACCTCACAGGGATGTTTAGAAGATTGAGTGGAGGGGCAGGAGAAGCATGTACAGCACCAAGAGGTCCTTGTAGGAAAGATGGGATACAAAAGGAAGAAATGAATGAATGAGGACACCACCGCACATGTCCAGTGGATTCAGGCCATTACTGAAGCAAGACAATAATCCAACACATCAAGTGCCACACCAGCAGATGTAATGGATTGCTGTGTGTCATCAGCATATTGTATATTACATGGGTCAATATTAGCAGCATCTCCCAATCCAGTTTCCTAGGGCAGAGGTTTTCAACCTTTTTGAGTCCACGGCTCCCTTGACCAACTACATTCTTCCTGCGGCAACACTGTGGGGCTCAGGACCCCAGTTATGTCACCCCTTGCCTGCAGAGCTGGCAGCCCCTCACCCCTTTTCAAACACCCTCCCTTGTGCAGTGTTCCCTCAGCCTCCTCTCCTTGAGAGTCCTCTGGGCAGCCACTGCTGCTGCCCCTGGTCTCTGAGCTGCCCCAAAGAGAGATGCCTCCTCACACTGCCCCACAGGGGCCTGGGACTTATCTGTCCAGTCGCAAAAGCAAGGACTAGTGGACTGGCTGGCTGGGCTCCTTCGCCCACTTGCTTGCTTACTCCAAGGCCGCCTCAGCTCCTGGCAACCAGCACCCCCTGGCCAGCCCCAGAGGCAACATTCACCTGGGGAGCTTGTAGCTAGGGAGGCAGGAGGAGGGAGGGAAGGAAAGAGGGACAGAGGCCTGTGTTGCCCGCAGCACCCCTGAACATCATTCAAGGCACCCCCGGGTGTCATGGTACACTGGTTGAAAACCACTGTCCTAGGGCCTGCATGAGAACTAGTGGAGCTAGTAAATTCCCTTAAGGATTACACTATAACCACATCCTATATCAGTGGTGGCGCACCTATGGCCAGAGCCCTCTCTGTGGGCGTGCATGCCATCGCCCCAGCACAGGGCTGGCAGAAGGCGAGGGCAGCGTGTTGAGTCCTCGACTCAACTTGTGTCCGAGTAGAAGCGCCTCGGATGGGGCGTCGGTGTGTGTGTGTGTGCAAAACGGAGCCGCAACCTCCATGGCACACGTTTTCCCTTGGGGAGCCTCCGCTGTGGGTGGGGAGGGCGCAGTGCTATGCACACGCTCAGAAGCGCGCTGCCGCCTTGGTGGGCCGCTGAGAGTTCTGAGCAGCCGCCTTCCTCCTGCTGCTGCTGCTGCGAGGTTGAGGCTTTACACACCCTCCGGCCGGGGCCAATGGGAGTGGAGTCAGAAGTGGAGTGGAGGCTTCGCGTGCCCCAGCTGAGCTGCCCAATCTCACTCCTACTTGCATGCAAGCATTTCCAGGTTTGAAGTGTTCGGGTTCCAAGTAGTTTGAAAACCGAGGTAACACTGTATTGCTCCACATGGATGTGCCAACCTCCCCTTCTAAACCTCAGTATTCAGGTCAAATTGCCGTGTTGGCACTTTGCAATAAATAGGTGGGTTTTGGGTTGCAGTTTGGGCACTTGGTCTCTAAAAGGTTCACCATCACTGTCCCATATTGTTATTATTATTTCTTAGAATTCCTGGGCAGCAGTGAGTACAAGGCTGGTGGTGTTTTATAACCCCTAATGCCCACATGTTGGGCTTATCTCGCTTCTGATAAGATAGAAGACAGTGAGAAAATATTGTTAAATGTAGAGATTGGCGTGTGTGCCATTAACGAATCTGCCCTTCATAGGACGGTTAGCAAATAGAGGAAGCCATAATGAGGTGGCAACTGAGATCTGTGACCTTTGGCCTTTCTTGGTCCCAACTGTTAAAGTCTTCTCTTTTTTTAAGGAAAAAATCTATTTTATTTTTGCAGTGCATCTCTATGTGCTGAACTAGCCTTGTGGCTGGTGTGTGTAACATCAGGGATTGTTAACACTTTTGAATTGATGACAAAGTGCTGTCAGAATCAACCAAGACTTGAAAAAATCTTTCTGGATTAGACCAGAAAGTTTCCATTTTTGCCCTCCTTATCAGTAGCTCTGGCGCAAAGGAGCCCCAGGCTCAAGCAGGCTCCTCCCCTGTCTTGTCGGGCGCTATCTTCTGCTCCAATCAGGCATCAGTAGGCTATTAGTCCCACCCCCTGATCCACTAGGCACCACCCCTTGGCTCCCAGGCTCCACCCCCAACTGCTCAAGGTCTGAGCTTCAGGATTGCTAGCCCTCTTAACCACATGCAGTTGGAGACTGGCCTCCCTGGTGCTGAGCTCATACCCTCCAACATTTCTCTGATGAAAATAGGGACATCCTAAGGAAAAGCGGGACATCCCGGGATCAAAGCAGAAACCGGGACGGCTTTGCTAAATCAGGGACATCCCTGGAAAATAGGGACACTTGGAGGGTCTGTGTGCTCTTCACAGGAAGCAGTGCTGTCCGCTTCAGACAGCCCAGATGTTCTCCTTAATATACACTAGCTATTAGGGAGAAGCTGGAACTGTCAATTTTGGTCACTCTCCACTTCTCATTTTCCAATTCCAAGTTTGGTTCTCCATGTAAACACAACTTTGTATGCAGTATTTCCCATTATACACATTTTTGCAAAGCAATTTTCCTTTTAGTACATGATTTTCACTCATACATGCATTTCCCTGCTCACTATATACTGAGGGGTGCATTTTTACACACCTTTCTTGTGTGGAAAGCTGGAGTGCAAAGTTCAGAGAAGTGAGAATTTTGAAAGATGGTTGTGCTTTGGTCTGTGTCCTGTTTCAGAAAGCGCAAATGAAGTAGATTCATATTTAAATACAAAGTGGGCTGACTTTTTCTCTCATCCTTTGGACTATATATTCTCACAGGTCAGGCCTGTGTGATTCCTTCCACTGTGACCTTCCCTGTCTGGCAAGTAACTATATCCTACTATTCAAACAAAATCTACCCTTCCTGTTAAATATGTGCATTATTTACTTACTGCTTTCCTAGTCCACATTTTTGCTCCAGGAAGCTTGAGGTGGTGTACATGGCTCTTCCCCTCCTCTATTAATCCCCACAACAACCCTGTGAGGTAGGTGAGACTGAGAGACAGTGACTGATCCAAGGTTACCGGTGAGCTTCATGGCTGAGTGGGGATTTGAACCCTTGTCACCCAGGTTCTCGGTCCAACGCTCTAACCACAACACCACAGCATATATGAAATGCTTGAGAACCCCAAATCTGCAGTATAATTACAGTGGTACCTCAGGTTAAGTACTTAATTCATTCCGGAGGTCCGTACTTAACCTGAAACTGTTCTTAACCTGAAGCACCACTTTAGCTAATGGGGCCTCCTGCTGCCGCCGCGCCACCGGAACACAATTTCTGTTCTCATCCTGAAGCAAAGTTCTTAACATGAAGCACTATTTCTGGGTTAGCGGAGTCTGTAACTTGAAGCGTATGTAACCTGAAGCGTATGTAACCCGAGGTACCACTGTACTAAGCATTACAGTATTTATCAGGCTCTCCCTTACATTCAACTTTCTTTCCTTTTCTATTAAGGCAAATGTGCCCTGCACTCTAGCGCCCCCAAGTGTGCAGTTGTGCATCCTGAACCTCCACAGGTGAGGATGTGGAGACTATCTAAGGAAGTCATTATGGGGAGGGGGAATCGAATGGGAACCTTTGATAACTGACCTCTGCGGAGTGTCAGGAGGGCAGCAATTGACCCGGCAACATGAAAGCACACAGGCCCTTGAGGGAATACAGGCCATGTCATGGTTCGTTGGCCTCCTCCCATCAGCTGACAAAGATAAAGCAAACGACTCTCGGAAGCGCTCGGCGTGGGATCAAATCCATCCGCCAAAGCTACGCTTGAGTGTTCCCACCGGAGGGCCATTACGGTCTAGCGGCATCAAGCTCCCTTGCAGATGATGAAGCCACAGTAAGCAAGACGAGTGCAGGAATACAGGAAGATGGCTTAAACCATGGGTAGGCAAACTAAGGCCCGGGGGCCAGATCCGGCCCAATCGCCTTCTCAATCCGGCCCATGGACGGTCTGGGAATCAGCGTGTTTTTACATGAGTAGAATGTGTGCTTTTATTTAAAATGCATCTCTGGGTTATTTGTGGGGCATAGGAATTCGCTCATTTCCCCCTAAAAAATATAGACCGGCCCCCCACATGGTCTGAGGGACGGTGGACCAGCCCACAGCTGAAAAAGTTTGCTGACCCCTGGCTTAAACAGACCACATGTCCATCTGGCTCAATATTTCGCGCACTGAATGGCAGCAGCTCTCCTGGGTTTCAGGTGCCAGAGGTGGAATCTGGGACATTCTACTTAACCATCCAGGGGTCCTTTACCTTTTACCTTTACTCTGGCTGGTAAAATCAGAAATAGGGAACCCATGACTCTTCTTCTTTTTATAATAATCTATTCTTTCTTCCATACAGAAAGTCACTTTTGTTACTCAACCATTATATTCCAATTCAACAAAACTAGCGACTTCCCAGCATCAATGTCTATAAACCAAATTACAAACAATTGCACTTTAAGGTTCCGCCTTATCTAATTTCATCCTCTCTAACATGTTTCTTAATATATTCTGCTGTTTTCTTACACTTCAAACCCTGCTGTGGTCTTCACATATGGGGAATAAATTTTTATATAACTAGAAAGTGTTTCCAGTCTTCTTTAAAAGATTCTAAATTTGTATCTGTTATCAGTGTCGTTAATTTTGCCATCTCTGCATATTGTAAGATTTTCATCAACCCATTCTTCCTTTGAGGGTGTTCTTTCCTCCTTCCATTTCTGAGCGTAGAGAACCCTTGCTGCTGCAGTCACATAAATACTGTTGAGATTGTCTTTAGGATTTTGCTGGGATGCGGATGGTGCTGTGGGTTAAACCACAGAGCCTTGGACTTGCTGATCAGAAGGTCGGGGGTTCAAACCCACGCGACAGGGTGAGCTCCCGTTGCTCGGTCCCTGCTCCTGCCAACCTAGCAGTTCAAAAGCACGTCAAAGTGCAAGTAGATAAATAGGTACCGCTCCGGCGGGAAGGTAAACGGCGTTTCCATGCGCTGCTCTGGTTTGCCAGAAGTGGCTTAGTCATGCTGGCCACATGACCTGGAAGCTGTACGCCGGCTCCCTCGGCCAATAAAGCGAGATGAGCACCGCAACCCCAGAGTCAGTCACGACTGGACCTAATGGTCAGGGGTCCCTTTACCTTTAACTATCCTTGCCAACAAAGGTCCGTATAGTTAAAGCTATGGTTTTCCCAGTAGTGATGTATGGAAGTGAGAGCTGGACCATAAAGAAGGCTGATTGCCGAAGAATTGATGCTTTTGAATTATGGTACTGGAGGAGACTCTTGAGAGCCCCATGGACTGCAAGAAGATCAAACCTATCCATTCTGAAGGAAATCAGCCCTGAGTGCTCACTGGAAGGACAGATCCTGAAGCTGAGGCTCCAATACTTTGGCCACCTCATGAGAAGAGAAGACTCCCTGGAAAAGACCCTGATGTTGGGAAAGATGGAGGGCACAAGGAGAAGGGGACGACAGAGGACGAGATGGTTGGACAGTGTTCTCGAAGCTACCAGCATGAGTCTGACCAAACTGCAGGAGGCTATGGAAGACAGGAGCGCCTGGCGTGCTCTGGTCCATGGGGTCACGAAGAGTCGGACACGAATAAACGACTAAACAACAACAACAATCCCCAGCAAAAAGGATTCTGGCCTCTTGGGGGAAAGTCACTTAATTTTTTGTCTTAATGTCATGATTTATCATGTCCTGTGGCTCTTCTGATATTGTCAGACTCCAAACAAATCAGGACAAATGTTAAATGAACAGGTTCCATCCTTCCATTAAGTTAGTTTCTTCCCCTCTTCCCCCCCCCCCCCCGGCTTTTTACGGTGGTATATATACTGTAGTTTCAAAAGAAATAGAGGAGGGAGAGGAAGCAGAGAGGAGATAGTTAGTATTTTGCCTGGTGGAAAATAGGGAGTTTCCGCTATACTTTTCAATTTGATCTTGCAATCTTCCAGAGTCTACAGGATTGAGAGATCAAATGTGATTGAACACAGGAAATCCAGGCTTTGGGTCAGCTTAGCTTTCGTTTCCAGCACCTACTGATGTTTCCGCTTCTTTCTTCCCTTCTCTTCTCATATTTGCCTTCTATCTCCCACACACACTTTCAACCAACTGGGGGGGGGGGGGTCCTAGCGTGTGTTGAGCCAACTAGATAAGTAACTTTTCTTAGATCAATTTGCCTGAATAACCTGACAACCTGCAGCAATTAAAACACAGAAATCTCTCTCCCTTCTTCCGACTTTTGGCCCTATTTAGAGGGTAAATATTTGTCTCTCAGCATAAGGACATTTAGTCTGAAAGAAAGCTAACAAGGAACAGCTTTTTTTTTAAGCAAAGAATTACATGGCACTGAAAGTTATTAATAATGTTTTTAATGACATTTTAAAAATGAAACAAAACACATCTGTCCTCTAAGAAACTCAGAGCAACATACAAATTGATCTGCCTCTTGTTCTTTGTTTTATCCTCAAATAAACACTGTGAGGTGGAGTTAAAAATAAATAAATACATGGATTTTTATTCCACTCTGCAGTAAAAGTCAGTGAGCTTCTAGAGTGGTTGATGTACGATTGAGGAAAAAGAAACCAGTCTATGCCTGCAAACTTACCAATGTAAGACACTAAAGGAAAAGGTGGTGAGGAGGGAAGAGGAAAATGAGCACAAACAGATTTGTAACACTGGATTTAAGGAAAGCCTGCTTTGATCTTCCAGAGATGCTGTACTGGTGTCCTGCACTGTGGTACTGCATTCAACAGCAGCACTCTCCTCTTTGGCTCCCCAGCGACTGGTATTCAGAGGCATGCTGCCTTGATCCCAGAGATGGTATGTACTAGTCATCAGGATATGAGCTTGCTTAATCCCCTTTTCAAGCCACCACTGCACACTGTGGTTGTGGCTTCTCTGCACTGTGTGAACTCCTTCCTTTTGGTTATCCTGAATCTTCCAACCTTCAATATCAATGGATGACCGCACTGGGTTCTAGTATTTTGAGAGAAAACCTCTCTCTATGCACTTTCTTGACACTGCACAATTTTAGACACCTCTATCACGTCCCCCACAGGGACGCAGGTGGTGCTGTGGGTTAAACCACAGAGCCTAGGGTTTGCCGATCAGAAGGTGGGCGGTTCGAATCCCTGCGACGGAGTGAGCTCCCATTGCTCAGTCCCAACTCCTGCCAACCTAGCAGTTTGAAAGCATGTCAAAGTGCAAGTAGATAAATAGGTACCACTCCGGCAGGAAGGTAAACGGCGTTTCCATGCGCTGCTCTGGTTTGCCAGAAGTGGCTTAGTCATGCTGGCCACATAACCTGGAAGCTGTACACTGGCTCCCTCGGCCAATAAAGCGAGATGAGCACCGCAACCCCAGAGTCGGCTACGACTGGACCTAATGGTCAGGGGTCCCTTTACCCTTTACCTATCACGTCCCCCACACCATTCACCTTTTCCTCTGGATTAAAAAGCTCCCCCCTCCATTTCTTCTTTGCAGTTGCTCCATTTCCTTAACCATGATCACTAATGAGAAAACAGATGCCCACAATGGAGAAGCAATCAGTTTCCTGATCAGCAGCTCAAAAGAGTCAAAAGCTGAAGTAAATAATAATAATAATAATCAGGCTGATAGCAGAAGAAACTATCTGCCAGTCCTCAGATGGTATAAACCTTCCCGATAAATAGTAAGTAATGCAGGAAATTGGAAATCTAAGTACAGTGGTACCTCGGGTTAAGAACTTAATTCGTTCTGGAGATCTGTTCTTAACCTGAAAATATTCTTAACCCGAGGTATCACTTTAGCTAATGGGGCCTCCTGCTGCCACTGTGCTGCCACCGCATGATTTCTGTTCTCATACTGAAGCAAAGTTCTTAACCCGAGGTACTATTTCTGGGTTAGCGGAGTCTGTAACCTGAAGCGTCTGTAACCTGAAGCATCTGTAACCCGAGGTATCACTGTATAATACAAGCAATTATATGAACTTTTGTTAATTATATTAGATGCTATTGGGGTAGAGCTAGTGCTGGTGTAGTGATTAGAGTGTCGGACTAGGACTCTGGAGACCAGGGTTCGAATCCCCACTCAGCCATGGAGCTCACCAGGTGACCTTGGGCGAGTCACTGCCTCTCAGCCTCACCTACCTCACAAGGCTGTTGTGGGGATGAAATGAGAAGCGGGGGAGAACCATGTACACTATCTCGAGCTTCATGGCGTAGAAAGGTGGGATATACAGTGGTACCTCAGGTAAAGTACTTAATTCATTCCGGAGGTCCGTTCTTAACCTGAAACTGTTCTTAACCTGAAGCACCACTTTAGCTAATGGGGCCTCCTGCTGCCGCTGTGCCGCCGGAGCACAATTTCTGTTCTCATCCTGAAGCAAAGTTCTTAACCTGAAGCACTATTTCTGGGTTAGCGGAGTCTGTAACCTGAAGCGTACGTAACCCGAGGTGCCACTGTACTCTAAATGTAAAAATGTATTAAATGTGATTTTTGTGATATTTATTTTTGTAATTGTAAGTTTTAAAATGATTTCTTGAATGTATTTTCAATGGGTGTGACCCTCCCTGGGACCTTAGGGGGAAGGGCAGGTAGTTCATCACCCTCATCCTCCTCATCATCACAGAATTGTAAAGCTGGAAAGGACCACATGGGTCATCTAGTCCTACCCCTGGCAATGCAAAACTCTTTTTGCCCAGCGTGACCCTGAAATTAAGAGTCTCATGCTCTACAGACTGAGCATCACCATCATCATCATTTGGGTTGCCCTTTTCTGAACCTTTTCCAGGTTTTTGAGGTGTAATAACCAGAATTGTTGAGGGACGCTGGTGGCGCTGTGGGTAAAAGCCTCAGCGCCTAGGGCTTGCCGATCGAAAGGTCGGCGGTTCGAATCCCCGCGGCGGGGTGCGCTCCCGTTGTTCGGTCCCAGCGCCTGCCAACCTAGCAGTTCAAAAGCACCTCCGGGTGCAAGTAGATAAATAGGGACCGCTTACTAGCGGGAAGGTAAACGGCGTTTCCGTGTGCGGCTCTGGCTCGCCAGAGCAGCTTTGTCATGCTGGCCACGTGACCCGGAAGTGTCTCTGGACAGCGCTGGCCCCCGGCCTCTTGAGTGAGATGGGTGCACAACCCTAGAGTCTGTCAAGACTGGCCCGTACGGGCAGGGGTACCTTTACCTTTTAACCAGAATTGTATGCAGCATTCTCAGGGTAGTTGAAGCATAAATGACAATTGGGGGAGGGGGACCACAAGTATCTTTAAATCTGTTTCTCAACATGTTTTCAAGAAGCATACTTGTGTGGTTAGGTGTTGGGTTTTGATGGGATCTCTTCACATCCTGTTACCCTGCAGCATCCCCAGCAAAGTCCTGCCTTTCTCAACCTTTGCCTTCCAGAAAGAACTCGGTGAACTACTGTTTTGGCTGGAATTCAAGAGAACTCTCGTGTCAGGCGGAAGAGTGCAAAAGGTGTGTGCTGGCAGCCCTTAATCTTCAGTTGCCAAGAACCAGTTGGGGGCAGAAGGAAAAATTAGTCATTCGACGGGGATCAAAAGTGAGGTGCAAACACTGTGATTAAGAAAGCAGAGATTTAATTTTGGCTGCAAAATGTTTCCTAATCTGCCTTTGTCAGATGGTCTGGTGGCAGATGCAGAGTTTTTTGAGGGTGGGATGTTCAGAAAGGTCTCATTTGCAGAAGCCATGTGGCATTAATGTGTTCAGGGTGTACATCCAGAAGCTCTCCCTCTTTGCACTTCTACTCCAGCGGGTGCAGAATGCCACAGCGAAACTCCTTACAGGGTCCTCGCTGTGAGATCACATTCACCCGGTGCTATATCAGCTGCACTGGCTCCCGGTGGAGTACAGGATCAGGTTTAAGGTGCTGGTTTTAACCTTTAAAGCCCTATACAGCATAGGACCCTCGTACCTACGGGACCGCCTCTCCTGGTATGTTCCATGGAGGACCTTACGGTCTTCAAACAAAAACACCTTGGAGGTCCCAGGCCACAGAGAGGTTAGGCTGGCCTCAACCAGAGCCAGGGCTTTTTCGGCTGTGGCTCCGATCTGGTGGAACACTCTGCCACAAAAGACTAGGGCCCTGCGGGACTTGACAGCCTTCCGCAGGGCCTGCAAGACAGAGCTGTTCCACCAGGCCTTTGGCCAAGGCACAGCCTGACCCCCTCCTTTGGTAATTCTTCACAGAATTCTAGCCCAGTGGTTGCCATTAATGTGATTTGAACTGATTTTATAATGAATTGATTTAGAATGCTGCATTATTTTACTGTTGTTAGCCGCTCTGAGCCCGGCTTTGGCTGGGGAGGGCGGGATATAAATAAAATGTTATTTTTATTTTATTTTATTTTAATTATTATTATTATTATTACTACTACTGCAGTGATTGATAAGTCTGCCAAGTTGTGGTTCTCCAAACTGAAATGCTCAGTAACTGGTCGCTCCTCATTTTGCAGATATCCTAAATCCTGTGCATAGGTTACAGACTCCACTAACCCAGAAATAGTACCTCAGGTTAAGAACTTTGCTTCAGGGTGAGAACAGAAATGGCAACAGCATGGCAACAGCAGGAGGCCCCATTAGCTAAAGTGGTGGCTCAGGTTAAGAACAGTTTCAGGTTAAGAACGGACCTCCAGAATGAATTACCGGTAAGTTCTTCACCTGAGGTACCACTGTATATATTATATGCTTATATGCTAATTAGACTGCAGTCCTAAACCTACTTATTTGTGGGAACAAAACCTACTGGACACCACAGTACTTACTTTTGAGTAAACATGAATAGCAATGTGCGCTCTCTCTCTCTTTTTCAAAAGGAATTATTTTAAAGATTCAGATGCCATCCTTCGAAGGCAGCTTATGAAAAAAAGATCAAAGTCACGATAAAAATAAAGCAGAACAAATTGTAGCACTGTTTATAAAGCGCCATCAGTGTGCAGGATACTCTAACAAAGTACAGTGGTACCTTGGTTGTTGAATCTAATCCATTCCGGGAGTCCATTCGACTCCCGGAACCGATTGAAAACTAAGGTGTGGCTTCTGATTGGCTGCAGGAGCTTCCTACATTCAAGAGGAAGCTGCATCGGACGTTCGGCTTCCAAAAAAGTGTTTGCAAACCGGCACTGACTTCCGGGTTTGTGGCGTTCGGAAGCCAAGCTGTTCAACTATGAAGGTACCACTGTACGAGGAGATAGGTCCCTCTAGAAATGACTTCAATATACAGGCAGGGGGAAATGGAAAGGAGTGGGTGTAGGTTATGGAAGTGGCCTCCAGTTTGCAAAAAGGGTGAAACTGCAGAGAGGGGGGGTGGTGGCTGTTGCTTTGGCAAAGTGGTTATGTTTTCGGAAGGTCGAGCTATCTAGCAACTCACATTTAGCAGAGCCACTGCCAAATCACAACCCAAAAGAGCCTGGGTTTTGCAAAGCTTGCAGAGGAGCAGGCTCCTCGTGCTCTTTACTAGAATGTAGCAAGTTTATCTGTTGTGAAACTGTTACTTGCCTGGCCTGAAGAACCTGCATAGCCAAAGACTGCTTGGGTGAATGAGCCCTACCTCCTTCCCAGTCGGAGACAGTGTTGTCACAGGGCTTTGCAGATCGGAAGTGGTAAAGCTCATTTGCCCACTCAGTTCATGGCTACCCTGTAAGGACCTGGCACTAAGTCTATCAGAAACTCCAAGGTGAGGACTTGAAAGTCCATGGACCTGTGTGCTGCTGCCTTGGATGGTGGCTAGAAGAAGTCAGAGTTTTCACTAGCGTTCCTGAGATATTCTGCGCGCACAAGCTGGCTAGTAGTTCCTTGACCAGGAACTGGGGACGTTGCAGAAATCTAATGCAAACGGAAGACGAAATTGCTGCAGTTTGCATGTTCATCTGCAGTCAGGAATGGGAACCAGTCAGGCACTCATGATTGGAAGTCGTTCACATTACTGCTGTGGATTTTTTTAAAGTCCTAAAACAATACATAATTAGTTACCTTTGTTTACATTGTTTTGACATTTCCTTTGCATGTTGTGCAACTCACATGACTATTTACATAAGTTATAGAACACAGTTACAAACGCTACATCACTAAGGTTAAACAGTAGACAGCGACATGGATAGCATGCTATTTGGTGGAAACTGAACTGCAGCAAAATGGAAACAGCACTGGTTGTGATGAATACAAGTTGGAAATGAAACAGTTGCCTTCTTACAAGCCCTTCCAGGAACATACAAATGTAAAGAAAGCCTTGCTGGATCAGATCAAAGGCTCATCTAACCTAGGGCTTCCCTCCCTTTCCCCCCCCCCCTTTTTCATTTTTTGCATTTCGGGGTGTCATGGTTTTTACTTTTTGAAATATGGCAACCATATCTAACCCAGGATCCTGTTCTCACCGTGGCCAATCAGATGCCTCTGGCAAGCCCACAAGCAGGACCTGAATCCAACAGAAACTCTGCCTACCTGTGATTCCCAGGTACAGTGGTACCTCGGGTTAAGTACTTAATTCGTTCCAGAGGTCTGTTCATAACCTGAAACTGTTCTTAACCTGAAGCACCACTTTAGCTAATGGGGCCTGCTGCTGCTGCCGTACCGCCGGAGCACCATTTCTGTTCTCATCCTGAAGCAAAGTTCTTAACCTGAAGCACTATTTCTGGGTTAGCGGAGTCTGTAACCTGAAGCATATGTAACCTGAAGCGTATGTAACCTGAGGTACCACTGTATTCAAAAGCATACTGCCTCCAACAGTGGAGATGAAGTACAGCCATCATGGGCAGTAGTCACTGATAGCCTTATCCTCCATGAATGCATCTAAATCTTCTTTCAAAACCATCCAAGCCAAGGCAGTGGCCATCGCACCATCTTGTGCTAGTGTAGTCCATTGTTTAGCTATGCACTGTGTGACCCATTTTACATGATGAGTTGCTTGCATATACATTTCCTCTTCAACAGACTCAATGACCTTTATAGGAGGGAACATAGAAAGACCCCGGCTGGATCAGGCCTAAGGCCCACCATGTCCAGTATCCCATTCTCACAGTGGCCAAGCAGATATCTGCAAGAAGCCCCCAGACAGGACCTGAGCACAAGAGCACTATCTTCACTTGGGTTTCTAAGCAACTGCTATCCAGAGGCATCCTGCCTCCAACAGTGGAGGGAGGAAGCAGAAAACCAACCAAAGAAAGTGGGGTAGCACCACTGAGAAGCAGGGAGTGCAAACTCCAGGTGCAAAAAACGTGGTTTAATTCTACGTCCAATCATTTTTTGTGGGGAGGATCCTTCCCTTGGGGGCGTGTTTTTAGCAACAATTCTCAGCTGCAAGGGACACCACAGTCACTACAGCATCCCTCTGTGGTTGAAAATTGATGCTAGAGAAATATGCCCCTGAGAAAGAATTTCCTGCAAAAATGTGTCAGGCCTGATATAAACCATGTGTGCTTCCAGATGGAGGCTTTAATATTTTAAGTGGGTCATTAAGATATCACAAACGGGTTGTTGGACACAGTTTTTTTGCTTTTTGCGGAACTGATTCTTTTTTCTCTTGCAGAAAGGGTATTTCTGAATATACATGCATAGTGGACGTGTGTCAAGATATGGGTACTCTGGCATCAAGTTTTCAATGAAATGGAAAAAAATCTATCAGGAAGACACCACAGAGCTTGCTCTGCTAAATTTATTTACAGCTGATAATATAGACTTGATTGAGGAGTATCCTGGTAGGGTATTTATGGAGAGCTGTGTGGATGACTATTGTCATTTTGGAAGGATCTTAAAGGAACTCATTTGACAGCACAGTAGCAGAAAAGCATGCATGTAAACCAAGAACAGCTAGGGGAAATAAACACAGAGGCACGTTTGTGGGAAACTGTTGGAGCTTTATTGCTTACACAAATATTTCAGACAACAAAAGAAAAGTCCCGAGGGCGCATTCAAATATATGGATGTGTTAAGTGTTTTGCTTCCGCTCTTGATTAAATTAAATACTGTATATCTCTGCATTCATTAGATTTTTTCTGCAGGGGCTGCAGACAGAAGCCTCTTGGTATTTTTGTTTGTTTGTTTCTGATTTCATTCAGTTGGTTAACCTCTAGATTTTGTACTGTTCTTTCCTCCTCTGTTTCTCCTTGATGAGAAAGAAAAAAAGGAAGGTTCCTTTTCAGGTTAGAGGTTCTGCATGGTCAACAGAAGCACCCTCTATTGCCAGGATCATGACCACAGCTTGTGATTTCCAAGCTGGAGCAGTGCAGCGGGGGAGAGAAAGAGACACGGCCGCCAGGGTGTTGCTGAATGAATTTAGTAACTAGTCTCCAAGCAATCATGCATTTCTCAAGCGTTGTTCCATTCTTCTGGGTGAAATGCTGGGGTGGGAGATTTAGTCAGCAGCTTCGCCAGGAGCAAAGCCAGGGCTTTGCAACAGGGCGAGAAAGATTGCATCACTGAGCCTGACTTCACACACCTGGGGGGTGGAGAGACAGGGGAAAACAGGCCAAGATCAGGAGCAGGGATGGGACAGGGGCGGCCCTGGAACAGAGGAAGCTGCCTTAGACCAAGTCAGCCCTTGGCAGCTGCTTGACAGCTTAGGAAGGAATCTATTCCCCAGCCCTACCTGCAGCTGCCTGGGACTGAACCCAGGACCTTCTGTATGCAAATCACTGAGCTACACCTCTTCCCTTAAGTCATAGGAAGCTGCCCTATACTGTCAAGCCATTCTAGCTCAACTGCAGTTCTGCAGTTCAGGCAGAAATCCTTTACCCAATCGCATCTCGAGAGGTGAGGGATTGAACCTGGGAGCTTCCACAAGCAAAGCAGGTGCTCAAACCTATGAGCTATGAGCTGATTGCCGAAGAACTGATGCTTTTGAATTATGGTGCTGGAGGAGACTCTTGAGAGTCCCATGGACTGCAAGAAGATCAAACGTATCCATTCTTAAGGAAATCAGCCCTGAGTGCTCACTGGAAGGACAGATCCTGAAGCTGAGGCTCCAATACTTTGGCCACCTCATGAGAAGAGAAGACTCCCTGGAAAAGACCCCGATGTTGGGAAAGATGGAGGGCACAAGGAGAAGGGGATGACAGAGGACGAGATGGTTGGACAGTGTTCTCAAAGCTACAAACATGAGTCTGACCAAACTGTGGGAGGCAGTGGAAGACAGAGTGCCTGGCGTGCTCTGGTCCATGGGGTCACGAAGAGTCGGACACGACTAAACTAAACGACTAAACAACAACAACAACAATGGCCCTTCCCTGAAGATACATGGGGAGCTGCCTTCTACTGATCCAGGCCACTGGTATATCTAGCTCAGTATTGTCAACACTGACTGGAAGCAGCACTCCAGAGTTTCCAGCAGGGGAGTTTTCCAGCCCTGCCTGGAGATGACGTTGGGGATTGACCCTGGGACCTTCTTCATGCAAAGCAGATGCCCTACTGCTGAGCTATAAACCTTCCCCCAGCTGGTTTTGTTTTTGTTTTGCTGTCCTGACAACTGGCATCTTTTATTTTTCACCGCCAAGGAGTTTGCATTAGGAGTCACAACGCTACACCAGCGAGGACATTTATTCCAGGAGGCCCGAATGAAGCAGAACCCCCTCACAAAAAAAGAGAAATCAAAAGCATCTCCCAAATGAGGAAACATTGGGGCTTTTAAATTTATAAATATATGAATGCAGTGCATAAAATTATTCAGGGTGTAGAGGAAGTCGAAAAGGAGAAGCTTTTCACCCTCTCTAATAATCCTAATACCCAGGATCACAAAATGAACCCTAGCATATCTGAACAAATATAGCACAGAGAGACAAACAGAATTTTGCCAAACCTTTAGAAAAAAACTCTTTCTTGATTTGTCCCTGAACTTGATTTGTCCCTGATCTCGCAAGACGAAATTAATTCGTTCTGCGAGTTTTTTCTTCTTGGGAAGCAAGCCCATAGGGAAATTCGTCTGGCGAAGCACCTCGAAAAACGGAAAACTCTTTCTTCTTGCGAGTTTTCCGTCTTGCGAGGCATTCGTCTTGCGAGGTACCACATCTTGAAAGGCGGGCTTAAATTGTGATCATGCCTTTTGCTTAGATGGTTGCATGGATGGGATGTGTGGGCAGAATCCGCCAACTTTTGCATGCACTGCCTGCTAAACAGAGATAAAGAGTCAGATCTGTTGCTCCGCCCACTTCTACCTCTGGCCCCGCCCACCACTGGTAGGCAGGCCCCAGAAGGCTGTCCACAAAAGCAGAAGTCACCCTTGAGCCGGGAAAGGTTCCCCTTCCGTGACTTAGAGGGACCTTGAGTTTGATCAAGTCTTCTTAACACAAGGTTCTTTAATCTGAACTCTTGAAAAGGGAATGCTATCCAAATGGGCTCATGCTGAGGGTCAGCGATCAGCAGCACATGTCTGTTGTCCAGGGGAAAGATGGCTGCCACCTGCATTTTCACTCTTCTCCTTTGCATATTGACCCCTTCTGCATTTTCCTTTATGAAGCCAACCAGCTCAGATAAAGGATATTGTACCTCCCCACTCCTGCAAAAAAAAAAATAGCCCTCGGTGCCTGATCAGATGGTGGGAGAATGGAGCCTGAGATGCAAAATATGTTTACACCCAACTTGATATGCAGGGAAGGCATGATTTGATCTTCGCCCAGAGGTTACAAAATGTAAACATGATAATTAAGGCGCTCGTTCTTAATTGCAGGCTGCTAATTGCGCCGGATGATGCCTGGTTTTGCCGCCTCTGCCCCTCCCCTGAGCCAGAAATCTGAAGCCCCAAAGTCATCATGAGAGCTTATTTGAGAAGTGCTCAGGTATCCCCTCACCTGTTCATTAACTGGTTTTCTAGGAGCTTCCAGCACAATGGATTTGTTTTCCATAACCCTTTTTGAGAGCCGTGGACCTTTGCTGGGTTTCTGATTTCATAAGTTTCCAGTCCTCAGCGTCTTCTGCAGCTGCGGCTCAGGAGAGAGAGCTCCCTGTTGCTTGGTGAGAAGGGGAAAGGCTTTTCCCCATGGGTGCAGCCATGACACCTGTCTTTCAGGGCTTCGGAACATCAAGGCTAGACGACTGCAGAGTCCTTTCACGTAGGGCTGCCCTAAACTAGAGTTTACCCTATGCGCTGTGTTGCTTTGTGAAAACCCTGACGCAGCTGCGGCAGCTGGAGGGGGAACTGTTTTGTGCTAGAGACTGTCGGGAAATAAAGCTGCTAATATCCTAATGCCTTTTATGCAAATCTATGGCGAGATCACACTCGGAACTCCATGTTCAGATGCTGCATCTCGAAAAAGATATTGTAGCGCTGGGAGGGGGGCAGAAAAGGGCAGTCGAAAGAACGAGGGGGCTGGAGCAAATCCCTAATGAGGAAACATTTGGGGCTTTTAATTTAGAGCAGGCATAGGCAAATTTGGTCCTCCAGCTGTTTTGGGACTACAACTCCCATCATCCCTAGCTAACAGGACCAGTGGTCAGGGTTGATGGGAATTGTAGTCCCAAAACAGCTGGAGGGCCAAGTTTGGCCATGCCTGATTTAGGGGAAAGGGGAAGTAAGGATGATGGAGGTATATGAAGTTACAAGAGCAGCGCCTAGCATTATGTAGGGTATGGAGGAAGTGGCTGGGGAGAAGCTTTTCTCCCTCTCCAGTGATCCTAGAACCCAGGGTCACACGCTGAACCTGGATGGCTGAAGATTCTGGGCAGAACAAGGGAGAAATGTCATAATGAGCTAAGGGTGGTGAGAGAGAGATTGGACCCTGTCTGAACAGAAAGGCAAACCTTCCTCCATTTGAACTTCCTGCAAAAAACAAACAAACCACAAGAGCCAAAACACAGCCATCCTTCAAAACTCATGGTTCTCCAACTAAGGAATGTGTGCAAAAAGAATGCATGCACTGAAGAGAAACACATATATTTGTGAAAATAATGTGCAAAAGGGGGAAAAGGCACATAGTTAAAATGATGGCATTTGCTTCCTTGCAGTATGGTGATGGCCAACCTGAATGGCTTTAAAAGGGCATCAGACAGGTTCATGGAGGAAACGGCAAGGAGGAAATATGGATGCTCTCGTTCCATAAGTGCCTTTCCTTAACAATATTATATGCTATCAAGATCTTAAAGGCTGTAGAACTGAAGCATCGTAGCCTGTATTTCAACATGCTCACATTTTGAAGCTTTCGTTGATCACAGCCTATGAAGTTTCATCTCTCCAGAGAGCTCTGTGAACAAGACAAGCTGAATGCTAATTTTGAAATAAAGATCTCTCCCCACCACCACCACCACACAAAAAAAATCTATGATATGTTATTGAATATAGAAAATATAGAAAGTTCCCCTCTACCGGGTCAATAAATTTGTCCAGCAATGACTCTCCAGGATCTAAGGTAAGGATGAAGGAGAAATTCATTCAGTGGTCATCTTAATGCAAATCTATCTAATTCACCCTTCCCTGAAGAATATACAAGCTGTTAACAAGTCATCATAATTTTTAAACAGGCATTCCCAAAATCGTTATATTTAGTCATACACAGCCTGTGCATAAAAGCAACCCATTCCTTTGTTGCAAAAGTTATATCTTTTATCCTTTGATCAAAGGGAGCCATAATATTCCAATGAATCAATATCAATCTTTGCTGTGGCGAAGGGGCTTGAATAACTCAGAGAAGCTATGAACTATGCCAAGCAGGGCACCCAAGATAGACAGGTCATAGTGGAGAGTTTTGACCAAACGTGATCCACCTAGAGGAGGAACCGGCAAGCCACTCCAGTATCCCTGCCAAGAAAACTCCATGGACAAAGACAACAGGCGCAGAGGACGTGATTGTTGGACAGTGTTCTCGAAGCTACCAGCATGAGTTTGACCAAACTGCGGGAGGCAGTGGAAGACAGGAGTGCCTGGCGTGCTCTGGTCCATGGGGTCACGAAGAGTCGGACACAACTAAACGACTAAACAACAACCACAACAAGAGTGCAAAGAGTTCATCTATGTCAGTGTTTTCCAACCTTTGGTCTCCAGCTGTTTTTGGAATACAGTTCCCATCATCCCCGACCCCTGGTCCTGCCAGCTGAAGTTGATGGGAGTTGTAGTCCCAAAACAGCTGGAGACCCAAGTTTGGGAAACACTGATCTACGTAGGCCAGCTGTCAGCCCCATATCATTGGTATGTGGTTTAGGATAACTATGTACTCATTGGAATAACAGCATGATTTGTACATCTATGTATTGTATTGTACAGTTCCAAGCACTTTTTTTCTTTCTTTTGTTTCATTTCCTTCACATTATTTGTACACTGTACATCTTCAATGAAATATAAAAAGAATAAAAAAGAATATGCAAGCTGGAACAAGGTTAGTCTTCAGAATTTGCACTTCTCTGAATTTTGTAATGCAGTTCTCTAACCGTAAAACCTAAGGAGAGCTCTGCTGGACCAGGCCGATGGCCCATCTAGTCTAGCATCCTTTCCCAACCAGATGCCCTGATGCAAAGTCCTTAAGCTGGACTTGAGCGTAACATCATCTCTCCCCACTTGCAATTCACAGCAACTGGTGTGCAGAACCATACTGCCTCCAACAATAGAAGGAGAAATTAGCCGTTGTGGTGACGAGCCGTTGATAGGCTTATCCTCCATTAATTAGTCTAATTCTCTTTTAAAGCCATCCAGCTTGTTGCCAACAAAAAAAAAGGCATACAAAAGGGTGTCTATTAGGAGGAAATGCATGCAAAAAAATGCTTCTTTTTTGAGAAAATAATGTACAAAAATGCATTATATTAGGGGAAACAGCTTTAGAAAAACATATGTATTGGGCTAAATTGTGTGCAAATTGTGTATTGCACACAAAATGTGTGTGGATTTTTATTGAGGGATGTTAAAAAGAAAGCTGATATAGCAACTGGGAGATCTAAACGGGAGGTTGGGAGAAACGAGGAACTGAGAGGAACTGAAATTTGCCCATCTCTAGTTCCAGGCAGTCTAAATTCATTACTGTAATGATTTTAAATCGCTATTGAAAGTTTAGCCCAGACTTAAGAGGAGCAGGGGCAAAAATGGGGAGAAACCACTTCTCCTCTTTCACATTTTTATGAGGGGTGAATTGGTAGCTGCCCTCTGGAATACCTTTTGGACCAGGGCATTTTGGGATGCGGAATATATGGCAGCTGACCAAAGCTGCAAGGCGGTACTGGCAACTCCCCTGCCTGGGAATCGCAAACTGCTGCCCCCCAAAATTGCCGCATTCTCCCCAATTTCATAGCCTGAAAATGGGGCGATGAAATGAAGGGTTTTGTGAGGAATTTAAATTGTTCTAAGCTGCTCTGGGAGCAAATTCTGGGCCGATAAAGCACACTATAAATAGAAGAAGATAACAAACTACTCATCCTGGCCTTAGGTGCATCCCTAAAATTAATAATAATAGTAATAATAATAATAATAATAATAATTCCAATGCAATCAACCCTCGGGCTAAAAGCCTGATGTAGCTGTTCACCGCCAAGAGAAATGTCTGCATCTGACAGGGACGCACGTGCTTTGAAAACTGCATTCTGCAGGCTGAGAGACACCATTAAAGAATGACATTAAACATTCACTCTCTCATAAAAATGTAATTACTTCAGGCCCTGCATACGGAGAGCTAATTTCAAGTCTATCTGTGTTTTGTACAGCTTCAGCGGCGACATTGTCAGTTTTATGTTTTCCTCAGCCCGGCGGTCGGCGTTTGAAGAGCAGGAAACTTTACTAGCCATTAACCAAATGGTTCTCTAATCTCAATTTAGCCTGCTCAATAACTCTGCGCCCTGTTTCTCAATTCAGAGCGGAAGACGCCGTCGTGCGGAGGAAGGTCACGGTGTGGCGAAGGCTCTGGCGCTGTGGAGAAGGGCGACCCATCAGAGCAGCGTGGATCCCACGACGCTGCTCTTGGCATTCCGCACAAATATATATGCCCTCATCACGTGTTAGCCAAGCGAAGGGAAAACACGTAGGGATGTTGGAAAATTTGAACACAAAACAGAAACTAGAGCGTAAAATGCTGATGTTCGCTTATTCGTCTTGTGTCCCAAATGGAATTCAATCCAGGAAATAAAATAATCATTCACTATTGTAGTTTTCATTCTGGAAACGATAGGTAACGATATAAAATGGATTGCTTTCCCTCCAGTTTCTGTTTTCTTTGCATTGGACGGTGTGGGATAACATAATTATAACATGGTGAATCATGTAAAATTTCGCCACAGCAGACAGTGAAATGGATAATGTTGTTTTTGTCGGAAGCTGAACTGCAGCAGAACAGAAACAGTGCTGCATACGATGAAAACACATTGGAAGGGAAACTGATACCTTGTTACATCTCTACTAGCATGTCGATAACGAGGAGTAGGGCTGAACGTCTAGTCCATGGGTAGGCAAACTGAGGCCTGGGGGCCAGATCTGGCCAATCGCCTTCTAAATCTGGCCCGCGGACGGTCCAGGAATCAGCATGTTTTTACATGAGTAGAATGCATCCTTTTATTTAAAATACATCTCTGGGTTATTTGTGGGGCATAGGAATTTGTTCATTTTTTTTTTCAAAATATAGTCCAGCCCCCCACAAGGCCTGAGAGACAGTGGACCGGCCCCCTGCTGAAAAAGTTTGCTAACCCCTGTTCTAGCCCAACTCCTGAAATTATGCCCACCTGACTGGCTCCACCCCAGGAGCTATACGTGTTGGTTGAAGGTCTGGAAGTGAAGCTAGCTCCTTTCATGTATGTTCTTCCACATGATCAGGCCTCAACACCACATGGAATACAGCTGGTACCCCGTCAGACCTTCTCTTAATGCACAGGCAGTGGTGGTGTTGCTGTTGTTGTTTGTTTGTACCCCACCTTTTTCCCTGACAGAACTCAGGGCAACTTACAGATAAAAATAGGTAAAGGTAAAGGGACCCCTGACCATTAGGTCCAGCCATGCCCGACTCTGGGGTTGCGGCGCTCATCTCACTTTATTGGCCGAGGGAGCCGGTGTACAGCTTCCAGGTCATGTGGCCAGCATGACTAAGCCGCTTCTGGAGAACCAGAGCAGCACACGGAAATGCCGTTTACCTTCCCGCCGGAGTGCTACCTATTTATCTACTTGCACTTTGATGCGCTTTTAAACTGCTAGGTTGGCAGGAGCTGGGACTGAGCAATGGGAGCTCACCCCGTCATGGAGATTCGAACTGCCGACCTTCTGATCGGCAAGTCCTAGGCTCTGTGGTTTAACCCACAGCGCCACCCGCGTCCCTTCAGATAAAAATAGGTAAAGGTAAAGGTACCCCTGCCCATACGGGCCAGTCGTGTCCGACTCTAGGGTTGAGCGCTCATCTCGCTCTAGAGGCCGTGAGCCGGTGCCGTCCGAAGACACTTTCGGGTCACGTGGCTAGCGTGACGAAGCTGCAGCTGGCGAGCCAGCACCAGCGCAGCACACGGAAACACCATTTACCTTCCCGCTGTAAAGCGGTACCTATTTATCTACTTGCACTTAGGGGTGCTTTCGAACTGCTAGGTGGGCAGGAGCTGGGACCAAACGACGGGAGCTCACCCCACCGCGGGGATTTGAACCGCCGACCATACGATCGGCAAGTCCTAGGCACTGAGGTTTTACCCACAGCGCCACCCGCGTCCCTCAGATAAAAATAAGAACAGCTAAAAAGAGGTGTTGGGGGTGGAGTCCGGCTGGTGCATGACTCAATCGCTCTATGCATCAACCCCTTTCTTGGAGAGCAAATGGCTGAAAGGAGGCTAAAGACTACTGAGTACCAGTAAGACAACTGGTGGTGTGAACTGGGGCTCCTTGTGTTCTGTGCCATGAAAGTCAGGTTCCTACCACCAGCTTTGCAGACCAAACCACATTCCTCAAGAATACAATCAAAGGTTGCACCGATGCCATGCGTTCAAGAAGAAGAGGAGGAGGAGGAGTTTGGACTTGATATCCCATCTTTCACTCTCCTTAAGGAGCCTTAAACTGACTAACATTCTCCTTTCCCTTCCTCCCCCACAACAAATACTCTGTGGGGCGAGTGAGGCTGAGAGATTTCAGAGAAGTGTGACTAGCCCAAGGTCACCCAGCAGCTGCATGTGGAGGAGCGGGGAAGCGAACCCGGTTCACCAGATTACGAGCCCACTGCTCGTAACCACTACACCACGCTGGCTCTCAAAGCATATGGTTTCCCTAAAAGAATTCTGAGAAATGTAGCTTTGTCAAGGGAGCTGGGAATTTTAGATACAGTGGTACCTCGCAAGACGAATGCCTCGCAAGACAAAAAAAACTCGCTAGACAAAAGGGTTTTTTGAGCTGCTTCGCAAGACGATTTTCCCTATGGGCTTGCTTCGCAAGATGGAAACGTCTTGCAAGTTTGTTTCCTTTTTCTTAACACCGTTAATACAGTTGCGACTTGACTTCGAGGAGCAACTCATAGAACGCGGTGTGGTAGCCTTTTTTGAGGTTTTTGAAGACTTTGGTGATTTTTGAAGCTTTTCCAAAACTTTCCCGACACCGTGCTTCGCAAGACGAAAAAAATCACAAGACGACAAAACTCGCGGAACGAATTAATTTTGTCTTGCGAGGCACCACTGTATGTGACAAGTGAACTACAGTTCCCCTTATCCTTTGGGGCAGCCGTAATTGTTAAAGCGGTATAAATGTGCTTTAAATGTAGGATGTGGGTGTGACCCGGGAGGCTGCGGTACCAGTTCAGTAGACTGGAATTTTCACAATTTTGGTCTGTTTTTTAATACAAATTGCTTCAGAAATGTGGAGGTCTGAATTTAAGACTGAAGAAATGAAAAACTGAAAGGAGCAAAACTGATAGGTTTCTGCGTCCTTGCACCTAAATATTCACATGCCAGAAGGTAACGAGAAGAGAATTTAGGGGAGTGAAGGGGGTCTCTTTCTTTGGAGAGAAGTAGGCATCAGTCGCCAGTTTATGTTCGCCCCTGGCAAACTGATGACTCTGTTTGGGAACCCCTGGTTAGTTGCTTGCTTTGAGGTAAGAGGAAGCTGCTATTTTCATTAACTCTGCTCCGACATGGAAGGAAAGAACCCCACCTCCTATTCTCAGCAAACCATCTTCACAAGAGCTGGTCTGGAGAAACGAGGAGGGAGGGAAGAAAAAAATATGAGAAGCATACACAGTGAAGGATTTCCTGGGCCACAGAAGTTCACTGACATTTTCCCTTTCATTGAGGGCGATCAGAAGAATGCCGCTTCTCATACTGGCTCTGGAGCGGAAATGTGGATAATGCAGGAAATTACATGCACCATTCATCTTCATTGCGCCGCACCTATGAAAAGGGTATTTACCTGTGGCACTAGATTATCTCTGACTGCGTTATCGAAGGACAGCAGGTGCATTCAATTAGATTCTCAAATAATATTCCAACCCCCTCCCCTCTGCGCGCGCGCACACACACACACCTCTTTATCCCTTCCCGAAACAGAATTTAGGACTGAAAGCTGGAGTTAATTGCAGCATGAGATCTATTCCTCTTCTGGCTCCCCATTATTCTAATACAAGACCCAGCTCCCATCAATGCTGTGGATAATAGGTTTCTATTTATGACATTTGTGATCACCCGGAAATAAATTCCCTTTGCTAAGATTGCATTGTTGGGGCGGGGGCGAAGGAGACCATCTGCAAGGAGTTGCAAGGGGTGTTTGTGCCTGTGTATTGGGGGGGGGGGAGTAGACAGATGATAGCAAAGCTTGCTTATTTGTTACATCTGGGGGCTTGCATATTAGAATTATTCAGAAACCTAGCCAATTAACATTTCAAATGCTTGCTCGTGCCGAATTAATTCTTGATCAGCTAAAAAAAAACCCCAGCAGTTGCAGGCACCTAATCAAAAGGCTGGGTCCTTCGCCCCCACGACGTTTTGATGGCTGATACCTTGCATGTTCATGCTGTCTGCACTGCGGGGTGCAAAGGGACCCTGGTTCAGAAAGGAATATTTATCGAAAGCATCTCACGTATCAAAAGAGCTTGATTTGCCTGCTCGGTTGTGTTTTTTTAACATATATATGCTTGAAATTCTATGAGCTTCATTCTTTGTGATGCACAGTGGCACAAAAGGAATAGATAGCAACTTCACTGCTTCACACACACACACACACACTTCCCCCATTCTTCATCACAGGCACAAAAATCAATTTGAATGGGAGGTATTTATTCCAGAATTCAAGTTGTAGGGGGAGGAGGAGGACTCAGTCGTACCAAACATCCAGAACCTTTAGAGGAATTTCTCAGATGAGAAATCAGGACTTGACTGGGGTTGTCAATCAAAAGCTGGGCCACTAGGTGGCACTCTGTCACTGTCCCCCTGCTCTGGGTTGCCTCTGCAGAATGAATCATTACATAGCTATAGGTTAGAAGACAAAGTTTTGACTGCCTAACAGAGGTTTTATGCAGAGGTAGGTCCAAGTGAGTTCAGTGGGGCTTACTCCCAAGCAACCATGTGCTCGACTACAGCCTAAGAATATGTGGCACACTGCTATTTTTTATTTTATTCTGAGCATGCCTGATGCTGGAACGTACACTGTTTGACTGCTATAAACGCCACAAGGATGGCTGTTGGCCTATATCAAGGTTTCCAAAATACTCATTGGCGAGCTCATAAAACTGTCATCGGCCCCAACCCAAATTCTTAGGAAGGTATTATAGAACCATAGAATTGTTGTCACCATTACTAGCAATCTGAAAAGAAAAGGGCGGATATTGTTGTACAGTGGAATCTTATTAAATGCAGAAGTTCCGCATTGGCAAGGAAGGTGCACTCTGTACATGCCCTTTCTTTCGGAGGCTCATAGTTTCCTAATTGATTTTCTCACACTTTACTGCACAAACCTTTTTCCTGCCCCTCGCCCTTTCAACCCCCTAGCTCTTCATTCGTTCCCTGTACATTCCTACCAACCCCAGGGGAGGGGGCAAGTATCAACCACTTTGCAAAACTGTATCCTATCTTATTATGCGGTGATGCCCATTGAGACGGAGAGTGGGGAGGCAAGGAGCTCAACAGTAGGCGGAGCCAGAGCTGGTGATTGGCAGAGCCGGAGCCAATGACAAGCAGTGCCAATGCATTCTAGGTTTGCCTTCCTCCTCCCTGCCAAGTTCTACAAGGGGCAGCACTGAGACAAAAGAGGAGGAAGGGCCGCCATCGCCACCTCTTGCATTGGTGGTAAGTAGGAAGGAAGACAGGCAAGTGCCAAGTGGGAACAAACTGAGGTTGGTTGGGAAATGCCCCATTTGCCCAACCAGGTAGAAACAATGATGAGAATCAGGAGGAGTCTGGATGTCTTCTAGCCTAACGTTTCTGGACTTGTGTCAGGGGTCACCAGGCAGCCCCAGAATCTCCTTTCCATGCTAGGGAACATGCAGAATGAGGTTATGCTAGGCTGAGAGTGAGTGACTGGTCCAAGGTCACCCAAGTTGTTTCATGGCTGAGTGGGGATTTGAACCTGGGTCTCCCAGGTTCTCGTCTGACACTCTAACTGTTAGAATTCCTGCTCCGTGTCTGCAGTCATGGGATTGTTGTCTATCAAATGACGGTGTATGTTTTGACTCCACAAAGTAGGAAGTGACGGAGACAGGATGTTTGTGTTACTGTGTTCCATGAAGTGGGACTATTGTCCTTTGTTCCTTCTCTTTGCTGTCTGATGCTAGAGAGGGAGGGAGCCATGTTGCAGTGCTCCATGAGTGTTTATATCTAAATAAAGTAGATTAGCCAAAATGCTGAGTTGCTGAGGTCTGTTACGCAAGCTGCGAAGACTCTGCGGATCCCTAAGTGTGCCAATGTCTGCTGGCATCGGTCGCTGTGATGTTCGGGGTGAAGAAAGCTTTTGAAGCTCCCAAACGATCGACCAGAAGGGAGAGAACATGCCAGTCGGGCATGTGTCTCTGCCAGGGTCCTACTCGAGTGTAGGACGAGCTCCTGACACTAACCACTACTCCACACTGTCTGTGTTTCCGTACAGATATGGAACTTGTTGCCTCTTCCGCTTGAAAACAAACCACGGAGAAGATTCCCGTGTGTGTCCTCTAGTATACAGTGTTGGCCTCTTGCCAAGTCTGGACCATGGGCAGCAAGGTGAACCAGGAGGCCAGCCAGTAGTCAGGACCTGAGAGCCAACCAGGTCAAGAAGCAAGCTGTAAGTTGGGACTGGAGCAGAAATCAAGGATAAGGACATAAGAAGAGCCCTGCTGGACCATGTCAAAAGGCCAATCTAGCCCAGAATTGTGTTCTCGCAGTGGCCAGTCAGATCCCTCTTCTGGGACGGCCACCTGCAGGACCTGAGTGCTGCAGCGCTCCCTCCATTTCAGATACTTGGCAACTGGTGCTCAGAGTCATGCTGCCTCTGACAGTGGAGGGAGAGCATGCATGGACAAGCCATACCTCAGGAAGACATTGTCAGCTGAACAACACTCAACTGGAGCTGCAAGCCCCCTTCTATATCCTGGGGAGTCCAATGGCCAACCTGGGTTGACAGGCCTGAAGGTGCTTCACTGAGAAGGATGCCTCCTTGCAATTCAGAGGTCTACCGTATGGGAGCGCTGCATGGCAACCTGGCAGCTCCTGATGCTCATTTTGCATGGGCCACCCGACAAAGAGAGAATGTGGGGAAATACTCGAGTTTGCATGCCCTGAATCTTCTAGCTTAACAGGCCCTGCTGAAATTTCCTTGCCTCAAAATCCAGGCACTCAACTGGAGCCTATGCAAAACTTAGCTACAGGTGTTTTCTTCCATTTGCAGCCTGTTTCAGAGCTGAAGGCAACCTGGTGCCAAGGATAATCAGACTGTCTCGCCGCGAGAAAGTAGGGCGCCAGAACAACTCGACCTGGCCAGCCATTGTTTTCTAAAAGGCCCATTGTTAGTGGAAAACAGAGCAAGTTGTGGGAAACAATGTGGCGGTGAGTTCGAGATGCGCTCCACTGCAGCTTGTCAGAAGCAACGTATGCAAAGGGTTAAAGCTAGCCAAAAGAAATGACCGTCCTTTCACGGGGAAATGTTCTCCTTTACAATAAACACTTCCCAGAGGAAGCTGGAGAGGCTCGCTCTCTGAATTGCCTGCTATTGTGTGCCATGGGGCAAAGCGTTCCAGGAACTGCTTAGCTGGAGAGAGTTTTATTTTATTTTCTGGAGATGAAGGTGTTTTGAAAGAGAACGGACTTGATGCAACTGTGGAACAAGAGCCTGGAATTCAAAGCCGGAAGCCAGTCTGCTGAAGTCGGAAGCTGGTTGCTGCCCAGGAAGCCGCACACAGTAGATAATGTTAAAACAATAAAAGGGAGTGTCTAATCTATTGAAGTTCATGGACATTATTAACACGGTTCATTCATTTCAGTGAGTGTAGGACTTACGTAGTTGAAAAGGACCCAGTGAGCTTTGTGCAGCATCTGAAAGACTTACAGATTTATCAGGGCATCAGCTTTCGTGAATGTGAGACCACGTCTCTTCCCCACGAAATCATCTCTGCCAAGGAAAGACGGTGCTGTTTCCACGACAGTCTTGGGCCAGCACACAGCATCCGTTTTTCAAGCCCCACGACTTTGTCACAATGGGGAAATGGCTGCATCTCGTTGTTGTTTTGCTCTCAATCCCCTAGATTACTTTAAACACACGCAGAGACTCGCATTCTTCTTTCTTTCCCTTTTCCCTACATCGTTGCCCCGAGTCCCTGCCTGCAGAAACGCTGGATGGGCCAGAAATCCTGCAAATATATAGCGGACTCTGGCATTTTTACGGGTTGCGATATACAGTGGGAGTATTTTTGTTTTGTGGCCCTCCCATTTCTGAAATACCACTTGAGCCGGTCTTCAGTTGGCCGGAAGAGGGTGGAAGCTATTTCATGGGTGACGTTTTGGGTTACTGCCGGCACATAACTCAAGCAAATCCACTCCTCTGCCTTCCAGTAATTATGCCTGCACAACCCTCCATTCGGCTTCCTTTATTGTCCAGTATTCCATTTACAGGCAAATGCTGCTGCTTATGGCTTGGGCTGGTTCTGCCAGGGGCTTGTTTTATGCCCCTTGCTTTCTGGAGCTGTGCAAAGTTTTGGTAGGAAAGGAAGGGAAAGCCTTCTAAAGATTCTCTTTCCTGAAGCACTTGAGAGTTAAGGAGTCAATATTTATTTGCAGACATATGTTATGCAAGAGGGTGGCAGGCAAGCATATATTCCTGCCCCCTCCAAAAAATCCACACAATGTCATATTCGGGTTCCTTCTTGCTAGCAAACCTTTCTCTCCTACATCCCAACAGCCTACCCTATTTTTTAGTCTTCGGCTAGGGTTGCAATATTTCAAAAAGTGAAAACCTGAAAACAAAAGTTGTTGAGCTTCCGATATGGGCTGACATATACCCGGTTTTCCGGACATTTTAGCCACTTCATGAAAATTCCACCTGGACGCCTTTTGTGATGGATGAATCCTGGCTATGCCCAGGAAATTCCGGACATATGGCAGCCCTGCTTCAGCCCATACTCATGGAAGCGGGGGGGTGTCCACTAGCAAGCAGCCACCAGACATCAAAAGCCATCAAAGCAAGCACCTCCTTAGCCTAGCCTGGACACAGCATAGAACAGGAATAGGCAAACTTGGCCCTCCAGAGGTTTTGGGACTACAACTCCCATCATCCCTGACCACTGGTCCTATTAGCTAGGGATCATGGGACTTATAGTCCCAAAAGATCTGGAGGGCCGAGTTTGCCTATGCCTGGCATAGAACAATCTTTCATGGCCAGCTAAGAAGAAGCATACAGGTGGTTTATCTCTCTTCACTTACTTATTTGTTTCACATTTATTACATTTATATCCCGCTCTTCCTCCCAAATTAGTCCATGTTATGTACTGAAGTTCTCACCCTGGGCCAGCAGGGGGATACTGTAGATAGTTCAGGTCCACATATGCAAATAAGGGATTGAAAGTGACGTTCAATGACTGGATAGTTACAGAAAGTTGTTACTGTTGCGTTCTAGTGGAGCTCTATATAAGCAGGCTGGCTGAACCCTTCAGTTCTGTTCTGTTCTGGCCTGTGAATAAACAAGAGCTGTTTGAAGAATCGCTGTGTCGTCTGATATGTTCACCCACAACCTAACAGTCCAGGGCGGCAAATGCACAAATGATAAAACATCTAAGTGCATCTTTAAAATATTTCCAATACAGATGAAGATGGGGGAAAGATCTCTGCTGAAAAGGCTTGTTGGAAGAGAAGTGTCTTCAGCAGGTGTTGGAAACCCAACAGAGACGGTGCCTGCCTAATACTCAAGGGGAAGGAATTCCAAAGAGTAGGTACCACAACACTGGGGTGTGATACCTACATTGTGCAGAACAAAGGTATCTGCAGGAGCCCCTCACCTGCAGAGCATAGTGATTGGTTGGGCATATAAGGGGTGAGACAATCTTGCAGGTATCCTGGTCCCATGTTGTTCAAGGGCTTTATACACTAAAACCAGCACATTTCATGCAGCCCAACAGTGCTCCCGTTTCAGCAGTGGAGAAAACATTGGAGATATGTATGCGCGTGCAGTGGCAAGCTTTGCCTCCATTTCCCAGATTTTTGCCTGAGTGACAGAAAATCACAGCATCCTAATCTAGGCTCATCATAAACATATTAAGGGCCTCGGCACGATAAATTCTGCTCCAACGAGATGCTGGGGGGGGGGGATTTATAGAACCAAGCAATCAATGGTGGCACAAGGGTAAGATGTCCTTGGGTGCATGTCAGCTAATTTACTGCCATTACTCAGATATGTAGCTATAAAAAGGACATCAGGATGCTTTCCTATGCCTTCATAAAAGCTTAATTTATAACTTCATCTCCAGAGTCAGGTTCTGCCCGCAAACGGTTTCTGACACACGGATCTCTTTCGGAAGGAAGGCTTGCCCAGGTGCTGACAATCATCCGTTCAGTTAATGAGACAAAAGGAGCGGAATTGCCTGCAGTGACGGCAGCGTCATCTACTCCCCCCCTCCCACCCTTGTGCAAATTTATTAGGCTACTTGGGATTATTAGGGTAACTAAGTAGTTTGTGGCTGTGAGCATCGGAAGCTGCCTTAGGCTGAGTTCGTCTAGACCAGTCGTGTCTTCTTTGACTGGCAGCAGCCCTCCGGGGTCTCAGGACCTAGCGCAGAACAGCTTGCAGCCATGTCAGGCATTTTTGTACCTTCTATCTTAAACACGGGTGGAGATTTCCACGGAGGTTGCGGCACGCAGAGAAGGGAATGGTAAACATTCCCCTGCCTTGATCCTGATGAAAGAAGCCTCCACTCACTGTCACACATAAATGAGCTAAAATTTATGATGGAGGGGACAGCTCCCATTGATTGATCCCTGCAAGCAATGGCTACTAGCCATGATGGCTATGTTCTCCACTGCCAAAGGCAGTAATGCTTCTGAATGCCAGTATCTTGAAACCGCAAGTCAGGAAAGGGCTGTTGCACTCAGGTCCTGCTTATGGGCTTCCCATTGCAGAATCTGGTTGGCCACTGTGAGAACAGGGTGCTGGAGCATATTCTTTGGTTCTTATGTTCTTAGCAGGGATTCTGATGTCAAGGAGCGGATTCTAAAAGGATTCCTTCTAACAAGGAAATTTCTCTTTCTTCCTCTGTTTAAAGTATCATCATTGTCCGTTTCCCCCTGCAAGTTCCTGGGGTGCTTGGCCCCTGTGGGAGCAAGTCCCTTAGGTTAACTATGTGCTGCGTGAAGAAGTCTTTCCTTTTCTCTGTCCTGAATCTTCCAACATTCAGCTTCCCAGGATTTCCGCGAGTTCTAGTGTTAAACCACAACGGGGCAGTTTGTCCTCCTAGGGAGTCCTCCAGCTCCAAACCTTCTCTGGGAAAAAGAAACAGGAACTGCACGCCAAGCAGGCAAATCGTGTGTGTGTTTATGAAAAGGCGTTTTCCCACCCCCTGCACACACACACGCGCATTTGATTATTTATTCCATGCAAATTTGCATGCAAAATTCCAAATGCCTTTCTTCCTTCAGAAGCATTATGCACTTCTTAATTGCAAGAGAAATGAAGTCGGCTTCTCCCTTCTGCCTTCGCAAGATGCGGAGCTCGTCGTCGGTACTCAATAAATAATCAAGGTTTGTTTTTTCTTCAAAACTTCCTTGCCACTTTTGCTAATGATCCATGATGTTTGCGATAAACAAGCCATTTCCCTCCGAGAAGCTTCAATCAGCTTCTTGTCTGTCTCCTGGGAGCCCTTCTCTCTCTCTCTCTCTCTCTCTCTCTCTCTCTCTCTCTCTCTCTCTCCTTCTGTTTCTCTTATCGCCAACCATGGTGTCTTATCAGTTCCTAGTGCTGTGAGCAGACTAAGCCAAGCTTAGCTCAGCCTCTTCTGGGAAAATGAGTACTGCACATGGGCAGGTGTTGATGGAGACTCAACTTGGAAGTATGTTAGGCATCTGATGGGAGCAGCAGAAAGTGGTGGGGGGTCTGTAAGCATCAGAGGAGAACTTAAGGAGAATTCTTGTGGGTTTGGGCCACCAAAAAGGTCGAGAGAAAGGGAGGAAATGAGAATCATTGGGTTGTGTTCAACTGTGTTCTACACAGATCAGACCCATTGACATTAACAGACATCACTTATTCATAGGCAATAGTCTACTCAAAGTATAGCTACAGAACTTTAGAGTTGGACAGGATCTTGGGCGTCAGCAGGTCCAACCTGTCTGTTCAAATTGGTGGGCGGGTGGGTGTTCCTGCATCCATCTTTGTTGCTGGAGGCCCAGGTAGCCTTAGTGGCTAGGAGTGCCTTTTACCAGCTGTGGCTGGTATGCCTATAGCAGTCCTTGGACAGAGTAAGTCTGACCACAATGAGCCATGCATTGGCAACCTCAAGATTTGCAACATGCTCTATGTGGAACTCCCCATTGGGCCTGGTTTGGAGGCTCCAGCTGCTGCGAAATACAGTGGTACCTCGGGTTAAGGACTTAATTCGTTCTGGAGGTCCATTCTTAACCTGAAACTGTTCTTAATCTGAAGCACCACTTTAGCTAATGGGGCCTCCCACTGCCGTCACACCGCTGCTGCATGATTTCTGTTCTCATCCTGAAGCAAAGTTCTTAACCCGAGGTACTATTTCTGGGTTAGTGGAGTCTGTAACCTGAAGCGTCTGTAACCTGAGGTACCACTGTACTGTGAATAGAGTGTTGATGGGGACAGACTATTGGTAGCTGGTGCTCAAAAGCTTGCACTGCGTGCCCATAAGCTACCAGGTCAGGGTCAAGGTTATTGTAATAATTTGCAAGGCCCTTAAGTTGTTAGGTCAAGGAGACCTCAGGTACCGCCTGAACCTTTAAATCCTTGCCCAATCATTGAAGTCACTCTTAGTGATACCCCTGGCTTGGATGCATAGCTCATATTCACCAGGAGCTGTGTGTTCAGTGTTGTGAGCCCAGTTTTATGGAACTCCCAGTTGAGGTCAGACAGACCCTCTTCCTGTTGACCTTCCAGGACCTACAGAAGACTTCTTTATTCCTGCAGGCATTTCAAATGAATTCTGGTTTCCTGGTTTTAACTAACTGCACTGAGTTTCTTTGCACACCGCCTAGAGACATTTGTAATTAAGCACTTAGAAATTGCTGAAATCAATCTTGAATGAAGAAATATTGAAACTACAAAATGTTGTAATATACAGCTACTGACTCACGCCTGTGTGCATGAACCCTGAATTGCCCATGGGGGTGGAGCTTAGCAGACTCCCTGCAACCTTTTAGTTTCCTGCTATTCTCCTTTTTTCCTATGCTTCCCAGAGCAAGGAGACATGTGGTCAATGGCTCCCAGTTGCAAAAAAAAAAAAAAAAACCCAAGTGAACTGAATCTCTCCAAAATGGAGATTTTAAAGCCTGCACCTTTGCTAACCCAGAGATTATGTGGTCCTTTTTGTAAGGAAACAAAGTTCTTTTCCTTTAAGTCATTTGGAACCTTTTTCATCTTCATTTTACTGCCAATGGAGACTTGCTTACTGTAACTTCTGGAAAATCCGTGAATAAAACATTCACTTATTTGCAAAGTTAAATGTCTGTGATTTCTTCTAGCCTAAGTATTTTTGTAGGCAACATTTGTTTAAGGATGGATGAAGGCAGATGCAAATCTAAGCCCCCCACCAGTATTGCACATAACAAAAATTATTATTTTAGTTGCCTTTGTGGCAAAAAAAAAAAAAAGCCCCCCCCCCTTCCAAATCTCCTTCCTTGATATCTTTCTGCCTTGTCAGCTTTGGTAATTGAGAATTCAACAGCAAAAAGCAATGTAACGAGCCTTCAGTTTTTACTGTCAGCCTGGCTGTCCACATATTTCAACTTTATGAGGCATATTCTTGCAGCGAGACAAATTGTATACAAGGTCCTCATTCCGCCAATATTTCCTTGGCTTGACATTTCATCTTCTCCACGGGAGTGGGAGCCGAGTCACGATGCCAAGCTGAGGACGAGGCCCAGATGAAAGGAGGAGGAGGCTTCTGCTGGACCACATCTGGGAAGGACAAAAGAGCAAGGGAAGCAGACCCGGCGTGATGTTGGAGCACCTGCTTGGCATGCAGAAGGCCTCAGGTTCTTCAGGAAAAGCTGCTATGTTCCTGTGTCTTAAGAGGAGGGCCACAGCTCAGTGGTAGAGCATCTGCTTTGCATGCAGAAGGCCATAGGCTCATTCCCCATCATCTCTGGTTAGGGCTGGGGCAGATCCCCTGCCTGAAACCCTGGAGAGCCACAACCAATCAGTGTACTGAGCCAGAGGGACCATCTAAGGTAGTATCCTATGTTCCTATCAGCCCAAGGCAGCATGAACAGCCATTATGGGTGATGGAGGTGGTAGTCTATTATCATCTGGAGGGCCACAGTTTCCCCTTCCTCTGCTCTAGGAAAACTAGGTGCTGACCAAGGACCAGTGGTCTGACTCAGTGTAAGGCAGCTTCCTATGTTCCTATATAACCTCCCTTCAAACTGGGTGATCCAAGTCAGAAGTTGAGATCAAAAGGTGCAAAAAAACGCAATGTATCTGACTGCAACTCCCATCTTCCCCAGTCACCTTAGCCAATGTTCAGAGTTGTACTCCAGCCACATCTGGGGACCCAAGGGGATGAATTCTTATCAGGACTGCTTTGTGTGCAGAAGGCCCAGGTTCAATCCCTGGCATCGCCAGGTAAGGGCTAGGAGAGACCCCTGTCTGAAACCCTGGAGAGCCGTTGCCACTCAGTATAGACAGTCCTGAGCTAAATGGACCAATGGTTTGGGCTCAGCAGAAGGCAGCTTCCAATGCAATGTTGGCGAGGATGGTACAGGAGTAGTTGGGAAACAAGAAAATGTAAGAAAACTGAAATAACTGAACAAGACTGCGCTACAGCAACAACAAAAAAAGAGATCACAAGCTGTTTTCCAACAGCTTGGATTTCACGCTGAGAGATGTAGTTAAACGGGGCCGCTTTCCCTATCGGTGGGCGATGCTGTGCGCCCGCCTTAAGAGTACAAGGCATGGATCAGAGATAAGAAAATGTGCTCAGTGGGAGGTAACCGGCTTCTGCTGGGCATCCTAAATCCATTTAGGCCTTTAGGTGGGACCGTGATATTAGTGTAATCTCTCTGGTTCCCCTGCAAACGGCCTCCTGACACGGCACTTTGGTCTCTACTTAATGAAACGAGAAAGGCAACCCAACTGCGCCCCCTCTTTCGCAGAAAGCACCAGGCTCCCCACCGTTACCACCTTACAAAAGGCACCGCAGTTTTCTGGCAAATTAACCACAGCCCAGAAATAATTAACCCCACCGCGGCGAGGATTTTTACAATGGCTATATATCAAGCTCAGCTAACTTAGGCCCCCTCGGATAATTGCTTCGATCTCAATTGTTTCCCCCCACAAACGCAGAGAGCCCCCCCTTCTTTCTACCAACCGTTGTAAAATCAGCTGTTGTTTATGTGCCACGCAGGGTGACTTTAGAAGATGTATGTTGAATGCCGCATCTCAGTATGCCGTCCCTTTAGGGAGGGACAGTTGCTCAGCGGTAAAGCACATGCATTGCATACAGAAGGGCCCGAGTTTGATTCACGGCATCTTCAAAAGGACCAGGAAGCGGATGATGGAGTCCCTATTTCTGCCTGAGAGCCTAAAGTGCTGCTGTCAGGCACAGGAAGCAATACTGGGCTAGATAGGGACAGCTAAAGGGTGCTCACATTTCCGATTTAGAGTGCGGTGAAGTCATATGGGCTTGTTCCAGTGCGTTAACAGCTTTCTCCCCAGCTGTTCACATCCACAGGACTTCATTAGTGTCAGATTCATTTCTGTTTGTGTATGCACAGGGCAGCCATGTCTTTACTCTTATGCAAGAGTGTTTGCACCTTGGCAGGAGACAAAATAGGAATAGCTGGAGGACTCCAACTGGTGTGAAGCTGGTTTGAGAAACAAAGCATCCAACAGTAGTATTTTAAAGCAAAGCACAGGCTACATAAGCATTTGGGAGAATGTCGTGCGGACACAGATTAAAAAGCCATAAATGGAAACTCTGCAAGTGTGAACACTGCCCAAGCCTGCCTTGGTATAAAGTGGCTCCCTGTGTTCTTTCAGCATGGGGGGGGGGGGGCTTTTCCAGGCAAATTAATAGGTGCTGTCACATTTCACAGACACTTCCCAGCCAGACAAAAGCACTCAAGGAAGCAGAGCAGAGGGGAAGGAGTGTGGCCTGGGGAGAATGCCAAGGTCCAGGTAGAGAGGTCCATAGGTCCACATTTGTTCCCAGGGCCTTACTCCCGTGCTAACATTTAGGAGGCTTGAATGAAGAAGGCGTGCATCAGTCTAGCCATAGGGAGCTACTAGGAATTGTGTGTTTAAGTCATTTCAGTGGATCTACTCTGAACAGGAAGGGACGCGGGTGGCGCTGTGGGTTAAACCACAGAGCCTAGAACTTGCCGATCAGAAGGTCGGCGGTTCAAATCCCCGCGACGGGGTGAGCTCCCGTTTCTCAGTCCCTGCTCCTGCCAACCTAGCAGTTCAAAAGCACGTCAAAGTGCAAGTAGATAAATAGGTACCACTCCGGCGGGAAGGTAAACGGCGTTTCCATGCGCTGCTCTGGTTCGCCAGAAGTGGCTTAGTCATGCTGGCCACATGACCCGGAAGCTGTACGCCAGCTCCCTCAGCCAATAAAGCGAGATGAGCGCCGCAACCCCAGAGTCGGCCACGACTGGACCTAATGGTCAGGGGTCCCTTTACCTTTACCTTACTCTGAACAGAACTTAGTTGGAGACAACCTTCTGCGGTTTCCTTGGGCCTGCCTCCCCAGTTACATTCCCCGCCTGTCTTGCTGCTGAGCCGCCCTTCCCTTCCTGCCAACAGGCTCTTATACGGCCACAGCGAGGGGATAGGCACATACCGCAGCCAGCTTCCACTGCATCTCTCTAAACCTCTACGCTCCAGTGTTTACTTCCAGCTGAGCCAAGGCTGGAGAAATGCAAGGACATGCCACCAGTGGCGTAGCGTGAGGGGTGCAGGGGGGCCGGCCGCACCGGGCGCAACATCTGGGGTTAGGGCAAATCCACAGGTTAGGGGGCGCAAATCCACGGGTTAGGGGGCGCAAATTACTTGCCTTCCCCCGGGTGCTGACAACCCACGCTACGCCACTGCGTGCCACACCCTTGCTGCCTTCCTGTCTCTAAGCTAAGGCTGGGTGACCAGCTATCTAGATGCTGACGCAACAGGGTTTGGGGTTTGTTTGGTTTTCAACTGTTATGTACTGAGTTGAAGAGGACCCAAATTGCAGCAGTCTGATTGGTTCTAGAACAATAGGATTCAGAATGCAATAGTCTGATTGGTCCTAGAACAATAGGATCCAGAATGCAGTAATCTGATTGGTCCACAGGAGCCACCCAATCCAACTCCAGGAGGAAGTGAAGCCACAACCTGATTGGCCTACAGGAGAATCCCAGAATTAGCCAATCACGTGGCTCCCATTGTGTAAATAATGTATATAAAGCAGACATTTCGGGGGAACTTGCATTCCTCACCACTATGAGCTGAATAAAGAGAATGAAATCCACACTCGACTCCAAGTATATTTCATGTACTATGGGGGCAGGTGGCGCTGTGGGTTAAAGCCTCAGCGCTTAGGACTTGCCGATCAAAAGGTTGGAGGTTCGAATCCCCGCGGCGGGGTGCGCTCCCGTCGCTCGGTCCCAGCGCCTGCCAACCTAGCAGTTCGAAAGCACCTTCGGGTGCAAGTAGATAAATAGGGACCGCTTACCAGCGGGAAGGTAAACGGCGTTCCGTGTGCTGCGCTGGCTCGCCAGATGCAGCTTGTCACGCTGGCCACGTGACCCGGAAGTGTCTGCGGACAGCGCTGGCTCCCGGCCTATAGAGTGAGATGAGCGCACAACCCTAGAGTCTGTCAAGACTGGCCCGTACGGGCAGGGGTACCTTTACCTTTATGGGGGCAGGGTTAGACTACATGACCACCAAGTTCCCTTCTAATGCTGCGGTTCAATACTATAAGGCCTTTAAAAGTTTGAACTTTTGAAACTGAGCCTTTAAAAACTTGCTGGATTAGCCATCTATCTGCTGTCCCTGAAAGGTCTCTGCAACTTGCTGTAGATCTTCCCCTTCTACTGATTATATCCCGCTTCCCACTGCCAGATCTCTCCTCAAAACCCATCCCATCCCATCAATAGTGTCTTAGTTTGCACTGCACTGCAAATGCGGGGCATGGCCGAAACAGTTAAAATTGCTTTTAAGCAAAAATTAAAACCAAATGCCACAAAGGAAAAACTAATATAGGAATAATCTTCATCAGACTTAATTAGCAACTCGGGCTGTTACCAAGACACACAATTAAATCTATAGGTAAAACGACAAGCCAATACAATTTGTGCACAGAGCTTTAATCTGCAAGCGGGTGCACAAATCTATAAGGAGGAAAAACAATCATTAATTTTAATAATGCCTAGAATTACTATGTGCCGAGATGAGTTTTCAGCATCAAGACAACAGCTTCACCTCTTGGGAGGCATCAAAGAAGAATTAAACTTTCTTTCCTTAAATATGAATGGGGAGAGCCAGCTTGTCTGGATCCTTAAAATGCAGCGGATGTTCGCACCAGGTAACGGAATATCGTACACACTCGCAGCAATGTCTCTCTCAGTGGACTAAACTGGTTATTTCCATATCCATCTTTTCAATCTGTGTCCGGTTGCACAACACCATTTGGGGCTTAAGATAAACCTCTTTAGATTTTCTTCTTCTTCTTCTAACGGATGCTTTGCATCAAGGGATGCTTTTGTTCCTGGAAGTTTATGGCTGTCTAAAACTTTGTAAGCTGAGAAACGGGGCCAGGGTCTCCAGAAGAGTTGTCAGCGAATCGATTTCTATGCACTTTCAAAATATGTAGTGTTATGATTGGGGGGGGGGGGCACCAGTCAGTCTGGATGGAACCCTGGGTTCCCTTCCAAACCTTCAACCTATACCTGTGGGGGCAGAATATGTAAGAGGAAGCCTGCCAAACTACCGTATTTTTTGCTCTATAAGACTCACTTTTTCCCTCCTAAAAAGTAAGGGGAAATGTCTGTGCGTCTTATGGAGTGAATGCAGGCTGCGCAGCTATCCCAGAAGCCAGAACAGCAAGAGGGATTGCTGCTTTCACTGCGCAGCGATCTCTCTTGCTGTTCTGGCTTCTGAGATTCAGAATATTTTTTTTTTCTTGTTTTCCTCCTCCAAAAACTAGGTGCGTCTTGTGGTCTGGTGCATCTTATAGAGTGAAAAATACAGTAGTCCCTTTGTCAAGGAAGTGGCAAAGAAAGGGGGGAAGACATTTCACCCCACTGTGCTCACCCGGCTAGAGGCCGTGCAATCCTAGGTAGGGAAAAGAACAATAGCCAGAGAGAGAGAGAGAGAGAGAGAGAGAGAGAGAGAGAGATGGATGAAAAGCTAAATGCTAGAAACTGCAGGCAGAGAGCAATGTTTTTTGCTCCGTGCTGGATCTGTTGAGGTATTAAGACTGAGAGCCCCTCCACCCGATGCTCAGCTTGTATATACAGTCATACCTCGGGTTACAGACACTTTGGGTTGCGCGATTTCGGGTTGCACACCGCGCCGAACCCAGAAGTACCGGAATGGGTTTCTTCTGGGTTTCAGCACTTGCGCATGCGCAGAAACGCTGAATCGCAACCGCACGTGCACAGACGTGGCGCTGCGGGTTGCGAACGTGCTTTGCTCATTGATCATGTTCACTACCCGAGCGTCCACTGTGTGTGGAAATAAAGTCATAGGCCCTAAAAACACCAGACCTTCTGCTAACTTGCATTCCAAGGAAACCAAACCCTGGGTGAGGCGCTTGAGATCCCTTGCGCCTCACACTGCTTGGAGGGTGGGGTGGCATGTAACAATATATTTCAGGAATCCCCCTCCGTGGCACCCACCACAGACGCCACACCACACTGAGGTCCAGCGCCGAGGGCCTTCTGGCGGTTCCCTTGCTGCGAGAAGCCAAGTTACAGGGAACCAGGCAGAGAGCCTTCTCGGTAGTGGCGCCCGCCCTGTGGAACACCCTCCCGCCAGATGTCAAAGAGAAAAATAACTACCAAACTTTTAGAAGACATCTAAAGGCAGCCCTGTTTAGGGAAGCTTTTAATGTTTAATAGGTAATTGTATTTTAGTGTTTTGTTGGTAGTAGTATCCACCTTAATGGACCAGCCTCCACTGGGTGAGAGACGCCTCTTCCTGCAAGGCTGTTCCTGCGGTCCTGCTCAAATGCTGACACCCACATATGAGCAGTCAGCAGTGTTGGAGGCAGGGTGGGCGCACCAGGTGAGCAGGGAAGGAGGGCACTCTCTTGCTTCCTGCTATGCATTTTTAAAACTAATATTATCATTGATTTTTATTGCACATGTTTTATTTTTAAAAATGGGGGGAGGAAAAATAACCCTCAGCTTACATTGACAATACATTTAAACATCAACACATCCATCTTAGTTTACACATATAGGATCAATATATGCCATCTAAATGTCCAATTATGTATCCAAGAGTTGGTGTTTATATAAAACGTGCTCAATTGTAACAAGAGTGTTAATGTCATCAAACCATTGCAAAAGAGATAGCAGATATTTATCCTTTCAGGCTCAAATAATAAGTCTCTTAGTGATCAGTAGGGCCCACAGCATCCGTTCTTGTTGTCCCACCATTAATCTCCATGTGAGAAATACGATTTAAAACTACACAAACATCTGAAAATTTCAAGGATCTTGCCAATACAAAATTGATACGGATGACAACTTCTGATGAAAAAGAAGTATCACTGGACATGCTCACATCCTGTGTCTCAGAGAGGTATTTACAGTTTTACACCTCCAGCACATACCTGAATTGGACAGGGCTTAGATCTAAGTAAAATGTAACATCTGATCCAGCAAACCAGCCCATAGATAAAGAAGAACTCCACCATTTTATGTATCAACTGCGGCGCTGTCTACAGCACTTGAAAAGCATTTTAATAAAAACTAATTTAATAAACAATAAAACCAATAATTTGATAAAACCTACTTAAAAACAATATACAGTGGTACCTCGGTTTTCAAATGTCTCGGAAGTCGAACGTTTCGGTTTTTGAACACCAAAAACCCGGAAGTAAATGCTTCTGTTTTCAAACGCGCCTCAGAAGTTGAACAGCTTCCGCTGAGTGTTTCTCAATTAAATTTTCAGACCGCCCTTTGAACCTCAGTTTTCAAACATTTCAAAAGTCGAACAGTCTTCTGGAACTGATTACGTTCATAAACCAAGGTACCACTGTACGTCTCTAATAATGTCCAAAGCCAAAAGGCCCCACACTGAGTTCCAACAGATAAAACACAGGAATAATAATAATAATAATAATAATAATAATAATAATAATAAGGTCTCTCCATGGTTTTAAGTTTGGTAATAAGTTGCATTATTGCATTATTGAATTATGGTGTTGGAGGAGACTCTTGAGAGTCCCATGGACTGCAAGAAGATCAAACCTATCCATTCTTAGGGAAATCAGCCCTGAGTGCTCACTGGAAGGACAGATGCTGAAGCTGAGGCTCCAATACTTTGGCCACCTCATGAGAAGAGAAGACTCCCTGGAAAAGACCCTGATGTTGGGAAAGATGGAGGGCACAAGGAGAAGGGGATGACAGAGGACAAGATGGTTGGACAGTGTTCTCGAAGCTACCAGCATGAGTTTGACTAAACTGCGGGAGGCAGTGGAAGACAGAAGTGCCTGGCGTGCTCTGGTCCATGGGGTCACAAAGAGTCAGACACGACTAAACGACTAAACAACAATAAGTTGCAATTTGGTCTGAATAGAGACATTGGATTCTTATCTCATTATACATGATATAGCTATTTTTAGCCATCTCACCCCTTGCTTTTTCCTGTAAGACCAATTGCAGTCGTTAACAGTCGTCAACAGGTTTACCACACCTATTAGCCAATCACCCATTCCCATCACCCTTCTGAGTAATACCCCTCCCCACCTTCTCACTATATATAAGGGTCTGGTGACTTCTGTTTCAGTGTATCTGAAGAAGTGTGCATGCACACGAAAGCTCATACCAATAACAAACTTAGTTGGTCTCTAAGGTGCTACTGGAAGGATTTTTTTAAATTTTGTTTCGACCATGGCAGACCAACACGGCTACCTACCTGTAACTAGAATGATGTTATTCATTTATGCATAAAATCTTAACACACCGTTCCTCCCAAAGGATCCCAGGGTAGCAAACACATAAATGATAAGACAATGCAATTAAAACATTAAAGAACAAATTTTATACATAAAAACAATTGCACAGCAGATGAAGATTGGGATAAAGATCTCTCCCCAAAAGATTTGTCACAAGAGGAAGGTCTTCTAATAGAGCTTCTGAAACGACAAAAGGGCCAGTATCTCTCTAATATATAACATGAGAGCATTCTATAGGGCAGTTGCCAGCATGCTGAAGACCTAATCCCTACATTGTATGGAATGAAAGTCTTGACAAGATGGTATCTGCAGGAGGCCCTCTCCTGCAGAGCGCAGTGATCAGTTGGGCATAAAATGCATGAGACAATCTTTTACTCTAATTTGCATATGATTGTTTTCCAGAAAACCCACATCACTGCCTTCACTTAGGGCTTTCGAAACCAGCACTTTGAATTGCGATCAGAAATAACCAAGCCATCATTGCAGCTGCTACAAAGGTGGTGATGAGGGAGAAGAGACGTATGAGCCCTATAATCCCACCTCTGTAAGAAGTGTGGCTGCAGCATTCAGAAGCGACTGAAGTTTCTGAATGGTCTTTAGAGGCAACACACATATAGTGCATTACAATAATCGAGAAAGGAATGAGGCACAGATCACTGTAACCAGGTAGGAAGGTTACACTGTTTTGACCTCGTCTGCTAATATCAAACATTAACGGGTGAGCATTTGTTGCTTTCTGATGCCTAGCAGAAAGCCAGCAACGTTCCGACAACTGATCTCAATGCCTTTGTGGAAGCCACAACACTGTTCACCCTTACCTGCCGCCGTCTTCTGAACTTCTCAAAAGCCTCCTGCATGCTCTCAGTATCTGTTCTTTTCTCCTTCCCTTCATCATCAGATCCCTCAAGAGTTACTGTGAAAGCACAGTAATTGTTCTTCCTTCCCGATGCCATCATTCTTCCGTACCTTCCGTACAAAGAAGTTCAAATGGTCATTTGCCAGAAATTCACATTTTAATTCCACTGCAACCAAGTTTTGGAAGACTACTTCCTAGAGTGGTCCACCTCATAAGGAAACAAGAACATAGGAAGGGCTCTCTGGATCAAACCAAAGGCCCATCTAATCCTGTTTCATAATGTCAACCAGATGTCTATGGGAAGCTCACAAGCAGGTCCTGAGAGCAAGAGCATTCTCCCCACCTGCCATTCCCAGTGACTAATATTCAGAGGTATACAAGCAACCCCCAATTTGCAGGGGGGTTGCATTCCAGGTCATTGCAACCCCACGATGGTGGAGCGTGTATAAGCTTGCTCTGCACAGTTACGCCCCTTTTTTATGCCTTTTTCTTTGATGTGTTGAAATAAAAAATGAACTTCTAAGTTTTTCCACCGAGAAATTACTCTGCCTGTAATTTAAGTGAGATATTCACCTCTAAATGCCAACTTTCCCTACTTCATTTTGTCCAGTGGGACCAATGTTGGATGTATGAATTAGTGTACATGTTTAGGTGGACAAAGACTACTGCATTGGATTCTGTGTATTTAAGTATTAGGCACCATCTTTTTCACCTGGATATGAAAGGCAGTCAAGACCCTAATGATCTTTAAAGCATCTGTGGGTTTTAATGAAATCACTTACTACATAGTGTAGTAATTCAATAACTATGTATCTATGATGTATTACAGTATTTTAATATTTTTTTGGAAGCCTCCCAGAGTGGCGAGGGAAGCCCAGCCAGATGGGTGGGGTATAAATAATTTATTATTATTATTATTATTATTATTATTATTATTATTATTATTATACTTCTGGGATCATGACAATGCACACATGCACAGTCGTGGGTGCTTTGAACGTGCACAGAATGGTAATGGCCTGTACTACCTCTGACAGTGGAGGGAGATCATGTTTGTTTTTGGGTAGTGCTGAATGAGAAATTTGACTCCGTGTGCAGTTTAAGATGAAACAACCTAATTCACACTTTCCAAAACAATACACAAACAGAAGCACAGCCATCCCTCAAAATTCACGCTTCTCCCCAGCCAAGTAATGGGTAATCTGAATCCTATTGAAATGACTCCATGATCGGAGCAGAAGTGAAGTCCTTCGCTGCTTGTTAATGTGGGAACAAATGACTACCGTTTTCGAAAAGACAGGCAGGGAAGCACTTAAATCTGTCCTAGCCTCATTACACAGATAATTAAAATTTCGCTCAGTAGTGCACAAGACCAATAACCTAGTCTATTAAAATATTTGTAAAAATGTCACTGTGTGTGTTCTTCCAAGATTTTAACGGCTTTCTCCAAATGTCTGGCTGGATTACCAAGTAGGCATGAAAGTTGAGCAGCCTTAACAGAGTGGATATGCTGGGACAAGGGAGAGGAAACTGACTGGGTCCCTCCAATTTTTATTTTTAATTATTTATTTCTCTCTCAGTAAAAGTGAGTCTCAAGTCATTTCATTTACAGAGATGTAACAAAAAACAAAAGGGTGGCGCTGTGGGTTAAACCACAGAGCCTAGGACTTGCCAATCAGAAGGTCGGCGGTTTGAATCCCCTCAACAGAGTGAGCTCCCGTTGCTCAGTCCCAGCTCCTGCCAACCTAGCAGTTCCAAAGCACATCAAAGTGCAAGTAGATAAATAGGTACTGCTCTGGCAGGAAGGTAAACGGTGTTTCCGTGCGCTGCTCTGGTTCGCCAGAAGCGGCTTGGTCATGCTGGCCACATGACCCAGAAGCTGTACGCCGGCTCCCTCGGCCAGTAAAGCGAGATGAGCACCGCAACCCCAGAGTCAGCCACGACTGGACCTAATGGTCAGGGGTCCCTTTACCCTTACCTTTAACAAAAAACAAGCAAATAATTTTCAAGCTGATTGCTAAACAAGAAACAATCCACCTCCCGTGCTCCATGGTTCTGGCTGATGTTTGCCAAGGAGCTTGCAAGTGCTTCCCCCACTCGCAAGCCAGCCTTTCTGCCCTCAAAACTGGAGATTCCCCTGACCACATCGCTCACTGGCCCTAAGTCCCACCTTAGTCGTTTTTGCCTGCCTGCAACATGCCCTTCAACTCTGATACTGCCTCTTGGTTGCTGGATGCAGGGTAAAGAGGAGTCTGAGAGTGTGCATAGAAGCTAGTCAATGGATTACTGCAATGCATGATATGTGGGGCTGCCTCTGGAAACAGTTCAGAAACTTCAGCTGGTGCAAAATTTGTCAGCCAGGTTGCTCACTGGAACAAGAGAGTTTGAGCATATAACGCTGATACCAGCCCAACTGCACTGGCTGCCAATTAGTTCCCGGGCCCAATTCAAACTGCTGGTGCTGACCTATTAAGTCTTACACGGCTCAGGACCTCAGGCTTCTCCCTATACAAACTGATCCGGACCCTGTGCTTATCGTCCAAGGTTCTTCTCTATGTCTCCCACTCTCCATGAGAAGTTCAGAGGGTGACAACACGAGAGCAGGCCTTTTTGGTGGTGGCTCCCCATCTGTGAAATGCCCTCCCCAGAGAGGCTCTCCTGGGAGCATCATTACATGGATTTAGGTGGCAGGCGAAAACATTCCTCTTTACCCAACCATTCAACCATTAAATAATCTATGACTTGCTAAATGGGGGGCGGGGGGAAAGTTATTACCATTATTTTATCATTATGCTGTGCAAATTATCTTCTTCACTGGACTTGATATTAGCCCAAAGGCTGAGAAATTGTCTTCTTAATGTTGTGTATCACCCTGGGATCTTTAGATAAAGTGCTGTACATAAATCAAATAAATAAATACAGTGGTACCTTGGGTTACATACGCTTCTGGTTACAGACTCCGCTAACCCAGAAATAGTACCTCAGGTTAAGAACTTTGCTTCAGGATGAGAACGGAAATCGTGCTCCAGCGGCACGGAAGCAGGAGGCCCCATTAGCTAAAGTGGTGCTTCAGGTTAAGAACAGTTTCAGGTTAAGAACGGACCTCCAGAACGAATTAAGTACTTAACCTGAGGTACCACTGTAATAGCCTACTATATAATGGTCATATTTACATTTATTGCCCCAACCACTTTTACCTCTAGTCTCGCCCATCACTGACCCTTAGAAGGTTGCCCAGAAGAGAATGTGGCCCTCATGCTGAAAAAAAAGTCTTCCCACTCCTGATTACTCCCAGCATCAATGTGGTGCTCTGATATTTGCAGCGCAGCCACCAGAGATGTCCAGAAGGCAGTAGTGTGGTTACTGACCCACAAGACTCAGGTGACACAAGGCACCAATTGTGTTCCAATTGGTCTTATATAGTTGCTACTCACTCTGCCCTAGCACCTTAGTCTAGGCCAGGGGTCCTCAAACTTCTTCAGCAGGGGGCCGGTCCACTGTCCCTCAGACCTTGTGAGGGGGGGCGGACTATATTTTTTTGGGGGGGTGAATTCCTATGCACACTGCACACAGGGAGGGATGATGAGCGGTGTGCAAAAGGGCTCTGGAGAGGGGCTGCTTTTAATGGCAGCTGCTTGAGAGGGGCTCTCAGCCAACCGCGGCTCCTGTGTCTTGCGAGCGGCAGGGGCTGGTGTGGTGGCGGAGGGACGATGAGCAGCGTGTGAAAGGGCTCCGGAAAGGGGCTGGCACCAACAAAGCCCAGCCCCCTTCCTCCTCTAGGCAGGGCGGGAAGAAGCCAGGAGGAGGGAGGGAGGAGGAGGCGCCGCCACCGCCATGTGAGGGAGAGGGAGGGAGAGGAGAAGAACGCATGCACACTGGGGATCCACGTGCTGGCAGTCCATGCGGAGATTCCTGGACCATCTACAGGCCGGATTTAGAAGGCAATTGGGCCTGATCCAGCCCGCGGGTCTTAGTTTGCCGGCCCATGGTGTAGACAATGTTGCTGAGGTGCTCACAGAATCCTACCATTGGCTCAATGGCCAATTAGTTGTCATGTCTCCTGAGGCTCAGAAGTGAGCAGGTGAGGCCTGTGGGGTAGGAACACATCCTAGTAGTGTACGTACGGCAAGATGGTGTGTCAGGAGGGAGAACATGGCTTTACTTTGTGGTTCAGGGGTGCAGCCTGATGAACGCAGGGACAGAACTAGTCTCCAAATACTTGAGCCAACTAAAAAGCAGGCTGCTCCCTTGTTTCTTACTGGAGACCTTGAGGACGGAGGCTGAATCCAAGAGGTGTGGCAACTTTACCTCCTATTGAACCAGCTGATGGTTCCAAATTGCCAGCCCTCTCAGAAGGTGGCCATCCAGACCTTTCTAACTTTTTGGTCATGCCATATCTTAGACTCTGTCCCCTTGTCTTCAAAAGAGGGTTGACATTTTGGGGGAGCTGTTTGGTAGCCATGGTTATCAGATTCTAAAAATAAGGAGCTTCCATTACACTTTACAGAGCCACCGTTTATGGGTGATGAAGAATTGTTATTTCTTTGTCACTTTATTATAACTATTATAATTATTCTTAAAGGGGCATCCATATAGAAATGTTGTCACCTGCCAACTGGCCCTTTAAGAACATCTCTCTTCCCCCCCCCCCAAAAAAAATGAAAATCAGTGCTGAAAACAGTGAGCTTCAGTAATAGCAGTGTAAAGAGCTGCCTGTTAAACCCTTTTGTCTTCAGGAGAAGTTGTGTTTTGTTGGACCAAGCTTCAGGAAGGAAGGGGATTCCCTATTCTCTCCGCTGGCTTTAAGACTCTTCACCTTTTCCCTTCCTCACACCACACCACCCTACAAAAATCAAAGGTATCTATCGAATCAAAGCAGCCTTTGATTCTTCGGTGACATCAAAATGCTGTTGTGGCTTCTCTCCACCTCTTCCTGGATATAATAAGAATCAGGGTTTCATGTTGAGATGTCTTTGAGCGGTGCAAAACCAAAGAGGGAGCTTTAGCTGCAAAGCCAGCCGGAAGTGGAATTCTCTTTGCTAACAAGCTGATGGGGGATGGGTATTGATTGTGTGTTATGCGATGTATTCAACACTAGTGCTACTCAGGAGTAGACCCACTGAAATTCGTGGCCACGACTAAATTAGGTTCATTAATTTCAATTGGTGTACTCTGAGTAAAACCTTGTGGGGAACATTTTTCACACCAAGGGCCACATTCCCACCCTGGGCAATCTTCCAGGGGCCACTTGACAGCAGTGGGCAGGGCTAGAGTCAACAGTGGGTGGAGCAATAAATGCAAAATTTATCACTGCACTAGTATTACACAGATTGCTTGCATGTTAGTTTGTTTAGACAGAAGTTTGCAGATATGTGAATGGACCAATCTGAGATTTTCAAATACTTTGCAGCTTGGTTCCCCCACCTCTTCTCTCTCTTTTTCTCTTCAGTGTGCTTAAAGGTGAATTAGAACTGTGTTTCATTTCCCTTCTGCCTGAGTTAAGGAAAGGGAACAATCTTCTACAATTCAACTGAATGAGTCTTGTGCTGTAATGTGGAAAAAATTACTCAGTTTATGTTTGCATAATTGCATAGTGAATATTATTGTTAATAATAATGTTAATTGTTTCTGTTTAACTGCTTAGCATGTAATACTGAAAACATAAAAATAATGATTATATATGTCAACATAATTTAGTATTATTATTTTTAATGTAAGAATAACTTTTTCTATATTGTACCTATGGAACGTATGTGCATAAGGATCTTCGTGGACCACCACCCCTAAAAATTAACACCTATTCCCCCATCCTCAAAATAATCTTTCTCTCTCACCTGATCCCTCCTCCTCCAAATACTACCGCCACCTCTTCCAGGGGCGTCTCCGTGTCCTAGCAACGCTCAAGATGGCCTCTCTACCCGGAAGGTTTTCTGCTCGTTGTAGTCCAGGGCTGCATTCAACGGCAGCGTCTCATTCTCGCCTGGAAACTACACTTCCCAAGAGGCGCCGCGGTAGAAAGAGGGGAAGTGGGGCAGGCGAAGCGCGTTTACCTGGACGAGGTGAGGCGCGGAAGCGCGGTGGCTGATGGGAGATGTAGTTTCCGCGGAGCAGGAGGCTCCAGCGGCGCAGGCGGGCCGTAGGGCTCCAGCGGGACTACAAATCCCAGAGAGGAGCGGGAGGGAGCGGGGCAGGGCGCCGCCTCAGGGCGGGGGGTACGAAAGGGAGCCGGTTGGAGTCGGCTGTTGCCAACGGCTGTTGGGTCCGCTCGCTCAGGTGAGGCCGGGAAAGGGGCGCGGGTGGGCGGGGCTTGGCGGGGCTGTCTCCCGTCTTTCCCCCTATTCCTCCTCTCTGAAGGTAGAGCCCCTGAAGAGCTGGAGGAGGGTCCCCCGTTGTCCCTCAGCGAGCATGGAAGGCTCAGGCGGTGGCGCCTCCTGCTTGGGGGGTCGGGAGGTGGGGGGCCGGGTGGAATCTCGCCTTGACGTCACTTGCATTGACCTTCCCCCACATAGGCGTCTGGGGGGATCTAACTTGACCCTTCCACCCCACCTCCCACAGACAAACATTTGTGGGCATCTAGCTTTGCCCCCCTTTCCCTTCCCATATATTTGGGGGAGTCTAGTCTAGACTATTTCCTCCCCTCCCCTATGCATTTGGGCTAATGTTTCAATATTTTAATGTTGTATTTTATTCTTGTTTTTAAGTTGTATTCATTCAATTTGTTTTTGTTATTGCTTGTTAGCCGCCCTGAGTCCGGCCTTGGCTGGGTATAAATAAAAACTATTATTATTATTATCTAACCCTGACCTCCACCTACACACACACACACACACACATTTGCGGGAGTCTCGTCTTGGTACTCCTGTGAACATACACACGGTTGGGGGGTTGGGGGAGGAAGGGGGTATTTTGCCAGGAGCATTTTGGCACCTGTATATTTTTAGGGGCCAAGGGTGAAGCTTTGCTCTCCCTTATGGGACAGTGTCCTCTTGACTTGTTAAATATTTGGGACAGAAGGTTCCCGTCTGTATTTGTTATGAAACTTGGTTCTTGTTTTCATACGCACCTTAATAGAAGCTATGGGGGTTTGGAGAAAGAAGTGGGCTAGTTTTGGGGGTGATTTGAAGGACGGCCTGCAGATGGGTGGGGTGTACATAATAAATCATTGTTATTGTTATATGGAGTTTTGCATATACCACCCATCAATTGCCCCTCCCTTTTCCACTGAACTATAGCTTTAACTGGTGCACACCTGACACCTCATGGACCAAATGAGGAAGTCTGGTGGGCCTAGTTAGACCTGCCAACTGGATACTCCCCGCTGCCGACCTGAGTCAGGGGACCTTCGGTACCTACCCTTAAGGTCAGTTGTGCATAAGAAGTGGGGCCTTCTTGATGGTGATCCCGGACCTGAGGTCCTCACCTTGCTCTGTGTAGCCAGTTGTTTAGGTCAGCGTTGAAGACTTTCCTCTTCAATGCTGTATTTAACTTGAGTTACAGAGCAGCTTGTTAAAAGTTTTTTTCTGTGCTTGGCAATGTGGATGCCATATCTTTATAACTTGCCCTGCTCTGGTTTGTATGTTGGTTTGTGAGGACGTAGCCTTCAAGAATATATTTAATATAGGAGTTTGTCTCTCACAAAGAGAATGGCCCAATATTGGATCTCAGGGTTGACCCACCTACTCACCTATGAAAATGGGGAGAAGCTCCCCTCAAAAGGGAGAGTGTTTTAGGCCCCACACCTGTATGTCTGGCTCCCTACAGACACTTCTGTTTAAAGTATGTGGGACTATAAAACAAGCAAGTTCCAATAAGGAGAATATCATACATTTTTATAATTCCACTTAATATCCCATCTTCTTCCAAGGCATACAAGGTGAGGTACCTTTTGTCCTCAGAATAGCTTTGTAAATGAAGATTAGTCTGAGATATCAAGTTCACCATTGTAAGAATAGTTTTGCATGGTGTTTGTTGTGGGTTCACTTCCCCTATCTGAATTTAATTTATGATAAATAAGTGGGAATGTCTTTACTCCTTATTGAAGTGGGGCGGGGAGTATCTGGGCTCTGGCATCTGATTTTTACAGAGAGACATATCTTGGGCTCCCTTATTAATTTGACTTTTAAATGATCAGGTGACGGGAAAGTGCCTGAGAGCTGCTGCTGCTGCTAGCTAGAGCGGACAATACTGGGCAAGATGGACAGATAGTCTGGCCTAGTATAAAACAGCATTTTCATGTTTCTGTGTTGCAGTTTTAAAGGAAAAGCAACACATGGCATCTCAAAAGATTAACTGACTCATGTTGGTAGTGGGCTTGTGGAGAAAATTACCTGGTACCATGTGCATGCAGCAGGCAAATAATGTAATGGATATGCGAGCAACTAGACAACGCAGCCTGTACTCTGCATCTATAGATAAAGTTGGCAGCGGCTGTTGCAAATTTTCTCATTCCTTCAATTCAGTAACGCTTTTAGGTGTGTCATGGGAACTCTCACAGCTACTGAGTACTGTTCTGAAAAAGCTTCATGTTCTGAGCTGCATATATACAATTCTTCCATTTCCTGCTAATTGGGGTGTGTTTGAGGTATGTGTAATAAAAATGGAAACTGCTGCGAAGGTTCCTTAATTTTTGAACTGCTTGGTGAGACCTGAGCATCTTACATAGGTGAGTGGAAGCATCTGTGCTTTGGAGTTTGACCCCTGTACCCATGAGGACTATAAACGTGACTTCCCTATTGAGCAGGACAAGCATAAATTATCCAGTGAAAGAAACAACAAAATGAATTTCTATAGGGACAAATGTAAGATTCTGCATTTAGGCAGGAAGAGCCAGCTATACAAATATAAGAGGGGGGGGGGACACCTGGCTTGCCAGTAGTACATGTGAAAATGATCTAGGGGGTCTTAGTAGACTACAAGCTTAACATGAGTCAATAGTGTGATGTAGCAGCAAAAAAACCTAATGCTGTTCTAGGCTGCATCAACAGAAGTATAGTGTCCTGATTAAGGGAAGTAATATTTTAAAATGTGGCTCTTGGGGGGGGCGTTATTGGATTATTGTTTTGATTTTGATTTTATATAGAGTAATACCTCTGGTTACGTACCACCCTCCTTGCGAACGATTCAGGTAACGAGCTCCACTAACCCGGAAGTAGGTGCTCCTGGAAGCAAACTTTGCCCCGGAATGTGAGTGGAAGTTGTGCGCCAAAGGTGCGTGTGCAGTGGGAAGCCCCATTGGCGAAAGCGCGCCTCATGTTAAGAACGGCTTCAGGATAAGAACAGACCTCCGGAGCGAATTAAGATCGTAAAGGGAGGTACCACTGTATTGTGATCTTTTTTTGTGAACCGCCCTGAGACCTCCAGGTATACGGCGGTTTATAAATTCAATGAATGAATGAATATTACTACTCTATCCTGTTTTGATCAGACCACACCTGGAGCCTTATGAGGAATTGTTGAGGGAATTGGGTATGTTTATGCTGGAAAAGAGGAAACTGAGAGGAGATGTGATAGCCAATGGCTTCAAGTTACAAGAAAAGAGATTTCAACTAAACATCAGGAAGAACTTTAAGACAGTAGGAGCTGTTCAACAATGGAATGGACTTCCTTGGAAGGTGGTAGATTCCTTTGACCTTTTTAAGTGGAGGTTAGACGGTCATCTGTCATGTATTACGTAATTGAGATTCCTGCATTGCAGGGGGTTGGACTAGATTTCATCCAACTCTACAATTCTGTGATTCTATGAAAAATGATCTGGAGCAGGACTGAGGGTTGCTGTGCCTTGATTCTGTTTCCTTGTTTTGTATGTCTCCATCCCTGGATAGAGAAACCTTTCGTATTGGGGATTTCCTGTAGCAAAAGTTTCATCCAGCTATGGCAGCTAGAGGGTTTTTTTTTTTATTATTTAAATGACTATTACATAAAAGACAGCTGTGTAATTTAATACACCAAACTGAAATAAGTCACCATTACTCCTGGAAGCAAGGCTGTCCAAAGGGGAGAGGAATGGGCATGCTGCCTTAAATAATAAATTGGTCAGATTCCTGGAATGGGCAGGGGATGTCATTCAAACTTCTTGAAGGTGTTGATGAAGGAAAATTTGTTAGTATATTTAGCAGACAATGCAAGGCCCAGCAAGAAATAGAGGGGTGGGTGGAGAAGCATTGCATTTCTGGCAGGAAAAGGATTCCAAACTTTGAGTTAAGAGCGGGGCTGTGACAGCCTTGAATTTTCTTGGCTTCTCTGACTTCTGAGCCTTTCTCTGCAATATCCTGTTGTCTGATAAGTCCTAGCCAGGCATGTTTCAAATAAAGTGTTTCAATCCTTTTATGAAGGTTAAACTATCTAGATGGGGCTTTAGAGTCTGGTATTCTCTCTGCATTCGCAACTCTTGCTATACTGTGTGCATTTTGTAAGTCTCACATAGTCTTGAGTTTTTCTGGGTTGTGTTTGCACTAATTCCTGCAGCTGTACAAGAATCGTGATGAGTCAAAGTTTGCTAGAGCTACCAGCAGAGCAGGCTGTGCAACTATTGCCAAACTGTAAAAAAGGGGGGATGACCCCTTCTTGAGATGCCAGAAGTTTCCAAAATGCCAATGGCTGAGTCATCTCACTGTGTTTTGGCAAGTAAAGCCCTGTCAGTCCTACGTATGTTCTTGTCTAAAAACTTAGCCGAGAGCCCTAGCTGCCCTGAAACAATGGCAGAGCCATGGGAACATTCTTTGGAGAAGGACAGTAGCTCAGTGGTAGGAAATCATCCTTGCATGCAGCAGGTTCTAAGTTCAATCCCCAGCATCTCCAATTACTGCTGGAAGAGCCTCCAATCTGAAACCTGGAGAGCTGATGCCAGTCAGTGCAGACAGTGTTGAGCTGGATGAACCAGTGGTCTCTTGACTCTGTATAAGGCAGCTTCCTGTGTTCCTGTGTCTTGCTGGGTGCACCTAGGATATGGTGACCAAATTTCCAACACAGATCAAGGGTTAGAACTTGGTGAAATAAATGGCACTGTTCACTGTAGACCTTAGCATGCAGTACAATGGTACCTCGGGTTAAGTAATTCGTTCTGGGGGTCTGTTCTTAACCTGAAACTGTTCTTAACCTGAAGCACCACTTTAGCTAAAGGGGCCTCCTGCTGCCGCCGCACCGCCAGAGCACGATTTCCGTTCTCATCCTGAATCAAAGTTCTAAGCCCGAGGTACTATTTCTGGGTTAGCGGAGTCTGTAACCTGAAGCGTATGTAACCTGAAGTGTATGTAACCCGAGGTACCACTGTAGTTGCTTTAGGCAGTGAGTTCTACAGAAAGTCTGACATTCCTCTTTCTGCAGAGTGTGTGAGAAAGAGAGAGGGAGAGAGAGAGATAGAACTTTTCCTTTAAGATACAAAACTGTCTACGGTCAGCCCTGGAAATTTTTGAGAACACATTGACTGTGTGTGTTCGAAAGCTCAGGAATTGAAAAGGGTTTGAGGATCTGCCCTACATTTACTCTATTATTTTGAACCTTTATTTCACACAAAGTGGACCAGGTTCTGCTAATGAGAAAGCCCTGAAGTGCAAAGGTGGTGATCATGCTCCCAATAGTCAAGCCTTGGGTTTCTATTGTCTGCTGCAATGCTTTCTTCAAGACTTCCGAAACAACCTTACTGCTTTTTTTTTTGCCTGGGCCCCAGAAACCTCATTACTCTGGGCACTATCTTGGATAATGGGGTGGACCTGTACATTCTTCTTTCTTTGACTTTCCTTGCAACTTCTGAACTTTTTAAAATAACTGTAAAAAAAACAAAAACCATTTGCTGCCAATTTTATTGCTTCCTATTCTGCTCTTAGCAGTAGGTTTTATCGACCCCTGCATGTCACGTTTTACAGCCTAAGATGCTATTCTGTTAGTGACTCTAATTTATATCCGTTTTCCTACTTCCATTTCCCACTCACCCCTATGTGAGGGGGTGTGGGTTTTAAAAAGTGACCCACAAGAGCCTGTGTTTCTCAGATATGGCCAGAAAGCCCTTGTGCACAAGAACAGGTTAAAGGCCTATCTAGTCCAGCTTTCTTTTCTCAGAGTGATTAACCAGAAGCCCACAAACAGGACACGAGTGTAACTCTGTGACCCTGCTGTGTAAAATGCATGCCATTATTATGCCATCACGGTGCATGGCACTTTTACAGATTAATGAACACAGAAAAATCCCTTCCCCAAAGAGCTGAAAATTGAAAAGTCAATAGAGGGGGACGATATATATATGCATACTATTCCGTTACCCATATGTGGTCTTAGTGCCCCCTGCATCTCTTACAAAAACTAAGGGTTTGTGTGGAATGACTTCACAGAGAAGTTGAGCTTTAAAGTGGGAGATAGACTCTGAAGGTAAAATGACAAACAGACTGTGTTGGATTTGTGAGTGGAAAGAAGAAAGACGACACAGTTGACATTTAAGGTGAAGCAGAAGCTGGTCTAATTGTCGAAGGTGATGAATTCTGAATAGAAGGACGAAGGTTAAGGAATGACAATGAAAAGTTTGAGAGAAGAAGGTTGCGATGGTCTTGATGACGTGATTTTTCCTCCCTTGTAGGGGCTGAAAGTAGGAGCTGTGGGGCAACCTGAGATGTGAGAGCACAGGACACAGGATCCAACTCCTAGGGGCCAAGGGGGCTTCAGTCCCCCCCAATGAAATATTTAATAGGACTGGGTCCCCCCAAAGTTGATGGGCATTGCCATTCAAATGGTGTGCATGCACCGTGTCATGTGATCGATTTTGTGGGGTGGGGCTTACCTGGCTCTCCTCCCCCCCCCCAATATTTTATTCAAGTTGGCACTCCTGGCACAGGATGCTATGAAAAGTATGTGTGAATAAAGTTCCAGTGAGGAATAGGACCTTGAGGTGGGTGGCGCCTTCCTCCTCTCCTTCCAAAGGCACAGGACAGTTAAATATATCTATTTCTAAAATAATTTATACGCTGCTTTTAAACCAGAAGTTAACAATGTGGTGTGCAACAAAACTTGTTTGTTTTTAGAAAAAATATTTGGATACTATTTCATAAATGAATCAAAGCAACTTACATGAAAAATGCATAAAACCATACCAAAAAAAGTTTAAAACAGACATACCGTAAATTCATCATTGTGGAAACATGTACTCTTAATGTCCTGCATACTCCTGGCAGAATATAAACCTTTTCAGCAGATAATCCTCTGGTCTAAAACATATGAAACAGCATTACGGTTCTTTAAAATTGCATCTGCGGTATCTAAGGGCCAGTAAAAACTGGTAAAATGTAACAAAGGCCCAGGAAAATCTAACTGAAGAGGAGTGGATATCGAGAGAGAGTACATTCTGCAAAGGGGGTGCCAGCGGAGAGAGCCTGTCTCCAAGTGGCCATTAGATAAAGATCAGCAGGATGAGGCAGGACCAAGAGGGCTTCTTCTGATCACTGTGGTGTGCAGGTAGATCTACACAGGTGGAGCCATTGTTTCAGATAGAGTGGTGCCAGCAGTACCTTTAAACTTGGCTCTGGAGCAAATCAGCAGCTAACACCCTTTCCTCAGCTCTGGTGATGTTGGTGTTATATGGTTTCCCACTTAGCAGTCTAGCTGCAGCCTATTGCTTCCAAACTTGCCGCCATCACTGCATCCCAACTGCCCTGTCCCCACCTGATTAGGGAAGGGCATTGTTCTTGCAAGCCTGTTGCTTTATTTTAATGTCTCTCTTTAGGGAGGGTTCAGAAACATCCTGCTCTGTTCCTCTAGTGCCATTATTGAGATTCATGTCCAGTCCACAAGTCCTGGCTTCCAACAGCTTGTATGGACCTGCATGTCTGCCAGGATCTCTGCATTGTCACTTGTGTGGAAAGATGTTGGCAGAGGGGCTGGAGAACACAAAAGGTGCAATGAATTCGGGAAACCTCACCCCAAGCTCAAATGGGTTGAGAAACACTGAAATACTTGACTCGTGCTCTTCCTGTATATGGCTTATGGTGTTTTCTTGCACACCGACATAGCTTGAGCAGATAAGGCTGCAGTTGGATGCAACTGGTGATGGGCAGAGTTAGCTCGCTGGTGCTTTTTGTACTGTGTCCAGAAGAAACTCAGCTTATCGTGGCATATAGTACCAATTTTGCTGTAAGGTTAGAAGCTTGGGGTGGGTTGGTTTGTGGTTTAATAGTGCCAGTGAGGAAGCAACTTGTGTTGAGTTTCGTTTAAAGGATTGGGAGCAAGCCATAGGCTTGTGAATTTCCCCTTTTTGGTGGACCAGTTTCATTCTCCATTTGCACATTGTTGTAAGCATAGCTTGCTGTGGTGTCTGAGCAGGGCAAACTGTGGTTAGCATTAACCTCCAAATCATGGTTTTGAGGTGGGCTTGCAAACCATTATCGCTGGATCCAGATGTCTTAGCAAAGTGTGGTTAGAGCCACTGAGAATGGGGTGAGAGTGTGTGTTGCGGGGGTGTTAGTGGGGGGAGGGAGCATGCCAGCCCAAAGATGCTTTCCTGATGGTCTGAATCGAGATTTGTGCGTAAAGGATTCATTTTCAGCTTAATTCCAGCTAAATAACAAGTTTAAAATCTGGTGGTAATAACAGCTATTTTTCAAGTCAAATGAATTGTGCCTTTTGTCTGCTCCTAATAGATGAGCCTTCAAAGACCATTGTTTGAGCCACAATCCTAGTTAATATCCTGCTTTGACAGTCTTCTCTTTATTTTAATCAGCTTAAATACTGAAGCATTAGATATCTTTACAGCCACTATCACCGAAACCTACTTTAGGAGGGGGAGGAAGGATTGCTTAGCATAGCAGAATAACTGTAACCTTGTGTACGTTGTGTTTTGCTGAACAACTGTAACGTTTGAGGGAGATCCTGCCATTTTTCTCTTGGGGTGAGTAAATAGGCTCAGTTGGGAACGTCACACCTCTTGCCTGTGTGTTGTGAAAGGCCCCTGGGATAGGTCCCTGAATAACTGGGACAGCATATACACAGTATATATACTGCTCCAGTTTAGAGTGGTGCAGTCTATAAATTAATAAAGAATAATGACAATGTTTTCTGTCTGCATGGTGCTTGGAGCTTAACCATGGTCCATCAAGTCTCCCGTTTCAATCATAAATCTACTATACGTTTATTTGTTGGTCTTGGGTACGCTGCTATCTCTTGGCCTCCATAGTCCCTGACTTCTTTGCTGGGTATGGGAACCTGCCTTGGGAGTTGGGGAGTCAAACCAAGATGACAGCCAGCACTAGTGCCAATCTAGGGGTCCCTGTGTGCCAGGGTGCACACACATTTTTGGTAGGTGCTCCACACCCACACCACAGGGCTCTGATACGACTTCCAGTTTCTACATGCAAAGCCCTTTGATCACTCTGGAAGTGTTCAATACGTTCTAGGGAGCCCTCTCATTGGATTTATCCTGTGTGATGCTGTGAAGTGAATCTTGAGGCCAAGCTGACATTGAGCAGTTCCAGTAGGCATGCTGGTCCCCCAGCAATTAACATGTCCTTTAACAAAAGATAGGCTCCAACAGAGTGAAAAACACAAAACAGTTCAGACAAAGAGAGAGGCATATCAGTTCTTCTGCAAATGCAGATAAATCCAGTGTCCTGTCCTTGAATGAAACGGCCTTGGGGCAGATATCCCAATTTTTAGTATAATAATTTGCAGCTATGAAAAGCTGCTGCTCGTAAATGCATTGTCTGGTTGATAAGTGCCATTATGAGCATTGAGGCTTGGAAACGGAGGTTCCTAGCTCAAACCAGTGAGTCTGATTGTTGACGGTGCATCGGTCATTCCAACAGCAGTTAGTTACACAGATTACACATGCCGTGGCTTCGAGGGATTTTTTGTTGTATGTTGCTGAAGATAGATGCTTTTGGATGAGTGGTGAGCATGCTTGTTCAAACAATCCTCTTCAGGTTCTCTGTCGCAAATGAAGCAAGGGCCGGTGGCAGCTTGCGCAAAGTAACCACAATGATGATGGATGTGTTAGCAAATGTCTGTAAACAGAGCCGCTCTTCTCTTTGCCGATCTCTTCTTTTTTTAACATCTTGAGGAAACAATCTCCACATTTTTAGAGAAGCCGGAGTTGCTTAAAGAAAAAGCAACAGTTATTTAATACACTCTGTCACTGGAAGTAGGTAGGTGGGCTGTGGTGTGTTTTGTTGGCTTGAACATTTCAATTGCAATGTATCAACCCATTTACCAATTAGGATAGTAGCTGTTGTGAACAAACATTAAAGGTAAAGGGACCCCTGACCATTAGGTCCAGTCGCGGATGACTCTGGGGTTGCAGCGCTCATCTCGCTTTACTGGCCAATGGAGCCGGTGTACAGCTTCCGGGTCATGTGGCCAGCATGACTAAACCGCTTCTGGCGAACCAGAGCAGTGCACGGAAACGCCGTTTACCTTCCCGCCGGAGCAGTACCTATTTATCTACTTGCACTTTGATGTGCTTTTGAACTGCTAGGTTGGCAGAAGCAGGGACCGAGCAACAGGAGCTCACCCCGTTGAGGGGATTTGAACCACCGACCTTCTGATCGGCAAGCCCTAGGCTCTGTGGTTTAACCCACAGCGCCACCCAGCTTCAAATACAGAGACTGCCTGTTGCTTGTCACATCAGCCAACGTTGGCAAAGCACAGGAGCATCGGAAGCTACCTTAAAGCAAGTCAGACTATTTGTGCACCTAGCCCAGAATTACTCTGACAATTTCTCTCTTGGATCTTGGGCAAAGAGGTCTCTCGCGTCGCCTGCCATCTGGCCAAATTTCTGGCATCTCCTGTTAAGAATGAATCTGGGACCTGAAAAACACATTCTTTTCTGATCCCCTTTCAAGTTCAGTCCCTGTTATCTGTGGGTAGGGCTTGCAGCGTCCCCTGTCTGAAGCCCTGGAGATTGACTGCCTGCCTCTGAAGTAGACCAGTGGCTTAGCTCAGTATTGGGCAACTTTTATTGTTCCAGTTGTATTTAAAACTATTCAGAGCCATCACTTAAATGGCTCACAGGACCTGGTAAGCCATCTGCGGAAGGCTTAATCTTATGTGTTGTTTGCAAGAGGGATCTCATGAACTCCCTTCTATCTTGCCGGGCCTCTTCATGCTCTTCCATCTTGCCCTTGTCTCAGCCCTTTCTTCCATGGCTCCCCAGGACCTGCTGGGCATTGTAAGGAAACAGTGGCCACCAAGCAGCCAGTGGGATTCAGCAGCAGTATGGCACTCACCGGGGACGCGGGTGGCGCTGTGGGTTAAAGCCTCAGCGCCTAGGACTTGCCGATCGAAAGGTCGGCGGTTCGAATCCCCGCGGCGGGGTGCGCTCCTGTTGCTCGGTCCCAGCGCCTGCCAACCTAGCAGTTCGAAAGCACCCCCAGGTGCAAGTGGATAAATAGGGACCGCTTACTAGCGGGAAGGTAAACGGCGTTTCCGTGTGCTGCGCTGGCTCGCCAGATGCAGCTTGTCACGCTGGCCATGTGACCCGGAAGTGTCTTCGGACAGCGCTGGCCCCCGGCCTATAGAGTGAGATGGGCGCACAACCCTAGAGTCTGGCAAGACTGGCCCGTACGGGCAGGGGTACCTTTACCTTTACCTTTTTATGGCACTCACCCAGCCAGTACATCAGGATTAATTTATTAAATTTATACATTGATTTTTGGGCAAGATTTGGCTTACGACAGTTAAAATCCAGCAGTCGGGTACAATAGGGAAATGTAGGTAGGTGCGATCTCTCATTTCTGGTCCCTGATAGTTAACATGTTCCAGGTTCCATCTGTTCCTTCCAGAGGAAGGGGACAGAATGTGCGATGGGCTCTGTCTGTTTCTGATAGTGAAGAGATGAATCCGCCAACTTGGATCTTCCTTTTATCTGCAGGCACTTCCGTCCCCCTGGCAATGAAACACTAGTGGAGCAACCATTGTTCACATTTTATAATGGAAACATTCCAAACTAGGTGCTTGGCCTGAATCTTTAGGCAGCCCTCTGACTTAAAAGGAATGTGATGAAATCGTCACAAAAGGTTGTCTCTGGGATGCACCATTTATTTGAGTTTATAGATTTGGCTTAACCCCAGGCAGTTAGCTATATCAGGTAACAACAATTTCTTCCTTTCTTCTTTGTGAAAGGAACAAGTCTCTGAAGGGCCCGCAATCTAAACTTGTACATGTCTCCTTTAGACGCTCCAAATGTCAAAAGCATGAAAAGCGTTGGACTTTGATGGAGTACAAGCTTTGATATCTCTGTTTGGTTTAGGCACAAGAACAGTAGCTCTGCACGTCGTCTTTTTTCAGGTTTTCCCATCTCCCTCTTTTTAATATGCCTGTATCACCCCCTTGATGTGTCAGAACTCCTAGAAGTGAGTAGGCAGGGCTGGTTACGAGGAAGATGATGGATGAAGAATGTTTATTCCTTCCTTGAGCTCAGCAAGCTAAATTTAGTGAAGTTTTTGGAGATAAAGGGAATGCTTCATCTTCTAAGGATGAAGACAGGGGCAGAAGAGGGGTGGAAGCATCCAATTATCACTTAAGAGAAGCATTTTTCCCTAATCTTGATTTATCAAAAACCCAATTTGTTCTGTTTAGATGGTGTGGCTTCCTTTTTAGATTTTCTTCCCTCTCCGCCTTCCTTTTGAATCTGGCCAAGATTGCTTTTATGTTACTGGGAGCTTCTCAGTTTGTGAATATAAAATTAGAACTTAATAACAGCCTCATAAATAGGTTCACACAAGTTATTAGCAAACAAAATTTTACTGGATGGCAATTCAGTTTATGTTACTCATGGCATAGGGTGGAAGGAAAAGAATCTTCTTCTTCTTCCTCTTCTTTTAAAAAAGCCTAACAGCACACGAAGAGGCTGCTGGATCAAGCCAATGGCTCAGCATCCTATTCTCACAATAGCCAGTCAGATGCTTGTGGGAAAACCACAAGGAGGACCTGAGCACAAGAGCACTCTTTTCTCTTGCCATTTCCAGCATTGGTAATTAGAAGCATTACTGCCTTCAACCATGGAGGCAGAGCATAGCATTCATGACTTGTCTTCTCCCATGCACCAGAAAGAGGTCACACGGAGAATGGTGACTTCCATCCCTGAGCTGATACACTAGATCTTGATAGTGTCGTCGTGCTTTCCTCAAGTTTTTATTTCCTAGACTTTCGTTCATCATGGACTGAGCGAGTTTCAGCAGCTCAGCCTCCCCCATTTCATTGCCTTGGAGGTTGTCTGTGGGCTCTGCTGCCTAGCAGGCAGAGGTCAAATGTTGAATGAGGGCAGCAAATGCCACCTGAATAATCATGGCACCATAGGACTGCCATGTTTGTATCTCTTATACCAGACTTTAAAATGTGGCTTTGATTTTATTCCAATAATCTTTTGTGGAGCAGCTTTGAGAGCCTTGGGGGAGCTATATAGAAGCATTCCAAATAAAATCCATACTGGGGTTTTAAAATAACATTGAGCATCTTGCTGGTACAGTAAGGCTTCATTAATGGAATTTTATTTTATCTCGCCCATCATTTAAGAAGCACCTGATAGCATAGTCTTCTCTCTCACAAGCTCAGACACACACAATATTATCCTCACATACCCATTATTGCCTCCAAACAAGACTGTAAGGTCAGTTAAGCTAAGAAAGGGCAAAAGCAAAAGTTGACCCAGCCCTCCCAAACCTCCTCTTCCGTCTCCCCTTAAGATGCAAAGCCTTTCCAAGTAGTTCAGAAAAAACAGGCATAGCTTACTACCTTGTAAATGCCACGTATTCATGTGCACTGTGCAAAGTACTTAATGTGGAACTTTCATTTGGGTTGTCTCTTTATCCTCTGTGTACCCTTGAGAAGTCAGGGTTCCCATATCCCCCTGATTCGATATCTGCCCGTTGGATCTGAATGCCATTTTCTGGGAATCTTGGGTGGAGAGAGAGCTGTGGTGCTTGGGTCTGGCTTACGGGCTTGTTGTGGGCACCTGGTTGGCCACTGTGAGATCAGGATGATGAACTAGGTGGGCCTCTGGCCTAATCAAGAACCAGGCGCTGCTTCTGATAGATGAATTGCTGAGACTAAGCTGGGAGGTGAATGCATATAATTAGCAAAGTCTAGGGAAACTTTTCTCTCTTGGGTCCTTCAGAGCAATTAACATTTAATTGGTACTGCCTGTGAAAGCAAAGGCAGGGGATTCTCAGGCCTTGTAAACAGCCATTTGCCTGCTTCTTAATGGCAGGTGGAAATTTGCCTCCTGGTCCTGACAACTAGGCTGGCAGGCATCTGTGAACCAGAAGAACAGTTAGGAAGCCACCAACATGGCAGCATCCCAGTCGTCGTGCGCCTGTTTTTCATGCGAAAGCTCCCAGTTATCAGTCTCCAGCATCCCCCAGCAGTCAGAGCAAACAGTCCAGGGCTGGAAGGACAAAGCTGGACATAAGGCAGCTTCTTGTGTTTCCTGGTGTGGCTGACTGAGCTCGCTAAAATCTGCTTAACGTCCATGTTGAGACTTGTGCACCAGCTCAGCAAGGCTGAGCAAAGCTGCTGCAGTTTGTAATCTGAAGTGCAAACTTCTGTAAAGTCTTCAGGTCTGTCTCCTGGCTGGGAGGGAGGACAGGCTGAGTGTGATGTGTGTGCTGTCTGAAAAGCCATTTCTGTTTTTGGTCATTCTCTCTCCCTGTCTCGTATTGATCTGGTATAGCTGAGTGCTGCACCCAGTTGCTTTCTGCTCCCAATGAGGTTTTTATCGGCGACGGTGCCAGGCAGTTGCTGTTCCCATCTGCAACCTCATTGATTCCGGGTGTGGAGCAGGCTCTGCTTTGAGCCCAACTGATAAGGCTCCCAGTTTCTTAGCAACCACACATGTCTTGCATGAGCAGAAGCTTGTCCTACTGCAGTAGCAGTGACAATCCTGAATGTCTCCAAATTAGCACCATTTTTTAAAATGAAAAACAAGGTAAGGTGCCTGCTTTTCCCCCACCCACCCCCCTTGAGATCTTTGGTCCACGATTCTTGTGTGAAGTGGGGATTATGGGAGCTCTTTGTACGTTCTCTGCAGCTGAACTATTTCTCTTTCTTTCTTTTAGACTTCGCTCCTTATTTAGTATGGCTGTGCCATGTGTTCTCCTCCTAACTGTTCTTGGGGTGGAAGTAAACAGCAAATCCTCTGACAGTTTGGTATGTATTTCGCAGTGAATTAAAAACCTCTAAAAACAAGGCTAGTTCTAGCCTTTGAGTCCTGTTGCCTATCCAGAATCTGAGAAACACGGTGACCTCTGCTAGTGTGTGAAAACTGTCAAGATCCAAGGATCCCCAGGCATGCACCTCCAGATGATGGAGAAGTCGGGCGCCATCCTGGCACCTGGGCATCATCACTTGGTCACAAGTGGCCAATAGCCAGGTGCAAAATGCGCCCGGCAAATTTTGAACACCCGTCACAGCAAACAACATCTTAGAGCCAGGGTGGGGATATCTGTGACATGCCAGTTTTTGATAGGCCAGAACCCTGTCCTTTGGCAGTGGTCACTGGGACGCATGGGGATTGGAGTCCAACATCTGGAGAGTCAGAGGTTCCCCACCTCTATATTAGAGTAGTCTCTCCTATGTGTAAGTGAAGGAGAAGCCCCTCTTTTAAGAATGCACCTCCCAGGCATGCACTTGTAAATATTAGATCATGCAGGAGGATGCCAGTTCTTTTTAACCAGGTTGGTATGAGCCATTGAAATATGGTTGAAAGCTGGCGAGCATTGCCTAGTAAGTTTCCAGAAGCCAGATGTGAGCTAAGCATGACATCTAGGGTAGGGGAAGCAGGGACTTGGTTTTGTGCATAGCCATCTGTTCACCTGTTCGCAGTGGTGGCTGGTGTCCATCGGGACGAGGAGGGTGTAAGGTAGGGAGCCCAACAGTGGGTGGAGCCAGAACCAGTGACAGGTGCAAATGCAGCCAATGGCAGGCAGAGCTACCTGATTCTGATTTTGACCCCATCCTTCTCCTCCCTGCTGAGTTCTACACAAATAGCATCTGAGACTGAGGAGGATAAAGCTGACTGCCAGGGCCATCCCTGGACTGGCTGATATTAAGAAGGCAGGCAGGTTGTCTGAGGTTGGTGGGGCAGTGCCCCCCGCATTTGTCCTAATGGGCCAGCGTCTACCATCTCTCCTGCCCCATTACTGGTTAGAAACAGCATTAAACTATTCAACATATGTAGATCTCTGCAAATCGGCTGGCTTTGCATGCTTTATGCTAGGGGGAGCGGACTCTCCAGATGTTGTTTGGCTGCAGCTCCTATAATCCCTGGCCTTGGGCCATACTGAGGCTGATGGCAGGTGTAGTCTAGCAACGTGGAGGGCAGCACGTTGACTACCACTGCTTTATACAGTTCTTGCGGTCCAGATGTCCTTATTACAGGATTATTTTAAAATATATATATAGGACAATATTTGCACACTCCTCATTTATAAACTGTGCAAAGTGGGGAATCTTTCTCCTCTGAAACAGAGCAACCTAGCCTGCACATCTGTAAAAGTAATCCATATTATGCTTTCTGTGTGTGCCGTTCTGTGTCCTCCTCCCCTTCTGTCCTTCCACCAGATGGATGAAGCCTGCCCCAATCATTACAGGTTTGATTTACAAAGCCGATCAAGGCTGAGTGATACACTCTTTCCCCCATGTGTGCTTTTAATCTCCTTTACCTGTTTGTTTGCGGGTGACTCATCATATTCATCTTGATTTAGAGCCTCCAGGGAAGAGGAGGGTGGGTTACTTGTACTGTACAGTAACAGAAGAATTCCCTGAGCTGCAAGCTTGTAGTCTAATTTTAGAAAAACCTGCCCTCTTTCGCTGAAGAAAATCCCGTTCCCGGTAAGAGGATAGCCGTTCATAGCAACGCCTCATGATCTCACCAGGTCGTTATCAAGTTGCTTCCAGATACAACTCAAAAAGGGTTGGTTCTAACCTTTTCTGAAAGCCCTAAACTGTCTGGGTCCAGAATACCACCTCCTCCCAGACAAACCTGCCTGGCGTGTTAAGATCTTTTACAAATGCCTTTTTCTATCCAGCCACCCATTTCACCTCTGAAGGTCAGGGTTACCAGAGGTGGGGTCTTGGGAGAGGAACTGCAGCTGAGCAGTTCTTTCCTACAGGAGATCTAAGGTTCATAATCTGCCTTCGCCTATTTAAACCATGCTGGACTCACTGCTAAGCCAGGAGTGTTTTTCATTGAGGTTGTATTTGGGCCTTAAATTATTTTAAAATCTTGATTTAATTGTTGTAGTGGGGTTTGTGGCTTTTTTTAAGTGGAGTATAAATGTGCTAGATTATGAATAGGGACTACTTCCCAAGATGTGCTCTACCTTGACTAAGAACCCAGAACAGATTGTTGTCTCCTCCAGACCAGGAGTTGGGAAGCTGAAGTCCTCGGGTTAAAATGCAGTTCTCTCTGTCTGGCCCTGGAGACGCTCCCAAGCCACGCCTCCTCCTCAGGCCACACCCTCTCTTCCTAGGCCACACCCCTCACTGCTTCTGATCTGTACCCGCCTCAAGTGCTTTTGTGTGGCTAGAATGTGCCCTCGAACTGGGTGATCCCTCTTGCTTGCCTCTTGTTGACCGCTGGAGAGGTGTGGGTGTAGATGGGGGTGGGGATGTTGCCTACTCTACAAGTTTCTCATCCCTTGTTATGCCCATGTTTGCCTCTGGTGCCCACCCACCACTGGTATGCCCCCCTGCCCAAGGTTGCCATTTCACCCGTCTGAAGCAAGAGACATTTGAGATAGCAAATTTTTCATTTGTAATTTTTATCTGTGAAACAGGCTATAGTATTTCCGCAAAGCAGCTTAGTCCCCGCTTAAAATTCAACACACAGTGCCAGTGGCAGGTGCTGCTTCTAAATGAAATTATTATTTATTTAGTCGGCAAATTTCATAGCCTGCTTTTCCGCAATTGTTCTGGCGGCAGGTTACTGTTAAAGCGGGGTTGGGGAAGTACCAATAAAGTTGCAGCGATAGCAATAAAACATTGTCAAGGGAGAGAAGCAAACAAAGAGCTTGGCAATCGGGCAGCACCTTAGTCATAAAAAGGCTTGCCTGAAGAGACCTTGACGGCTCACTTGAAAGGGCCACGTCTCCCGAAGTTGTCTCGCCAAGCTCAGTGGCGGGTTTCTTAGTAATTGGAGTCTCTCATGTCATTGGAAATTTCCTTGGCTCCAGCTCCATAAAGCTACTTTTTAAGAAGCATGCTAATTAATAATTAGCAAGGATCTTCAGTGGTGGAAGCTTCACTTTTCTGAACCCTTCAAGGAACAGTTTTATGGAGAGATCTTAGGCCAGTTTCCTGTCAAATAGCAAAAAGGATACATATGGTTTATAGATACTGTCTGTCATGACTGTCTGGGCGCATCTCTGCATATTCCAGAAAGGAGCAGCTCCCTTGCCAACGTGTGTGTGTGTGAGTGTGCGTCCGTGCAAACATGTGTCCTCCTCCACAACCTCATCCCTTGTTTCAAAATGTCATGCATGTTGTTGACAAGAAATGTATGGCATCCGCCTTCTCGTCGCAGCGTTTTTGCCTGAAGAAGAGCTGGCGTGTTGTTGCTTCCCCCCCCCCCATGCTGTGTTGGCACTTTTGCATGCACCCAATGAACATTGGAAAAGCATAATCTTCCACTCATGCTCTGCTTGCGTGTTCTGAAAGTACGCTGAACCCCTTACTCCTACTTCCTCTGGTTCTCCGCTTGTCTTCAGCTGCCATTTTGGATGGGCCATTTCAGAGCGTGTGGATCCTATTTCTATAGCATGGTTAGCCAGTCAGACCCAGTGGCCCAAGCTGGGAGTTTGTGACACTCTGGCACAGGGTTAGGGTTATGCATAGGAAGCTGCCTTCTACCGAGTCAGATCACTGGACCATCAATCTCAGTACTGCCTGCACTGACTGGCAGCCACTCTCTGTGGCTTCAGGCAGGGAGTCGTTCCCAGCCCTATCTAGAGATGTCGGTTGGGTTCTGTTGGTAGATCTCTGGATAATTTGCAATAGGCCGGCAAAGGGTTTCTGTCTCCCAATTGGTCTAACAATTGGCACAACAAAAGGGGCTTTTCCTTCTCTCCCGCCCCCTTGCCCCCTGCTGAAATGAATGAACCTGGGGACAGGATTACAAAGGGTGGGTTTGTAGCAGGAAAAGGTGTGGTGTGTGTGTACACAGCCTGGATCAGCAACACCTGCAGACCCACAACTTCCTCTGGTGAAGGTGAACAGGACTTGAAAGCAAGGCACACCCATCCTTGAGCATCCACAGATTCTCCTCACCAGTTAGCTGTGACTGCATACAGGAGGAACTGCTTGGTCTTTCCCTGAAAAAGATTCCCACCTCTTCTTCATGTGCATAAATGGTTGTGCAAATCTCTGCTGTGAGAACCCAACTTGGGGAGGGGGTGTTCATTCCAGATGTGAAGATCCGCCCTGTGAGAATGAATCGTTCTTGTTTTCTTTCTTTCCTCCTACTGCTGAATGTTTTTAAAGGCACCCCTTTGGGAAAGGTTGTGCTGTGTACATTTTGCAAGGAATACTAGTCTGTAAGATTTTCCTCCACACACAGTTGTTACTCAACCCCTCCCCCCCTCCAAATCTATGTTATTCATGCTTGTGTGTGGGTTGTGAGGCTCCCCTCTACTTATTAGGCAATGTCATGAAACTGGAGTTCAGCTGAGTTTGCTCTCTTGGTGTAAAAGTGAATGGAATTTTTTACATGAACTGAGAATCTTTATTTTTCTCTCCCCTCTCCCTCTCTAGGAATCGGAGTTAGAATGTTGTATGGATGCAGTGGAGACCAATACCACCTGTCTAGCCGAGAACCAGTGCAGTCCAGGTAAGTTATTGGTGGTTGTTACGCACTAATCCAGTGGTTCCCAAACTCCTTTCCCTACAGGCCACTTGAAAATGTCAGAGGGTCTTGCTGAACCGCTTAATGATTTCTCTTCCCACTTTAGCCATCGTATTGCACTCTGTATGGATTTTAATTGCACTTTTAAGCAGCTGCTTTTGTTTTTCTATATTGTATTCCTCAGGAATTCCTCCTCAGGAATACAATATATAAGAAATAAAAGAAGCAATAAAAAGGAGCATTTGTGGTTCTTCTTTCTACACTTTTATCCCCACAACAGCCCTGTGAGGTAGACTAAGCTAAATGATGGGGATTGGCCCAACATAAACCTAGGTCTTAAACCAGAGACTCCCCAGCCTTAATTGGATAACTTTTGCCCTGTGGTGATGTATGTTAGGGCATCAGGAGACTGCTCCCAGACAAAGCTGCAGTAAAGACCCACATATTTAGTTGCAAGCCTCTTCTATCTAGCCTTGCAGACTCTTCTTCTAGGGTAGGGAAAAGCAGAGTACAAACTGATCCTTTAGGTGCTTGTCTGGCTTAATTATATTAATTCTATATCACAGCAATTATGTCCACATGCTTTTGCGCAACCAACCCTGCGTACAGCCACTTGCCACAGCCCAGAAATACAATTTTCCAAAGAATGAGCTGGTAATTTTTGCTGAGCGTAGCCTTGCATCTTGGGCACGGTAGGGGAGATAAGTGGCAAAGGGACTTCCAGGCAAACGACCAAAGAACGTGTCAGAAAATTCTGGTTGACAAATCAGTGGCCCTTTTTAAAACTAAAAAGTTAATAAATTGCTAGCTCCCCCCTGTCTTGGGTTACATTAATGTTGCAACATAACCTTTGAGGTTTTGTTGTTGAGAGTGATGTATCGAGGAGGGGAGCTGCTGAACAGTTGCCAATAAATTCCAGATTTCGGTTTTTCATATATTTCAAAAGGTTAATCGATCACAATCTTCAGTGCCACTAAAAGAGCTTTGTTGTCATTTTCTCCTTCCTTTTTTTATATTACTGTCAGATAGCTTTGCCCTCCCAGTAGGTCTGTTTTTATGTTTAGATTAAATGTCAGATGTAATTTATCACCAAGGGTATCTAATGTGCCGCTTCCAGCTGAGGGAAGCGGAACAGCCGTGTTTGTTTCCCAATCAGTGCCTCGCTCATCATGTGCTTTATGGAATAATTGATCCCCATCGCTGGCTGCGGAGGGCTGGCCTGGTGAGGCTACTAGGCAGCCGGTTTGGGCTCCTGAGATCAAAGCAGCAGCTCTCCATGGCTGATGCACTCCAACCATTTGTCCAGAAAGGTTGAATGGGGGGGGGGGGAGAGAGATAGCTTTGCCCTCTTCTGTGTTGCATTGCAGAGTGCCACGTTAAAGTAAGGACAGAGCCCCCTGAGGAGCTTACAAGTTATGGGCATAGCTGTCAATGTTTCCCTCTTTTTAAAGGGAAATTCCCTTATTCCGAATAGGATTCCTCGCAAGAAAAGGGAAAAGTTGACAGCTATGGTTATGGGCATAAGAACTCCCCTGCAGGATTTACCGTATTTTTTGCTCTATAAGACTCACTTTTTCCCTCCTAAAAGGTAAGGGGAAATGTGTGTGCATCTTATGGAGCGAATGCAGGCTGCGCAGCTATCCCAGAAGCCAGAACAGCAAGAGGGATTGCTGCTTTCACTGCGCAGCGATCCCTCTTGCTGTTCTGGCTTCTGAGATTCAGAATATATATTTTTTTCTTGTTTTCCTCCTCCAAAAACTAGGTGCATCTTGTGGTCTTGTGCGTCTTATAGAGCGAAATATACGGTAATCAAAGACCCACCCAGACCAGTGCTTTGCCTACATTAGGGCAGTGAGATGCCTCTATGAAGATCACAAGCAGCAGATAAAGGCAGTAAACCTCCCCTCTTTGTTTCTTGCTAACAAGGAATGAATGCTTGGGATGGGTGGAGTTGCTCTAGAACAGGCATGTCCAAAGTGCGTTTTGGGGGTCTAATCTGGTCCTCCAGTTAATTTTACTTTAGGGTAAAATTGTAAAAAAAAGCTCAACAACTTCAATCCCCATGCATCGGCCCTCACGCATGTTCACTTCATCAAATGTGGTCCTCTTTGAAAAAAGTTTGGGCACCCCTGCTCTCGAACTTGGAACTCTCTCCTTTTTACCCAGCATCCGTTCTGACCTGGGGCTTACAGGGCAATAACAGCACACAAATCCATCAGGTTCTGGCAGCTCATGGGGCAAGTCTTCAGCCACTTTCCAAAGATGAATGCAGTTGTTACATTCGCAAGGAGTGTGGTGGACTCACGTGTTTCTCAAAACGAAAGGGGCTTGTGAAGTTTGGAACTTAACTGGTTAAGAAGTTCCCATGATGCCTCAACATTCTGACGTCAGCTTTTAGAAGCTGGGAGGAGCTGGGAGGAGTTTCTGTCTCTTCCTCCTGGGTCTTTGAGGGGGAAAGTCGCAGTTTGGCATGGCTGCAAGGAGCCCAGGAGATCCCTGGGGGAATGTCGGAATAAAGAACTGAAATTGGACAAACCTGGACTCTGTGTGTGTTTGACAAAGGACGTGACAGTTTTTCACCGCTGTGTTTATCTCTGCTAAGGTGTGACTGAGAGCTACCGGACGACGGAGCTGAGTGGCGCAGCTGAGGGAAGCGCGCCGGACCGGGCTGCCATAAATAGCTAATTGAGGACCAATAAATCAATTAGCGGGGTCCCAATATATCTATTGCCACAGGTTATGGGTACTAATTACCGCTTGTAAAACTGTCCCTGGAGCTGCCGGAATGCGTTTGAAGTTCGGCAGGAGATGGTGGTTTTTTTTTGCCTGGTGTCAAGAGGCAAAGAGAGCAGCAAGGAATCGTTTCTCCACGGAAGAAGGGAGAGCCTGAAAAGCTGAAACTGATTGTAAGTACAGCTTGGGGCCCCTTGGGAGAACGGAAGAGGATGGCAGGCTGCCAGGTCTTGGAGGACATTCCATGCTCACTTTAAGAAGTTGGGCAACCTGGCTGCTGATCTGAAGTCTACTGTTCTGGGTGCCAGGAAGCCAGAGGCCGTTTGCCTAGCGCTCCAGGGAGTTTGTGAGGCTGGAGGCGGAAGCAAGGGCTTGGGAGATGGCTGCTTCAGAACAGAAAGGCAAGATGGCGCTGACCACCTTCGTGAGAGCCGGTGCACAGCTGGGAAGGGCTGTGGGCCCCAGAGGGGGGGCGAAGGATTCCAAAGGCAAGTTTAAGAAGCCTGCTGGAATGAGATGGCGGTTCAGAGGGGGCAAAGCTGGCAAGGAGTGCTTTTCCGGAAGAAGGAGAAGGAGGCCAGCTGGGAGGAGCCCAAGGCAGTGTTTTTCCACTGGAGTTCGTCATTGCTACACGTGTAATGCAACGGGACGCTTGCGACGCTGCTGCCCATGGAGAGCGGAGACAGCTGGGCAGGAAGGTCCCAAGGTCAACCAGCTGAGTTCTCATGGGAGTCAGTCTGGGAGAGAAGGCCAGCGTGGGAACGCAAGGGAAGGACGTGTCTCAGACGCTGGGGAGGGTTGTTTCTTATCACTGCTTCTATGGCAACTGTGAAGAACAACTCCAGCCAGGACACGGTGACACGCTGGGTGTTTTGGATTCTGCTATCAGGCAGCACCTGATAGGCAAGCCTGCAGGCAAAATGCGGAACTGCAGGGCTGTTTCAACAGGATTGACTGTTATGTTCGCAGACGGAGCACACAAAAAAAACAGTCTGTGGTGTGGCTAACGTGTTTTTCTCTCCTTTACAGGAGGAGCAAGAGGTCTGCGTTGTGCCGGGACTGAATAGTTGTCGGTTATCTGTATCTGCTCTAATGAAGCAGGGGTTCAAAAATGTGCTTTGAAAATGATACCTGTTCCATTTTCAGAGGGGGGCGACAACGGGTCAACATGGCGAAGAGCAAGGATAATTTCTTTGTTCTGGAGTCACCTCTGGAGGGTGGTGGGAATGCTGGAAAAGCACAGGTGCAGTGTGCTAAGGTTCCCAGTGATGTGCAAAAGTTGCACAGGTGCACAAAAGGGTGTAAACTCCGGAAATGTGGGAGGTCCCTAGGGTGCAGGGCATGCAAAGGTGCAAAGGTACTTGGTTTTCCCGGGTTTTGGGAGGGTAGCCAAAGAAGCCCTTTGAGCTTGTTCACACAGATCTGTCAGGACCCATGAGGTGTGAGAGTCTGGGTGGGGCCAGGTATGTGCTATCGCTGACAGATGGCCACAGCCAGGTTGGCTGGTGTCTCTCTCTCAAATCACAGGGGGAGGCGGCGCAACTGATCAAGGATTGGGTTGCGGAGGTGGAACTAAGGTTTTCCACCAAGGTGCAAGGGTTCAAGAGCGACCGAGGGTCACAGTTTACTGGGTCTGCTCTGGAGGAATTTTTCAAGGAAAAGGGAATACGTCACCAGGTGACGGGTGCAAAGTCTTCTCAAGGGAGAAGGGAGGCTGTGGCTGAATCCGGTGATGGGGATCAGGTCCAGAATCAGGGTTCAAAACCCGGTGATGGGGACCAAGTCCAGGATCAGGGTTCAGGGCAGGTTTGGGCATCTCCAAGGGTTGTTAAAGGAGTGTCCAGGTGTGAGGCTTCATCTCCGGTAAGCGTAATGGAGAAAGCTCACAGAAGGGTTGTCAAGTCAGAGGGGGAAGAGTCTGACGGAAAAGACAAAACTGCTGGCCCTAATGGGTCAGTAGGGTATCAGGTCACAGGTGCGTGGAAAAGTGTCGCACAGTGTGATTCTGGGAATGTTGAAGGGGTTCAACAGGTGCCTGGGAAAGATGCCGGGAAGTGGCACAAGGCAAAGGGCAAGGTGTTGAACTCAGAAGGTCTTGTCAGAATGGTTTCAGCAAGAGGGGGTGTGAAGTTTGGAACTTAACTGGTTAAGAAGTTCCCATGATGCCTCAACATTCTGACGTCAGCTTTTAGAAGCTGGGAGGAGCTGGGAGGAGTTTCTGTCTCTTCCTCCTGGGTCTTTGAGGGGGAAAGTCGCAGTTTGGCATGGCTGCAAGGAGCCCAGGAGATCCCTGGGGGAATGTCGGAATAAAGAACTGAAATTGGACAAACCTGGACTCTGTGTGTGTTTGACAAAGGACGTGACAGTTTTTCACCGCTGTGTTTATCTCTGCTAAGGTGTGACTGAGAGCTACCGGACGACGGAGCTGAGTGGCGCAGCTGAGGGAAGCGCGCCGGACCGGGCTGCCATAAATAGCTAATTGAGGACCAATAAATCAATTAGCGGGGTCCCAATATATCTATTGCCACATTCTCCACCCTGCTTTTGCTGCCTGCCTCATCAGCAGTGAAGGCGGAGACATTAGGGCAATTGGCATTGCCCCATCAACCTCAGCCAAACCCCGCCTGCTTGCCCATTTTTTACAACTGGTGAGGGACGGATTCTGTCCGTGCTTGGCTCTGCCTCCAGCTCCTGCTGACACCCCTGCTTTCTGCACAACGGGCACCAACAACCACAGCTAACTGCTGTGTTTTGCAGGGAAAGAACCTGCCGTAGGTGAAAATTTGAAAACATTGCCGGGTGCGCCTAAACCTCTCTCCATCCCCTGGGTGCTCACGAAACTATTTGAATTCTGTCGCTCAGACCTCATGCAAGTGTCCCAGGCGCTATTGCAAGGAGCTGTGAGGAAATGGGCCTTTGGGGCAGTCAGACGAATGAAGTGGGTTCCATCCGATGCTTGTTTCTGCATGAAAGGTACTTCTGAGACTTCTTCTTTTTTTACTCTTCTCATTCTTCCTTCATCCTTTTGTTCCCCACCCCCTCGCATGCAGGCTGCTACAGGCGGTGGAATGAAGATGGCAGCAGCAGCTGCATCAAATGTGATAACGAAACTGTTGCTGCCACGCCGGCGTACAACCTGACTGACTGCCGAAACAGTAAGCCAGCTGTGCAGCGTGCTCTTCCCCGATTTGAGCCTTTATAGGAAAGGCCTTCATTCATGCTTCCCTTACTTTAGACTTCTAAGTTTGGAGAAAAGGTGCAGAACAGGTGACACAGCAGAGGTGTATGAAGTCATGTGTCGCATGCAGAAAGTGGATAGGAAGACTTTCCCTCCCTCTCCCATAACACGGGAACTTGGGGGCATCCAGTGAAGCTTGGGAGATTTGGCACAGGCAAAAGAAAACACTTCTTCACACAGCACATGGTTAAACTGTGGAACTCCCTCCCACTGGAGGCAGTGATGGCAGCCAACGTGGATGGCTTTAAAAGAGGATTGGACAGATCAATGGAGGATAAGGCTTATCACCGCGATGGCTGTGTTCTACCTCCACAGCCAGAGGCGGTATTCCTCTGAAGACTGTTTGCTGGGAATTGCAAGAGTGGAGAGAGCTGTTTCACTCAAGCCCTGCCTACAGGCTTCCCAGTGGTTTGCCGCTGTGAGAACAGAATGCTGGATCCTGATGGGCCTTTAGGCTGATCCAGCTCCAAGGCTCTTCTTAAATTCCTTCTCAAGCATCCTGTTGATGCCCTTATTCTCTAGATTGCTTCCTCCCAACCATCCAACAGAGGTCACTACAGAGCACTTTTAGGCTTACTTTCCTGAGATACAGTTGTTCAAAGTTGTAATCATTCTTCTATTAGCCATGCTGCATATTTCCTATAGTGCCATCCATGCACATGGTGCATTACAAAGAGCAGGAGTAACAGATGCTTGGGGGTGTATCCAGAGTCTCTTACTGAGTAGGCCCATTGAAATTAGTGAAATGACCATGAGCTGGGAAGCCTCTCAAGTTTATATCCTATCTTATCCCTAGACGGCCTTAAAACAGACAAAGCTTAGCTTCGACCCTCTTTTTCCCACTTCACGTTAGCCGCAGGGGGAAATTACTGGCTGCTTTACACTGGGAGACAATGGGAGGTGCTCCCAAATGTTCCAAAGTGACATAGAGAGAGAATTGCAAAAGTAAGACCGGTATGTGCTGTGAATACCAAATCAACACTAGTCATGGGGAGGGGGGAGGGAATGTGTTTAGTAAATAGCAGTCCAGTGGCTCCTTAGTAGAGCATCACCTGCTTTGCATGTCGGAGGTTCCAGGTTCCGTCCCTGAATTATCCAAATACGGTTGGATATCTTGGAGAGTGGCTGTCAGTCAGTGTAGACAATACTGAGTTGGATGGACCAATGGTTTAAGGCAGCTTCCTTTGTATCTTTCAAGGAGGGGAGTCTTGGCCTGTTGCATTATACGTAAGCACAAAACCTAAAGCAGACGGAAGGGCGGTGTGTGTGTGTGTGTGTGTAATAGGTAAACCACTTCTGACTTGAACCTAATGTGAATTAGGTAACGCTTTTTGCTCCTCTCCCCCACTGGTTCCCTTGTAGATGGTGGCAGAGGAATGAATTCTCAGATGAATCTAACTACCGTAACCCCAGTTACTCTGGGTGTAGGTGAGTAATTCTGGGAAGTGGGCTGCATATACTGAAGGGGGTTGTATCAGAAAGGGCTGCTGACGCCCCAGTGTTTGTTCAGGTAGCTATGGCCTTCAACCATCCGCAAGGCTACTTCCATTTTGCCCCACACCTTCGCACCATTTGAGCCAGATCAGGGGCCTCAATTGCTCTGTTTGTGAATTCTCCCTTCTGTTAATACTTCTGTTGCTTTAAGGCACTCATACCCACCTCCCATCCCACCTCGGGGAGATTTTCTCCCAGTTTGCTTCTGGAAAAGGAAATGGGATATAGCACCCTTAAACAGACAAATTTGGAAATGAACAAACCTCCGGAGTCCAGACTGCATCCATCATCTCTGACACTTCTTTTTTTTTTTAACCATTAAAGATGAAATTGCTCCTCTTCTAACAAAAGTATGTGTCCTGCTGTTGGAAACCAGTTGCTGCCACCCCCTCAAAAAAGATTGTGTCTGACACATAATTTCATTGTGTATATTTGTTGATTTTACATGGTTTTATAATCTTATTATGCCTTTTTAAAGTCTGCTTTAATTGCTTGTTTTTAATGAACACATTGCACCGTTTTATGGAAAATGGCTTATTTATGTGTGTGTTTGTTTTTGTTTGATGGAGTGACATATACATTTTTTCTGAATAAATAGTGACAGTTGCAGGGACCCAGTTTTGCCTGTGACGATGCTAGGAGGCCTGTTCAGCCTCTCTCCTGTCTCTCCCTCACAGGGAGCCCAGAAGTAGCTGCTTCTCTTATCTTTGGGACGTTTGTCATCAGCCTCTTCCTCATACTGTGCGTTGCTTCGTTCTTCTACCTCAAACGTGCCAACAAACTTCCAAATCTCTTCTACAGAAGGAGCAAAGGTATGCTGCTTCTGTCGCTTCCATCTTTAGCCATTTTTTTGGGGGGGGGGTTGGATGCAGATCAGCCTGTTGGCACGTCCCATCTTTCTTCCATCATGGAACTCAGGATGGCTTATGTGGGTCACCCAGGAGGCATTATGTGGGTCTCCCACCTAGGCATTAACCAGACCCAGGCCTGGTTAACTCTCAGCAAGATGCAGTGCCATGTGTCCTCAATCCATGCCCTAGGATAAGTCTTTCCCCAACCTAGTATCCTCCAGATGTAGTTGAAGTGCAGCTTCCATCATCCCTGGCCATTGCCCATCCTGCCCGAGACCGATGGAAGTTGCATTTCAGTATACACTTCAGTACAGCAAAGGAGGCTCAGCTCTCAAGTTAGACTGTTCCACTGCCAAGCAGTTCTTAGTGTTGAGACATTTAGCCGAAGTCTACTTCCTTGCAAACTCCCACCCTTCACTTCTAGCTCTGCCATCTGGAACAAGAGAGAGCAAGTTTTGTAGCAGTGAGTTCCATGAGTTAAATACACAGAAGCAACACTTCCTTGTTCCAGTCTTTGGGGATTTGAGCTGACCAGAAGTACTTCCAGGTCATTTTGAAACAAGCATCCAGCATAGGGCAGCTTTGTGTGTACAATTCCTGCAACTGACATTGGACCAATTAGATCACTAATACTACTACTCTCTCTTTTCTAACCCTTCCTCTTTAGGGTCTGTTGTACAGTCTGCTGAATCAGTAAGTAAAACTCCAGCCTTTATAATTAATCTTGCTTAACAGGAGTAGCAATAAGTCTGGGTTTCTGGAGACAGGCTTCAGGCTCCATAAAAGCTCTGTTTAAGAGCACCGAAACTAACAACAGTTGATCGCTTCTGTTGAAACCATTCCCAGTTCATCTGTTTTGCGGTGGTGGGTTACTGCTTCAGTCTGATGACTGAATTGTAGCAGAACTGTGTTTCAGCTCTCAAATTTGTGCTTGGTGTGGGGCAGTTCCAAGAATGCAGTTTCACTGAAATTGGGGGAAGTTAATGCAGCTTTGGGGAGGACTGTACCACCTTAGAGGTGTGCACATATATGCGTGTAGAATCGGCTCTCAGATACACTGGAAAGTTTGGAGGAAGTCATATGAAACTTAGAAGAAAGTTCACTACCCCGAAACTTCTGAGATACCCTAATCTTCATTATTATCTTTTAAGGCATTCTTCTCTTTTCAGGCATCAATGTTATCTCCACCGTCCTCAGGTAAGGATTCCACCCCCCACCCCATCCCTTTGGTTTCTGCTAAAAGTCCCTTTTGTCAAGTGGCGGCAAGGAAAAGGAAAACTGAGAGCCCTTGCCTGGAAACTTTATTTTTAAACAGATATACGGCCTCCCCCTTTTAGAGTGCCATTTTTGTTTGCATCTTGATTTGTGGAGAGTTCCTTACAATAATCGCCTAAAAACCAAAACCTTTCTCGATGGCACCTTGCGGCATTAACACTGCTAATCAGGCCCCTCTCCGGTCATAAATGCAAAGCTTATATTGCCTCGTGAAAAGGTTCTTTCCCCCCGCTTTAATAGCATATTTGGTACTTAAGGGGGGTGTGCTTTAAAAGTAGATGGATTTCAGGCAGCGAGGGGTTTTATGGGCGCTTGAGAGAGAATTACTGAGCTGGTCTGGGCTTCTCGCAGCTCAGACTGTCTCCCAGGTTCCCAAGTGGCTCATTCTTAGTCTCTGTGGATTGAAATGTGTCGTACAGCTCAGAATAGATGACAGATGGAACACAAAAAATATAGGGGGTGGTTTGAGTTCTTCCCACCCCGCCCACCCATGATTTCTTTTCTTCTGCAAAATAATTATAAAAAGCATCTGATGCTGGAAACCATTCCTATTCCCTAGAAGTGCATGTAGTCTAATTGGAATATATTTCTTCTTTAAAGCTTGTTCGTACAGGAAGCCCTTGCACATAATGATTTTTCTAAAACAAAAAAGTGTGTGTGTTTTATTTTTCCATTTATATCCCACCTTTTCTCCTAAGCTGCTCACTGTCTGGCATACATGGTTCTCCCTCTCTTCCAGTTTATCCTCACAGGTTAGGCTGAGAGACAGGGACTGTTTTGTGGCAGTTTTGAACTGGGGATTTGACCCCTAGTCTGACACTCTTAACTGCTATACCACCCTGGCTTTCAGAGTTTTTTTGGGGGGTGGCTCTTAATCCAGAAATCCTTTCTCTGCCCCCTACCTTTTATATTTTGGGTCAGCGCTTTCTTGTGATGCAGTAATCACAAAATCAAAAAAAAGGTGTAGGTGAGTCAGATATTTGGCAATGGAAGCCAATTGTCTTTTCAGTGCCTGCTTGAAGGGCTACTTCATCCAACAAATGCTTTTTGGGGAGATCTTTCCCAGTCTGCCTCTGTATTGGAATTTGTTTTTCAGATGTGTTAATTGTTTTTATCGAGAGCGACAGTCAGTGTAGACCCTACTGAGCCAGATGGACGAATTTGACTGGACACCGTACACTTCCTATGTTCCTAGCAAGCACAGCCAGATATGGATGATGGGAGTTGTAGTCTTTCACCCTCTGGTGGGCTACGGGTTCTCCCATCTTCTCTAGAAAAACCCGGTGCTGACCCAGGGATCTTAAATAACTTCCAGCCACAAGCGAAGTGACCTAGTTCTCCCCCTCTCAAAAATTGGGGTGCAAGAAAAAATTGGGGTGCAAGGAAGCCAAAGCAACATCTAAAGCTAATCCCTTCCCCAATTTCCTATCTTAAGCAGTTAAGATAATAGCGTCTCCTTTCTACTTCCCTTTTCTGCAGTCCGCAAACCCCGCTACGTCAGAAGAGATAGGTCACTGATGACATCCGGTGCCAGCACAACTATTTCTGCAGAGACCAGAGTCAGCAATGTGTAGCAGCCAGTCTTTGGAGCCCTGAGGAATTGTAAATACTGGCGTGGGCGGCACGGTGCCCATGCACCCGGTTGCTAGCAAAAGTGCCAGGAAAACAGCTGAGAAAGTGGCCGGCTGGGAAGAGGGAAAAGATGCCAGCAGCTTTGCATCCAACGGGCTTGTGCCAATGAAGCATGGAACGAAGACTCACGATCAGAGGAGTTCCGGAGAGGGGAGCCAGTTCAGTTAACTGCTCTCAGGCAGGCTGCCAATTCTGTTTTCTTTCCTGGATCGTAGCGAAAGACTCTCCGCTCCCCTTTTGGGACGCTGCGTGCTCACTGCACAGCCGCTCCAGCTCCACCATCGTCTCTCTGACTGTCAGGATTTGGAGGTCTGGTTGGCAGCCGAACTCCTGCACTGCTGGGCCATTTCTTTTTGAGGAGGTGAACTGGCTTGCGGTGCCCGCTGCTCAGTGCGAAACACAAAAGTGCCATGTTTTTTTAATGCCGGTGGGAAGCGTTTGGCATCCCTTAATGCAAAATTTTGCAGCATGCCTTCAGGTTCTGAGATGCGAGCTGGGCTGCTAGCCAGGAACTGCTCTTCCAGCGCACCATGCAAGTCGCTTTCTCTCTTTTTAAACAAGTGGGTTTTGAACGAGGCCTTAAGCTTATTGCAGTGTTGTCATCGCCGAGCCACTGAAATATTTTATTTTCTTCTCCCGCTTCCTCTGTATTTCATGATGGTGGGCAGTAGAATTTCCTTCCAGGTTTATCCGCTGAGCACACCCACCTCTAGGAGGCTCTGCTGGTTTTTTGATGTGTGTGCTTGACAGCGCACGGAGGCAAGAGTGGCCAAACAAACCATTGTGAGCAAGAAACACACTCAGTGGCCTCTCATCTCCAAATGTTTGGAACAGGAGAGGTGGGAATTTGCAAATACTGCAATAGTTGATCCATTCGTTTTGTATTTTTGCACTCTGTTTTCCTACTCCTCAAGCTCTGCATCCATCGCGGGGAACCTGCAGCCCTCCAGACTGGTAGACTACAATTCCTATCGTCTCTGATGGTTGGTTGTGTGTCCTAGGGCTGGCGAGGGCTGGGAACATCCAGCAACATCTGAAAGGCCACAGGTTCCCCACCCCGGCTTTCTGTATCCTTTATATCAGCAGTAGTGAAGCTGGTGCTCTCCAGCTTTGATGGCACTACAAACCCCATCATTACTGGCTCTTGGCCGTCCTGCTGGGACTGATGGCGGTTGTAGTTAAGCAACATCCGGAGAGCACCACAATGGCTTCCCCTGTTTTAGATGATGCCTGGTACCTTTTACAGTACCGTTCAGTGGTGGAGACGCAGTGTCAACTGTGCCTCCATGTTTCTTGTCTCCCTAAGAGCCAGAAAACCTGCTCCCCACCTCTGGCGTAGATTTCACAACGCAGGTGCATTTTTTGACCCTCACAGACTAAAGGGTCCTTCCTGCCTGTCCAAGGAGGATACAGGATGCGGTCAGGATAAGTGCAGAAATATCTCACGGCAGGGGCACTTTAATCTCTTTGGGTTGTATCCTACTCAGAGTAGACCCATTGAAATTAACCTGAGCCTTGCTCCTTCATATCAGTGGGCCCACTCTGAGTAGGACATCACTGGCTGCAACCCTCTCATTTATTTAATGAGCTAAGATGTAGCTTTGAAATGGTCCTTCCTAAGCTTGGAGCATCCTCATTTTCTTCCGTTTATGCGTTTTTAAACAATGCTTTTGAGCCTCGTCAGGATGAAAGCAGGGAGGGGGGAGAGACATCCTCACACCTCCCTGAGTTTTTAGATTGCTACAAATCCAATGTAGAACCACCCAAGGAGGTATCTCTGACTTGGTCTTCACAGAAGACTCTGCAGTCCACAACCTTCCTCCAAAGGCAAATGGTTTATTTCTGTATGGGGAGTCCTCAACCTTCACTTGCTTATATTTATATATTTTATTTAAATGCAGGTGCCATTTCTTGAGATCAGAATCCTGAGGGGTTTTTGTATATTAGCTTCTCTTCTTGTCCCCCCGCCTTTTACAATCTCTCAGATTCCCCGCAAGTGAAAACACGACTGGGAAGAAACCAGCGGAGATTCCAAAACTACTTCTTTTTCCCCCCTGGGTGGACATATTACTATGCAATGATGCCATGCAAGGAAACAGCCTCCCCTTGCTCGGATGCAATCTCCCTTTTTGTAAAGTCAGTACGCTCCCCTTCCTTGTGCATTTAGGTTGGTGGTGCTGCCCTTTCAGCCCAGACAAAAGTCCTTCTTTCTGCTAGGCTGCCTGATGCCCTGCCTTGTCCCCAAAGCACATGCCTCTACTTTCTAATAGATGGTTGAAGTCACTCTGATTGTGTGTGTGTGTGTGTGTGATCACACCGTTCAATGCAGGGAAATCTGTTCTTACTTGCCAGTGTAGTTGTGGGGGGGGGGGGTTGTATCTCCTGTTGTGCCATTCTAGTGGAAAAGAGGCAAGTGTGGGCTGCTTTATTATTATTTTTTTACTCCCACTGTTGTGTCAGATGCAAACTTGTCTTTGTGTACATCTCTCCCCACTCCCTTACTTTTCCCTTTCACTGGCTTTAATAAAAGCACACAAAGTCCTGAGTTCGGCGTATTAATTTTTCAAGCTGGCTGGTTTGGGCACTTGCCCCTAGTTTTGGAAACGAGGTGCTAGGAGAGGTGGGCATCGTGGGGACAAATTACCATTCCTATGGCAAATGGGGATTCGATTTTCGACGTCTCTGTCAAGCTTATGCATGCAGATTCTGTCTTCATTCCCATCTTGCTCCTTGATCTTGACAATCAGCAAGTTGGTGGGGTGTTCCCCCCCCCCCCCGATTATATTAAAAAAACAATGTGCATAATATATTCTCATGCCTATACTATACATATTTAAACTGCAGGCTTCCTAAAGTAACCAGCACAACCATGAATTATTTTTAACTGCATAAAAATACTTTCTGTATTAATGCGACCATATAAGGGTTGTAGCCCGTGCAAGTCCTACTCAAGAGTAGACTCGTTGAAGTTAATGCAAGTGACTGCATTAATTTCTGTGGGTCTGCTCTTAATAGGACTTGGTTGAATGTATCCTGTTGCACTATGTGGTGCTTGTATATTATATTTAGATAGAAGACTCTTTTGCATATGCTTAGGCGGGGTGCGCTCCCGTTGTTCGGTCCCAGCGCCTGCCAACCTAGCAGTTCGAAAGCACCCCCGAGTGCAAGTAGATAAATAGGGACCGCTTACTAGCGGGAAGGTAAACGGTGTTTCCGTGTGCGGCTCTGGCTTGCCAGAGCAGCGATGTCACGCTGGCCACGTGACCCGGAAGTGTCTGCGGACAGCGCTGGCCCCCGGCCTATTGAGTGAGATGAGCGCACAACCCTAGAGTCTGTCAAGACTGGCCCGTACGGGCAGGGGTACCTTTACCTTTACCTTTTAGGCTTTCTTTAAAGATCTGCTTCAATAGCTTGGCCCAGTGGTCAGTACGAGAAGCGGTTCCCTGCAAAGCTTGATCCGGTCAGATCAGTTAAATCCCATGTATATATCCATTTAAAACAGATTACTTCTCCCACCTCAGTGGTGAATGAAAGTTCCCTGCATTGTATCGAGGATAGTATACAGCAGGGCTCATCTAAACTTAGTCCCTGTGGTGTAGTGGTTAGAGTCCTGGATTAGGGCCTGGGAGACCAGGGTTCAAACCCCCATTCAGCCATAAACCAGAAGCTTTCTGAACCAGAAGCTTTCTTATTACGGTAGGTATTATAGGACAGGAATTGCCAAAACAACAGAAGAAGCTTTTCATGTATGCTACAACAGCTGCTAGGACTCTGTTAGCCCAAAAATGGAAAGACGACAAGATACTAACGAACGAAGAATGGCAAGTTAAACTTATGGAATATGCAGAAATTGCAAAACTTACAGGTAGACTTAGGGATAAAGACAACAGAGACTTTTAAAAAGACTGGGAATATGTTGTATTTACAGAAATATTGTAATGAAATGGACTCGCTAGCATGGTTTGAGTAAACACAAGAAAGCATGAGCAAAAGTCAAGAAACAATAACATGGAAATTAACTAAATATAAGAGGTAATTTGAAGAAAATTTGAGATGAAGAATATAAGAGCACTTAATTAAAAGATGGAAAATAAGACAAAAATTTAACAGAAGCAGCAAATAGTTAATGAACCAGAAGTTGGGGGAAGTCATGGGGTGGGGGGAGTTTTGTTTTATTGCATTTCTTTTATATGATAAAGGTGTTGAATATCAAATTGTAAGCTTAATAAAAAAATTATGTTTTTAAAAAATCCCCACTCAGCCATAAACCTCACTATGACCTCGTTGCCTCTCAGCCTAACCTCTATCCCACAGAGGAGTTGTGGGGATTAAATGGAGAGGAAGAGAAGTGCGTACGCCACTCTCCGCTCCTTGGGATATGGATGTGGTAATAATAAATAAACTATTGGAAGTTCTTTAGCAAAAGGGGGTGATCCAATATAGCAGCTGTCTGTAGGCAAACATGAGGCCTACAGACTTGAGGCTGAAGTGCAGAGGTGAGGTGTGTACCAGATCTTGCCAGACTTCTTTCTCATGGCAGTTTTTCTATGCTACATGCCTGGGGCCACATCCGCACCATGCATTTAAAGTGCCATGATAACACTTTAAGCTTTCGTGGCTTTCGCCCAAAGAATCCTGGAAACTGTAGTTTGCTGTAAAGTTGCAAAGAGACCCCTGTTCCTCTCACAAAGGTATAATTCCCAGAATGGTTTAATCGTCAGTCCCTCTTCCCAGGGAACTCCTCCAGGAATTGTAGCTTTGTGGGGGGATGAGGGGGGGTCCCCTAACAGCTCCCAGCACCCTTAACCAGCTGGGCCTTTCCCCTGAACCTCTTTCCATCCATCAATAACTGCCTTATCCTATGTCATTTTGTGGCATCACAGGCAGTCCAATGCCAGTGGCAACAACTGAGGAACCAGTGTCTTCCGACCTCACGGTTGTGGGTGCACCTCAGCAAGTTGACTTAATTGTGTGTTTATTATGAATAAATGATCATAGCCCACTCTTCATCTGTACTGCTAATGGGTGGGGAAACATCATAAAACTGGTGCTGGGGTTTTGGGGGTTTTTTGGAACAAGGGCTGCATTCCAAACCTTCCAGGGACTCTATTCCAGTGCTGGGAAAGGTCAGAGGCATAGGGAAGTAGAGCAATGAATGTGACTCTTCCCTTTGCGCCATCTGTGCAAAAGTCTTAAAAGAGTTTTTTTTTTTTACGCCCCCCCAATCTCTCAATCCAGTTAAACAGGAAAGATAACCACAGTTCAAGGAAACTTTCCAACCAGGCAAAATTTCCCAGAGTTCCCTGGGAAGAGGGGACTGAACCATTCTGGAGAATTGTACTTCTGTGAAGGAAATTGAGGCGGGGGGGTGGCAGTTTCCTAACAACTCTCAGCACCCTTAATAAACTACATCTCCCAGGATTTGAGGTGGGGAGCTATGACTGCTTAAAGTGGCATGATACTGCTTTTAAAAGTATGGTGTGAATGTGACCTTAAAGTCAGTTCCTGGCTCTAGTAGTGGAAGTTGTGGTCCTTGTGATGTCATGTGCCCTCCTGCCCTCTAGAGGGAGCATTGTCACTGTGGTTAGCTACCTTAGAAAGGACAACCATTCATTTCCAGAGTAGAAAGATCGCATCAAATGAGCCCAGCAGGATCTATCACTCTTTGCACAACACCCAACCAGCCGATTGATTGATTGATTGATTGATTGATTGATTGATTATTTAATTTCTATATCGCTTAATATATGAAAGATATCTCTAAGAAAATGAAGCAAAAACAGACAGCTTAAACAAAATATAACAAAAATACACAGTTACATATGTGCCCCTGGGGCAATTTCCAAGAGGACACAGCTCTCTCTTGCTCATGGTCTTCAGCAAATGGTAATTCAGAGTCACTTTGGAAAGAAAAGAAGCATTCTTGGAACTCTCTTTGCTGGAGGTGAGGGGGGGATGTTAATGCTTTTACTGGCTCCCTTATTGGCGTCTGCGGGAGAAAATGAAGAGGCTGTCATCCTAACACTTCTAGTTTGTTCATAAAATATTCACAGCGGTGTAGGGAAAGTTGAATGAGCCACACACAGGCAGAAAAAGAAAAACTTGACACACGGTCAAAGCAGCTTGATTTACACAATGGTTAAAATCAATTTTGGGGTTTTTTAAAAACCACCAAAGGTAGCGGGAGAACAGCGTGGTGTTGAAAACATCTACTTGAGTGCCAAAAAAACCCCACACCACCCTTTCTTTCTTTTCACCCTGTAAGGTCTGTCTTGCTGTAAAATATTCGCCGAAAAGCTTTTGAGGGGTGTGTGTGGCCCACTGTGAAAACTGCACTAAGCTGTGTTGTCAAAGCAAGGAGATGATCATGTACTATTCAAAGTGAAGTGATATCGGGGGAAAGAAGAATGAAGAGTGGGGGGGGAGAGAAATCATTTTAAAAAGCACTTGAAGGCAAATTTGTCAGTTAACCAGCCCCTGACCGAAACAGAATGACCTTCGTCAAGATGACAGGCGCGAAGTCCCAGCTGTTAGGTGTCTGCTTGAAAGAACAGGAATCAAACAACGAGGGTAAGATGTGGGTGACAGCACCCACGGCGTATTCTGCATACCTGAAACAAGTTGTCCCCCCCCCCACTCCCCTGCCCCCAATACCATCCCACTAAGAAGGGAAAAAACAGCTGTGACATGAGCCGCCGTTGCATGCCTCAAAGAGAAAGCGACAGGCAAAATGACTTTAAAAACAATAAGTTGTAAAGGCGCTGTGCGTGCCGGAAGGCTGATGCCCAATTAGGCTTTCTTCAGAATTTCTCCTGCCAGCAACCTGACACTCAGGCTGAAGCAAAACGCAAAGGGGGGGGGCAGCAGCAGCAGCGGCCTGTGGATCAAATAACCAGCAACATCTGTGCTGCTTTGCAGCAGGAGTTTCTCGCGAGCGACTCAAGAACAAAATGCCACGGTTATTGTCGGGAGGAGAAACGTCCTCCTTAAAAAGAACACACTGCACCAATACTTTTTGCCTTGAGGGGATTCAGCTGAAACACTGACTGGTGTTTTCACGCAGCATACAGAACTGACCGTTTAAAAAAAGGGGGGAAATATAGTGGTACCTCAGGTTACATACGCTTCAGGTTACATACGCTTCAGGTTTTACACACTCCACTAACCCAGAAATAGTGCTTCAGGTTAAGAACTTTGCTTCAGGATGAGAACAGAAATCTTGCTCCGGCGGCGCAGTGGCAGCAGGAGGCCCCATTAGCTAAAGCTTCAGGTTAAGAACAGTTTCAGGTTAAGAACGGACCTCCAGAACGAATTAAGTACTTAACCCGAGGTACCACTGTACTGAGTCAGGCTACTGGTCCACATAGCTCAATAATTTTCCACGACGTGGGTTGCCAATGTGGTGCCCGTGGGCTCTCCTGTGCCCACGAGCCCCTTCCCAGGTGCCCACAGTCTTCTCTCCCACCCTACTGAAGTCAGGCATTCTATGGCGGCATTCCCATGGCAGTTTATTCCATTTTCACATTTCCCCATTAGTTCCGCATTACATTTCAGCTTCCACAAGATGTAAAAGCCACTTTTGGACCAATGGTGAAAAATACAGCGCTCATTCAGCACTCATTTCCATATTAGCTGCAAAGCACTTCTATCCGCACAACTCATAATTACCGTATTTTTTGCTCTATAGGACGCACCCAACCATAGGACGCACCTTGTTTTAGAGGGGGAGAACAAGAAAAATAAATTCTCCCCTTCTGCTCAGCGCCCCTTCAGCAAAGCGGCAGGAGAAACGGAGTGCTCCCTTTGCGCTTCGGAGGCTTCGTGTTGCTATCGCTGAAGCCAAGGAGCCTGCATTCACTCCATAGGACGCACACACATTTCCCCTTAATTTTTGGAGGAGAAAAAGTGCGTCTTATAGAGCAAAAAATACGGTAGCTGACTGAATTTTGTAGCCAAAGAGTTGCCTAAGTCTTCCTGCCTGTTGCGAGATGGAACTTGATGGTGGACATTAGAGCAGGACAGACATAAGGGGCATAGGAAACTGCCTTTCCCTGAGCCAGACCATTGGTACATCTAGCTAACTATTGCCTACACTGGCGGGCAGCCACTCTCCAGAGTTTCAGGCAGGGGGTGGCGCTGGCTATGAGCTTCCTCCTCTTCTCAGCTTTGCCCCTTAGCTCTGCCTATCCTTGACTCTGGCTCCCTGCCTTCTGCTCTATCCTTCCCAAAGAAGGGCCTTGACCCTCGCCTCCTTTTATTCTGGGGATAAAGATGCTTGAGTCGTCTTTTATTTATTTTTTAATGCAGATAAGATCATTGTGCAATCACGAACAACTTGGCATGAAAGCTTGACTGAACAGTTCCAGGAACAGTGTGGTCTGAAGTTCTACCTGGTGGCCTTGGATCTTGGCTCTAGAGAACGTTTCCTGGTGCTTACGAGCAGCACAGCAGGAGAATTTCTGGATCTCGGATGAATCTTACCACTTCCTCTTTGGCTTGGGCGGGTCAAAGTCAAAAGAAAATAGCCCTGCAGGGGATTCCATGCATGAAGCAGGAAATGTTGTGAGGAGCAATCTTTTGAGCCCTTTTGAACCCAAGAGTTTAGTAGATATTTGTGTAGCCCACTTTTTAGTTCCAACGTCTTGGAGGTCCCGGGCCACAGAGAGGTTAGGCTGGCCTCAACCAGAGCCAGGGCTTTTTCGGCTGTGGCTCCGATCTGGTGGAACACTCTGTCACAAGAGACTAGGGCCCTGCGGGACTTGACATCTTTCCGCAGGGCCTGCAAGACAGAGCTGTTCCACCAGGCCTTTGGCCAAGGCACAGCCTGACTCCCTCCTTTGGCAATCCTCACAGAACTCTAGCCCAATGGTTGCCATTAATCTGATTGGAATTAATTTTATAATGAAATGGTTTTAGAATGTTTTATCATTTTACTGTTGTTAGCCGCTCTGAGCCCGGCTTCGGCTGGGGAGGGCGGGATATAAATAAAATTTATTATTATTAATATTATTATTATTATTATTATGTGAAGAAAGATGGACTATCAAGTCAATGGCTGACACCAGCTGTATATAGCATTCTTTGCATGCAAAAAACCCTCCCAGGTTAAATTCCTGGCATCCCCAGGTAAAGACTAGGACATGGGTGGGCAAGCTAAGGCCCGGGGGCCGATCCAGCCCAATCGCCTTCTAAATCTGGCCTGCAGACAGTCCGGGAAGCAGCATGTTTTTACATGAGTCGAATGTGTCCTTTTATTTAACATGCATCTCTGGGTTATTTGTGGGGCATAGGAATTCATTCAATTTCCCCCCCAAAATATAATCTGGTCCTCCCCCCCACAAGGTCTGAGGGACAGTGGACCAGCCCCCAGCTGAAAAAGTTTGCTGACCCCTGGACTAGAAGATACCTCTGTCTGAAACCCTGAAGAGCTGCTGCCAGTCAGTGTAGACATTACTGGTCTGACTTAGTACGATTCCTATGTCCCTATTCTGTTCAGGAACTTCCAAGGATTTGAACATTTGGATTTGAACATTTGACCTACTCTCACTCTCAAAAGCAAATTTAAAAGTGGGTAAAGGTAAAGGGACCACTGACCATTAGGTCCAGTCGTGGCCGACTCTGGGGTTGCGGCGCTCATCTCACTTTATTGGCCGAGGGAGCTGGCGTACAGCTTCCGGGTCATGTGGCCAGCATGACTAAGCTACTTCTGGTGAACCAGAGCAGCGCTCGGAAACACCATTTACCTTCCCACCGGAGCGGTACCTATTTATCTACTTGCACTTTGACGTGCTTTTGAACTGCTAGGTTGGCAGGAGCAGGGACCGAACAACGGGAGCTCACCCCGTCGCGGGGATTCGAACCGCCAACCTTCTGATTGGCAAATCCTAGGCTCTGTGGTTTAACCCACAGCGCCACCCGCATCCCTTAAAAGTGGGTAGTTAACTGCTTTTTAAAAAGGAATTATGATCATGATTCTGAACTTAATGGTATTATTTATTGCATTCAAATTATGGTAAGCCAGGGTTGCTGTTTTGGAAGTGGGGGCCCTCCTGTTCACTCTAGAGAGTGAGGCCCTGGACATCTCCCCATAAGACCTGCCTTCATATGATAAGCACATAGGGAGACCCAGGAGCCCATTGAGTCTAGCATCCTGTTCTTTTGCTGGCCAGAGTCCAGCAGCATGATATGCTTTAAGCACCTCCAACTCCCCATGACTGTTGCATGTCTGTCTATTGCAACACCAGAGGCCTTTGTCACTCAAGTCACTACTAATTTGCTTGCAATTACTGTTTAATCAAAGAGGGCTGAAGGCTAATGGATATTGTGAATTCATGGCCCACATTATGCAACAGGCTTTTTTAAAAGGCAGATCACTTGGCCATGACCAGTTCCTGCCGTCTCTCGTCCATCATTTGACTGCAGTCCTCTCTATTTTGCAACCAGAATGGCGAAACTCTCACAAATGGAATCTGCTCTGAGTGGAGGCGGAGCAGATTCAGAGAAAAATAGAAATCAAGAGAGCAAGGGTGAAAACAGTTTTGTTGTTCTGTTGGGTCCTGGCTGGTGCATCTAGGAATTTGTATCACCTTATGTGTTTTTTAAAAAATCATTTTTATTAGTTTTTGCATACATTTTCCAAACAAAACTTCACATCCCATCATCCTCATTTTGGCTATTATAGCCTGAGACTTCCGTCAATCCTGTCTAGTGATTTTCAAATTTGTTGTCTGATCTTGCATTTTATTATTATAATTAATGCTTTTAAACTTCATTTCCTAATTATTTCCTTCCTAAATCATTTTACAATAATTTATATAGTGCTCCTTACAAAACTTATTGTAAACCTACAAGCGATGTTACATTAATGCAATTCAGTGGTGCCTCGCAAGACGAAATTAATCCGTTCCACGAGTCTCTTCGTCTTGCGGTTTTTTCGTCTTGCGAAGCACGGCTATTAGCAGCTTAGCGGCTATTAGCGGCTTAGCGGCTATTAACGGCTTAGTGGCTTTAAGAAAAAGGAAACAAACTCGCAAGAACTCGCAAGACGTTTCGTCTTGCAAAGCAAGCCCATAGGGAAATTCGTCTTGCGGAACGACTCAAAAAACGGAAAACCCTTTCCTCTAGTGAGTTTTTCGGCTTGCGAGGCATTCGTCTTGCGGGGCACCACTGTTGTCTTTCAAATAAATCATATATTTCTTCCAATCCTTAAGGAAGTCCTGGTCTTTCTGGTTCTGAACCACGTTATGTGTTTTCATTTACTGCTTTTATTAACTTGCATGTGTGTGGTTTTTTGCTTTGCAAGTCCTATACACGCTAACAGCAAATTCATGAGCTGAGTGCCAATCTTTAAGCAGTCAAAGTGACCAGAAACTGTTTTTATACGCAATAACAGCGGTGAGGTTATTGCTGGCCCAGGTGTGGAAACAGTAAGAATTGCCTACAATAGAAGAGTGGCAGCACAAGGTTATGGAGTACGCAGAAATAGCCAAACTAACAGCAAAAATCCGACATCATTGATGAAACATATCAAAAAGAATGGGGGAAATTTATGTTATATGTTATATATAGAGAAGACTATGTGAAATAGGGAAACCAGTAGAACTGGAAGAAACCTCATAACGGGAAAATACAAAGAATTTTATTGGATAATAATATCAAAATGAATTAACAATGTATATCATGACCATTGTTGAACAGTATTTGTAAATGAATATAGACAGACAACAAGAATATACATATAGAAAGATTTATTTGTTTACAGACATTTCATGGACAAAAATTGAAGAACAACCATATACAAAATGGATAAAGACAATGCGAAAAGTTAAAGACAACACAAAAAAGCCTGAAGAAGGAAGGAGGGAAGTCAGCTCGGGACAGCAAGAACAAATGTGAAATATAATGTAATATGTGTGTGTATAGTTAAAGTTAAATGGACCCCTGACCATTAGGTCCAGTTGTGGCTGGCTCTGGGGTTGCGGCGCTCATCTCGCTTTATTGGCCGAGGGAGCTGGCATACTGCAACTCCCAATGGCCAGGAGTGATGGTAGTTGTAGTTCAGCAACGTGGAGGGCCAAAGGTCCCCCACACCTATTCTAGATGGACAGTGTCTAGATGGCAATGTTCTTTTGAGGGGTTGGAGAACACTTCGGGCTCCCCAAAGCTCCCCCTTTTTGCATCAAAGCTCTTAACTCATCCCTGGCTATTGATGGCTGTTATAACACAGTACAACTTAGGTAAAGGTAAAGGGACCCCTGACCATTAGATCCAGTCGTGACCGACTCTGGGGTTGCGGCGCTCATCTCGCTTTATTGGCCGAGGGAGCTGGCATACAGCTTCTGGGTCATGTGGCCAGCATGACTAAGCTGCTTCTGGCAAACCAGAGCAGTGCATGGAAACGCCGTTTACCTTCCCACCGGAGCGGTACCTATTCATCTACTTGCACTTTGACGTGCTTTCGAACTGCTAGGTTGGCAGGAGCTGGGACTGAGCAACGGGAGCTCACCCCGTCACGGGGATTCGAACCGCCAATCTTCTGAACAGCAAGTCCTAGGCTCTGTGGTTAACGCACAGCACCACCCACGTCCCTTATGTGTATATATAGTATGAAATTTAAAAAATCAATAAAGATCCTCTTTAAAAAAAAAAAAAGTAGTCAAAGTGTCACCACCCATGCCCGAGAGGAAGGTATTAGCTGGCTTGGGGCAACAGAAGGACGAAACAAAAACCTCTGTGGCTAGGATTGCCTTCTACCAGCTTCATCTGGTATGCCAACCACAACGAACTAAGTTCTTAACCCGAGGTACCACTGTATTTTCTTATTAGGCTGCCTGTCAGTAAGCTTTTTATTATGTTTTTATCATGGATGTTCTGTGATGTGTTTTTAATATTATACACCGCCCTGAGGTTTATTGATAAAGGACAGTATATTAATAGAAACAATAACAACAGTAATAATAATAATATTAATAATAATAATATACACGAGTTCTGGCGTTATGAGAGAGAAAAACTTCTCTATCCTCTCTCACTTTACCATGCATAATTTTATAAACTTCTATCATGTCCCCTCTTCCTTGCCTTTTCACTAAACTTAAAAGCCCCCAGTGCTGCAGTCTTTCCTCCTAGGGAAAATACTCGCTTCCCTTGATCTTTGTCGCTGCTCTTTCAATTCCAAAACTGTCCAAAATAAATGGCAGAAGAGGATGGTGTCTTCCGCCTCTCTGAGTACCTGTGGGGTTGAAAGGTGGTTTTCATTAAAAAAAAGCATACCTAATAAATAAAACAACATCAAAACTTATTTTGTGGTCACAGCTGTTTCCCAAGAACTTGGCAATATGACGCCAGGCTCAAAGCTCGCATGATTTGAAATTCTGTTCCATCAGTCACTTGACACGCTGCTCAGTGTACCCATGTGAGGGCTGCAGGTCTGGGCAACACCCATTATTTCAGAGTGAGTGTGAACGGGAAGAGAGACTGACACATCAAGCCCTTTTCCATATTCTCCAATAAACGTATAGGTCAATTTGCATACGTGCCTCATCTGCAGTAAGGAGTTGATAATTAATAGCAAAGGTCAAAGCACTCCTCTGCCCTTTTTTTCTAAATCCAGATGGCTTTATAGAAATGTCAAATCCTGGAATGTGACTATTTACCAGCCTGTCTCAATCCAACTGGAACGAGGCCCAGATCCCGCCCCCGCCCCCCGCCCCCAAAACAGACCCAGTTTGACTCAGGATTGGGGCCATGGACAAATGCAGTGCACAGCTCTCGCCTTTCCCTCCAGGGCAACAGAGAATACGTCTGCTCTATCTTGTGTGTGGCAGCCCTTCAGATATTTGGACACTGGTCCCATCACCTCCTGGCAAATAGAAGGGGAAGAAATGGGGGCAGTGAGAGATTTTACTTTCTTGGGCTCCATGATCACTACAGATGGTGACAGCAGCCACGAAATTAAAAGACGCATGCTTCTTGGGAGATAAGCAATGACAAACCTAGACAGCATCTTAAAAAGCGGAGACATCACCTTGCCAACAAAGGTCCGTATAGTTAAAGCTATGGTTTCCCCAGTAGTGATGTATGGAAGTGAGAGCTGGACCATAAAGAAGGCTGATCGCCAAAGAATTGATGCTTTTGAATTATGGTGCTGGAGGAGACTCTTGAGAGTCCCATGGATGGCAAAAAGATCAAACCTATCCATTCTGAAGGAAATCAGCCCTGAGTGCTCACTGGAAGGACAGATCGTGAAGCTGAGACTCCAATACTTTGGCCACCTCATGAGAAGAGAAGACTCCCTGGAAAAGACCCTGATGTTGGGAAAGATTGAGGGCACAAGGAGAAGGGGACGACAGAGGACGAGATGGTTGGACAGTATTCTCGAAGCTACCAGCATGAGTCTGACCAAACTGCGGGAGGCAGTGGAAGACAGGAGTGCCTGGCGTGCTCTGGTCCATGGGGCCACGAAGAACGGACACGACTAAATGACTAAACAACAACATCCAGGATACTCAGCAATAAACCCAGGAAACTAAACCTGTGGTGTACAGATTCACACTGTAGGAAGTGGAGTGCATCACTTTGGATTGCAGAGGGGATGTAGGAGGTTGCCGTATATAGTTGTAATATCCTCCCAGGTTTTAAAAATAAACCTTTCCATGCAGAAAACTAGTGAGAAAGGAACCGAAAGTAGCAGCAAACTGAGCATGCTCAGAAGTAATTTTTAAAATTCCCTTCTATGGGAGAGACTGTAGCTCGGTGCCAGAGCACCCGATTTGCCCAGAGAAGGCCCCAGGTCAAAACCCCCAGCATCTCCAGATGGAACTGGGAAAGACCCCTGGAGATCTGCTGCCAGTCAGTGTAGACACTACTGAGCTTAATAGACCTATGGTCTGACTCGGTATAAGATATCTTCCTGGTTAAACCAAAGGTCAGGTGTAGTAGAACTTGGAAAGATCAAAACTGCAAAACAGAATGAGTGCCATTCTTCCACAGTAATGGTACTCAAAGTACCATATGGCTCCAACAGGATGAAAAATGCTCAAGAGGTTGCATGTAAAATTAAGTTTAGTAACAGCAGTGATTTCTCCAGAAGTGTTGCAGGCTCAGCTCTGATTTACCTAACAAGAATGCAGAGGACAATTGCACAAGAGCTTGTGGTGCTATGGTGATTTGGCACAGCTCCAGAAGAAAGTTGGACTGCACGTAGCACAAATCTCTATTCATTAAATACAGTGGTACCTCGGGTTACAGACGCTTCAGGTTACAGACGCTTCAGGTTACAGACTCTGCTAACCCAGAAATAGTACCCGGGGTTAAGAACTTTGCTTCAGGATAAGAACAGAAATTGTGCAGCAGCGGGAGGCCCCATTAGCTAAAGTGGTACCTCAGGTTAAGAACAGTTTCAGGTTAAGAACGGACCTCCAGAACAAATTAAGTTCTTAACCCGAGGTACCACTGTATTTACACTGGGATTTCTGTAATACTGATGGGCCTTGGGCTTTTTAAAAAAAAATTAAAAAGTTAGTTTAGTACTTCAGGGGAGAATCACTTTCTGAAACAATATGCAAACTGGAAGACAGCCATCCCTCAAAATTTAGACTTATCTGAATTTTGCAATACAATTCCCTGGCCAAGCATGAAAGCATACATTAGTGAAAACTGCGTGGAAATGCATTCTATTAGGGAAATTCACAAACTGATGTGGCAATGTGTAAGATTGGAAAAACAAGAAGCCGAGAGAAAATGAAATTGACAGATTTGCCCACCCCTAAAGTTACCTTGCCCTTGGCACTATTACTCAACTAGTGTCAGAAACTGAGATATGAAAGCTAGGAGCTAAATGGCACCTTAAACCCAGGTTATGGGTGCAACCATGGAATGCCTAGGCATGCTTTTTTTATATAACAATACAAAGCTGAAATGAACTGCAGCTAAAAAATTATGATCATTTTTCACAAGGTCTAGTCCTTCCCCTGCCCATCCCCCTAATATTCTTAAAAGGTCTCTTCTCCATTCTTAAGAGAGTAGCTGGAAGTGGGGAGGCAGAAAAAGGTCCTCCTTTCCTTCCTTGCTGCAGTTTTAATCTGAAATCTTAGGCGCAGTACTGCACCCGGAGCTCAGAAACTGCTTGCGGTAATGAAATTCCCTGTCGCAAAATGTGCCTAAAAGGTAAAGGTACCCCTGCCCGTACGGGCCAGTCTTGACAGACTCTAGGGTTGTGCGCCCATCTCACTCAAGAGGCCGGGGGCCAGCGCTGTCCGGAGACACTTCCGGGTCATGTGGCCAGCGTGACATCGCTGCTCTGGCGAGCCAGAGCCGCACACAGAAACGCCGTTTACCTTCCCGCTATAAAGCGGTCCCTATTTATCTACTTGCACCCGAGGGTGCTTTCGAACTGCTAGGTTGGCAGGCGCTGGGACCGAGCAGTGGGAGCGTACCCCGCTGCGGGGATTCGAACTGCCGACCTTTCAATCGGCAAGCCCTAGGCGCTGAGGCTTTTACCCACAGCGCCACCCGCGTCCCATAATGTGCCTAGAACAATGCAAATTTTGAATACTGCACTCAACCTAATCTACCTTCCAGGGTTGTTGCAAGGATAAAACAGGGGAGACCATGGGTGCTACCCAGAATCCCTTGGGTAAAATAATAATAATAAAATGAAATTAATTGGCATGATAGCTGAACAGAGCGTCTTTCCTTATCAGGCTGCTTTTGGGGGTTCCTCTCTTAGTAGAACGTTTTTTATTTTATTTTATTTTATTTTATTTACTTCTGCAAACCTGGGACCTCCCTCTTACAAGGGGGCGGTACAACTATGCTCATGCCTGAGGACTGGAAAAAGAAGGGATGGTTATGTAACTTTCAAAGGGTATAAATAAATGTTGTTCTCACTTTTATTTCTATTGCCTTATTGGAGTGTCCACGCCAATTCTGTCCCCACTGTCTTTTAAAGGTTCCCAGAAAGCTCAGCAAGGTATCAGAAGTACTGCTCATAAACCTCTATTGCTCTGTCACCGCTGTTTCCCTGCGTCACGCATTTTATAAATCTCCGTAAAGGAACATTTATGGCCCAAATAACATCTGCCCATCTCCTTTCTTGAGAGCGCTTTGCATGTGCTGGAGCTGGCAGAGGAGGCGGGTGTGGCTGTGTCACTTCTAAGTGCAGGCGGGATCAGCATCTCTTTCAGTTGAATCTGGTACCTAATTCCCAGGACTTGGATATTTAAGAGGCTTTATATAGTTCCTGTGTAAGCTTAAGACTGAAGGAGCGTCTCCACCCCCATCGTTCTTCCCGGACACTGAGGTCCAGCGCCGAGGACCTTCTGGCAGTTCCCTCACTGCGAGAAGCCAAGTTACAGGGAACAAGGCAGAGGGCCTTCTCGGGAGTGGCACCCGCCCTGTGGAACACCCTCCCACCAGATGTCAAAGAGAACAACAACTACCAGACTTTTAGAAGACATCTGAAGGCAGCCCTGTTTAGGGAAGCTTTTAATGTTTGATGCATTGCTGTATTTTAATATTTTGTTGGAAGCCGCCCAGAGTGGCTGGGGAAGCCCAGCCAGATGGGAGGGGGTATAAATACAAAATTGTTGTTGTTGTTGCTGCTGCTGCTGCTGCTGCTGTTGTTGTTGCTGCAATGCACTCTATGTGGGGCTATGCTTGTGACTGTTGCTGTGGTAAATGCTGTAGCTAGACGGTTTATGGGCACAGGATACCACCCGCACATAACTTCAGTGCTCAAAAGCTTGCACTGGTTCCCCTTATGCTACTGGCCCAGCTTCAAGGTTCTTGTATTAATTTACGAAGCCCTGAACAACTTGGCTCCAGGATACCCTTAAGCACAGCCACTCCGCCCCCATGAGGCAGACTGAGGCAGCTGCCTCTGGCAGTGGAAATCCCACAGCGATCCCAATAGAAAATAACACTTCTTGCTCACGCGGATGGAGGGTGGAGAGGAATGCACGAGTGAATTAATGTGTGGCTCCGCCCACTTTTGTTTCTGGCCCTGCCCACTACTGGCATGTGGCCCCTTGAATGTTGCCTTGAAGGGAATGTGGCCCTCTTGATGAAAAACATTCCCCTTCCCTGCCTTAGCAGAAGACACAAAGCTGTATTTCTCATTGGGTTTACTGGCGCATTGCGCCACGGTGCCGGCCTCTCAGGGGCGCCCCAGGGAGTGGGGGAGCTGCGCGGCTTTGCCGGCGGCCTCCCCTTTCCCTCCTGCATGCCCACCAGCTGCGCCCCATCAACCATATGGCTGGCGGGCATGCAGCTTGCTTCCCAAACTTCCACAGGTGGAGAGCAATCCCCTCAGAGGCTTGGGAAAAGGTTGACAACTCTGGGAAACAGGGGGTGGGGCGCCAGAGGAATCTTTGCACCCTGGCGCTAGATATGCTTAAGACAGCCCTGAAACGGCAGAATGGTGACAAAAGTCTGCGAGTCAACCAAACTGGATGTCGGGGATAGGAAATATTCATGCTACACACATGCACACACAGACATGCCCTCTGCTCCCTGTTTGCCTACCATGCATTGGGTCTTAACTGCCCAGAGCTGATTGTAGGTGTTTTGGTTGCTGGAGCAACTGAAGCAGTAATGTGTTTGGCCACAACACGACTCCTGCTTCGGCCTGCTTCGGCTAGTTTCTCGGCTCTGTGTTTTGAAGGCGGGAGAAGGAGGGCAGTAGCTGAGTGGCAAAGCACCGGCTTTGTGTGCCAAAGTTCCCTGGTTCAAGCCAGGACATCGCTAGTTTAAAAGGGTCTGGGAGCTTGAGCTGGGAAACGCAGCTGAGACTAGGTACATATTCACACCATACTTCTAAAGCATTTTGATTCCACGTTAAACAGTCGCGGCTCCCCCCAAAGAATTCTGGGACGGGTAGTTTGCTTAGGAGACCCCATTCCCCTCCCAGAGCTCCAATTCCCAGAATTCCCTGGGAAGAGGGATTGATTGTTAAACTACTCTGGGAATTGTGTCTCTGGGAATAGAGGGTTTCCTCCCAAATCTCAGCACCCTTAACAAACTACAATTTTGGGGGAGAAACCACGACTATTTAAGTGGCATCATGGTGCTTTAAATGCATGCTGGGAATGTGACCTAGGAAGCGTTGCAAGCCAGGCTAAACAGATGGTACTGTCAGGAGCTCGTCCTACACTCGAGTAGGACCCTGGTAGAGACACATGCCCGACTGGCATGATCTCTCTCTTCTGGTCGATCGTTTGAGAGCTTCAAAAGCTGTCTTCACCCCGAACATCACAGCGACCGATGCCAGCACACTTAAGGATCCGCAGAGTGTTCACAGTTTGTGTAACAGACCTCAGCAACTCAGCATTTTGGCTAATCTACTTTATTTACATATAAACACACACAGAGCACTGCAACTTGGCTCCCTCTCTCTCTAGCATCAGACAGCAAAAAGAAAGAACAAAGGACAATAGTCCCACTTCACGGAACACAGTAACACAAACATCCTGTCTCTGTCACTTCCCACTCTGTGAAATGAAAACATACACCATCATGTGATAGACAACAATCCCATGACTGCAGACACGGGGAATGAATCTTCAACAGGTACTTGGCTACCTTCTCAGTGTCCCCAAAGCTCACAATCAGTTTTCAAGCACAGCTTTGATTGCTAGTCATTATTACACTTCAAAGCTTCATGCAGCTTGGGACTGCACTTACCAAAAGGACCGCCTTCAACCATATGAACTTTCAAATTGTTAATATCATCCTCATGGGGTCTTATCCAGCTCTCTGACTTTGGTGCTGGGGGCCTTTTCCGTCATGGCTTCCTGGTTGTCACCCCATCCTCTCTCTCTCTCTTTCTTTCTTTCTTTCTTTCTTTCTTTCTTGTTATTCATAATTTTTAATTGAATTTCCCCAAAAGAAACAAATGCAGTCAAGCAATACAATCTAAGTGTTAATGAATCTAGACAGCATGTTCTATGTTTGCAAGTGAGGAGCATAGCTGTCAACTGTTCCCATATTCTGAATAGGATTCCTTGCAAGAAAAGGGAAAAGTTGGCAGCTATGGTGAGGAGGAGATGGGGAAGAAGAAGGGAAATGGCTGGTGGTCCAGACCAAGCAAGTGCTCAGACATCCAAGCAAACAGATCTGCAAAAGGAGTACATATAGCAGACAAATTCCGATCTTTCTTTTGTTTACAGGTGGTCACCTCCTCATGAACCGCCAGTTGAGCCATGTCCTCCGTCCACTATGATCAGGGTGGATTGGTTAGACTTCTCCTTCCAGTATTGAAGCCATGCTGAGTGTCCTTCAAAGCCTGTTAAATTGTCCCTTTGTCAAATAGCAGATAGGGAGGAATTCTGGACACCACAGTTTAAGGAGGATTTTGGCAAGCTGGAACATGTGCAGAGGAGGGCGACCAAGATGATCAAGAGTCTGGAAACTCTTGATTGAGGGAGCTGGGTATGTTTAGCCTGGAGAAGAGAAGACTGAGAGGTGGTATGTTAGCTGTTATGTACTGAAGTTCTCACCCTGGACCAGCAGGGGGATACTGTAGATAGTTATGCAAATTAAGGATCGAAAGTGACGTTCAGTGATTGGATAGTTTTAGAAAGTTGCTACAGTTACGTTGTTCTGGAGCTCTATATAAGCAGGCTGACTGAGCTCTTCAGTTCAATTCTGTTTCAGCTTACAAATAAAGAGCTGCTTTGGAAGAATCGCTGTGTCGTCTGATATGTTCACCCACAACTTAACACTAGCCATATTCAAATATCTGTAGATGCAGCAAGCTTGTTTTCTGCTGCTCCAGAGGGTAGGACCCAAACAAAGATTCAAATGATTAAACTTTAGGGAGAACTTTCTGGAAGTGATTGCTGCTTGACAGTGGAACGGACTAGGTTGGAAGGTGGCGGGCTCTCCTTCATTGAAGGTTTTAAAATGGAGGTCAGATGGCCACCTGTCAGAGTCTTCAGCTGTGGTTCCTGCAGGGGGTTGGACTAGATGCCCCTTTGGGTCCCTTCCGACTTTACAATTCTATGATTCTACAGCGAAGGCAAAATGTGAGCTCAGCCCTTCCTGCCTCCTGACGGTTGGCTCACTCCGGTAGTGCAGCCATGACATTTCCCTCTCCTTCTCGCATTCTGAAGCGGCGTTGCTCTTGTATCAATAGCTTAATCCTCTTTTTTCCCGTCGGTTGCTCTCTCGAACTCTGTCACGAGCTGGGTGCTTTTTTTCATTTCCCCCTTTCATTTAGAAACAAAAATTCCATAGCGGCAGTTTTTATACAGAACGGCGCTTATCTATAAAGCGGCCAGGCGAGCCGGCTTTCCCTTATCGCAACCCTACTTAGCTACTCGGGCCGTTCGGGAGACGCTGAGGGGAAATTAATGTCGCCAACGCTAACTGCTCTTCCTCACAAGAGACGCTAACTGCTCTTCCCCTGCTGCCGTAGGACGTCTATCGAATGAGCTGTGATACTGGGAAAGAGATTTTTTTCCCTTTCTTTCTCCCTTCTCTCTCAAGGTGAAAAGTAGAGAAGAACAATGAGGTTGAAGAAACTTAACAACGGAGCAGAACAATTGCTTTTCTGGAGTAGGCCGAAGCCTACTCCAGGATCGGAACCTAGTGCCCTCCAGAAGTCATTGGACTTCACATGCAAAGTCTTGCAATTTGAGGTGCAATGTCCCCTGAAGATGGAGGTCTCCATCCTTAGGCATTGTGGCTAGAAACCGTTGATAGTTCTGTTCTCGGGGGGGGGGGGGGGCGCGGATAGGAATCTGCATTGAACTGAGTCAGACTTTGGTCCATCTAGCTCAGTACTGTCTACACTGGCTGGCAGCAGTTTTCCAGTGTTTCACACAGGGGTCTTTCCCAACCCTAATGGGAGGCCTCAGAGATGGAGCCTGGGGCTTTCTGTATGCAGAGGAGGTGCTCTGCCCCTGAGCTGTGCAGCTGGATCTTATCCCTTGATCAGCATAGCCTTGGCCTGGAGCTAGACACAGAGTCCTCAGAGGATGAACTAGACATTCCACAGGTCCTAGGAGCTTGAGGAGCAGGCAGGGATTCCTGAAACAAGTGCTGAGGACCCCCTTGCAGGGTCTTTTGGGGAGAGGCCTACTGAAGAACCCTTGGAGATATCAGAGGAGGAGATGCAACCAGCCATCAAGAAAGCAGGCATAAAAAATAATAATCCAGGAGTAGCCCATAGAGCAGCAACATAACTGCAGTACCAGAGTCGTTGCTCAGCTCGTGAGGGGTCTGCTCTTGAGCAAAGGGTCTACTTGTGAGTTACTGATCCTTGGAACACCTTTACTACCAGCAGCTGGAGTTGGGGAGTGGGCTAGGAGCCCAGAGGAAAATATAAGGACCACATTCAATCCATGCATTTAAAACATTATGATGCCACTTTAAACAGTCATGCCCCCCCCCAAGGAATTGTGGGAGCTGTAGTTTGTTAAGGGTCTGAGAGTTGTTAGGAGACTGCCTATTACCCTTGGCAGTGCTACAATTCCCAGAGTTCCCTGGGAAGATGGGTTGACCCTTAAACAACTCTGGGAACTGTAGCTCTGTGAGAGGGTTTCCTATCAATGCTCAGCGCCTTTAACAAGCTACAATTCCCAGGATTTTTTTTTTTGTGGGAAGCCATGGCAGTTTAAAGTGGTATGATCCTGCTTTAAATATGTAATGCAAATGGGGCTTTAATCATGGCCATGAATTTTAGTGGGTCTACTCTGTGTAAGATGCCAGCAACAAGGTGGGGGCATTATTGGGTCGCTGTTTTTATTTTGATTATATATTTTGTGGTTTTATATTCTGATTTTGTTCTATGAACTGCCCTGAGCCCTCCGGGTGTAGGGCGGTATATAAATTCAATAAATAATAGCTAATAACAATAACAACTCTGAGCACAACCCACAAAACACAAAGCAGAATGTGCTTGCAGGTGTCCCTTTCCCTCTTCCAATCTGGTACTTCATTACCCAAAGTAATCTATCCATTAATTTGTCTTTTATATTTTCCTCCTCTTTTTAATAATGTTATTTATTCATGATACACTCGTGCCATTATCCACAAATCCTATTTATTGCCATATTAATGTTTTATCATTTTCCCTGATTGATTAACATATTAAGGCATCATATTAAGAAATCTATTTTAATTCTCATAAGTTGGTAGATGCACTTTTTGCTTTCGCTGTTAAACTTTTAATGACTTTGTTTTATCACTTTCCTCTATAATGTTCTTGTTCTATCAGATTGCTTATTTTTTTATTTGAAAAAATAGAGACACCTCTGTATTTGTGGCACTATACTTCACACCATGGAACCACACATGGAAAAGGTTTGCTTTACCTAGGTTCCTGTTTGTAGGCTTCCTTCAGGCACCTGACTGGACACACTGTGAAGAATTAGAGGACCCTTTGCTTTGATCTGGTAGGGTTCTTCTTATGTTTTAAGAGGACTGAGCGGAAGGAACCAACAGGGGCTCCAACAGTCAACAAGGCAGTTTTTGCACGTGCTGCAGAGTGTAATAAACAAAAACCTGCCCTTATTCCCTTATGGGGGACACAAGAGTCCTTATAGAGTCCTTTGTAGGTTCCCCATCGGTAGGAGAAAATAACAGAGGCCAACCAGAGAATTTTGAGAAGCAAAGCAGCTAGTAAGCCTGATCTTTATTGAAACTGTTGTAACAAGGTGCTCCCCTCAAACACAGGAAAGGAGGAGGACCCCGAACAAAGGTGTGCCTGCCCTTATGTAGGCTGAGCCTAGTCCATGCCAGGGAATGTTAGCCCGCGTCCCCAGATCCAGAGAGAGAGCAAAAGTAAGCACCAGGAAAGATTCTTCTTTGGAGGAAAGCAGTTTATTCTTTGTGCACAGAGAGACAGCCAGCAGAATCACGTCTGAGACTGGCTGCCCAGAAATACGCCTCTGCAGAGTTTCTTATACCTTGAGGAAACTCCCTCCCTCCAGACTGCCAACATATAAAACAATAAGTCTATTTTGCTAGCCCTCTAAGCAGCCCCCTCCTTATTTTACCTAAGCGCCCTGCATTGTCTCCTGTGCTATCTTGTATTCCTAAAATAGAAAGCGAGAGGCCTCTGGCTTACAGGTCTGGTTATTTCTGGCTTACAGTTTTACAGAGTACATTGAGAGAAACTTCTTTGTGTGTTTCTTATCTTACATTCCTAGGGGCCTCTTTTGCAGGTCTGGCTATTTTGCAGGTCTGGCTATCTCTTGCTAGCGGCTAGCTGACCTCGCATTCCTAAAATAAGAGCAAGCGAGGGGCCCTCTTTTGCAGGAGTAAAATTAGCTCAGAAATTTACTTCCAAGGTAGAGAGAATATAGAAGATCCTTCCCAGGCACAAGGTAGAGAGCATAGGTGCAGATTTCTTTTCCCATCTCCCTATACTCCCTCCTCTTCTTTTGGAACAATCTATTACTTAGATTCGTTCTGGGGTAGGGGTCTATAATCTCTCATGAAAGCAATCACGCGAGGTCCCATCATGCGAGACATTATCTTCTCCATCATATTTTGCAAGCATTGCATTAAGCAGGGTATACAAAAGCAAAGAAGCAATAAAAGCATTATTGGGCCCATCACCATAGTAAATATCCTTCCCATCCATCCACCTGGGAAGATGCTATCCAACCAAGACATATCCCAGCCCTCCCAAGTTTGTACAGGGACATGTGCCACCTTTTCAATGCTTGCTGCCAGATCACGGATAGCCTCGCCATGGTCTGAAATGTTGAAACAACATGCTCCATTTCAGCCATTTGTAACCACCTATTGTAGGAGTTATGGGCACCCCACTCAATCATCAAACGGGAAATGTCGGCAAGGGAGGTCAGGGGACTTTTTCCTGCCTGTGCCAATACACATGTGGGTTCTCCAACTAAAAAGAAAAGGAGAATCATCAAAGGTATAGATGGATTACGTTTCTTCCCACAAATACGATACCGTTCATGCCAACAGAAATACAAGAGCATACATATGACAAGAGCGGTACATATCACTCCTACCCACCAAACCCAATATCTCCATGGTTCCTTCCACCAATACTCGGCGGTCATTTCTAGTTTTCTTTTACAGCTGAAGGGCCCACTGATACTCGTATTCAACTATTTCCTGGGCCTCAGGGGTAACTTTCCACCTTTCTGCTGAGGCACCTACTATATGGAGCAATTTCCCTACAATCCCTTGTGGGTGGACTGGGCTCTCGTGTTGTCTCTTCAAGATATTATACCCAAAAGGGGCTCTTCCCTCTTCATATATCAGCATGCACCCACAGGAATATGTCCACCCCTGCAATGGCCTGACACTTGGGGTGACTATATCAAGGGGTTCTGGATCCAATACCAAAAGTCCCATTGGTGCCTCTGAATTTGCTGGAGAGCAAGTTTCTACGTTGGGGACGCTGCCCGCGGGCGCCCCTCCCATCCAATTTTTCAGCCGTGCGTAGAGGTATCAGCCTCCGGAGTGACACCAGCAGGGCGGTCGTCTACCGGGCGCCTGGAGATGGTCAGCCGAAGGGAGTTCTCAGGATCTGGTGTAACTGTCCAGTTTGAAATGGCTTTCTTTACTGAGTAGGGTGGACCCACGGGGTGATGCCAGCAACCTTCACAGCAGTAGGTGTAGAAAGTAGCACAGTGTATGGTCCCCTCCAGCAAGGCTGTAGGGGGGCTTGCTGCCAGTCTTTCACCTACGCTTCGTCACCTGGCTCGAACTGATGCAGCCAACACACAGGGGTTGCGAGCCTGGGTCCACCTGTCGAGACAAAAGAAAACTCGGAAAAATATCTGGACTTAATTATTCAATTGCATATTCTGACATATGGGACCGGTCTCCTAAATACAATTTCAAAGGGTGACAGATGGGTCCGTTTTGACGGGAGACTGCGGACCCTGAATAACGCCAAGGGCAACATGGTCACCCAATTTGACCCGGTCTCCTGTGTCAGCTTGGACAGCTGATTCTTTAGAGTTCTGTTCATTCTCTCTACTTTTCCAGAACTCTGGGGTCTATAAGCAATATGCAGCTTCCAGTTGATCTGGAGCGCTTTTGCCAGTCCCTGTAGGACTGCATGAACAAATGCTGGTCCATTGTCAGATCCTATGGACCTTGGCAGTCCATAGCGAGGGATGATTTCCCTAAGCAGGCACCTGGTTACTTCAAATGCCTTTTCAGTCTTTGTGGGCCATGCTTCGGCCCATCCGGTGTAGGTGCACACTGCCACCAGCAGGTAGCGGTGCAGTCCACAACGGGGTAATTCAGTAAAGTCCACGACAAGATCTTCCATAGGTGCAGTTCCACTGTGCTGAATCCCTGGGGGAGCCAGTGGTCCGGCTCTGGGATTATTATTTTTTTTGACACAGCAGGCATTTCCTGGAGATCTGGGCTGCCAGTTGGTAAAGGTGGGCTATATAGAAGCATTTTTCCAGCTGCTTGGTTGTAGCATCTGGTCCTATGTGGGTTGAATCATGGTATCTCTGAGTAACCTGCCGAGAAAGGGACTCTGGAATCCATATCCTGTCATCAGGGGTAAGGTACCATCCTTCATTGGACAACGTCAACCCCTGAGTGTCTGCAGTGTCCCTTTCCTGCTTCGTATAAGCTGGCTTGTCAGTAGTGCTTAAAATCTCTTCTGGGACCAGTGCTCCAATAACCGAGGCGGGGGCCAGTTCTTGGGCTGCTTCCTTGGCTACTCTGTCTGCCAATCGGTTTCCTCTGGCCACTTCCCCTGGTCCAGTCTTGTGTCCATAACAATGGATAACTGCCACTGCCTCAGGCTCCCATACAGCATCCAGAAGGTTCAATAAGGCTTGAGGGTGGGCCACCTGGCTCCCTCTGGAGGTAAGCAAACCTCTTTCTTTCCATAAGGCTCCATGGGCATGTAAAGTCAGGAATGCATACTTAGAATCTGTATAAATGTTTATCTTCTGTCCCTTTGCCAGGCTCAGGGCTCTGGTAAGCGCAGTTAACTCTGCCAGCTGGGCCGATGTTCCAGGTGGGAGTGTCTTTGCTTCGATCACCTGGTCTTCTAGGGCTACCACTGCATAGCCTGCTTTCCGCTGTCCAGTCTCAACAAAGCTGCTTCCATCTACAAACCATGAAGGCCAGTGGGGGTTTGCCTCATCTTTTAGGTCAGGTCTGCTGGAATATACTTCATCCATCACTTCAATGCAATCGTGCATCTGCTCCTCACCTTCTCCTACCGGCAACAGGGCGGTGGTAACCTGGAACTTCAAACGCGGGTGCAACAATAGCATCTGGCACTTTCTCATTTTTGCTTGGGAGAGGAAATAGGTACCCTTCATGTCAAGCAGAGCTGGGACTGCATGCGGGGTCACACAAACAGTGTCTTGGCCAAAAGTAAATTTGTCTGCTTTGTGCAGTAGGGTGGCTACTGCCACTACTGCTCTCATGCATGGCGGTAAACCTTGTTCTGTAGGCGTCAGGCGCTCAGATAGATATGCCACGGGCTGCTGCCAGCTTCCCAATTTTTGGCATAGCACTCCCTTTGCTGTTCCCTGGTCTTCATCCACAAACAGGGAGAAAGGCTTCTCAGGATTTGGGATGCCCAGCGCTGGTGCTTGCTGCAATGCCTTTTTCAAATCCTTGAAGGCATGCTGTTGCTCTTTCCTAAGCGGCCTCGCCCTCCTCTTCTTCTCCTAACGGTGGACCTCCCGTCTTCAGGGCCATCAACTTCTCTGCCTGGTACTTCTCCCTCTTTTTTTTTTTTTCTGGGTCTCTTTTTCCTCTGATTATAAGTGGTTTGGGCTATTTTGCCCTTCAATGATCTGATAATCCCAATTCAGTGTATTTTCAGGATATCCTGCTGCAACAGCTTGATCTCCTGCCCCCTGCGCTCTCATGTGTGCTCGGGCTTCAGCATGAATTCGCCTATCCTCCTCTGTAGCTAGCAGGGCATCCATCAAATATTACACATCCTCAAACAGCTTAATGATTTTGGCAGGGTTTTCTTCAAATGAAGGGTTTTGGTTCTTCCAATTACAAACATCTGCACTAGAGAAGGGGACATGTTGAACTGTATGAGTTCTATTGGGCACCACCCCATCAGGTCCCGCGGGGGCCGGAGGGTCATACACTCTATGGAGAGGCATCACTCTGGCCGCGCCCTTCTCCTGTGCTTTATGTGCCCTATGGCGGGTCACTCTTTTCACTGCCTTCCCCACTCCTTCTGCCACTTTCTTCTCTGTTCCCCTATACATCCCGCTGTTTTTAACATATGGGGACTGACGTCCACTTCTCATAAAGTTCCACATACTTTGTCAAACATTCTGCCTGTTCCTCTGTTCATATCTTTTCATCACTTGTCAACTTAATCAATCTTCCTACAAATGCCTCATCCTCATCATCCTCTTCTTGTTCCTCCCTTTCTCCATCTTCGCCCAGGTTTAACAATGCATTGTCCACGGGATTGGGACTGGGCCATCTGCTCCCTGTGGCGTGGGTGGTGCCAGGGCTGTTGCCGGGGCATGAGGCGGTGGGGGCATCAAAACTATTATCTTCTTCCCTCTCTGAATCCTGGAGGACTGGGGGTTGTCCTCCTGTCTTCCTGACTGAGCAGATACGGCTGCCTGAGACTTTTTGGCAGCATGATTTCAGCCAGGGGGGGGGGGGTTCTTTTCCACATTGGTCTTCCATGTGGAAATGTAGGGGATTTAATCAGAACGGACATTCAAAATGTTCTGATATAATGGATTAATGAGTTACAAATCAAGGGTCCCGGTGGACGGCCAATTTGTTATTTTGGGGTGGGCCAATCTAATTTACACAATATCCTCATCCTCCCCTCTCATCAGCTTGGATCTCCAAAAGCATTTCAAAGGGGTACTTTTACTTTGGCCAGAACCCATTTCTTCCAGATACTCTGCTCCCATTCACAATAAAAATTCTCTCACACTTCACACACAACAGACCTGCCAGAAAATGCACAACCCTGCAATCACCCAAGGGGAACGCTAAGCCCCAACCTTCACACTTAACAACAATTCAGTCACTGGAGTATCTGACATGCAACATAGCAACATACAACATACAAATCACATCAATATAATTTCAACATGTAACACACTAAACACACCAAAATAACCTCAGCATGCAATACACAAAACACACCAAAATAACCTCAGCATGCAATACACAAAACACACCAAAATAACCTCAGCATGCAATACACAAAACACACCAAAATAACCTCAGCATGCAATACACAAAACACACCAAAATAATTTTCCCTCCTTCTTCTGTTCCAAATTTTTGCTGGTGGCACTCTCCTGCACAACCAGTCCCCTTTATTATTCCTGGTGGCTGGCACTCTACTGCGCAACCAATCCCCTTTATTATTCCTGGTGGCTGGCACTCTACTGCGCAACCAATCCCCTTTATTATTGGTGGCATACCTCTGCCACGCCCTTTTTTTCCCTTCCTGGCTGCACTCTACTGCATAACCAGGTGAGGCTGATCAGGCCTCGCCCTTTCCGTCGGGCTGCCCTTTCCGTCGGGCTTACCTTTTCCGCTGCGGATTCCCTTCCCCTCGGCGCCGTCCTCTTTCCTCCCTCGACCTGGGTCCTTGCTCCGGAGCGGTGTGGCTGGCTCCCCCCACAAATTGGCAGGGTGCGCGTGGAGCCTGCAATCGCCGATCCGAGCTGTCCACCGAGGTCGAGCCTGGCTCTCCCCAGCCCTCTGAGGTGGGGCAGATTCCCGGTCAGGGAACCAAGATGTAGGCTGAGCCTAGTCCATGCCAGGGAATGTTAGCCCGCGTCCCCAGATCCAGAGAGAGAGCAAAAGTAAGCACCAGGAAAGATTCTTCTTTGGAGGAAAGCAGTTTATTCTTTGTGCACAGAGAGACAGCCAGCAGAATCACGTCTGAGACTGGCTGCCCAGAAATACGCCTCTGCAGAGTTTCTTATACCTTGAGGAAACTCCCTCCCTCCAGACTGCCAACATATAAAACAATAAGTCTATTTTGCTAGCCCTCTAAGCAGCCCCCTCCTTATTTTACCTAAGCGCCCTGCATTGTCTCCTGTGCTATCTTGTATTCCTAAAATAGAAAGCGAGAGGCCTCTGGCTTACAGGTCTGGTTATTTCTGGCTTACAGTTTTACAGAGTACATTGAGAGAAACTTCTTTGTGTGTTTCTTATCTTACATTCCTAGGGGCCTCTTTTGCAGGTCTGGCTATTTTGCAGGTCTGGCTATCTCTTGCTAGCGGCTAGCTGACCTCGCATTCCTAAAATAAGAGCAAGCGAGGGGCCCTCTTTTGCAGGAGTAAAATTAGCTCAGAAATTTACTTCCAAGGTAGAGAGAATATAGAAGATCCTTCCCAGGCACAAGGTAGAGAGCATAGGTGCAGATTTCTTTTCCCATCTCCCTATACTTATATAAACATTTAAAATTGCCTTCCCTGGCGCTCAAGACCACCCCCAGATACATCATACCTGCATCACAGAAATGGCGGTCTACAACAGAAATCTGAGTGTGTTGTTTATCTCCTATCTGGCAGGTTACCTGTTAATGGTCACTTGATTGGATACCCTGGGGAGCCTGGCCAGTCTTTTGTAATGGCTCATCCTATTCATACACAGACATACCCTTAAGACTGGATTTGTGAACGAAAAGACAATGGGGAGGCTTTTTCATTTTCCTTCAACCTTGCAGACAAATATTTGAGGTCAATTTGGGAGGGACAAAATGGTTTCAGGACTTTTGTGTGGGGTTTCAGACATGTGGTTTATATATGCAGTTATGAATATATATATATATATATATATATATGACCTTAATTTCCTTTGGACCATATCAGTGAGGCTGAGAGTGGAGTTTTGTTGTCTGGGCAACCCAGGACCTCCATACACACTGCCCAGGCTTGTGTCCCAGAGGGGTCACTTCTGTGCTACTAACGCAGCAGTTTTACTTCACCTCCAGAGGCACACTCCATTGTTTCTCAAGACAGGGGCCAACAATATCACCTGGGGGATATGTGTGTGTATAAATATGCCTGTATTAGTGAGCATACAGAAATACATTGCATTAGGAGAAAATGCTTGCGAAAATGTGCATACAGTATTTGTCAAACCTTCATTCAAAAATATGCTGATTAGGGAAAACCCCTGCTAAAAAATGGGAAAAAAAATGATTATTATTTCTTTTCTTTCAAAAAAAAAAAAAAGGATCTGCAGATTGCTGGGAAATGTGGAGAACTGAATTTTAGATTAGGGAACTGAGAAATAGTGAGAAACCATTTGCCAATCCCTACCTGTAACAAAGTCTAAGCAGATGCTAACTGAAACAGACACATATTCTCTCCCTGTCCACTTACCTTCCTTTCCTTTCTTTCCCTTGTAGTAAATTTAAGACTGTAAGCTCCCTGGGGCAGGGATCCATATCTCTTGTGCTCTCTAATGCGGCCTGTGTGCTGACAGCACTGAGTAAATATGCCGGAAGTGAGTTTCCTTGGCGGGGTGTGTGGAATGCTTCTACAGCGCTGCAAGCTCTCAGCCACTAAGCCACAGTACTACAAGCTTAATCCTATTAAACCCTTGCGCCAAAGGAAATTGCTCCAGGCTAAGAGGTTTGCTTTGCTACAATACGCATCTCTGATCACTGAGACAATTTCTGGAGGGCATCAGCACTACTTGAAATTAAGCCTAGTTCAGTGCTTTTTCTGTTGTTTCATGTGAATCAATTCTCACAAGCTTTCTTCTTCTTCTTTTTAAGTGTTATGTTGGGGGTTTTCGACTTCTTGCAAGCCTGCAAACAGTTTATTGCTCTGCAAGCAGGAATTGAGCTGTCATAGATAGTGCTGGTATTTGTATAAGGAAAGATATATAGCCTCCCTTGGCTTGGAAGCTGAGTTCTCCGGCTAGGGGGCCTGGCTGAAGAGAGATAAGGCGAGGGCCTCCTTTTCTTAATGGCCACTAGTTAAGTTAAAACTGAATAAACAAATTAAAAAACCAGCTATTTCCCACCGGGGAAACAAACAGAACTGAAAAAAGGAAGGCACCACCATGGCCTGGTGCAGTTCAGTCGTGTTTCATCTGGAACCAAGAGTCTTAAGTTTGCAGAGGAAGGAGAGGATGGTCAAAGTGTGCAGATGTCAACTGAGGTCAACACAAGAACCCCCTGCTGGATTGTACCCATGGCCCATCTGGTCCAGCAGCCTGCTCTCAAAGTGGCCAAACAGAAGCCTAGGGGAAGCATTCAAGCAGGGCCAGTTGAAGATATTTTGCCACCGGAGGCAAAATAGAAAATGGTGCCTCCCTCCCCTGCTGTTGCTGCCTGAGGCAACCAGAGGCAGCCAAGGGAAGCCCAGGTGCACTGAAGGTGGTGGGAGAAAAATAAGGAGGCCAAAGAGAAGCAGGCAGCAGCAGGTCTCCCCTCTCTTCCCAGGAGGTGGCCACAGGTGACAAGCACAAGAGAAGGAGGCCATCAGTCAGTGGCTTGCAGTGAAATTTTTCATAGGGGAACAGTAAGGGCCAGAGGGCAATTGGGGGGTTGACATCATACACGTGACGTCATGATGTCCTGACATCACGCATGTGAGCATCGTGCCTCCCTCCCTAAGCTGGGCAGAACCTTAGGGGCACATTTAGGGGACTGGTCTAGTTCCCCTACTTCATTGTGAGCAGTGCAATGCTATGGAGCATGGCTCTGTCGCCTCTCCCTGCCGCCTGAGGTGGCTAATGAGCAGGCCGGCCCTGATTTGAGCGCAACAGCAACTCTTCCCCACTTGCCATTCTCAGCAACAGGTGTTTAGAAACCTACTGCCTCTGGGGGAACATAGCCATTGATACCCTGGGCAGCGCTTGGGGGAGGGAAGAGAAAGCCACAGAGTCAATCTAAGTTATCTCATGCAAAGAGAACCTGGTGGAGTCCCCAGAGTAAACATCTGTGAGCCCTTGGGGGTCTGCAGGTGCCGAGTTGAGAACCCCAACTTGGCAGTTATCCAGCCAACATGTTATTGGGGCATGGATAACTGTGGCTAGGGAGCCAGTGTGGTGTAGTGGTTAAGAGTGATAGACTCACAATCTGGAGAACCGGGTTCGCGTCTCCGCTCCTCCACATGCAGCTGCTGGGTGACCTTGGGCCAGTCACACTTCTTTGAGGTCTCTCAGCCCCACTCACCTCACAGAGTGTTTGTTGTGGGGGAGGAAGGGTAAGGAGAATGTTAGCCGCTTTGAGACTCCTTCGGGTAGTGATAAAGCGGGATATCAAATCCAAACTCTTCTACTAGATCATCTCCCTAAGGACACAGGGAGAACCCTGCTAGATCTGGCGCAAGGGCCCACCTAGTCCAGCCTCCTGTCATTATGGTGGCCTTCCAGATGTGTGTAGGAATCCCCCATAAAACAGCACTCTCCCTGCTTTCGATTCCCAGCAACTAGCATTTGGAGGCGGACTGTGTCTTCCCAAAAAGAATTATTGGAGGGAGGGTTTTTTGTTTTTTTACCAGGGAGTGATGTGAAACAGAAGACGGGGACAGCTGGAGCAGATGGCCGTTACATCGAAACGTCTGCTGCCCAAGCTCAGGTTATGGAAACACTGAGAGCCCAGGGAGTGAGTAAGTGCTGGAAGCACAGTCAGAGGGATTTGCAAATAGCCATGTGGCTAATTGATTTGATCTCGGGGCTTGTTGCCTCTTGCCTCCTCCAAACGGTGGTTCTTTAATGAGGCCCGCTGACTAATTGGCACTCGTTAATGGGACCGTGACTGCCAGTTGCTCCAGGCCCTGTTTTGCTGCTCTGCATGATCACGGACGCCTCGCTTATGAATAGGCATCCTTCTGAACATTCCCGCCATACCTGGGGGTAACAATTATCCCGAGTTCTCATGCACTGATCAGGCGCTGCCTCTCTACTGTTCTCTGGCTCATCGGGGCGCCTCCCTGGGCCCTGCATAAAAGCAGAGAGGGGCCAGTCCATAAGGATAGTGCTGAAGCTCAGACCTGAGAATGTCCCACCCTGTTGCTGTGCTTTATTCAAAGGCCTTACCATGTGTGGGGAGAGGGGGGAAGGAGCTCATTGGTAGGGATGGAGAGATCTGTCAGCTGTGGTTCTCATGCCCACCCGCCAAAAAAACGTAAATTCTTTACACTTCCACAGAACTCATAATTATAAAATATCCTTATGGGAAATCCATCAGTGTTTCGGTTCAAATTTTCCCTACCATACATATTTTTGTATACAGTTTGTTTGTTTTGATTTGTAGACAACCCTTCCTCTGAAGATCACAGAGTGGTTCATTCACAACATAAAACACAATAATAATAATAAAAACCTACACAATAATAATACAGTGGTACCTCAGGTTAAGAACTTAATTCGTTCTGGAGGTCCGTTCTTAACCTGAAACTGTTCTTAACCTGAGGTACCACTTTAGCGAATGGGGCCTCCCACTGGCACCGCACAATTTCTGTTCTCATCCTGAAGCAAAGTTCTTAGCCCGAGGTACCATTTCTGGGTTAGCGGAGTCTGTAACCTGAAGCGTCTGAAACCCGAGGGAAATTGTGCTCCTGTGGCGTGGCAGCAGCAGGAGGCCCCATTAGCTAAAGTGGTGCTTCAGGTTAAGAACAGTTTCAGGTTAAGAACGGACCTCCGGAACGAATTAAATACTTAACCACTGTATAAATACAAGGTACCACTGTATGTGCGTTCTCCTACACACGAGTTGGTTGGGGTACTGCTCTGCAAAATTATGAGAAGGGTGAATTTCAACAGATGTTCAGGTTTTAGTTCCAGTATTGGCTCAAGAAATGAGAGTTAGGTAAGGTAAAGGGACCCCTGTCATTAGGTCCAGTTGTGGGGTTGCGGCACTCATCTCGCTTTCTTGGCCGAGGGAGCCAGCATACAGCTTCCGGGTCATGTGGCCAGCATGACTACGCCGCTTCTGGCGAACCAGAGCAGCGCACGGAAACGCCGTTTACCTTCCCGCCGGAGCGGTACCTATTTATCTACTTGCACTCTGACGTGTTTTCGAACTGCTAGGTGGGCAGGAGCAGGGATCGGACAACAGGAGCTCACCCCGTCATGGGGATTTGAACTGCCAACCTTCTGATCTGCAAGTCCTAGGCTCTGTGGTTTAACCCACAGCGCTGCCCGCGTCCCTGAGAGTTAGGGAGCTTCTCATTAAAATGCAAACAAACTCAAATGTCTCAATACCAGCATGGGTTTGACCAAACTGCGGGAGGTAGTGGAGGACAGAGGTGCCTGGCGTGCTCTGGTCCATGGGGTCACGAAGAGTCGGACACCTCTAAACGACTAAACAACAACAACAACCACTGTAAATTGTTTTAAAGTGCTTTTAACCTTGAGTTTTAATGTTGCAACCCACCCTGGGACTTTAGGTGAAGGGTGGGTAAATAATAATAATAATAATAATAATAATAATAATAATAATAATAGGGTTCCTGCTGTGTCTCTGCATGAGTATCTGATCTGAATTTATTTCGACTGATTAGAAAGAGTGAGTTTTATTGATGACGTTAAAGGAGGTGGTTGCACAGAGTCTGCTTGGAGGGCCGGCAGTTCCCCAGCTCCTAAGTTAGATGGATCAGTGCTTTGAAATTCTGAATAAGGCTGCTGTTTCCTTTGCTCTCAAGCTGTGCCTCGATCATTGCCTCCTGACCAGTAATTGCGTGGGAAAAGAACCTGACATCAACCCTGGGAGAATGGTTGCTATTCCTGTAATTGGGAAGCAGAGCCGTGACTAATGAGTCACCTGGCTCTGAAGGGTGACATCACTCGCCTTGCACCTTTCAGCCCATTATAATAGTTACATAATCGTTTAGGGCAGCCTCCCAGACCAGGAGCCGGAAATGAAGACTGGCCAAAGAGTGTGTAATGGGAGGAGGAGCAGGATCCAAAAGCTGGCATGTGCTCAGATTAACCAAGGCTTGGAGTAGGGTGTCCACTGATCTTTCGTGATACCTGCTTGCAGAATCGCTGACTCAACCTTCTTGACATTGAGCCACATAAGCAGGAAACGAGTAAAAGGAAAACAAGCCACCCTTCCAAGTACAAACACACTGGCTTTTCTTTCAAAGCGTTATATAAGAGTTCCTCTGAACATGGGCAGAATGCCTTTCCCCAGCCTGAGACATTGCAGCATATTCTCACATAATTAGGGACCTAGGATTTCCTTCCAGGTGTGTTAGTACAGTGGAGTGCAGGCCATAATAATAATAATAATAATAATAATAATAATAATAATAATAGTTTATTTATACCCTACCCACCTGGCTGGGTTTCCCCAGCCATTCTGGGCGGCTTCCAACAAAAGATTAAAAATACATTAAAACAACAGTCATTAAAAACTTCCCTAAGCAGGGCTGCCTTCAGATGTCTTCTAAATATCAGATACTGTTTATTTCTTTGACATCTGATGGGAGGGCGTTCCACAGGGCATGACAATAAAGCAGTATACAGATTTTAAAAACAGGTTTTAAAAAATGAGATTGATATGCATCTTAATAGGCAGTTTTTCCTTTTCAAAGTAATGCATATTTTGAGCAGTGGATTTTATGTATACTTGAGTTACCTTTTTAGGTCAACTTGCTTTTAACTTCTGATTTTTATTGAAAATCCTGGTGTGTATTTTATGTTTTGTGTAAACTGATTAGCCGTTTCTAATAATTTAAAAAACAAACAGACACGACCTTCAGCTCCAGGCAGCATGGCCAATGATTAACAAGGATAGTTTTTGTGGTCTAGTTTCCCCGCCCCCATCCCTGAACTTTAGTTTTGTATTTTCAGCAGCTCAGCTATGTCTTTGCTGGACTACAGCTCCCATCACTGCTGACTATTGGTTATGTGGGCTGGTGCTGAAGGGGTTTTCCAGCAACATCTGGAGGGCCACAGATTCCCCACCATGGCTTTCGACAAACAGCTGGTTTCCTCTGGCCCACACCAGTTCTGAGCCAGCTGTTAGCCACTGGCTGGAAGGCACACAAGATAACCTCAGTAGATGTTAACTCAGGCCCAAATAAACTACAATATAAACAAAGGTGTAGTGTCAGATTTCCTTTTCAGATCACATTTATTATTGTTGCTGTTACTGTATTTATTAGCTAATAATGGTTTGGGGAAAATATTAACGTGTAGCAGGTAGAGAAAATAAAACAGGACCGAGTAAAATGAATTTATGCAAATCTGAATGAAATTATGTAAAACCTAATTGAATAAAGACGTAAAACGAAATCTTGAATGTCCCTGACAAGGCACAGCAGCCTCTCTTTAAGAACTGTGTTTTCTTTTTAAGAGCTTTCTCCTCTTATCTGTTAAACTGCAGAAAATGCATAGCCTTCACAGTTGAATGTTTATTTTGTCCGCCTGGTAGATAAATTGGAGACTCGTGATCAGATCCCCCCATAAAAATTGTCCTAAGTATTGCTCTCCCAATGCAATATATTCCTCTCACTGTGTTATTGTTGTGTGTGTGTCTGAGCCCAATTTTTGCATTGTGCAATTTTTCTTGTGAAAACTGTGCTTTGTGGAACATGGGGGAGGGGGGGAAGTGCTAAAGTGAAAAGTGCTAAAAGCAGGCATGGATAACTCAAAAAAGTTGGCATTGAAATACAATGCAAAAGTTCTATTCTCCTTATACCAGGATATTGGCAAAGACAGAACCTCAGAGGACGGCTTGAATTAGCCAGACAGTTCAGAGTTTCTTCGCTACATTTCTTCTAAGTGACTGGAAGGAGATCTGTGATGAAAGCCAACTCCTGCTCCTCTTTGGAGACTGCCTTGCCTTGCCTGGTGACGAATCACTCCTGGCATTCCTAGAGTGGCTTCTGTGGGAGAGGCACGTGCCATCGTGTGTGAGATGGATCTGATACTCCCCTCCAGGCAACCAGACCCTGGACCACATCCAGACTTTCCTGCACATGTCATTTGCATATGGATCAGGAGCAGAAAGCCGAAGCATGAACACAGCAGACATGTTTAAAAAGTGCACACACACGAGTAACTTGTGTCTGTTCTTCCAGCCCCTGATCACATGAAGCAGAAAACCCTTAGTGCATTAAAACAGCTAACGTTCCTTTATTTATTTACTTGCCAGCTTGCTTTATTTTTTATTCAATTGCTTTTTAAATATATGTTTTATTGATTTGTTAGCAACAGTAAAAAAGTGCAACCAGGACAAAGAATTAAAAATTTAAACCACACAGTTAAACCACACAGTAGGACAAAAGTACACAGATGCAGCTCAGCTCCAAAGGGATAACGAAGCAGTACCTCATACGAAGGTTCCCTTTGCAAATAATAAAGATATATCAGAAGTATTCTCCACCTGCCGATTCTATCATTATTGAAAGCAGAGGTTCTATATCATCTTAAATGAGCCAGACAGTTGCATATACTGGTGGGACTGAACTGGGTTTGTTTACAACCATTTTACACTTTCAAGCTCTGGAAAGTGGGGTGCGGGGGGGAAAGAGAAAAAATGTAGCCTAGATCTTCACCTTGGGTTAAACAAAAGTGTCTCCAACTGATTTTGCCAAACCTGTGCCGATACAGATGCCGTTTGGAACAAGGTCTGCGCCAACACTCTTTGGATGGAGGAATCCAAAAGACTCCAACTTGTTCCACAGGACCGTCCCAATACACCCCCCCATCTCGGCCAGGGAAGAAGGGGGTGCGTGAAGATTGATATCAAGAACGAGCTGGGAGTGAAGATATATAGTGGTACCTCGGGTTAAGTACTTAATTCGTTCCGGAGGTCCGTTCTTAACCTGAAACTGTTCTTAACCTGAAGCACCACTTTAGCTAATGGGGCCTCCTGCTGCCGCTGTGCCGCCGGAGCACAATTTCTGTTCTTATCCTGAAGCAAAGTTCTTAACCTGAAGCACTATTTCTGGGTTAGCGGAGTCAGTAACCTGAAGCGTATGTAACCTGAAGCGTATGTAACCTGAGGTACCACTGTACATTGGGAACAAGGTGAAGAATCAGAACAACCTTACTGAAGTAGAAATCAAAGGCCATCGCAGGAGGGAAAGGGGCCTGCTCTGAATCATGGCAGGTGGGTGCAGAGTGAAGAAGACGAAGATGAAGAAGATGAAGAAGAAGAGGAGGAGGAGGAGGAGGAGGAGGAGGAGGAGGAGTAGTAGTTTGGACTTGAAATCCAGCCTTTCACTTCCCTTAAGGAGTCTCAAAGCGGCTAACAATCTCCTTTCCTCCCCCCCCCCCCAAGAGACACCCAAAGGGCCTCCCCCGCCATTTTCTTCCTAAGGGTGAGAGGAGAGCAGCAGCTCCTCATATTTGCCAAGACACCACTATAGAGGCGGCTTACAAATACATCATCATCATCATCATTAGGGATGCTTAGGAGGCAGCAGATCTGGCATTCAAGGCGTGTTTCTGTCACAGCAGCATCAGCTTGCCTCATGGGTGGGGTGGCCCTGTTGTTTTGCTGCTGAGACCCTGAGAAATAACAGGGGAGCTGTTCTCCCCCTTCCTCTCCACTCTCCCTGCTCTTTCCCTCCATGGTCCCTGATGTGGTTCAGAGTGAGAAGGAAAGAAGCAAATGTGAGCAAAGGGGAGAGCCCCCCCCCCACTTTTTTGCTCAAATGCTTGTGTCTTCATTTCCCATCCTGTGTGTGGGGGAAAATGAATACGAGGCAGAGCAATGGAAAGCAGGATGAGAGAGGATAATTGAAGGGTCAGGTGAGATTTAAGCTCCAGGCTGCTTGCCGCGTAAACTGTAATCTGTAGCAGGGGATGGGGAACATGTGGCCCTGCAGGTGCTATTAGACTACAGTTCCCATCAGCCTCAGCCAGCAAGGCCAATTATCAGGAACCAAGTTCTCCTCCATCCCTGATCCATAAATTTTCAGTGGCTCAGTAATACCAACTGCACAGTCCCTGCTTGTCTCCATCAGCCACGGGGACCAGAATCAAGTGCTAAGAGCATAGGTAGGCAAACTAAGGCCCGGGGGCCGGATCCGGCCCAATCGCATTCTAAATCCAGCCCACAGATGGTCCGAGAATCAGCGTGTTTTTACATGAGTAGAATGCTTTTACAGTGGTACCTTGGGTTACAGGCACTTCAGGTTACAGACTCCGCTAACCCAGAAATAGTACCTTGGGTTAAGAACTTTGCTTCAGGATGAGAACAGAAATTGTGCTGCAGCGGGAGGCCCCATTAGCTAAAGTGGTACCTCAGGTTAAGAACAGTTTCAGGTTAAGAACGGACCTCCAGAACAAATTAAGTTCGTAACCCGAGGTACCACTGTATTTAAAATGCATCTCTGGGGTTATTGTGGGGGCTGCCTGGTGTTTTTACATGAGTAGAATGTGTGCTTTTATTTAAAATGCATCTCTGAGTTATTTGTGGGGCATAGAAATTCATTCATCTCCCCCCCCCCCCAAAAAAAAAATATAGTCCGGGCCCCCATAAGGTCTTCGGGACAGTGGACTGGCCCCCTGCTGAAAAAGTTTGCTGACCCCTGGCTAAGAGGAATCACCAAGTTAGGATCACCTGCACAAACCCTGCTTATTAATTTAGCATCCGATGCTGCCTTGTATGAAAGGCATGAAGATGTTTATACAAAATGTAGATGACACCACCAGGCAGAAATATATACATGAGGTTGTGTTTTGTGGTTTTTTCCCCATGTCATTTGCAAAGACCGCTGCTCCATGTGCCTATTATGTGCATCAACAAAGGGGAGAGATTTTTTAACAGCTATTGTAAGCGTAAAGCACTTGAGCAGAGTCTTCCCTTTCTTCTCCTCCACAATTAACAGAAGAACTCTCACGGCGCTTTCCTGCAATGGATGTCAGAAGAGCTCTCAAAAAGATGCCTTTTGTGAAATTTGTGCAACATAATATATGTGCATGAAGGGTGGAAAATAGAAAAGCAAGATACTTCGCTGCAAAAAGGTGGCATCTAAAACTTCAAAGGGACACGGGTGGTGCTGCGGGTTAAACCACAGAGCCTAGGACTTGCTGATCAGAAGGTCAGCGGTTCGAATCCTCGCAACGGGGTGAGCTCCCATTGCTCAGTCCCTGCTCCTGCCAACCTAGCATTTCGAAAGCACGTCAAAGTGCAAGTAGATAAATAGGTACCACTCCTGCGGGAAGGTAAATGGCGTTTCTGTGCACTGCTCTGGTTCGCCAGAAGCAGCTTAGTCATGCTGGCCACATGACCCGGAAGCTGTACGCCGGCTCCCTCGGGCAATAAAGCGAGATGAGCGCCGCAACCCCAGAGTCGGTCACGACTGGACCTAATGGTCAGGGGTCCCTTTACCTTTTTACAACTTCAAAAGATTCTGTGGAATAAGGGAACATAAGATGATACTATTTAAAAAGGTTTTTAAAAAAATCACTTTTGTTAAATTGCAAGTTTCTAGCACTTAAGGGCTGCAAAAATATGCTGGCAAAGCAAAAAAAAGAAAAAAAAAAGAAACTGTAGTTCTATGGTATAGCACACATTTTGCCCCAGGGTCAATGCTGAGCATCTCCTCCTAAGATAGATCAGGTAAGCAGGTGAGATAAAAGACTTTTCTTTGCCTGAGATCTTGGATCGCTGTTGCCAGTCAGAGCAGACAGTGCTGAGCTGGGTGGTCTAGTGATTCTGGGTCCACAGACAAACTCCAGGAATGAGGAACGGCTTGTGACAGCTTTGTTCTTCCCAGCCTCTAAGACAAACTTGTGGAGCAACTTTGGAATTGCCTGGCTCATGTGACCTTAGGGCAAATCCTCATATTGCCAGCTCCTTAATGCTAAGGGGTTATCTTTAAATTATAAACTTTCTCATGACAGGTGGACAGGCAGACGAGCCCTTAAGTCAGCTTGGTGTGTTCCTAAGCCAGAAAGAACAGAGGATAGAGAGGGGTGTGTGGATGTGTGTAGAAACTAGCCTAAATAAAAATAAAGATAAAGTTTACCTTTATTGTTCCACTCCCTTTTGCCTCTGGCTCTACTCAGCACCACACAGAGTGGCTGGGGAAGCCCAGCCAGATGGGCAGGGTATAAATAATCAATTATTCTTATTCTTATTCTTATTTATTACTACTACTACCTAGAAAGGAATGTGGCTGTCTAGCTAGAAACAGTTCCCCATCCCTGCTCTAGATCAGCAGACCAAGTGTCCCCATTTTCCAGTGACAGCAGATTTCCAGAAACCGTCACAGTTTCTGATTTGATCCTGGAATGTCCCACTTTGCCTTAGGACGTCCCTATGTTCATCAGAGAAATGTTGGAGGGTATTGAGTTGGGCGAACTCTGAGCCAAGGAGATAAGTAACTATATAACCTTCAGAAGGCATCTGAAGGCAGCCCTGTATAGGGGAATATTTTAATGCTGAATGCTTTATTGTGTTTTTATATCTGTTGGAAGCTGCCCAGAGTGGCTGGGACAACCCAGTCAGATGGGTGGGGAATAATAATAAGATGATTATTACTACTACTATTACAGTGGTACCTCGGGTTACATACGCTTCAGGTTACAGACTCCGCTAACCCAGAAATAGTACCTCGGGTTAAGAACTTTGCTTCAGGATGAGAACAGAAATTGTGCTCCGGCAGCGTGGCAGCAGCAGGAGTTCCCATTAGCTAAAGTGGTGCTTCAGGTTAAGAACAGTTTCAGGTTAAGAACGAACCTCCGGAACGAATTAAGTACTTAACCCGAGGTACCACTGTATTATGGAATAGGATGTCACTATTTTCATCAGAGAAATGTTGGAGGGTATGGATTGGCATTTTAACGAATATTTTATACATTTCATGTAAACTGCCGTGAGGTTTTTGTTGATTAACATAAACCTTTCTAAATGAAAAGGCGCAAAGTTCTCTTTTCTTTCTAAATGGTGGCATAGACACAACAGATCTAACTCTGGGCCTGAAAGCACCAGAAAATATATATGCCAGAGGTCTATTGCCTTCGCTGAGCTGCTTGAAACCAGAACAAGAAATTATTTCCTTTGCCAGATCTCCAAAAGGACAAAACTTCCACGAAGTGGGCAGGGCTCTCGGGAACTTTGATTCTTGTGTTCAGAAGCTGCTCCAGCCGGTCCTGTTTGTCAACACTGGAAGCCCCGCCCTCTGGGCAAAGCCGGCCAATGACAACGGAGGCCTTGCCTGACAAGCAGGAGAGACAGGTAATGCTGATCAGGTAAGTCATCCTGCTAGACCAGAAGGTATAAAAGACACCTGAGTAATTGGCCCAGTGGCCAGTGGTGTGGATGGTGTCCTTTGAGAAGGCACCAGGACAAGTTAAGAGCAGCGTATTGGGAAGGTTTATATCAGGGAAGCATACCAGCATGCCGTGAAGAGGAACAGAACTACTTCAAAGATTTTGCACACTCAGACAGGTAAGTTGATGTTTTCTTTTCTCCTAACTTCTGGGTCAGCAGAAAAGACCAAACCAACTTCAAGGTTGCCATGGGAACTTTTAGGGCCAGAGGAGGGGGACCCTCCCCAAAAAAATCCAAATGTTTCCCCTTCTCCTGGTAGTTTATGGGGCCCAATCCACCGGAAGAAAAACTTCATCACATCCCAGTTCTGCCACAGAGTTTTTAAGGTAGCTTTTGGTGCATTGCCGTTCTTCAGCCTGCACCCAGAATTAAGGTTATTATCTAATAATATCCTCAACAGAACTGATGCAAAGTTGTGCAAGAAAGAGCCTGTGATTGGAAATGTTTTCTGCGGTGGATGGGGCAAAGGGCTTGAGCTTAAGTAATGAACGGAACCAAGAGAGATGTGTGGGGCTTTGAAATTTTGTTTTCCTAACGGTGAACACTTTCCTGAGGCAACCGGGCCTCTCTTGGGAGCGAGGGTGTGGAATGCAAATTCTGGTAGTTTTGCAAAGCAGATAAGATAAAACCACTCCTGGGAGAAGTATAATTTCTGGAAAGGCCTCGGAGGCAGCAACCCAAAAGATACCTCTGAGTGTTGGGCTTTCGGTGACTCCACCTCCTGACACTTTTGTGACAAACATCCTGCCATCATCCCAAGTGTGGCAATTGAGTGACATCAGAAGGAGAGAGGAGGATGTGGATGCAGGGAGGCGATGGGTCCATTCAATGGCAAACTACCTGCCAGACTGAGGCAGGCCAACAGACGCCTGCCGTGGAGAAGGAATGAAAATGACACATCGAAGATGAAATTGACACATCAGGCACAGGATAGGGGGCAAAGGGTGGGGATATCTTTCGTATTTCATAGGCCTGTCATGCAAAGGAAGATTTATTTTCAAGGAGGGCAGTAGTGAACTCTCAGAGCATCTGCTTTGCATGCAGAAGAGCTTAAGGCCAGGAAATTGGTGGGTGGGTGGGGGTGGGGGTGGGGGTGGTGTGCTCATCTTCCAAACTGGTATTTCAAGTTCTCATTTTGTATATTTATGTTGTGAACTGCCCTGTGATCTTCGGATGAAGAGTGGTGTACAAATATAATACTGTCAATAATAAAAAGGTGGTCTCAGATTCTCCAAGCAGGTCTGGGAAAGACTCCCTGCCTAAATCCCTGGAGAGCAACTGCCAGTCAGTGCAGGCAATACCAACCTAGGTGGGCTTTGTAAAGGGAAAGAACACAGGAAGCTGCCTTATAGACTGTCTTCCACCCACCTGCTTTCCAGCGTAGATTAAAACGAACCCTGTCCTTGGATAATAGCCATTGCTTTCAATGCAGATGTTTTGTTGAGAGTGCAGAGCAGTGTTTTGCAAACCTGGGTCTCCAGCTGCAAGTCCCATCATCCCTGACCACTGGTCCTGCTAGCGAGGGTTGTTGGGAGTTGTAGTCCAACGACAGTTGGAGATCCGAGTTTGGGAAACAGTGGTACAGAGGGACAACGAAGGGACTGGTGGAAGGTTCTGCCCACCTGTCAAAATGTCCCATGGAGGGGATGCACTTGCCGGGGGAGAAAACAATCCATCCCTGCAATACGGATTTGAAGTGGGGCCAACAGGGGCCAACTGCTTCCACACAGCAGTTTTATTTATTGCATTTATTTGTTTTACTTATTAAATTTATATCCCTGACTTCCACCCAAAGGAGTTGAGGGCGGCAGGGTTTTGGGGGGCTCAGCGCTGTTCCTGCATGCAGGTTCTGTGCTGCGTCCACACAGTGAAGTCCTTATAGGCGTATAATCAGATTCTGCCCCCCCCTCCATTTAATGCAGTTGTTGCCATTTCCATATATCAGATCCTCAGCAGAAATGGTAAATTGTTGTTGAGCAAGTGCCCTGCTCCTAATCCCACTCCTAAACCGACATGCTAACCAGTCTGGTTTTCTGGGTGCCTGGTGCATGGAGTTTGCAAAACTGGTTCACAGTCTGTTCCAATCATTCCCAAACTTATTGCTGGGTCCTCCGCAAGCAAAACAAACACATGCTGTGACTTGGAGCACCCACCCATACTGGGAGTTTCCCTGTTGCTTCTCTTTGTGATTCACTGCTCTGAGATTACCTCTTTCCAATTCTGCTCGTGTGGGGCCACAGCTGATTCTGTCACATGCCTCTGCACTGAGCATGAGATCCATGCACTAATCCCGAGTTCAGAGTTGCAACTTGATCGCGTGCCCTCGGAGAAGGCTCCCTGCTGCATCTCTGTATGAGTCACCTAACTGGGCGTGAATTACTGATTAGGCTGAGTCAAGCCTGATGTATTGATTCATGCAGACGCATGATGGATGAGCTTCTCCAGGATAAATTCTCATTTGTTGCATGTCATTTAAAGACATCTGACAGAATCAATATGGTGTCGAGGTAGGAATAGGTGAATCCAGGTTCAAATCTTCACACGGCTGTAAAATTCACCTACCTCACATAATTGTTGCATTGAATAAAATGGGAATACTTGGTGGTCACAAGTCCCATTCATTTACCTCTGTCTCCAGTGTTTAGTAATTGGAGGTACTCTTGCCTTGAAGCTGGGTCAGGCCAAAGACCCATCTAGTCCAGCATCCTGTTTGCACAGTGGCCAACCAGATGCCTCAGTGGGAAACCTGTAGGCAGGATCTGAGCAACTCTGCCATCAAGCTTTTAGCCCAAATCTGCCAAGTTACTTAATGCGGGCTAGACTTGAGTGCGTAGGAGTCCTTGCTATTGCTTCTGGGTAAGGTAAAACCTGCCATGCCAGGGGCTATAGTGGCATCTTCTTCCAGGAATTGGCATGTGACTGAGGCACATGAACAGGCAGAAGCAATCGGGTGCAGATTAATTAACCTGGAGCCGCAGCATGCAGTGGAGGCATTCAATTCCATTGAATTGGGGTGACTCAATTCTCCTGGTTTAATTTGAATTATTTCCCAGCTCAGCCTAGCCTCAAAAACAGGTTGAGCTAGTTCCATGAGTACTGTAGATGGAAATTAGTGTTCCTCGCTTCAGGGCTCTGAGCATCTCACCTGATCGCAGGGAACCTGTCCCATTAGACACCTCACTGGATGTTTTTAAAACACAGCCTAATTCTTCCAGATGTCTAAAGAGGACTAGTTGCTGTGACTTGGCACGAGCTTTGTTTAAAGTTTCCTGGATTTGCACAGGGAAAGCCGAGTTTGGTAGCAGGCAAGAGGTACAAGCGAGGAGACCTGGGTTCCAATGAAGCTGCCAGGTGACCTTTGGCCAATCGTAATCTCCCAGCCTTCCATGCTTTGCAGGGTTGCTGTGGGGATAAAAAGGTGGGGAAGGGAGAAACAGAACTATATCGCTCAGCCTCAGCTCCACGGAGGAAAGACAGCATAAAAACAGCCAGGTAGATCTTCTGAATGCAAAAGAAAAAGAAGGAATTTAATTATTAGTAAGGATATGGCCCTCCGGATATTGCTGAACTACAACTCTCATCAGCCCCAGCAAGCTTGGCAGGTGGGAGTTGTAGTTCAGCAACATATGCAGCCTACGTTTGAGTGAGAATTGTTGCAAGAATTTGATTGTCATTAATTCCCACGTTCCTTTCTGGCCTTCTAGGAAGTGAGATTTAAACGCCTCTAGGAGGAAGCCCTCCCAAACCAGACCTTTGGCCCATCTAGCTCATTGATGCCTACACTGACTGGCAGCAGCTTTCCAGGGTTTCAGGCAGGGGATATTCCCAGCCTCTACCTGGGATTGAACTTCTGCATGCAAAGCAGATGCTACCCAGCCATGGTCTTTCCCCAGGAAAGGACCATAGTCTCATCTGGTTTCCTTTTTGGAAGTGCCATACACTGCAACTTTATTACACTAGGCTTCTACGAACTGGACTGTTATCAGATGACACCCTTTTAACGTTTTGTTGGAAACGGAAAAGTGTGTGTGTATATGTGACAGAAGCTGGTTACGTTAAGACACAGTCATAATCTTGCCTACGCAAACTCCCAGCCTATTAAATAAGGTTTAATTTGGCCGTAAACTAGCGGACGGGGACGGGCTTGCCAGAACTGGGGCTAAGAGCACAAGCAAAACCCTTCCTGTCCCTTAGGATGAGATGAGAACCTTCTCCAAAGTGCATTGAACTACAACTCCCAGAAGTTCCAGGCAGCACAGAGATGGGCAAGTCCACAACCAGGGCCAGCTGTTATTTCAAAGACAGAAAATGCCAGGCCCCCAAACCCTATTGGCTTCTTCTAGCCGGTGATCCCTGCTGAACGGGCCACTGCAGTACCAGCCTCCACCCACTAGTGGCGCTGTAAGCACCACAGGGATCTGTTGTGGCTTGCAAACTATGGGTTCAAGACCCACCGTGTGCCTTCCTGGCCACCTAAATAGTTGAGACCTGTGTTTAGCTCTCTAGTGCTAGTACTTACCTCCAGCTCTGAATGGACTTGTCTGTCTGTCTTAGGCTCTTGCGCAAGCTGCCCGTCGCCACTTCCTCCTCCTCCTCCACCACCGAGCAGGCTAGATAGCCAACCTTAGAGAGATCCCTTGTGGATTTCATGGAGACGGCAACACTTCTCTCTTCTCAGCTTAGGAGAAGCACCGGCTGGGGTATGTTTTTACACTTTTCTATCGGTGGCTGTGCCCCTGGTGGCTGGTGGCTGGTGGAACTGGAAGGGCAGAAGGTGAGGAGGCCAGCAGTGGATGGAGCCAGAACCATGGTCAGGGACAGTCACCCCCTGTCTGGCTAGAAGAAGGCAGGCAGGCAGGCAGGCGGGCGACTGGCTGAGGTTGGTTGTAGCAGTGCCCTCCTATTCGGCCAGCCTCCCCTGCTTTGTCTATTCCCTGCTTAAGGGTGGAGAAACTGCAAGTGACGGGAGGTGGTGGCATTAACAGTAGTCTGAGGTGTCTAAGTAAAATATATAAATGCAAGAGCCTTGCTGGATCAGCCAAAAGCTTCATCTTGCCCCAGTATTCTGATTCCAGTAGGGGTCAGCTGGTTGCTTCTGCTCACAGGCAGTGTGTGTGTGTGTGTGTGTGTGTGTGTGTGTGTGTGTGTACATACATCCCCAGCAATTGGAATTCAGAGGTATATAGATGCAGCCCCCTCAGTCTATAGCTGTTGATAGATGCTCTCTTCTGTCAATTAGTCTAATTCCTTTCAGGAAAAACAGAATTCCTTAAAGCTAGTAATATTTGTCCTAAAACTGGATTAGAGTGTCATTTCCATTACGGATATTTATATATATATATTTAAAGTGTGTATAGATGAGGGGTGGGGAATGTCAGTCCTGGGGGCCACATGTGGCCCTCCAGGCCAGGCTACCCATCACCCTACCCTGCTTCAAACCTTCCTTGAGTGCTTTTGTGTGGCTGGTTTGCACCCTTGCGCTTTGCCATTGCTTCTTGCTTACCTGAGGACAGAGAGGAGTGTGTTTATGTAGAAACTAGCCTAATGTACATAGCTAAAATTTGCATGTGCTTCACCCCCGCCCCGCAAGAGGGAATGCAAGCTCACGTAGCTACCCATCCCATTTTGGTTCTTCCTTGTCTTGGCTTCCCTTAATACAGATTCTCTCTCTCTCTCTCTGCAGATTCCGTCATGTCCTGCTTCTCCCACGTGTGGCACACGGAAGTGCCCAACTCTCCTCCCACCAGCCCCACCAGCCCCGTCCCGGCTGCCCCGCACGAGATCCCCGTCCCCCTCAGCCCCATCGTGATCACGTCTCCCGCCTCGGAAGGCCGCCCCCGCGTGTGCTCGCCGGTGTGTTCTCCCACCTCCGGGAAGATTCGGCTGGGTTCCCCCACCTCGCCGCAGCCGGGTTCCCCCATCGAGTGCTCCATCTGCTTCAACACCTATGACAACCTCTTCAAGACGCCCAAGGTCCTCCAGTGCCAACACACCTTCTGCCTGGAGTGCCTGGCCCGCCTGACCGCCACCCTCCCCCCTCACCGAGTCGAGGACCAGCTCCCCTGCCCCTTCTGCCGCCAGATCACCGAGATCCCTCTGGAAGGGCCTCCGGGCCTCCAGACGAGCAAGGAACTCTTGGCCACCCTGCCTCCCGAGCTACAGAAGGAGAAAATGATCTGGATGGAGGGCACCCGCCTCTGCTGCAGGCAGTCGTCCGACCCGGAGAGCGCTGAGCCCTGCATCAGCATCGACGTCGCCCCCAGCAAACCCGAAATCCCTGTGGTGCCCCCAGAGAGCTTCATGAGCAGGCTTGCCCGCTGTGACATGTGCGATGACTGGAAGCGCATCATGCTGCTCTCGGCCTTGATCATCATTCTCTTCTGCATCATCCTGTGGCCGGTCCAGTGCGCCCTGAAGACGGGCAACCTCCGCTGCTTCACCAGGACTTACACGCTGAGCAGGCCACACTATGTGCCACCGCCTCCGACCACCACCCCAGCGCCAACAATGAGCGACATTCTTGACCTGCTAGGGTGAGCCCCAGAGAGGGAGGGACTGTGTTTCAGTGGGCAGAGCACATATTTTGCACGCAGGAGGTACATATTTTGTACCTCCAAGTTGAACAAAATTCTCTTGGCCTCAGACTCACAGCGGACAACTCTAGACTCTAGGTGGTCCAACGGTCTGGCTTTCTGAGTTGGGACATTGGTGCTTTCTGCTCTCTCGACATGCTCATGCTGCTCTTTTTAGGAACCTCTGGAAACTTTTAAATAAAGACATTGCCGTTCCATACACCCTGTGGGTTCTGCTGTGTGACTCCCATGGCAATGCAGAGAGCAGAGGTGAACCTTTTTGCAAGGTCAACACCTGCTGCTCTGAAGGATGCCCACCAAAGAGTTACCTGGAATGATGCCTCCCCACACGCCTATCAGACCAGCAGAAATAAGAGGCCAGCTGTTCAAAAATGCGCAGTGTTGTCCCCTGGGCCCATTACATGTGAAAGGACAATGGAAAAAAGGACTTTTCCCCAGAGACTGACTCCCTTCACCAACAGCTTGAATGAAGCCTATGCGCAATTATATCTTGGAGTGGGAAGAGAACGTATTTAATTTTATATGTGTTATTAAACATTTCAATTTTATATAGATGGTGTGTGGTATTCTACAAATATGGCAGTTTCTTTAAATTGACTTAAATGTGTGTCGGCGTTTTGCAGGTTGTTGTTTTTTTTGAAGGGTGGGTAGCAGTGTGCAATTGAAAGAGAGAGAAAACAAGCAGAGAATGGCTTTTAAAGAGTATTAGGTTACGAGGGGCTACCTGCAGTTGTGGTTTTCCCATTGGGGGCATATGATTGGCTGCTGTGAGAACAGGAGGCTAGACTAGATGGCCACGCTTTGGCCTGATCCAGCAGGGCTCATCTTGCTAGATGGGTGTCAGTGAGGTTCCTTCGTGGTTTATCACTGGTATGACTAGCCTAGGAGAATGAATACACTGTACAACACACACACAACACACACTGCAAATCCTTTGCCACACGCAGAAGGTTCCTCAGCAAGCGACTAACTTTCGTAAAGATTTTCTAGAAGAACAAACTTTTAAAAACCCATGGTTTGATTAAACAATCCCTCGCTCCCAACCATCACCACCCAGTGGGTTCTTAAGCCTGATCTGTATTGAGACATCAGCAAACAAATCATGACCCTTTAAGCTAGCAGTGGTCATTTTTCCCAACTCTGTTTTAAGCACACAGAAACAAAATGCACCAGCAAGACATCGCAGCTCTGAAGCAACTCGCAGAGACTCCCCCCTAACCTTTTCCGAAGGCAGAGAAACATGGTGTCTTGCAAATGCCGTGACATTTATGTTAGAATTCCTGCTCCGTGATTGCAGTCATGGGATTGTTGTCTTTCACATGGCGGTCCTACCTGAGAGTAGGATGAGCTCTTGACAACTTGCACCCATGAAGTGTTTGTTTACAGCTTTCAGCATGGCCCCTTTGTTTATTGCCAGCGTTCAAGGTTTAATTTGGAAGCTTCTCACCTCGAGACTACTCTTTTTAAAAAGACAACTTCTAATAAGATAGGGTTGCCATATCTTGAAGAGAAAAGAAAAAAAGAGGTCAGGGCCCGAGCTGCTGCCAGCCCAAGATGGGGTCAGTGGTCAGAGGGCTGGTGTGATTTAAGAGTCCAGCAAAATCTGGAATGCCACAAATGTTAACCATCCCTTGTGTGGAAAAAAGGTACCCTGTTTAAAAAAACCTCTTGTTAACATAGAGAAGCATTCCTAATATTCTCAAAATGGTGACGCAATTTGGCATTTTCTCCATATAAGGGTAAACCAGGCAGTGACTAAAGGCGTGGCGTTACTGTAAGGTAGCACAGCCATGTTCAGTCATACCAGTAAGCCAGAGCTGCTCTGAAGGTGATGGACTTCTCCCTCATTGGAGGTTTTTAGACAGAGTTGGGGGCGGCTGTCTGCCAGGGATTCTTTAGCTGTGAATCCTGCATGGCAGGGGGTTGGACTAGATGACCCACAGGGTCCCTTCCAACTGATTCTGATTCTGCCATAATGTGGTTTCTCTGAAGCAAGCATCACACTTAAGTGTGACGCCCGATCCACTCCTGTTTTGCTCCTCTCCTGGCAGAATAAGACAATAAGGAAGCTTCAACTTCTAGCTGTTTCTGAACAAGGTGTGTGGAAGGATGCCCGTAGCTCCCTAGCAAGCCATGATCAGCATGGATCGTTCTGTTAGCTATCCGATCATAGCCTACTAGGGAGCCACAATTGGGGGGCATGGGCAAAATGAGCAAAAATCACAAACAAGAGTTGCTGCAACATACTATGGCCTCAGCCCAGTATACCTGAAGGAGCGTCTCCACCCCCATCATTCAGCCCGGACACTGAGGTCCAGCTCCAAGGGCCTTCTGGCAGTTCCCTCACTGCAAGAAGTGACATTACAGGGAACCAGGCAGAGGGCCTTCTCGGTAGTGGCACCTGCCCTGCGGAACGTCCTCCCATCAGATGTCAAGGAAACAAACAACTAACTGACTTTTAGAAGACATCTGAAGGCAGCCCTGTTTAGGGAAGTTTTTAATGTTTGATCTTTTATCGTGTTTTTAATCTTCTGTTGGGAGCCGCCCAGAGTGGCTGAGGAAACCCAGCCAGGTGGCAGGCGTATCAATAATAAATTATTATTATTATTAATTATTACTACTACTACTACTACAATTCTCTCCTCTGCAGCTCAGTAAACCCAACCCCACTGAGGAGAAAACCGTACCACACTCCACGCACAACAATATGCTTTTGCCTCCTATTTCTGTGATGTTTTAACAACTTTCCCTTCCCTACCCCACCCCACAAAAAAGGACACTCATTAGCTTACTGTGCTTATATATATATCTATATATCTATAAAAAAAACAAGTTAAAAGGAGATTCGTAGGCTCTATTACAGACATCCAGAGGCACTTGCAGATAAACGGCATCAGGGAATTTGTGCACGACGGGGGGGAAAGTTTGTCTCTCTCCTGAATAAGTTAGGCCAAGATTTGTTCCTAAAGCATAGACAGCTCCTCCCTTGACAGGTGGCATGCTGGGTCAATCTTTGGTTTTCTGTGCTGAATCCAAGGTTCAAGTGGTGAAAACGAGCAGTAGGTGGCAATGGAAGGTTGTGGAGGACGTGCAGGTGCGACTCTCGGCAACCCCTAATATAAGGGCAGGAAAAAAGGGAGGGGGGAAGAGGTACTCGCTTTATTTATTTGCTCTGAGGATTTGTACCCCCCTGTTCAACCAAAAAACACTCCCAGAGCATCCAGCAACGCAGATGAAACTAGCCTTCAGCTTGCTATCTCTCCCACTGAAGCAGCTGCCCCCCTAGATGACAGTGATGGAGAGAGGAAGCCTAATGGGGGGCCGACCTGTCACACAGCAGAACCAATGGAGGTTGCTCTGCCTCCCAGCAATTTGAACATCACAGAATTAACAGAGACAGAATAGCAAGTGTCTCTGTTTTGGTCATGCGCATTGCTTTGTTTTAAGGTCATGCCACCAGAGCTGTAGCTAGGTGATCTTCTGCCTCTGGCAGAACCGCCCAGATCGCGCCCCCTAGCCATGGACAAATCAGCTCTTCTTTCCGCCTCTCCTCCAACCATTCAATTTACCCTCTATTTAAAACCATTTCTTATGAAGCAAACAAGAGGCATCATCAGAGTTGCAAGTACACTTTCAGCCTGACAAAGAAGATGTGGAACACAGCCGGGGAGGGGGTGTGGCCTGTGGGGAGGGGTGTGGCCTGTGTGGAAGGGGGTGTGGTCTGCTGAGAGGGGGCGTTGCCCAGGGGGAACTCTGAGAGCTATGCAAGTGAGTCTGGAAGGGGCACATTTGATCCCATGGCCTGGGGTTCCCCATCCCTGATCTGTGGGCTGCGGTGGATACCATTTCCTTCTCTGCCCTCAAATATACAATGCCTGGGGCATTTGGGCAGAGAGCGTGGAAGAGAGGGATTGCAAAACGCCCAGAAGCAGTTCCGCTCAAACTGGATCTCCTTTTTCTTTTTAAAAAAAAAGAAGGCTAGACTATGGTACTACCAGTCATAACCTCCAAACCTTTTCAGAGAGTTTAAAAAACAAAACAAAACACCACTGAAAATGACAAGAAAACCTTTCAAAATGCCCCCTGCCTAAAATTTGTCTCCTGTGAACAGGGCAGTGAATATCGGGTGATGAGGAGGGGCAGAGGGGAAATCTCTCTTTCTCTGCGGCATACGGAACAGGAACATTCCACGCTGCAACATTTTGTTGCAGATCCCACTGGTCCCTTAAAACAGTGTTAAAGTTAAACAAACAAACCACAGACCTGTTTTATAGCCACCAAGTACACGTCCCTCTCCGAAGCTGCTATCTCCCTGAGCTGCTTAAACCTGAGACCTTTGTGGCTTTAACGCTGAGGTTCTCGTATACGGAGGCAGATTCTTCATCGACTCTATAGAAACACAGAAACACAGAATTGTAGAGTTGGAAGGAGCCTAGCGGGGCATCTAGCTCAACCCTTGTCTTGCGCAAAACAGGAGAAGGGGGCTGGAACATATCAACCAAGAGCAAACTCCCATCCTCCAACCTCTCCCCCCCCCCCCCAAGAAAAATTTCTGGAAGCTGGGTGTGGAGAAGAGCAGAAGTCTTGCAAAAACTAAGCCAGCTAATATGCCTGCCTGGGACATCACATTTTGCATTTCTTGGGGGCTTTCGAGTGTTCAAAGCATTTCACATCTATTATCTAGCTGTAACCACATGGCTGTTTTGCTGCTGCTTCCCCTGTCTATGAAAGCATTCTCATCTTGAGAGGCAGTGCGGTGTAATGGGTAGAGTGCTGGAGGACCAGGGTTCAAATCCCCCTCTCGGCCACCAGGAGTGTGTGTGTGTGTGTGTGTGTGTGTGTGTGTGACCTTGGGCCAGTCACTGCCTCTCAGCCTAACCTACCTCACAGGGTTGTTGCTGTGATGAAATGGAGAGAGAGGTGAACAAGAAAAGACACCTTTAATTCCTTGGAGGAAAGGTGGTACAGAAATGTAAAAATAAAATGAACACTAAATCTTACAGACAAAGAACTGAGGTAATGATTGGGTTCCTTAACTGTACTGTTTGCTGGGAGGCCTTTGGGCATGGAGGTGAACTGTTGGCTTCCCACCCTCCCAACATGCCAATTGGATGCTATGCTGCTCACAACAATTTGTATTTCTGCCCTCTCACAATTTCCTCTGGCATCCCCAACTCTGAAAATAATGTTCTCTGTAGCCAAAAGTTTGCTCTGGATTCATGTTGGGCCAAGGCTTCAATTCTACGCTGTCTCCCCAACTCCCCTACCCCACTTTGCCTTCAAATAAGGCCCTCTTCCCCACAGCTCCACCTTACCCTGTCTGGACTCTTGGTGACGGGGGACGAGCTTTCATTCTGGGCTGCTCCATCGGCGGGTATCGGATATTCAAGTACTCTCTCTCCTTCCTTGTATTTCTCTGAAACGGACAACCGGACAGACCTGATTGGTTCCACAGCTCCTCCAACCTTTGAGGCCATTTCTAAAATGTGACCTACTCTCGCTCAGAGTAGACCCACTGAAATTCATGGACGAGACTAACTTGGGTTCACTGGGCAGCATCCCACCTAGTTTTACTCAAGAGCGGACTCATGGAAATCACTGTGCCCGAGTTAGCCAACGTCCACCAACTTCCATGGGTCTACTCTGAGTAGGACCAGCACTGGATGCAACTGCGGCTGGTGGAGGTTGGAGCCCAGCAACTTTTGAAGAGCTGCAGGTTCTTTATTCCTGCATTTTAAAAAAAGGCAGAGCTGTGATAGAGGTAGCTCAGGGAAATACAGGCAAGTGACAGTCTAGTTCAGGGATGAGGAGCCTACAGCCCTCCAGATGTTGCTCTCACCATCCCTGGCCATTGGCCATGCTGGCTGGGGGCTGATGGGAGATGGGAGTCTGGTTCCCCACCTCTGGTTTAAATGCTTTCAGAGCAAACATCTTGGGAGTTGAGCTCGGAAAGCAATTGGTGACAGGAGCGAGCCAGCAGTAAATCACTCCCTGCAAGTTGGAATTAACTCTTTATTGGCAAGAGCATGATGTGCACAGACTTGGCGGAGTGTCAGGCCTAATAAGCACAGGTCTTGCCCCATGGATCAGTTGCCAAGACTGAAAGTCCCCACCTCCCCACAGCAGTCTAGGTCCTCTCCTCTCCAGGGTTTTTCCTAAGCAATCAGAGACTGCATCTGCATGAAGCCAACGTCTCCTTTACCCATTTCAGCCCTCTTCTGGTTCTGGGAGACCAGAGAGGAGGGGAGCTGGTTGCAGCAGGACTGGGAGACACCCGTGACTCTTCAACAGCTGGACTCATCTCTGCCTCTTGGCAGTGGCGTAGCGTGGGGGGTGCAGGGGGGGCCGGCCGCACCGGGCGCAACATCTGGGGTTAGGGCAAATCCACAGGTTAGGGGGCGCAAATCCACGGGTTAGGGGGCGCAAATCCACGGGTTAGGGGGCACAAATTACTTGCCTTGCCCCGGGTGCTGACAACCCACGCTACGCCACTGCCTCTTGGCATCCCTTCCCCAACATTCCTGATTCAGCTTCTGCCTCCGATTCTGGGCTTCTCTCTGCCACAGACTCTCCCAGCTCACTAAGCCCTGTTACCTCTTCAGCTTCTGACACCTCCTCCTCCCAGACTTCTCTCTCTGACCACCCATGAAATCCCCAGTCTCTGAGCCTTCTTCCTTTCCCTAGCTGGTTCCTCCCACCATTCCTTTGCATCCAAAACTGGCCTGGTGCAGTCCAGTCCCTGGTCCCATCCCTAAGCACTCTTCAGGTCAAAACCGCCCCTCTTTTGGTGGGCGAATGGGACGCCCCCTACCTGTTCCTCTTCCAGCTCCTTTTGTTCTGTGGCAATGTACTGCTGGACAGCCATGTAGACGAACTTGTACTGCGCTTCTGTTTGCACCATGCCAGAGCGCTGCCTCCGTACCATCTGGATGGTCTTGGGGATATCGATGTCACAGTCCAAGCCTATTTATGGGCAAGAAAGGTGGGGCAGCCTTAGGCCACATCCGCACTGTACACTTAAAGCATGCGGCTTCTCCCCCAAAGGCTCCTGGGAACTGTCATCCATCAAGAGTGCTGGGAATTGTAGCTCTGTACACTACAATTCCCAGGATCCTTTTGTGGGGGGGGGGAGCCATGTGCTTTAAAAGAATGGTGTGGAAAGAGAGCATTTTCCCCTGCGGCAGATTTAGAATTGGGGGTACACCCATACAGCCAAGATGGCTTCCTCTTAAAGAAAGTGTAAGAAAGCAACTTATCCCAAAATTATTTGGTGGAAACGAATGTTTTAGGGAAGGGATATGCATATGAGCCAAAAAGAAGATTACGATGGACACACAGGAACCCTAGATGATATATTCTTTGAATATTCACTCAGATTTCCTTGCACAAAGCTTAATCAGTAGTCAAGACCAGGGCCGGATTTAGGTTTGATGAGGCCCTAAGCTACTGAAGGTAATGGGGCCCTTTATATGTCCAGCTGTCCTTTGTCAACAACAAATTGTCACTGTTTTTTGTGTTGAATACATGCTATATGGTAATTTATGGACCTAACAGGTATCTAAAGCCATTTGCACATAAAAAATAGGAGCCTACAGAACACAAAACACTGTTGCTGCACATAGGGTTTTATTTTATTTGTTTTTTATCTTATATTTTGGAAATGTACATCCAGGTTGTTGTTTTTCCTTTACATTTTTTGAGAGGCACCAAGAGAGTGGGGCCCTAAGCTATAGCTTGTTTAGCTTATAAGTAAATCCGGCAGTGGTCAAGACTATGCCCTGTCTTTACTGAGCATTCATCCCAATTTGTTTTTAGGGAGGTTATACAACAGAGGGTTTTCATCCCTTGAACAGAGCCCTTGAATTCAACGTGCAGCCTTTAACAGTTCCAGTAAATGAAAAAGTTTTGGGATATGATATACAATGAAATGAAAAAAAAAAATTCAAATATACATTCCCAAAGAAACCAGAGGCTTTTTTATTAGGGATAATAGGAGATGAAGTGAGAAAAGAAGACTGCAAATTATTCTTGTATCCCATGACTGCCGCAAGGATTCTTGTGGCCCAAAAGTGGAAATCCCAAGAGTTACCAACCCTAATGGAGTGGCAGACGAAATTACCGTATTCAAGTATACTGTATTGGCAAAAAAGAGTTATAAAATTTGAGACCAAAAAGTGACAAAGTTTGAGGAGGAGTGGAGTAAATTTGTTGTGTATATACGAAATAACTGTAGAAATTTAAAAACTGTAGCAGGGCTAACATAAATCTTGTGATGTATATAGAATGTCATTAAGAATCTGCAGGAATGGATTTAAATTGGGAAGACCGAAGCAGGAAAGGAGGGAAGTTTGGGCGCGAAATTGAGCAGGGTAAATAAGAAGATTAAAAAGGTTGAATGTTAAAGTTAAAGTTTTATTTAATTTTGTTTTCTTTTTGAAAATCAATAAAAAAGTAATAAAAATTAAAAAAACCCAGTTCCAGTAGATGATCAAATCCCTTCCGTAAAACAGTGACAGTCTGTTGGCAACCACTCTTGTGAGCAGCTCCAAAAGGCCAACTTACGCCCAGGTGGGAAGTGTTCAACTTTCCCATAATGATGTAGTTAAAATTCAAGTTCCTTGTCCCTAGGATCATCCGGAACAATCCTGAAATCCTTTTTGGAACACAAAAAGCTGCTGAGTGCCTAACTAACTGCATGGCGGCCAGCAAGAACGAAGGGAAGAGGGCAAGCTCCAGAGGAACAAGAATGGGGGCAAACTCTGGGGTCAAGTCTATAGCATAAAAGCTCACTGGTCAGGCATCTTCAGAGTTTTCAGCCCTGAAAACATCCACAGAGCTTACAAGCCTGCTTGCCCAGAGCAGTTAGTAGTTTGTGACCTAAAGCAGAAAGTTTCTCTGCTAACTGGTCACCTGGATGCAGTACCAGCTCGCTATAGGCGATTGCCTATTATTCACAAGACTGCATTAAACATTCTGCATGTCCCAGATCCTCCTTAGAATTAAAAGGTGGAGAGAACCTCCAAGTTCTGTCGTTTACCTTGCCTGTGAATAGTGTCCACCAAGATGTCTATCACTATGATGGTGCCCGTTCGTCCTATCCCGGCACTGGGGGGAGGAAAGAGAGAGGTGAGGAGGGCAAAGTCACCGCCAGCCCAGCGCAGACCTTAGTCCATAGGTCAGCCGAGGTGAGAATGGCTACAACAGGTAGAGGAAGGCTGGGACCCCCAGGAAGTTGGTAGACTCCAGCGCGCATCAGGCAACTTTGACAACATTCAAGGAAAGGGTGGGTGGAAAAAAAATCAATTGCCAAACATTTAAACCCTTTTCTCTAGAGGGTTTAACATTGAGATTACTGCCATTAAGGATACAGATGGGTAGCCGTGTTGGTCTGCCATAGTCAAAACAAAACAAAATTCCTTCCAGTAGCACCTTAAAGACCAACTAAGTTAGTTAAAAGTACTTCTGTTTCAGTGTATCTGAAGAAGTGTGCATGCACACGAAAGCTCATACCAAGAACTAACTTAGTTGGTCTTTAAGGTGCTACTGGAAGGAATTTTGTTTTGTTTTGCCATTAAGGAGATTACAAGGCAGGCATAAAAACAGCACTGATGGGATTCCTGATGCAAGGATCGTAAGCCTTGTAATTATATGCCCCCCCCCCAGTCCTGCTGAACTCCAACCATCCCAGAATCACTGTTTTCTCCTCCCATCACCTGTTCTTGACATCTTAAGATATTCACGTTCTCTATGTTGGTTTATAATCTGTAAGGGAGGAGCGTAGATCCCCGATAGGTAACAGAAAGTCCTTCATGCAGCGTGGAACTGTGGAACTCACTCCCACAAGATGGCTTTAAAAGAGTGGGGAGCCTAGAAAATCTAGAGCATACAAACTGAGAGTGCTTTGATATTATTACTTGAGCAATCCATAGAAAATTCATTGGGGGAGTGCCAGCAAATGCCCAATACTGCCTACATCCGCAGCCAGTTCAGCCAAGCATCACCCCCTCCTGGCCACTCACCTGCAGTGCACTACGATAGGCCCAGTGTCTGGGAAGCTCCTCTGGGCCCTGTTGACTTGATCCAGAAAGCCAAGGACTCCCCCTGGCTCATTGGGGACCCCGTGATCTGGCCAGCTGAAATACTGGAAGTGCTTGATCTGCCTGGGGCGCTCTTCCTGCAACATTGGAGAGGAGGAGGAGGAGATAGTTTTGTAAGGCTAAATGCATATGCAGCTCTGAGTAGTGCAGGTCAGGGAAGAGAAACACAGATCTGCCTGGTTTAGGGAAATAGTGGCAGTGGGAACTGTTAAGTATTATGGGTAGTTGGGTGATTTGTCAAGGAATTGGAGAGGTGGGGGACAAAACTAGGAAAATGTTTGCACAGGTACTAAACTCTGGCGCAAAGGAAGTTGTATACCATGATTGCATCTTCCACAGGAGATCAGTTCCAAGCGTTCAATGTATATATAGAAGCGCATATACACTCTCTTGCCCGACACCACTGATTCATGAACATCTGTGAGGTGGGAGAGCAGGGGACAGCAGGAGGCACATGGATTGAGTGGGGAAGATTCTGTCACCTGTGTGCCATATGCAAAACTGAAAACAGCTTGCCTTATGCTCCTACTTTGTATTATTTAGCTCGGCGGTGTTCTCTATTTTGCTGGTTGCGGGAGGAATGATCTGCAATATCTGCAACAGGCACTGGAATCACAATGCAAACTGCTAGAAGATTGCATTGAATTTGCAGCCAGCTTTGCTGAGACGCACTCTTCTGAAGCTTCATTTTTCTGAAGGGCTAGATAGAAACTTGATTTTTTGTTTTTTTACTTTTTTAAAGATCAGAGGGATTCTGAATTCTGCAGAATTTTCCACTTTTCCCACACCTTTGTGGGGCAACAGTGTATACTCATTCCTGGGTCTTTCCAGGCTGGGAGGTGGGGAGTGTATCTACAGGTGGATGATCCAGCGAGATTAGACGAAAATGTCATCTCAAAGCAAACACCATCACATGCAAAAGGGCTATTAAAGAGGTGACCTCTCACCCTGTCCATCCGTGAAATCTCCAGCTCTCGGATGTGATAGCCTTGAGCTTCTCGTTCGCCAACATTCCTCACGCTGATGTAACCATATTCCTTGGCACAGTTTTTATCCGGCCAGTAGCGGAAACATTTATTCTGTGGAGAGAGAGAGAGATTAAATCCCATTAAAAGCAAAATTCCAGACTGCATCAACAAAAGGACAGTGCCCGGATCAAGGGAAACAACAGTGCCCCTCTATTCTGCCTTGGTCAGAACCCCACCTGGCGTGCTGTGCCCATTTCTGGGCACCAAAATTTAAGGAGGATATTGGAATGTGTGCAGAGGAGGGAGACTAAGATGATGGAGGGTTCAGAAACGGAGCCTTATGAGGAGCGGTTGAGGGAATTGAATATGTTTAGCCTGGAAAAGAGAAAAGTGAGAGGTGATGAGATGGCCACCTTCAAATATCTGGCGTGCTCTCGCATAGAAGAGGGAGCAAACTCGTCTTCCATTGCTCCAAGAAGCAAGGACGTGAACCAGTGGATACAAATGACAGGAAAGGAGATTCTAGCTAAGCATTAGGAAGAACTTTATGATAGGACAGTGCAAACAGGCTCTCCTTCACCAGAGGTTTTTAAACAGAGGCTGGAAGGCCTTCTCAGTAGTGGCACCCGCCCTGTGGAACACCCTCCCTTCAGATGTGAAGGAAATAAGCAGCTCTCTTATCTTTAAAAGACATCTGAAGGCAGCCCTGTTCAGGGAAGTTTTTAATATTTAATGCTGTATTGTTTTTAACACTCGATTGTGAGCCGCCCAGAGTGGCTGGGGAAACTCAGCCAGATGGGTGGGGTATAAATAATACATTAATAATAAGAATAACAACAATATCTGTCAGGGGTTCTTCAGCTGTGATTCCTGTATTGTACAGGGATGGTCTAGAATTCAGCAGTTCTCAGCCTGTGGGTCCCCAGATGTTGTTGGACTACAACTCCCATCATCCCTGAGCTCTGGCCTTGCTAGCTAGGGGTGATGGGAGTTTGTAGTCCAACAACATCTGGGGACCCACAGGTTGAGAACGGCTGGTCTAGATGGGGTCTCTTCCATCTCTACAATTCTCTGACTCTATAATCAATGCAGATCTCCATGTGTTGCCTTTCAGCTAGGTCTACTATTTCCTGTGGGCACATGATTTGGAGTGCTGCAGTTATCTCAGAGCTGACTGAAGTTGTGGTTTCCGTCGTACATAACAGAACTTGCACCCCCTTCTCTTGAAAGGAAAGCACCTTGTTTTTCCGGTGCTGCCAAATGCTTAGCTTTGGAGCATATGGAACAATTCCTCCTTGGTGTTCTCTTGCACACCTTTCCCCAGAATGACTCCAGGAGCCTATTCTCACTGGCTGACTCGCTTCCTTACTCTCTCTGATCAGCCAAAAAGGGTGAGAATGGCTAAAAACCTTCCCCCTTCCATGCTGTGATTGGGCAAGCTCTAGGAAGCTGGAGACAGGGGCACTGCTGCACAAATCGTAAGGGATCTTCAATTCCCACAATCCTGGACTGCTACATCACCGGATAAGACGGTCCCTTAACTATCTGTTATCCACGAAAGAAGAGGAAACAATACAACCTTGAAGTGGTGGTGGGTGGGTGGGTGGGGGGCAGGCTATGATAGCATCCTATGAACAAGTTTCCAAAAAGAGCTGGAGGGTACCAAGGAAGTGATTACGAACACTGCGATTTCCCTTTCTCGTTGTTGGTAACGAAACCAGCATTTTGAGAGGCAAGGCTGTTAATAAGGCTCTCAGCCAGCGTGGCAATTACCGGCTGGGTTCTGTGCTGGCTCCCTTTCAAGCCTCCGTTTGAAGAGGCTGTTCAAGCTCATCATCAGCTAATTATAACCCACTTGCTCTTTCTGACATGCAGAGGTGGGGACAAAAATTAAGAATAAGGGAGCTCTGGCCAGCTCATCCGAGCCGTTACTTCAAACCAAAAAGGTTATGAGCCACAGCACAACTTCTGACACCATCGGAGCACCACTTGACATTTGGCCAGCGGGGTGTGGGAGCAGGTGTGCGGAAACTAGCCTACTCTGGAAAGGTAAAATCCGCATTTGTTGCTTCGCCGACTTTTACCTCTGACTCTTTCCCTCCTTGGCAGGTGGCCCTCAGAAGGTTGTTGGGAAGGGAATGTGGCCTTCATGCTGAGAAGAAGCCCCCCCCCCCCCCCGCTCCTGCACTACTGGGTTGCTGATTGGCTCACCCTCCCTCGCTCCACTTCTTTGGTCGTCATGACAATGACGTGAGTATTCTCTTGGTAGACCATCGCCCAGAAGTCGTTGACTGTGGTTTGGAGGCAGCCCTGGGTGGCAATGTAGACTTTGCTGTGTTCAGAGCTCTTCCCGTCTTCGAGAACATTCTAGAACAGGGTGGGGGGAGGGGCAGGGGGTGTTGGAAAGTAAGGGAAATGGGACGCCCACACACACACAAAGAGAATGGTGAGTATAAGGAAGAACAGAAAGACAAGCCCTAATGGATGACTAGCTTCGTTGTGCTCATTTAATTAATTTAAATTTATTAATTTCACCCACTGAAATCAGTGAACATGCCTAAGTGCGGTCCATTAATTTCAGCAGGTCTGCTCTGAGTAAAAATGAGTTGAATGTCACCCTAAATGATCGTTTTCCCCCACCACATATTAATGTATTTGTTTAATGATTAAATTATGACATCCAAAGCTACAGCATCTTTACTGTATAGACACATTTAAAAGGGGAAAAAACCTATGTAAAATAAAATACTAAATGAAAAAGTTTAATCACCTCAGCTAATTAATAATAATAATAATAATAATAATAATAATAATAATAATAATGTTAGGGTCACAGAGTTCCCTGTACTACATGTGGGTTTATATTGCCTTCCTGGTCCAATAATTTATAAGAGACTCCATTTTTCCAACAATAACAAAATCATCTGATTGTCTGGCACTTTTAAACAAACAGAAGCCAAAGTATTAGGCTGACACGATAAAAATGCTTGTACAATGGTACCTTGGATGTCAAACAGAATCCATTCCAGAAGTCCGTTCGACTTCCAAAACGTTCGAAAACCAAGGTGCGGCTTCTGATTGGCTGCAGGAAGCTCCTGCAGCCAATCGGAAGCTGTGGAAACCCCGTCGGATGTTCAGGTTCCAAAGAACGTACACAAACCGGAACACTCACTTCCGGGTTTGCGGTGTTCAGGAGCCAAAATGTTTGACTTGCAAGGCGTTCGGGATCTTAGGTATGACTGTACACCCACAGCTGAAATGGTACATGTTTAGGTTTAAAAAGTAGAATTTAACTAACTAAAAATAATTCCCATGACCCTCTGGGGGAAGCCAGGACCACTAAGCTGATCTAACTGAGAACCAATGTGGCAAAGCAGTAGTTAAAGCAGGAATGGGGAACCTATCCTTGTCCAGAAGTTGGTGGACTACGACTTCCATCATGCCTTGCTTTTGGCTGTGCAAGTTGGGGCTATTGGGAGTTGGGAGTCCAAAAGCATCAGAGCAAGGGCGGTCCAACAAGTGGCCCTCAAGGCCTTTTTGGCAGCCCTTGGCAACATTTGACACACACTGTTGTGTGTCCACAGCCCTCAGCTGCCTTCCTGAAGCCAGGTAAGCGAGGCACTGGGCTTTGGGAAAGAGGTGTGAGACTGGCAGGGTCTTAGAGTCTCCCCACCTCCTTCTCAAAGCCTAGCTAGTAGCTTCCCAGCACTAATTTCCCATCAAATTTTGGCACTGTTTGGGCAGTGGGTTCCATGTTGAAGTACTCTTGCGGCCCACTTGGTTTGAAAAGCTGTACTGCCCTAAATTAGAGTGCTGAAGTTTGGGGCTGGGAGGACCCAATATCTTACCTCTCTGCCCAGCTTAGAAGAGGAGGAGGAGTTTGGATTTGACATCCCGCTTTATCACTATCCGAAGGAGTCTCAAAGTGGCCAACATTCTCCTTTCCTTTCCTCCCCCACAACAAACAATCTGTGAGGTGAGTGAGGCTGAGAGACTTCAGAGAAGTGTGACTAGCCCAAGGTCACCCAGCAGCTGCATGTGAAGGAGCGGAGACGCGAACCCGGTTCCCCAGATTACAAGACTACCGCTCTTAACCACTACACCACACTGGCTCTCTGCACAAAGTAGTGCTGAGAACGAAAGGCCCTTTGTCCATGTTCAGAGACACCTGCTACTTTGCCACCCATTGCTTTGCAGGTTAAGATCAAGTCCTCTGGACCTCCCCTCTCTGCTCACCTTAATATAATTGGCATTGATGTAATCGGAACCCGGGACACTCTCATCTACATCTCGGAGAGCCACCCGCGTCGTGTCAACTACATGAAGAAAGAAACATGGCATGATATTTTTGGGGAGAAAATTGCAGAAATTCCCAGATGTATTTATAGGTTGTCTCCTGGATAATCCTCACACACACGTCACTGTCCCAAGATGGTTAAGTCCGGATACAAATGAAATGCTCTTCAGAGCCTAATCTTTCCACCATACAAGACCCATTGCTCTGTCTACTTTTGCTTCTGACTCCGCCCACCACTGGCACACGGCCCTCGGAAGGTTGCCCTGGACAGGATGTGGCCCTCGGGTGAAAAAGCTGTGATGCTTACAGGGAAGGATGTTTTTGTAGCGGTTCTTCGCTTTGTTCTCCGCACGCTGTCCCTCTTTCCGGGGGTAGAGGAACTTGCACTCCTGCTGCTGCAGCATCTGTGAGGGCAGAAACAAGAAAGAGAGAAAGCTTGCTTTTTAAAAAAACACTTCGCATCTGCAAAGTGCTTTCGAAGAGGGAGTGTAAACCTTGAAGTGAAATCTGAACAAGCTACCTGCAAGGTAGGCCAGTATCCCCAGGATTGCAAATAGGGGGCGCTGAAGTATTAAAAACCACTAGTTGCCTAAGGGGCCTCATTATGGCAAAGTGCAATATCAGAACTGGATTGGGAATCTGTTGGCAGGAGGGGATCTCCTTTGGGTGAGACACAGAGGGGAGCAAATGGCTCGCCCAGGTGAGCAATGGGATGGGAACTGCTGTCAAGGTGATTTGGTTACATTGAAAACTGTTGTCCTCGCTCTTCCTTTCCTCTCGCTTTCTCTTTCTTCAGGGTTCTCCTTTCCTTGTCTTTTCTTCCTTCTTTTTTCTCTTTTAAAGTAGCTGTTTTATCTCAGCATATTATAAAAAGATACTTTGTCATGGGTATGTATTTTTGTGTATCTTTCAATAAGTTTCAATAAATATATTTAATAATTATAAAGGGAAGCAGTTGGACTCACAACTGTTTAGTTCAGTTCTAGGACGGATTTGTTGATTTATTGATGGTTTCTTTACTTTTTTATTTGCAAGTTTAACAAAATTAAAAAGAAGGAAATATAAAAAGGAAAAGAAATATTTCTATTTTTACTACTGTTGTTATTCTTATTCTTAACCCTCCATGACCTCACATTTGTTTATGGTTAAAACCATTTTATTTCAGGAGTACTTTGCAATCAAAAAATTTCTTTCTTTCTGATGAACTTTGTTCAAATTTCTGATGTTCAAAATGTTGCTCTACATTTTGTCTAATGTACATATATCTTATTTCTTGCTATAAGCTGCTTTTAGAGCTAGGATGGTAAAAAGTAGGATATACATGTTTAAAATAAATAAATAAAAACAGGTGTGGTATTTGCCAAACTTGGAGTTTTTGTGTGTGGAGTCTGTAGTTATCTAATTCTCATTTTTCCTGTGTACCTCAAACTCCTCCCAGAAGCCTTGCTTGGCCTTCTCGCTGTGGTCTGCCATTTTGTTCAGTTCCTTTACCCGGTTCTCGATGTTGGCGGCAATGATCCGTGTGGCATTGAAAGGCTGCAAGACAGGGATCCACAGAAGGCAACTTCACAACATGAAGGGCCAAGAAGAGAGAGAGGGGCTGAGTTGGGGTGGCAGGAACCGGAAAAAGGACATCCCTGGAGGACACAGCGAAGGCAGGCCCCTTCCTTGGATGGCTTCTCCAATCAGGGACAACTCAGTCCCACCTAAATAACTGTTGCCATGTTACCTGTTTCAGGTGTACAACTGCCCCGGACTTCTCCACCATGGGGTTTTTCTTGTAGTGCTCCACTAAGTCCGTGAGGGTGTCAAAACGCTCACCACCCCCAACGTCGTATTTTCCATCCAGCTGTGGGGGAAAGGCAGAGTTATGACTGCAGAAACGAACACACACAGAGAGACTGCGGGAGAGGCAGAACAAGATGTGGACTAGGACAATGTTGACTCAAATCCTCACTCCTCAAAATCTCAGATCCCACCTTGGCCTAATTCAAAAGGCTGTGTAGTGCAGCGAAAAGCATGTTAGTCGAGGGAAACCAAAGTTCAGCCTCATCCAAGAGGCTTCGCTAGGCTTTCTGCCTCTTAGATTTGTTGCAAGGATAAGACTTGCTTATTTTTTGAGGGTGGAAGGGGAGAAAGGAACCATTCGTGCCATTATTTATAAATCTAATCTAATCCTATCTATCTATATACGTATACATATATGAGAACTGTTGGTTTGCTTGGCGTATGAATCTCACTTAAGAAAAATTTTGCATAATGGTTCCTGAGATCAAGAAGCAGAGCTTTCGTCTACATTTGGGTACAACTGGGTTCCATTTTGAATCAAGATGGCGGACCTCACCTCACAAAAGTGCACTTTTGTGGGGGGTTCTTAGAATCCCCAAGCGACACTGGATACGAGACTACTATTAAAAATAAATAATAATTCAGCTCACCGCAATTGCTATTATTATTATATTTAGTGATGAAGGCAGAACAGTTATTGCCATTTTACAGTCTTGAGAGTTCATTGGCTCAAAACAGGCAAATGGCAAAACCTTTCACTGTAGCATCAATGCCTGTCCATCAGCACAATGGATTAAAGCTCAGCGACAAGGAGAAACTTCACGTTGGATTCCCACCCCCCAGGTGGATTTAACTAGAAACCTCTGAGGAATGTCTGACAATCTGCTTTCACAACACCTTACCTGGTACCGGATCATGATGTGAGTCACCCGGGGCTTCCGGTCCCCCGTATCAGCTTTGTCCTCATTCGTCAGTACTGACAAGACGAAGTCTCCAGGCTTGCTCTGGCTGCCCCTCACCAGGAAGCTCCCGGGCTTGCCCTTCTCGGTGAGGAGCTTCTCAGCTTCTTTACCCGTCAGGTGGCCGTGGTACCATCTAGGAAGGGAAAGAGCTTCAGGGAGAGAGTTTGGGGTGGTGCAGTAGGCCAAAAGATCAGGAGTTATGGCCAACTAAGTTCTGGGACTTAGGGACGCGGGTGGCACTGTGGGTTAAACCACAGAGCCTAGGACTTGCCGATCAGAAGGTCGGCGGTTCGAATCCCCGCAACGGGGTGAGCTCCCGTTGCTCGGTCCCTGCTCCTGCCAACCTAGCAGTTTGAAAGCACGTCAAAGTGCAAGTACAGTGGTGCCCCGCAAGACGAATGCCTCGCAAGACGGAAAACCCGCTAGACGAAAGGGTTTTCCGTTTTTGAGCTGCTTCGCAAGACGAATTTCCCTATGGGCTTGCTTTGCAAGACGAAAACGTCTTGCGAGTGTTGCGATTTCCCCCCCGCTTCCCCCCCCCCTTTTTCTAAGCCGCTAAGCCTTTAATAGCCGCTAAGCCGCTAAACCACTAATAGCACTAAACCGCTAATAGGGTTGCTTCGCAAGACGAAAAAACCGCTAGACGAAGAGACTCGCGGAACGGATTATTTTCATCTTGCGAGGCACCACTGTAGATAAATAGGTACCACTCCGGCGGGAAGGCAAACGGCGTTTCCGTGCACTGCTCTGCTTCGCCAGAAACGGCTTATTCATGCTGACCACATGACCCGGAAGCTGTACGCCGGCTCCCTCGGCCAATAAAGTGAGATGAGCGCCGCAACCCCAGAGTCGGCTACGACTGGACCTAATGGTCAGGGGTTCCTTTACCTTTACCTAAGTTCTGTCTAGAGTATGATTATTTATTGAATTTACATACCGCCCTATACCCGGGGGTCTCAGGGCAGTTCACAGAATAAAATCAAGATATAAAACCACAAAATACCTAATAAAAATAAAAACAACAACCCAATAGCTGCCGCCGCCCCCCAGAAAAACCATTTTAAAAGGACATAGGATGTAAATCAGATCAACCAAAGGCCTGGTTAAAAAGAAACGTTTTTGCCTGGCGCCTAAAGGTGTATAATGAAGGCGCCTGGCGAACTTCCCTGGGGAGAGCATTCCACAGATGGGGAGCCACTGCAGAGAAGGCCCCGTTCTCGTGTTGCCACCCTCCGGGCCTCTCGAGGAGGAAGCACACAAAGAAGGGCCTCAGAAGATGACCTCAGGGTCCGGGTTGGTTCATATGGAAAGAGGCAGTCCTTGAGGTACTGTGGTCATTGAAGGCTTTATAGGTCAAGACCAGCACTTTGAATTGGGCCCGGAAACTAATTGGTAGCCAGTGCAGTCGGACCAGGATCGGTGTAATATGCTCAAACCGTCTTCCTCCGGCGAGCAACCTGGCCACTGAATTCTGCACCATTGAAGTTAATGGGCAGGAACACAGGACACTGGTACAGAATCAGACCCCTGGGTCCATATAGCTCGGTATTGTCCACACTGACTGATTGTCCACCTCTCCAAGGTTCCAGACAAGGCATCTCTCCCAGTCCTGCCTGGAGATCTTGGGGATTGAACCTGGAGTCTTCTGTAGGCAAAGAAGATGCTCTGCCAATGAGCTATACCCCTTCCCTGGACCAAAGACAGTCATGGCTCCTAGCAACAATGGCAATGTTCCACCCTCCACTTTCAGAGGCAGTAGACCTCTAAATACCAGTTGTTGGAACTACATTTAATCATAGCTAAATTTCATATATTTATAGTCGATTTCAACATTGTGAAACAACATGTTTGCTCAAGGACATGTTCCAGGCAGGCGGGGAAATACTAAGGGTATTAAAGGTAAAGGTAAAGGGACCCCTGACCATTAGGTCCAGTTGTGACCGACTCTGGGGTTGCGCCCTCATCTCGCTCTATAGGCCGAGGGAGCCGGCGTACAGCTTCCGGGTCATGTGGCCAGCATGACTAAGCCGCTTCTGGCAAACCAGAGCAGCACACAGAAATGCCATTTACCTTCCCACTTGCACTTTGACGTGCTTTCGAACTGCTAGGTTAGCAGGAGCTGGGACTGAGCAACGGGAGCTCACCCCATAGCAGGGATTTGAACCACTGACCTTCTGATCGGCAAATCCTAGGCTCTGTGGTTTAACCCACAGCGCCACCCGCATCCCACTAAGGGTATTAGTTAGCATTAATATAGTAAGCCTGCAACTTGTGCACATTTAACTTGTGTGCATTCAGCACTTGGCAATTTTTATTTTTTTTAAAAAAAGGAAGTGGAAAGGGGGGCAGATTAAAAAAGACTTTGGCAATCCCACCTGCTATTGCACCCAATGTGTTTTGACTATATGCGATTTTGGCTTTAGGCATGATGCTCGGAATTCAACCTCAGCGTTAAGTTACGGTGTTACTAAGGATACAAAGCGGCGCTAGAGAGGGGTGTGGCCTGGGGAAAGTGGGTGTGGCTTAGTAGGGGTGTGGTCTGGAAAGAACCCCAAGGGCCATCCTGGCCTGCAATTTGCCTCCACGCCTGCTTGCATCATGGGGGTGCAGGTGTATAAGGGAGAGAGAAGGCAGTCCTGCAAGCTCCACCCCCTTTCCCCTCTAGACCCACCTACAGTTGACCAGTGGGCCTCACAGATGTGATGATACATGAGGCTTTAGCTTGCCTCTTCATGTAAATTTTTTACACACATGCCTACTTTATATGTGGTGAGCAGATACGAATAATAATAGTGATAATAATAATAATAATAATAATAATAATAATAATAATAATAGCCTGTCCATTCTAAGCATAGGGGAGAAACTGATCATTTACATTTTAGTGAGAAGATACCCAGTTCACACTTCTTGAACCAATTCACAAGCCAAAACCCGATAATATTTCAAAAATTCTATCTCCCCCGAATTTTGCAATGCAACTCTCCGTCCAAATAATGCATATACTGGGAGGGAAAGTGTGCTGGAAAATGTGTGTGTGAAAATAACACAAGGAAAATGCATTACATGAGGAGAGAAGTTGCAGCAAAAATGTATATATTAGTTAAAACTGCATATAATAATATGTCCGTTAGGAGAAACTTGGCATGAAAACGCTGATGGATTTTCATGGGGTGGGGAGATCGCCAATTGCTATGGAAAAATGGAGAACTGAATGGAAAACTGCAAAAATGAGAAAACGAGAAAAAGCAAAATTGACAGATTCCTCCATCCTGACTGCACACCTGAGGCAGACACTAGCACTAGGCCTCCAGCTTGCCCCATAGGGAAGGCCTCTCTTTCTTGTAAGCTTGAACCTCTACCCCTTCATCCCTAGATGGCGCCATCTGCCTATTTTGAGGAGTGACTCTCTTTCCCCACACAGCAAAACAAACCCCTCAACATGGAGGTACTTTCTGCCCCTGGGTCCTAGAGGTTCCTATCTTTATGTCATCAGCCCTGGCTGTGAAGAAATGCAGGAATCAAGAGATGGGAACAAGAGTTAAGCAAACAGCTGGAAACCAAGGCCCCATCTTTAAGCTGTTGTGGCTTCCCCCAAAGAATCCTGGGAGCTGTAGTTTGTGGATTGGCGCTGAGAGTTGTTAGGAGACCCCTATTCCCCTTATAGAACTACGATTCCCAGACCTCCCTGAGAAAACAGATGGATCGTTAAACCACTCTAGGAATTTAAACTAGCTTTTTAATAGTTTTTAATTAATTTATGTATAAATCGCCTTGAGACCACGGTTCAGAAAGTAATAAATCAATGATTACGATGCTAATTGTAGCTCTGTGAGGTGACTGGGAGTCTTCTAACAACTCTCAGCACCCCTAACAAACTACAACTCCCAGAATTCCTTGGAGGAAGCATGACTGTTTAAAGTGGTACAATACATGTGTAATGCAGATGAAGCCCAAATTTGCCAACAGATCCAGGGCCCAGGTCTGGTATCACCAAGCAGATGCCAGGACCCGCCAGAGACTCCTGCCCTATTCTCCTCCCCATTCCTTAATCTTCTTCCTCAGGAGGCTGCCATTTTAAATCCCCCACAAAGCTCCAGAGTGATTCTACACCAGAGGCATTGTGGGAAATAAACATGGTGCCCACCTGATCAGAAAGTGCTGGGTAAGCCTAACGGAAGTATCCAACTGGTACAGGATGGGGCCCTTGACACAGCAGCATGCTGAGAGCCGCTTCCATAACAGACATGGAGAACCTGTGGCCCTTCAGATATTGTTGGACACCAACTTCCATCAGCCATGATCAGAGGCTATGCTAGCTAAGGCTGATGGGAGCTGGAGTCTAGCAACCCCTGGAGGACCACAGGCTCCCCATCTCTGGAAGCCTGTGATCCTCTAGGTCAGGGTTTCCCAAACCCAGGTCTCTAGCTGCTTTTGGACCACAATTCCCACCATCCCTGGCCACTGGGGTCCAAAAACACCTGGAGGGCCACAGATCCCCCAGCCCTGATCTAGGAAGCAGCAGCAGAAACTATGATTCTTTGCATTTATATGACACTTGAAGTTCAAAGCAGTTTACACACAAGTTCTGTCTCTCTCACAACCACCCTATAAGGTAGGCCAGGACGGTGCCCAGGGAAGGTCAGTATGAGAACAGAGCATGCAAACAGGGCTCGAGCTCCCGGCTCACCTCTCCGAGGTGGGATCTTGGCAGTTGAGAGGAAACTTTAGCTCAATGATGTTGCTGTTCTTTTCCCGCAGGAGACCCTGCTGTTCGGTGTAATACTGGACCAGCTCCGCCAGCGTGGCAAACTTCTCCCCGCCATACAGGTCGTAGTAGTCCCCGGAGTTCTGGATTTTGATGTGGGTGACTTCGTCATTCCTCCTGGAGCCGGAAAGCGGTTGCGAGCGAGAGAAAGAAGAGAACAGAATTTGTAACGCTGGGTATAAAGACAAACAAAAGCATCATATTCAGTTATTCAGTGACCTATCAAACAACCAGGCCAAGGGAAAATGATGGGTGGGGGCAAATCCATTGCAGTCCCCCCCCCCAGCCTTAGGTTCCTTACATTTCCACATCTGTTTGTGAACTTTTTTTGGGGGGAGGGGTTAGAATCATGAAAAATGATCAGCATTTTAGGACTCATTTTGCACTGCCTAATATACATATTTTTGAAAGGTGGTTTCCTGTGATATAAAGCATTTTTCTATGTTATTTTCACCAATATATGCATTTATTATATGCACCCTTGACCCCAGTATATGCATTCTTGCACTTGCCTACAGTTCCCAACGTGGTTTAACTACCAGTCCCCCTTCCCAGGGAAACATAATATTGTGAAGGGAACAGAGGTTTCCTAACCGTTCTTGGCACCCTTAACGAACTACAGCTCCCATAATTCTTTGGGGGAAGACATAACTGTTCCAAGTGACATTGTGATGTTTGAGAGGTATGGTGTGAATGTGGCTTTGGGTTCAAAACCCCACCAAGCCCTGAAGATTATGTGTCACTCGTCACTCTACCAAACAGGGTTCTTGTGTGAGGAGGAAAAGTGGGGTCTAAAAATGAGCTAAAAACTGATTGTAACACCTGTTTGCAAAACAAAGCCTGAAAGCCAGAGGCTACATGGGGCAGGGTGGTAGGTGGACATTCAGGTGCAAATCTTCACTTGGCCTTTAAACTCTCTGAGGGACTCTAGCCAGTCTCTCTCTCTCTCTCTCTCTCTCTCTCTCTCTCTCTCTCTCTCTCTCTTCTTGCACACTTGTTATGAAGACAAATTTGGTATGTGTGGGGTAGAATCACGCACGCTGCTCTGAGATTCCTGGATCAAGTGCCAGCACCAGGGACTTCCCCGTTGATGCCGACAGGGCCTTTTCAGTGATGGCTCCCCGGTTGTGGAATACCCTTCATTAACCTTCAGAAGGAAATGCATTCCTGCTCCCCCTGGCTGAACAACCCTGTTCCTGGCAACCCCAAGATCACTGGATGGAAGAACGTTTCTGACCATAACTGCTTTTAGACGTTTGCAATTGGTTTTTTTGTTGAATGCTTTCATTTGTTTTAGAATGCTTTCTTTTTTAAAATTGTGTATCTGTTTGCCGCTCTGGGCTTCCAGGGGAGGAAGGGAAGGATATAAATTCAATAAATAATAACTAAATCAAAAGTGGGATAAACATCAGCATCAGAATATCCGCACAGCCAGGAGGGTCAGAAACCGATGCAAGGTTTTGTTTGGTTTTGCTTAATGTGCATTTTTGGGGGGTTTTAAATAGTATTGGCATTGGCACTATGAATAAAGACTCTGACTAAAGGTCTAATTCAGTATAATAAGGCAGTTTCCCGTGTTCCTAAATGAGCCCAGCTCTTAGGGGAGAGTCCCCTGCTGCCAATCTTACTGGAGTCCCACAACTGGGAGTGACCAAATTCACTGGCCCACCAAGCTTTTTAGAAGCAGACAACCCCTCCCGGACTGAACTCATCCATCAGGCGTCTGGAGGCCTAAAGGGGCCAGCTCAGCAGGCAGCCAGCCTCTTAAGTGCCTTTAAATGCAATTAGCCTCCCTCCTCTTAGGAAAGCCAGGGAGGGGAGAAAAGGGCAGAAAGGGTCCCCAATGGGACTGCGCTGGTGCTCTCAGCACTGCTAATAGCCAAATGGGATTAACCCGTTCTGTGCTGGGAAGAAGAAGACGACAGAATGTTCTCACAAACCACTGTTTTCATTCTAACTGGTTTGATGAAGTTTTTTTAAAAAACGGGAAGCATATTACGGGGTGTCCAGCATCCCTCTGGGGTATCAGAGACCAGTGTCTTTCTTTGCATTCTTATTGTCATTGTTAAAGCTTTTTAATGATACAAAAACTAATCTATATAAAAACAAAAGCAGAAAAAGAAGAGAGAGAGAGAGAGAGAGAGAGAGAGAGATAGTAGCATGCATGGGGGGGAGAAAAAATCAGAAAAGAAAGAAAAAAGAAAAGTGGGAGGGAAGGAAAAGAAGAAAGAAAGAAAGAAAGAAAGAAAGAAAGAAAGAAAGAAAGAAAGGGCTTCCAATTCTTCATCTGTCAGTTACATACAAAGGATTATTCGAAACATTTGCTCCACAATAAGATTCTACTTTCCAGAAACCAGTATTTTTTCAATCTTCAAACCCAAATATCACAAGTTTGCGGGCCAGGGTCTCTCCCAGATGCCAGGGACTGGACTGGGGACCGTCTGCTTGCAAAGCACTGAAACTATGGAACTCACCGCCACAGGAGGCAGTGATGGTACCCCAGCTTGAACGGCTTTATAAGCAGATTCTCTCAGTGAGGAGAGTGCCACTGATGGCTGCAAGCCATGATGGCTCTGCATTGAAACCACAAGGGCTTGTGTACTCAAACCCTGTTTGTGGGTTTTCACACAGGCATCTGGTCGGCCACTGTCAGAACAGGATGCTGGGCTAGAGGGGCGATTGGCCTGATCCAGCAACCTCATCTTTCATTCTGGCATCTCGTATGCTCATTGACACGATTGCTCCTGCCTGATCCAGGAGCATTACTGAGCTGAGAATGAATGTGGTAAAAGCAAGGGAAATATTTTTTAAATGGGCAGGCTATGCTAGCACCTGGAAAAAAGTGTGCAGTTCTAAAACTGGGGTGGGGAATAAAAGAGGAAATTACACACAATCCTTTGCAAATGACCAGGCCACCACACAAATGCTTCTCTGCAAGAACCGCCTACATCTAAACGGCCGACAATGCTTCCGTGGAGTCACGCTCAATTTGTTTGATGCCAAAATCGCTTCTGCACAAAGAAGGGACACCTGTGGCCTCGCCACAGAGGCAGCTATTGAGCGAAGGCGGCAGGGTCCCTCTCCAAACCAGCAGCTGGATTACATAATTACATGAAAACGGCTGCGGCTGCAAATTTCGCTTCGCGGGAGAAGAACCTCCGTCGCCCTCAGATCCGTCTTGGCGCGGTTTTAGAAAGGAAGACGGCTCCCTTTCCCTCTCCGAAGCACACAGCTGCAGCTGCTAATTACCTCAAAAGCTCTCCGAGATATGAAAGCTGAACCGCCAAGAGTGCCGGGATGGGGTGCCCTTGCATGCCGATTGGCAATAAATCCGTGCTGCCCTCAAAAACGCACACAGGTGTCTCTGTCATTACTGTGTTTGACGGAGGCCAAAACTGTTCCTTGTAAGACTCACAGTGGACGGGGGGGTGGGAAATGTGTTCAGCTGCTGGTTGGAGCTTAAGACAGAGAGGGGAGCGGTAAAGAGGACTGCAGGGACCCGAGTTCATATCCCGCCCAACCTAACCTACCTCGCAGGATCGTCGCGAGGAGAGAGGAGAAGAAGAAGAGTTTGGATTTGACATCCCGCTTTATCACTACCCGAAGGAGTCTCAAAGCGGCTAACATTCTCCTTTCCCTTCCTCCCCCACAACAAACACTCTGTGAGGTGAGTGGGGCTGAGAGACTTCAGAGAAGTGTGACTGGCCCAAGGTCACCCAGCAGCTGCATGTGGAGAAGCGGAGATGCGAACCCGGTTCACCTGATTACGAGTCCACCACTCTTAACCACTACACGACACTGGCACCCCAGAGAAGTCTAGGAATAAAAGTTCCACAGAATTGGCTGCTAGGTAGCAGAACAGACATCAGAGAGAGGAGCATGAGGCTGGAGACGCAGAGATGTGCTTGCTCTGCGCAGGATCCAGAGCAGCACCTGATGGAGAAGGTAGGTATCTGGGGGTGTTAATGCTGCGAGTACTTCCATCCTAGGCTTAGGCTGTATCTATCTGTAACTAAAACCGTATGTCCTACTACAGGCACCAGAATCTCCACTGGTCCATTCAAAGGAAACCAAACTCTGGGATAGCACTGCAACTTTTGGAGTCTTTCGGGGGGCGGGGGGTGTAACAACAACAAAAATATTCCTGCACCTGCTTAGAGTGTAAGCAAATAGGGGCCACTTTCACAAAGGGAAATTTCTGTAGCCATGTGACAATGTGCAAGAGGAGGCGGAAACACTATTATCTAGCAATATCTCCTCCCCACTCCCCCTGAAACAATCTGCATTATGGCTGCAGCCAAGAACACGAGACCCGCTCTCAGAAAACGTCCCCCGTTTTCCATGCTAAATGGATTCCTCGTCCAGAGGCTCTTCAAGCTCCCTTTCCTTGGCGCTTGCGTTTCCCCGAAGGCTGGCTTGCGGCCCAAACACCTCTTACAGAAATGCACAGAGCACCAATTCCTGCTCTTTAAATTATTTACTGAGATCCAGCTACAGCTGTAAGTGGATGAGCTTATTCCCTGCCCCCCACCCCCACAAGCAGCTAAACATTCAGAGGTTTGGAAAGATCAAGAGGGGTTTTTCCAAGCCTGCGGACTCTGCCCTGAGATCACCGGATGGTTTGGCAGCAGCCCTGAGGAAGCTGGCCAACTTGCAGCTGCAAGAACGCTAGCACCCCATGCAGAGTGTGCCTCTGAGCATGAGCAGAGCGCCTCATCTCTCGCACAAGAGTTCTTTTTCACCTGATCAAAGCAGTTTCGTTTTGCAGGACCCGAGTGCAATCGCCCCCTCTTTCTCCCGCAACTTTCAAACAAAGCAAAACTGGTATTCAGATGTATTTCTGCCTCTGAGCATGGAGGCAGAACATCGCCAGTCCTGGCTAGCAGTCACTGATATCCTTCCCCTCTCTTAATTTGTCTAGTCCTCTTTGAAAGCAACCCAAGCTGGTAGCCTGGGGAGGTGAGGCACCAGTTGGCTATCATTGGTCTACACCAATTTTTCCCAAACATGGGTCTCTAGCTGTTTGGGGACTACAAATCCCATCATCCCTAGCTAGCAAGACCAGTGGTCAGGGGTGATGGGATTTGTAGTCCCAAAACAGCTGGAGACCCAAGTTTGGGAAACATTGGTCTACACTGACCAGCAAAGTCTCTCCAGGATTTCAGCCCTGCCTGGTTGTATCTTCTTCATGCAGAGTAGCAGCTCTGCCACTGGTCTTTCCATCCTTCTTGTGGGTGAGCAGAAAAACTCTGAATGTCTGATGTGTACTGAAGGTGAGGGCACAACAAATGTTTTGATGTTGCATAATGATGATGATAATAAATAATAATAATAATAATAATAATAATAATAATAATAATAATAATTTATTATTTATACCCCGCCCGTCTGGCTGGGCTTCCCCAGCCACTCTGGGCGGCTTCCAACAAAATATTAAAATACAGTAATGCATCAAACATTAAAAGCTTCCCTAAACAGGGCTGCCTTCAGATGTCTTCTAAAAGTCTGGTAGTTGTTGTTCTCTTTGACATCTGGTGGGAGGGCGTTCCACAGGGCGGGCGCCACTACCAAGAAGGCCCTCTGTCTGGTTCCCTGTAACTTGGCTTCTTGCAGTGAGGGAACCACCAGAAGGCCCTCCGAGGTGGACCCCAGCATCCGGGCTGAATGATGGGGGTGGAGACTCTCCTTCAGATTCGTTAGGATTCGTTCCACTCAGAATTTGTTCCGCTGAGAACATGGCACCATGCTATTGGTTCCAAGCTGGCCCATCCACCCCAAAGTTGTTGGTTTTGAACATTTCATACCTGACGGATAAGGTGAAGTCTCCCGGGTTGCTTTTACTAGGCCGGGCTAAAAAACTCCCATGGACTCCTCGGGTTAACAGCAACTTCTCCGCTTCAATGCCATTGATGTTTGGGTGAAACCACCTGGGGGGGGGCGGGGGGAGAAAAAAGCAGAAGAGAATCACAGCATTAATAAAAGGATGACACAGAGCATTCTTCCAGGATTAAGGGATGGATACACACTTAAGAAGAGTCCTGGTAGATTAGGTCAAAGGCCCACCTAGGCCAGGATCCTGTTCTTACAACCAACAACAGCAACTCTCCCTTCTTGCAATTCCCAGGAACTGGAACTAGTACTGGGCAGCATCCTGCCTCTGAAGCTGGCATACAACATAGCCATTGTGGCCAGTAGCCACCAACAAGCCCTTATCCTCCATGAATTTATCAACCCCACTTTTAAAGCCATCCAAATAGAATATAAGAAATTGGACGAGGTCAAAAGTTCCACCTAATCTAGCATGCTGTTCCCACAGTGGCCAGCTATGAGAAGCTGGCAAACAGGACAGCAAATATCCCGGACAGGACAGGCTGGCAAACAGGACTATGAGAAGCTGGCAAACAGGACAGCAAATATCCCCACTTGTAGTTTTTTTCATTTAAAAAAAAAAATGGGAATGGAAAGTTAAGACTCCTTGCACCTGTAACAATCGCACCTGAGCGTTCTCAGTGGAAAGCTTTCGGAAGTCCCTCTAGGTTGGTATCTGGGCAGAGACTTAAGAGTCTCTGTGTGCATCGGATGAAACCAGGTCATCGTGGCGGTGGCTCATTGCTATCAAATGTGATGAGCTCACGGGTGGGTCTACGTCCTCTGGGCTTCCCCTAGGCAGATGCAGCCTTAATATAGATCCCACAAATGATTATTTTGCATAGCTCTGCGGCACCTGTGGCTGGCATTGGCTCGGTTCCCCTCCCACGCCCTGCCTCCAAAACCCATTTGCTGATTGCTTTATTTCAGAACGCAATAAAATAAGGAGAGCTCTATGTGGTGGGAATGTAAAATTGTTTTTAAAAAACTTTTGGGAAATGATATACAACGAATTGAAAAAAATGTTTAAAATAACATTTTAAGCCTTTTTGCTAGGCATTTCAGGTCAAGAACTGCCGAAAGAAAAATGGAAAATATTTATGTATGCTACAACAGCGGCAAGAATCTTATTAGCTCAAGGGTGGAAGAAAGAAGAAGTACCAACGAAAGAACAATGGGCAAGAAAAATTGAGGAACTATGCAGAATTAGCAAAGTTAACATATAAACTGCATGAAAAGGAAAACAGAGACTTTAAAAATGAATGGAAATCTTTCACAATTTATTTACAAAAACAACATAAAGAATTGGGCTCATTGGCAGGTTTTGAATAAACACCCACAATTTTATTTAATTAAAACATGGAGGAAGATAATGTAATGACATTTTGTGTATATTAACATGCAGAAGACAACAATTTTTGTAACAAGCCAGAGAGGGAAGATGAGGGAAGTCACTGGAGGGGGGGTGTAAAAAATGTAAAATTGGACAACTGTTATTTGTAATTTGTTACAATTTAATAATTTAATAAAATATTTTTTTAAAAAAAGGAGAGCTCTGCTGGATCAGGCCAAGGGTCCATCTAGGCCAGCATCCTGTTCTCACAGTGGCCATCCATAAGCCTGCAAGATGGCTCTGAGGCCAACAACTCTCCCCACTTGTGATTCCCAAGAAGTGTCGTTCAGAGGCATATTTACTCCGAATGGTGGTAGAACATGGGCCGTCACGGGTAGTATCCATTCATGGCCTTCTCTGTCACAAATTTATTTCAGCCTCTTTTAAAGCCAGCCAACTTGGTGGCTTAACTCTACTTCTTGTGGGAGTGAGTTCCAGAGGAAACTAGGGGAATTGTTATCCATTCTCTTAAGGAAGGGGGGTGGTTTGCAGTCAAACAACATCTAGAGCAGGCATAGGCAAACTCGGCCCGCCAGCTGTTTTGGGACTACAACTCCCATCATGCCTAGCTGACAGGGCCAGTAGTCAGGGATGATGGGAGTTGTAGTCCCAAAACAGCTGGAGGGCTGAGTTTGCCTATGCCTGATTCACAGCACCCATATAGGATCATTGCTCATGGCAGCTGGGGATGTGGGGAACTGTTGTCTCAAGGGACACAGGTTCCTATGGAGTACAGAGCAGGGCTGATTCCAAGTTTGATGGGCTCCTTCCTACCTCTGTGCTACCTCATGGGCTCACCTGACAGTGGTGGGCAGCGGCAGTACTCTGAATGAGCCACCATTTTAATTTGCCATAATACCTACAGAGCAACACTGTCTCAGGGCAATGCAGGAAATTAAGATGGCGGCACTCAGCTGTTGAGTCTGGGTTTAAAAGGGGGTCCAGGGTTGGGGTCAATAACAGTGGGTTGGGGTCGAGGAGGCTGGGTGTTGACGCCAGGTCAGATATACAGTGTTAAGATTTCTGGAACGGATTCTGTTCGACTTCCCAGGTACGACTGTATAATATAAATGGAAAACTTGGGAATCATGTTTAATGATTTCTGTGCAATCTTACATACATTTTACTTACCAATCAAAACTAAATTATATTCATTTAACCCAAGTATCTTTCGAATTCCCAAGTCATGCTACAACTTTTCAGCACCCCTCATTTGGGAGTTTGAAAGTTGAAAAATTCAACACACCCTAATGTGCAAGGGTCAGTGAGAGATTCCCTCTTGCCATACACAGATATCCATCAAAGCCAGGTCATTTTATTTTCTGCTGTAGCACTTTGGAACTCCCTGTCTATTGGCGTCAGGAAAGAACCCCCATCTATTCTTTATAGGAATCTCCCTGAAACATTTTTAGGCCAACAGCATATCCAGAAAAACAGGTTGCCTCCAATGCTAGTCTTAAGTAGAGTACACCCATGGAAATGAATGAACTTACGTCCATCAATTTCAGTTGGTCTATTCTGAAAACAACCAGCCCTGGATATAACTGACAGAATGCAAACCTGCCTTCCAATCTGCTTACAGTTTATTTTAATTCTCTTTTAAGCATTCTTAAAATACCTCCTTCTAACACTTGCATTTTTATTTCATAAACCACTTAGCAGGGGTCAGCAAACTTTTTCAGCAGGGGGCTCGTCTACTGTCCCTCAGACCTGGTGGGGGGCTGGACTATATTTTGAGGGGGGAAATGAATGAATTCCTATGCCCCACAAATAACCCAGAGATGCATTTTAAATAAAAGGGCACATTCTACTCATGTAAAAACACACTGATTCCCGGACCGTCCACGGGCCAAATTTAGAAGGCGATTGGGCCAGATCTGGCCCCCGGGCCTTAGTTTGCTTACCCATTACTTAGAGCTTTGATTACAAGCAACCACTGTATAAAGGCTGTGAAATAAATACAGTGGTACCTCGGGTTAAGTACTTAATTCGTTCTGGAGGTCTGTTCTTAACCTGAAACCATTCTTAACCTGAAGCACCACTTTAGCTAATGGGGCCTCCTGCTGCTGCCGTGCCGCCGGAGCACGATTTCTGTTCTTATCCTGAAGCAAAGTTCTTAACCCGAGGTACTATTTCTGGGTTAGAGGTGTCTGTAACCTGAAGCGTATGTAACCTGAAGCGTATGTAACCCAAAGTACCACTGTAAATCTGCAGTGCTGCTTCCACACTATTGGACCAGTTTGCCTGACACACAACTTCATCTACAGAGGAGTGGTTAGAGTGTAGCACTAGGACGTCGGAGACCAGAGTTTTCAAATCCCCACTCGGCCATGAAGTGAACTGGGAGTGGCCAGCCTAATCTACCTCACAGGGTTGTTGTGAGGATATAATGGAGAGCATTAACTCCGTGAAGGAAAAGGTGGGGATATGAATGCAACCCATCAACAAAGAATCCATTGACCAGCCCGCTATCACTCCATTGCAGCCGAAAAACTAGAAAAGGCATCTGACCATCACACAGTGAATGACTCACTTCTCAGCGACGGGAAGATCACCAGGAAGGAAGAGGGAGCCAGCTTAAAATAGCACCAGGCAACCAGTTTTAATGCCATTAGCTCTGAAATAAGGTTGTCAAAAAGGGTCAAGACTCTCCTCCTCTTAATGTCCTGGCTTGCAACAGAGTGAGTGATTACTTTAATAAGAGAAAATAAAAAAGAAAAATGTTGCACGGCCCTTTTGATGGAGCCGAAAGGAAGGAGGTTAAGGGGATTGGAAGGTTCTTAGGGTGGTAAACAACTCCAAATTGTATATTTTAAGCGGATGCTACAAAAATGGTCCAAATATTTATAGAACCTGCCTCTCCCAAAACACTTGGAGGAAGCTTCCGGCAATCAAACAAAAAGTAAGTCGATATAATTAGTGCAGAGTCATTTCGGTGACCGTAAAGAGCCGCCTGCTGGTTGCTGGATCAGGCCAAAGGCCCGCCTAGTCCAGCATCCTATTTTCGCAGAAGCCAACCAGGGACCTATATGGGAAGCCCACAAACAGCAACTTGCCTCACAGGGAATGCAAGTGGTGGTTTTGGCACTTTTCCAGATGTAATGTCTTCCATAGAGATGCTGCTTTGGGGGCAGAGACCCGTTGGAGAAGAGGGCCCTCATCCCCCCCAACACACTCCCTTCTCCATACTTTGCTTACTTTGGAACCCATTGTCACAACATGTGCGGACTGTTAGGATATAGTTCCGTTCCACCTTAGAAGGAGCAGGCATGACTGTTGTGTGGCACATGCCTGTTTACTTCCAGCACAGGTCTGCTGGGAACTTCCATTTGTATATTGCTTTTGTACTGCTGTTTGCTGGAGACAAAGGGAAGCAGACATGTTTTTCCTTTGTTCCTGAGCTATGCTGAATAAACGCCTGTAAATAATGCTTACACATGTCTCTGTCCGCCACTTCCGTTGTGAGAAGTTATTCACTCTGCTGATAAGAGTGTGCTGAGTCTCTGAGGCTCGTGTCATTGATTGACACGGAGATTGCCCGGCTGCCGGTGGCTGGAGCCAGCTGGAAGGCCTGCCAAATGCCCCCGTCTCCCCGGCAGTATCCCAACAACAGGGTTATGGGCCCAGATCCACAGCACTTACAGGAGAGTAAGACTGCTGATAGCTGCAGCAAGACCCCGGCAGAGACAGAGGTATGTGAAGCTGATCGTCCTGGCCGAGGCTAGAAGGCTTTTGAAGTCCGTGCCAAGAAGAGATTAGGCCGAGGAGAGAGGCAGGCCTCGTAATTTTCGAGCACCGAATTTAGGCCACTTCCTGTTTCAAGTGGGGAGGTGGGGCTCAATCACATACAAGCAAATGTATGTTGTGCAATGAGAGCAGATAGAGCACACCCACCCCCTTTCCCATTTTATTTTCTCAAATGGACTTTTTGCAGTAAAATGCACAGGGGTACCTGCCCCCCTCCCGAATTCATGCCAGAAAGTCCACGTCTAAATTTCAGCCCAGATCTCCAAGGCCACGTTTAACACCATACATTTAAAGCATTGTGGTATCATTTTAAGCAGTCATTAGTTCCCTCCCCCAAAGGATTCTGGGAGCTGCAGTTTGCTCAGGATGTTCAGAGTTTTGAGGAGACCCTTATTCCTCCTCACAGAACTACAATTCCCCGAGTGGTTTAACAGCCAATCCCTCTTCCCAGGGGATTCTGGGAATTGTATTCTGTGGGAGGGAATAGGGGCTTTCTAAAATCCATCACCATCCTTAACAAACCACAGGTCCCAGAATGCTCTGGGGGAAGCCACAACTGTTTTAAAGTGGTATCATGATGCTTTACATGAGTGGCGTGAACGGGGCCTGATACGATCGGCAGCAGTGGCACAATGCCCCACTCCGTAGCCAGGATCCTCTCCAGAAGAGGCAGCTTTCGGCAAGGCAAAACCTTCAAGGCTGCACTTATACGCACATTAAGAATTGCCCCTCTAAACATTGTTTTGCCACAGCTGAAAGAACCAGATAATGAGGTTTAATGAGACTTAAGGATGAGACAGAGTGGCTGAACATCACGGATTAATGTTCTAGCACACCAGGAAGAAAAGGCCATAAGGAAGACGGAATGCAAGGCAGCACCATTAGCTGGTATCAAAGAGGTGCAGCCAATCAAGAACAGCTAATAGGACTCTGAAATGAGATTAAAAGGCTGAATCTGGTCAGATAAAGGAAGTGGTTGACCACATAGCCCAGTTCACTGCTTCCAAGAGTGGTCAGCCAGGTGTTTCTGGATGCTCCTAAGCAGGGGATTTATAGCTGGGTTTGGGGACCTTTTTCCAGCCTGAGGGCCACATTTCCTTCTGGGCAATATTCCAAGGGCCACATGTCAGTGGTAGGTGGGACCAGGAGCAAACATGGGCAGAGTATAGTACTCAGCAGTAATGCACAATATGCAATTTACATGGATCAGCATAACTTCAGTCTTATCCATAGCTGCCTAGGAGTAAGCTCCATTGGACTCTACAATATGTTTCCTGCTGGCTGCCTAGGTTCAACTTGCAGAACACATCTGAGCTTTTACAAAAGCTCCTCTGCCAGCTGAAACCCAACCTTTGGCTTTCAGAGAGAAAGGCAGGCAGTCATGCAAAGAAGTGCTGCTGTCTATACTGGCTAGCATGAAGCAGGGACCCCATCCAAAGAAAGGAAAGAAGTACCCAGCCTCTGCTTGATTCTTTGCCAAATTCCCCAACTTCACCCATCCTAAATCTGCCGCAAGCAAACTTGAAAGTCTCATTGTTGCCTCATTCATTTCCCAGATGCTCTTGCTTTGAAAGAAATAAGAAGGCCTGAAGGTAAACTCTAGTGCAAGCTCCTTCCATTACTTCCTTAGACAAACGGCTCAGATCTACAGTTCTGCAAGTTGCTCTTTCAGGTTATGTTTTGCTCAAAATGTTTGTGACCAGGGTGGGTACCTATTTCAGCCAGAATGCAAAGCAATCTCGTATGCTTGGGGTAGACTTGCAGCTGTCCTTCGTCCCAAATCAAACTGACTCACTCTCATGCCAATTTCTCCTTTTTTTTGTTTTTTTATTTTAAAAAGCTTACATAGTTCTAAAGGCCAAGTTCTTTCCTTGGCCATTCAGATTGTTTACAAGAGGCATTATCATTCTCTCGCCTCCACATTTTCCGTATGGTTTATCGGCAAACATAAAAGCTAGGTGGTCCTTGCAAATGGAGCTGTCCGGATGAGCCCCCTTGTTTTGACATTTCTGGAGGAAGGGAAAGCATTTCTAATAAATCATAATCATGTTTCTGCTCTAATTCTGAGCCCCTCCAGAGTTAACTGGGAACGGAGGGGAGTGAAATTAGAAGGAAAGAGGGGGCGGAACGGTGGAGAGACAGGAAACTGAACTTCAGGAGGTGGCTACATGCAGAACAGGCTGCTGTACAATCCTGGTCATAGAATCGTGAAGTTGGAAGGCACCTCAATGGGTTATCTAGTCTAATCCCTTGCCATGCAGGAATCTCAACTGAAACCACAGACATTTAGAGCACAGAGCAACGGGGGTATTAAAGGGACCCCTGACCCCTGGGGTTGCGGTACTCATCTCACTCTACTGGCCGAGGGAGTCGGCATACAGCTTCCGGGTCATGTGGCCAGCATGACTAAGCCGCTTCTGGTGAACCAGAGCAGCGCACGGAAATTCCGTCTACCTTCCCGCCGGAGCGGTACCTATTTATCTACTTGCACTTTGACGTGCTTTCAAACTGCTAGGTTGGCAGGAACAGGGACTGAGCAACAGGAGCTCACCCTGTCGTGGGGATTTGAACCGCCGACTTTCTGATCGGCAAGCCTTGGGCTATGTGGTTTAGTATTATCTCCTCATAAATCAGAGTGCCAAAGCAAAAGCCATGCTGGGAAATAGCATGGCACATTTGATTGGTCTGGATTAGGCCCAGTGGGGAACCTAGCTGCACAAGCAGAAGGTGCTAGGTTCAGTCCCCAACGGCATTTCCAAGTCCCCAAGGGCTGGTAAAAACAGCTTGCCCAAAATCTTGCAAAGCCTAGCCAGCACCAGCAATACTGAGCTAGAAGGAACAACGGCCTGACTCAGCAACTTCCTGCGTTCTGCACCCGGTGCCCTATAACTCCCATCAGTCCCAGCCAGCGTGTTGGGGGTGGGAAGCACCTGGATAGCAGAGGCTGATCTAGAGAGTAGGAAACACAGAATCTTCAGAACCATAAATCCCATGTGTCGAAACTAAAATAAATGCCTTAACTAAACATGCCACTGGATCTCATGGGTGTGACTTTGTTTGTTGCTAATGAGAAAGGGATGATGGAAAGGGATTTCAACTCAAAGTTAAAACCCCTATGTGGCCCCCTCCAAATGTTGCTGGACACCAGTCACATGGCTAAGAGAGAGGGATGATGGGAGTTGTAGTCCAGATACATGTGGAGGGGCCAAAGGTTCCTCACGCCCGATGGTGCTGCGTTAGGTGGACCTAATGGTCTGACTCAGTACAAAACAGTTTCCATTGTTCCCATGTCTTAAGGGAAAGGTCGTTGCTCAGTGCTACAGCACCTGCCTGGCATGTTAGAAGGTCCCAGGGTCAACCTCCAACATTTGCAGCTGAAAGGGTCAAGCTAACATGGAATTGGGAAAAAATATGACTTCTCTGCCTGTGACTCTATGGAGATTTTGCGAGCCAGAGAGGAAAATACTAGGCTCAGTGGCCAAGTACATCGTCTAACCTGCTTTAGCTTGGAGCTGCCTCTGTGACAGATGATTTGGTGGGGAGGCACGGAGACCTAATTTTCAGGCCTCAAAAAAAGTCATGGGCCGCAAACACAACTGTTTGAGGATGGAAGAACATCTGTCAGGGATTCTTTAGCTTTGATTGCCGGGGGTTAGACTAGATGGCCTTTGGGCATCCCGACCAACTCCATAATCCTAATTCTAAGACGTTTGGGTTGCACTTTTACTCTGAGTAGGCCCACTGAAATGAATAGGCCTAAGTGAGTCCTGTCCACCCATTTCATTGGTTCCACTCTGAGTTAATGTTAGTTGGCTACAACCCATTGTTTGTTCATTCCTAACACACACACACACACACACACACACACCCTTCCCTCCCACCAAACAGGATCCGTTCGGTTGATGCGGACTGTCTGGCTTCCGCCCTGAAGAAAAGCGTCTCCATCGTCCTGGGATGTGACACTGCAGCCAGTGACAGACACTACAGCGTGTAAATCTGTCATTGAGGTTTCCCTGACGGGATGCTAAATTTAGAACTCCTACCAAAAAGGGGGGTGGGGGAGAGAGAAAAAGCCACCTCTGTGATGAATGCCTTGTGCCAGGAATTTGGCCTTTTACAGTGTTTTTCCTACCTTTGTATAGCGGTAAACCCTGCGAGAGAGTTCTTTTCCTCTCCCTAAAAATGGCAGGGGGGAGCGGAATAAGGGAGAAAACCTGCATATTAAGTACAAAATTATATTAATTATTCTCTAAGCATGGAACCTGGTGTAGCACAGACAGAACCACTCAAGAAGGAGGTATCGGCAGGAGCGAAGGGTACCCCAAGTTTTGCAGAAGTGCAGCAAATCTTGAGAAAATAACACACACACCCTCCAAAAAGTACACAGCTCTGAGCATGCTCAGTAGCATACAGTGGTACCTCGGGTTAAGTACTTAGTTTGTTCCGGAGGTCCGTACTTAACCTGAAACTGTTCTTAACCTAAAGCACCAGTTTAGCTAATGGGGCCTCCTGCTGCCGCAGCGCCGCCGGAGCACAATTTCTGTTCTCATCCTGAAGCAATGTTCTTAACTTGAAGCACTATTTCTGGGTTAGTGGAGTCTGTAACCTGAAGCGTATGTAACCTGAAGCGTATGTAACCCGAGGTACCACTGTACAATGCTGGTTGGTCTTGCATGGGCGGAATGGATAATGGGGAAGAGGGATGGAACGGAGTAACTTGAAAAAAGGTCCTGGCTGGCTCACACCACGATCAGAAGGAGGGAGCAGAGACCTCACAGCTGCTGCTTACTCACATAATTCTATAAAAGCACACACGCCGGGTGCGAAATAATACACGGAGGAGCACTGAAAAGAAAGAAGAAAAGTTGGCAGCGTACACCGATTCACCCTTCAGAGAGGGCTTGGGGTGCCCAGGCTGACACACATGTTTTTCAGTCGAGTTGCAGGTGATTAATTTTGCGGGGTAGAGGAGAACAGACACGAATGTATACTGAAAGGGAAAGAGTGGGTGGAGAGGATGAAGGAAACCAAGTCTTTTCTTATCAGCACGGGTCCAGCTGCCGCTCAAATGACTATTTTTTTCTTTTTTGAGAGAGAGAGAGCAAGACAGGATCTACCCAGTCAAACATTTCCTTCCAACACAGCTGGGGGTGGCAGGCAGGAGGAGAAGGGTGTTCATGTTAAGAGTAGGGTAGAAATGAACCCGGCTCAGTGGTTAAGAGCATCCGCTTGGTGTGCAGAGGGTACCAGGCTCCATTCCTGATGGCGTCTCCAGGTACAGCTAGGAGGGACACCTGCCTGAAACCGCAGAGACCTGCTGCCTGTCAGTAGACAACACTGAGTTAAGGGGACCAAAGAGACTGACTCTGTTGTAAAGGCACCTTCCAATTTTCCCGTGTCTGGGGATAAAGGTCGTTGCAGAGCATCTGTGGCTTGGTTAGGACAGCTGACTCCCAAAACCTAGACTGAGAAGACCCAGTTTGCAACACCTCCCCACTTAAGGAGAATCTGCACATGCTTTTTAGTGAGAATAACCGAGCATGCACAGAGTAGTTTTGCTTTGCACCACAGGCGCGGAACAGAATTCTTTTCCCGATATGCTGAGCGGAAGTTGTTGTTTTCTCAAGTGCCCATAAGGCCCAAACAAGAGCGCTGCCGTAGGATCAGCCCAAAGATGCTTCTAAGTCCAGCGTCCAGTTCTCCCAGTGGCCAACCAGATGCTCCAACGGGAAGCCCAAAAGGAGAACTTGCGCTCAAGAGCAACTCTCCCTACTTGTGATGCCCAGGGCTGCTATTCAGAGGCACCCTGCCTCTGACAGCAGACCCTCCAAGTGTCCCTATTTTCCAGGGACAGCCCTGGATTTGCAGAAGCCATCCTAGTTTCTGATTTGATCCTGGAATGTCCCACTTTTCCTTAGGATGTCCCTATATTCATCAGAGAAATATTGGAGGGTATGGAGTTATCCAACCCACCAGGCCATCTGAAGGCAGTCCTGTATTAATGTTTAATGTTTTATTATGTTTTTATATATGTTGGGAGCCACCCAGAGTGGCTGGGGCAATAAATAGTATAAAGCTGGGGTATTATTATTATTATTATTATTATTATTATTATTATTATTATTGAATAGGATGCCCCTATTGTCATCGAATAAATTTTGGACTGCAGAGGCAGAACCCAGTCTTATATCCTCCACAAATTTCTCTAATCCTCTTTTTAATTCATCCAAGATGGTAGCTGTCACTACCACTTGAGGCAGCAAATTTCACAGTTTACCATATTATTCCATCTATAAGACCAGGTTTTTCCCCTAAAAAATAATGTCCAAAATCTGGGGGCATCTTATGCACGGATAGATCTCCCCCCATTTTCTGAAATTGGAGTCCCCAAAAATAGGGGGCATCTTATACATTGGGGCGCCTTATGGATGGAAAAATACGGTAACTAGAATCACCTCACACATCAGCTTCTGCAGCCTTGAAAAAACGAGACCCATTCCTCTAGAAGACACTGGTTCGAAAAGGCACACCTTACCTCATGAAGCAAGATTTAGGAGGTGGGAAATAAAATCTGGTTAAAGGTATTCTCCAGGGCTATGACAGGACGCCACTCCGTGCGAATGCCTGAAGCAGTGAAGCCCCTCTGAACAGCCTTTGCCCCTCAATCCAGCGGTGAACCGACCCGGTTGCGTCGGAACCAGGTGGCTTTGTGACATCAGAGTTGTGTTGCAGAATGAATGGTAGAAAGGGTTCTTTGAACACCCTTCAGGGCAAAATGACCTCCATCGAGTAACAGAGAGCCAGGATTAGGACCTGAGAGACCTGCTCAGCCATGGAGCTCACCAGGTGACCTTGGGCTGGTCACAGTCTCTCAGGCTAACCTACCTCACAGGTTCGTTGTGAGGAGGAACGTGTTGTGGGGGAGAACCACTTTGACCTCCTAAGCGCAAAAGGTGGGGTAGAAATGTTATAAATGGGCTGGTGCGCTACTACGCTTCAGAGCAGACTCACTGAACATGAGTAAGTTAGAGCCGTTAATTTCAACAAGTCTACTCCTAGCCAAACTTAGGACTCTGCTACATTAGTCAAAAAACAGCATTTTGAATACGTTATGTGACACCGAATGGTGCTAGAGAGCAAAATATGGGGGGGGGCAGGTATATGATCACATGATGTGGTGAACACACACCATTTGAATGGTGATGCCCATCAACTTTTTTTGGGGGGGGCTCAAATATTTTATTGGGGGACAAAGACCCTTCAGCCCCTAAGAGTTGGCTCCTATGCTGGGTAGAGAGTACATTCTTCGAACAGAGGTTTCCCCGCCCCCTAAAATAAATAAAATAAACGAATTAAAAACAACCACCACAAAACGTTATAGGCTTAGTAATGAAGACACGTATAAAACCTCAATATTTACTTTACACTGATGAGGCAGTTAGGATCAAGGAAGCGACAACTATTGCTATCCCCTACACACACACACACACACACACACACACACACACACACACACACACACACACCACTGCTCAGGTTTATCACAAGCCTCCCAGGGTTTCTAGATAAGACACCCTGTACCAGCCAATTCCAGATCAAGGTCTATTTTTGTAGCCAGGGCATGATGACCAGTCAGAAATATAGATTGTGACAAGGCTAATTTCCATCCTTGAAGACATAACAGGGCGTTTATTTTTTAAATGGAACTTTTAGATACAAAAAGGCTCAGAAGGGAAAAAGAGAATGCACCCGCCCACTCAGTTTCTTATATTCAAATCCTAATAAGTAAGCTGGTTTGCTTGCTTAGGAAAGGACGATGTCAATACAGAACACCTCCCAAGACTTCCAAGCAGCAAGATTGCTACTGACAGTTATTTGGGGTATTGTTTTGGGGGGGGTCAGGGTACCTTAGCCCAGGAGATGGATCAATCCACTAGTTTATTTCTGCATTAGGTGTACTCTGCTGTCAAGAGTGGCATTTCATTTCATTTATTTTATTGGCGAATTCCCTTTCGTATTTTTTTCTTTACTGCTAATGCTTCAAGCGGGGATATCCACCATGTAGTTTTAGGTTCGAGCAAATCTTTGTATTTTGCCCAAACCATATAGAGAGATTGCCTTATAATGAGATTTAGAAAGTTTTTATAGATCTTGACTTTATCATAACTTAAGTAGGCTTGCCAGCCATAACGGTTGTCATGTCCTTCTGGGTCCTGAAGGTCTGTATTTTGTAATATACACCATTCCCTGATCCAGGAGAGACAGGCCGCCTCGTAATATTTTATTGCAGTTATATCTCCCCCCCCCCCCAGGCGCTCAAGAGGGCAGCCATTGTTCTACCCGCTCCTCATTTAACCCCCACAACAACCCTGTGAGGCAGGTTAGGCTGAGAGGCAGCAATTGGCCCAAAGTCACACCCCCAGTGAGCTTCATAGCTTAGTGGAGGATTTGAATCCTGGTCTCACCCAGGTCCTAGTCTGACACTCTAACCACTACACCAGACTGCCTCACCTGCTGAATAACTCTGGAGATCATTTTGGCAGAGTGTTGCTTCAGCTTTATTTATACACTTTGCTTTCTTTTGCCTTTTGGCAAAGACCAAGTGCAAACGCGTGCTCATTCACTCATAAAATACGCCTACGTCCAAACCTGCTGACTTCTCGTTTTTGGAAAGATGCAATGAATTTGTGGGTTGCCCTTTACCCCTAGACGATCCAGTGGGAATCTTATTAAATCACTAGGAGGACGGTCCCTTGCCCACAGCCGAGAGTTCTTGCTGTTTTGCTCACAAACCGTAACAAAACACCAGCCTGGCTAATTAAGGGAGATGCTAATGACTTTGTTTCTGAATCTCAAATGTTAAGCTTAAGGCAGAGACATTTTCTCCCTTTTTCAACGAGAAGTTTATGTGCCGAAGTCTGGTGGGTTTCGCTAAGCGCAAGTCAGAGGTTATTATTACGAGCATTTGGTTCCAGTTTTTTTTTATTAAAAAAAAAAAACCACCTCTGGCAGGCAGCCCAGACACAAACGTTTCTAATAAACGTGTTGTGGTTTTTTGATCACTGACAAAATTAGGTTAATGACACCTTTCAATGCCTCTCTATAATAACTTCTTTTTAAAAAGGAAACACCAGTTTTCACTCATGCATTCCCATTGTTGATATTTTCCAGCCATTCTCACCAAATAATCATGCCACCCTATTTTTTGCATTTGGGAAATGCCATATATATATCTATATATATATATTCCTGGCGTTCATGCAGAAGCTACCTAACAGAGTCCACTGCTTAGCTGATGCCCTGCTCCCTATTGCCCACAGGTTCATATTACAGTGGTACCTCAGGTTAAGTACTTAATTCGTTCGTACTTAACCTGAAACTGTTCTTAACCTGAAGCACCCACTTTAGCTAATGGGGCCTCCTGCTGCCGCCGCCACTACACGATTTCTGTTCTCATTCTGAAGCAAAGTTCTTAACCTGAAGCACTATTTCTGGGTTAGCGAGTCTGTAACCTGAAGCGTATGTAACCTGAAGCGTATGTAACCCGAGGTACCACTGTATTTGAATCAGGGGTCATTTAGCTGCGGTTCCTGCATTGCAGAGGGTTGGACTAGATGACTCTTGAGGTCCCTTCAAATTATGCAAATTATACAGTTCAGTGAGACTCAGCAGCAGGAGATTCAGAAAGACGTGAGGAGAAAAGAACCAGCTCCCAACATAGACCAAGTCAGAGCACACTGACAGGCAGCAGCTCTCCAGGGTTTCAGACTGAGACCTTTCGCAGCCTTACCTGGAGATGCTGAGAGTTGCAAGGCAGATGTTCTACCACTGAGTTATGACTCTTCCCCCAAACACAGCAACATCATCATCAGCTGCATCATGCAGAGTCAAACCATTAGAACACCTAGCTTAGTACTGCGTACACTGGCTGGCAGCAACTTTCCAAGTTCCATGGCCAGCCAACATTTCTCAGGAGAGATCTTTCTACTACAAAACCTTTCAGAGAATCTTCTGCAATATGCAACCCTCTCACCAGCTCCTATTTTGTCACCTGCAAACAGGATAGAGAGTTTGCAGGAAGCCATTTTGCCTGGGAGCTAAATAAATCAAGACATGTTACAAAAAACCTATCAACACTAAGCCGCCCCGTGCCTGGGCACGGGTGGGAAGAGAAGGCCGCAGCTCATCGGCAGAGCATCCGCTTCATATGCAGAAGGTCCCAGGTTCAATCCCCGGCCTCTCCAAGCAGGGCTGGGGCACACTGCTATCTCAAAGACCTGGAGAGCTGCTGCCAGTCAGGGTAGACAATACTAAGCTAAATGGGCAACCCTCTGGCTCATTAGGAAGCAGCTTCCTACCTGAATAGGAAAGTGTCAAAGTGGTAGCTCAGAAGCACCTGGGGAAACCCAGGTTCAATCCCCTACACATTCACCTCAAACCCCAGAGAGCTGCTGCCAGCCAGTGTAGACAATATGGAGCTAAAGGGAGCAACTGTCTGACTCAGTCTAAAGCAGGTTCCTTCCTATGTCCCTTTATTTGTTCCTATCAACAAGCTTGAAAGACAGAGGGGTTTTGTTCGGGCTAACAGTGTGGGGTTTTTTTCCCATTCAAATTGGCGACTGCCCAGCTCCCAAGACAGGAGGGGTCAGCGCATCACCCTTGTTCCTCCCTGAGGCTTAGCATCCTGCACAGAGGGATCAAGCTTGCCTCCGGGGATGACTGCTTTCCCTTGTTTAGCCTCTGTTTACCAAGGCTACTAAGGGGAACCAGAGCTGGTGAAAGGAGCGAGGGAGAATCTTCCTTTATATTTAGCTCCCCTGCTGCTGGATATAGCAACCCTGGGTTTATTTAAGAGCAGACTTTCCTATATTAAGAATATCAGAGATTAGCAGGTCACCCCCTGCAATGTCCCGGCCGGGATTAAATGCCCGTGACTGTGTTCAGGCAACCCAGCAAACACACTTCACAAACGCCCCGTCCTTTTAACCCAACTTCGCTCCCGTGCCTGAAGACAGACAGAAGGAACTCTAAACAGCAGCCACCAGCCAGCAAAGGTCAGCATAGGATTGCAGAGACCCAAAGGATGATCTAGTCCCCTGCAAGGCATCAAAGCCCTCTCAAGCAATCCTAGCGTCCGGAGAACAGCTGAATGGTTTTTATTTAACTTATTTTAACGCTCTGTGCATTTTGTAGGGGTTACATCGGCCCCAACCAGGATGGCCAATTTATTTATGTATAAAATATATATATGTGCATTCATAAAACAAACCCAGACCAGTTTACAAGAATCGTATGCAAAACCGCACCATAAAAACCAGGTAGGTGTATTTAAAAAGTGGAGATTATTTTGAATAAACATACACAAATTTATTGATTGATAACATGGTAGATAGAAAATGTAAGGATTTGCATAATTTTATAACATGCAGAAAATAATATGTGTTGAGAAATCAGAGAGAGGAGCTGAGGGAAGTCTCTGGGGGAGGGGAGGGAGGGTTTGAGAGGTGGGGGAAGGGGAAAAATAATGAATATGATATGTTTTTATAAGTTGTTATGTTGTAATTGCTAATAAAAATATTTAAAAAAAATAAAAAATGGAGATTAACTGTTACGGAAAGGTGCACTTTTAATCACCTGCATAAGCTTGACAGCTAAAAGTTTTCAGCACTCATTTCAGAGTTGAAACAGAAAGCGCCTGATGAACATCTGTCAGCAGACTACAGTGGTACCTTGGGTTACATACGCTTCAGGTTACATACGCTTCAGGTTACATACGCTTCTGGTTACAGGCTCCGCTAATCCAGAAATAGTGCTTTAGGTTAAGAACTTTGCTTCAGGATGAGAACAGAAATCGTGCTCCGGCGGCGCAGCGGCAGCAGGAGGCCCCATCAGCTAAAGTGGTGCTTCAGGTTAAGAACAGTTTCAGGTTAAGAACGGACCTCCGGAACTAATTAAGTACTTAACCCGAGGTGCCACTGTCTTCCACAAAATTGGGTGGATGACACTAAATGCTCGGTTTTATGCTGATGTCAGATGAGCCTCGCCAACTTGTGGGAATGACCAGTGATGCTCCGGTAGGTACTCTCAAGGATTGAGCTAGGATCAGGTGGTCCCTAAGGATGCTCCAGACTTAAGTTGCTTAAGGCTTTGTCAGTTAATTTAAGGGTCTCAAACCTGGTAGATGGGTAGCCAATGCAGATGCTTTAACAATGTATTCAGTCAGATGCCTGCCCCCACCAGTAGTCTGGGAGCTGCATCCTGCACCAGCCACAGCTTCCAAACCAAGGCCAAGGGCAGCCCCACACAGAGTGCATTGCAGCAATCCATCCTCGAGGGCACCAGCGCATGGACCATGGTGGTCAGGCTTTCCCAGACCCTCCAATTGTCCTTATTTTCCAGGGAAAGTCTTGGATTTACACAAGCCGTCCCGGTTTCTGATTTGATCCCGGAATGTCCCGCTTTTCCTTAGGACATCCCTATTTTCATCAGAGAAATGTTGGAGGGTATGGAGTTATGTGACCACCACCCCCGAACCAAAGAGATAAGTACAGTGGTACTTCAGGTTAAGTACTTAATTCGTTCTGGAGGTCTGTTCTTAACCTGAAACTGTTCTTAACCTGAAGCACCACTTTAGCTAATGGGGCCTCCTGCTGCTGCCATGCTGCACAATTTCTGTTCTCATCCTGAAGCAAAGTTCTTAACCTGAAGCACTATTTCTGGGTTAGTGGAGTCTGTAACCTGAAGCATCTGTAAACTGAAGCGTCTGTAACCCGAGGTACCACTGTAACTCTACAAACTTTACAAGACATCTGAAGGCATTTTATCATGGAACTTTGGAGTGTCAGGCATAGCCCTACTGGCTTTAGCCCAAACGTAGCAGAGTTTTCCTGCACAGCGAAGAAGCTAGTTGCGGCAGTAATGACAAGTCAGCTAGACTCAGAATAACTATTTACAGGATTTATTAAAAGGAAAAAATAAAACCAGCAGAGTTTCTGCATACAAAACAAAGCAAAATAAACCCTCTCTTTCTCTCTCTCAAAACCATACACAGCACTTCTACTCCTAACAACACCTCACTTCAAACTGAGCTAGCAAACCCTTGATAACAGAGCAGAGTGCTGGTCGTTAACCAATCAGAGTAGTTTCTAGGTCAAGCAGACCTGGGCTTTCTGCCAAGAGTAAATTGACACCACCTTGAGTTAATTGTGAGAAGCCAGAATCTGCAAGTTTCCCACGAGAACCAATTAACAGAAACTGAAACTGAAACTGAACACCCCCTCACAGATTCTGCTGAACAATTAACACCAAATACACCTATGTAGGAGATCATTTTTCCAGCAAACCTAAACCCTTGCACATTCGCTTGTTCTTTATCTTTGCCAATGGTTTAGTTAACACATCTGCTACATTTTCTTCACTTGGTACATAAGTACAGGTGATTACATTGTCTTGTACACAGCAACGTACATTTTGGTATTTTACAGAGATATGTTTGGAACGCGATTTGAAACCCTCTGTTTTACTTAATGTTATACAAGCTTGATTATCAATGTAAACTTGTACTGGTTCTCCACAATTTTCATTTAAATCTGCTAACAAATGCTTGAAATAAATCACCTCGTTGCACAATTCACTCAATGCGGCGTACTCTGATTCCGTTGATGACACACTTACAACGTCTTGCTTGCGTGACCGCCAGCTGATTAAAGCTCCACCGACCATTATGACTAGTCCTGTGACAGATTTTCTATCCGACAAATTTCCCCAGTCACTATCACAGTAGCAACTCAACATTTCATCCTCTGAAGAATTTAATTGTAACATATAGCCAATTGTCTGTTTGAGATACCTCAGAACTTGTTTTACCCCTTTCCAGGCATTTAGTGTGGGTTTTGAGACCAATCTACTTAATATGCCTACTGCGTAGCTAATATCAGGTCTGGACCACTGTGCTATATACAATAAACTTCCAATTACAGAGTGATATACATCAGGATGTTCAAATTCAGGACCCTCATCTGTATGAAGTGTTTTTATGAAACCTGGATCCATAGGCACCACTGCCCCTTTGCAATCCTGCATCCTGTATGTAGTCAGTAGTTGTTTAACTTTGTTCTGCTGACTAATTAGGCAGCTGCCATCTTGGGCCCAGCACACTTCCAACCCTAGATATGTCCTAACCGGGCCTAAGTCTTTCACTTTGAACTTACTGGACAATTGTTTGGCAAACCTTTTAGTTTGTTTATCTGTTTTGCAAGCATACAAAACATCATCTACATAAATCAGACAAAACTCTTGATCACTGCCTGTACCACGTACATAAACACAATTGTCAGCTGTACTCTGCTTGAAACCAAATGACACTAAGGCCTCATGGAAACATTTGTTCCAAGATCTTGCAGCCTGTTTGAGACCATATAGAACTTTGTTTAATTTTAACACTCTCCTGTCACCAGAGGTTTAAGTTTGTACACCCACCTGCAGCCTACAATCTTTGCCCCCTCAGGCGCTGCTACTGGTGTAAAAACCTTGTGCTCATTCAGAGAGGACATCTCTTCCTCCATTGCCTGTTTCCAGAGCTCTGCCTCCTCTTTTGGTAACTTTAACACTTCCTGAAAACTCTTGGGTTCTGCAATCACACTAAACACATTTGCAGTATCAGGAGAAAAACGCACTGGAGGCACTCCTTTGTTTTGTCTTTTAGATCTTCTGGGAGAAAATTTTTCTTCTGACCCACTTTCCTCCTCAGAACTACGACCTCTCTTTTGTTGCTTAGCAACTGGTCTTTGGCTAACTCCACTTTCTTGAGAGCTCTTATCTGAACTTTCCTCCCCCTCAGACTCTGACTCCCTGTGTTTACCTTCAGAGTCATGAAGCTCCTGGGAAGGTTCAAACCAAACCTCAGTATTGGCATGTAGTCTCTCCCAGCCACTATGTTCACAAAAACTGGCATTCCTGGAGATCACAATGCCATTTGTCCCTTCAGCAAAACGGAAACCTTTTCCCAGCTCCTGGTAACCCACAAACACTAACTGTTTGGTCTTAGGATCTCCCTTCTTCCTCATTTGTTTCGGAATTAATACCCAGGCTTTTGATCCAAACACATGCAAATGGTCAATTTTGGGTTTTTTCTGAAACAATTTAAAGTACGGGGTTGTACCTATAGTTTGATGAAAGAGCCTGTTTTGGAGATAACACGCGGTGAGCATGCTCTCCCCCCAATAAGGCATGGGCAAATCAGCATCGTCAAGCATGGCAAACATCATATCTTGCAAAGATCTGTTTTTTCGCTCTGCAACGCCATTCTCCTCTGGGGAAAAAACGTTCGTTTTTCTATGCCCAATGCCACGCTTTTGTAACCAATCTTTAAAGGCATTTGACATAAATTCGCCACCTCTGTCCGTCTGAATCCTTTTGAGTTTAATGGACAGAAATCTTTCCACAGATGCCACCCAGCCTTTAAACTTAGTGAACACGTCACCCTTATTCTTCATGGGAAAAACCCAAGAATAACGTGTGGCGTCATCCACAATTGTTAGTGAAAAGCGCGATCCACCCCTGCTTACAGCAAATGGACCAATTACGTCCATGTGAACCAGCTGTAGCGGTGCCTCACTAACTCTGTCACTTCTGGGGTAAGAGACTCTGTGGGTTTTAACCTTTTTACAAACATTACAATCAAGGTACTTGTTACAACTCTTTAAATTACCCCCATCAGCCAATTCAGACATTTTTAGTACACTTTTCCAGCAAGCATGCCCCATTTTCCTATGCAATAAGTGCACACAGTTGTCATGTATAGCTTTGTTATTCACTGCAGGCTGAGATTTACTGACTACTGCTGCAACTTGAGATCCTGCTTTAAGCCAAAACAAGCCTCCCTCTGACTTAGCAGTGCCTAAAATCTCACCAGCCTTCTTAATAATGCAACTGTCTCCTTCAAAATGCACTTTAAACCCAGCTTTTAGCAAACAATCTACAGACATCAGATTGCTCCTTAATGAAGGCACACACAGTACATTTTGCAGGCATTCACGAAGACAAGGAACAAAAACTGCACCCCCCGAAATCACTTCGGAAGTACTTCCGTCTGCTAGAGCCACCTGGCTGCGCTGTGCTGAGTTCTTGGAAACAAACAAGTCATCTGAATTCACGATGTGGCGAGATGCTCCCGAATCGACCACCCAGACCGCTTGTTTCTCATCAGCAATCTTGACCTCGCCGGTCACCAGCTGAGCCGACTGTTTTCGTTTGAAGAATTTCTTTTTTCGCTGCTGCTGCTGCTGATCTCGTCTCTGCTCCTGCACCGGCAACTGAGACTTGACCAACTCCGGACATTGTCGTTTTAGATGCGCTGAGGACCCACATCGGAAACAACGCCTAACAGCAAACGCTGACTCCTCACCGGTACGCTGCTCTTGCTTCACCTCTGGCACGGCATGAGAACTCCTTCCAAACCGCCCGCCTGTAGAAGCCTCTGCAGCCAACGACCTTTCTTGCCTCTTCTGCCATTCTTCAATCAAACGCCCAGTAACGTAACTGACGGATAAATCACGCTCCTGCATGCCTTCTAGAGACAAAACTAAATTATCCCAGCTTTCCGGGAGAGAACTTAAAATAATAGCCACCTTCTCCTGCTGGTCTAACGCACAGTCTCTTTCCTGTACTGCAGTAAACTTTAACTGTAAACTGTGTAGGTGTTCCTGCATTGTAACCCCAGGCTGTAACATTGCCTTGTACAATGCCTTGCGAATGAACAGCTTGGAAACCGCTGTCTCACGCACATGGAGTTCTTTAAGTGCTTGCCACACACCTCTAGCTGTCTTGATTCCCCTTACATACGGCAACTGGGAATCTTCCAGCCCCAAGACAATTGTGGCCCTTGCTCTTTGGTCTTTGTCGAGGTCTTCATCATCAGGCTTCGCAGGAAACTTACTCACCACTTGCCAGAGACGATCCCTCTGCAGCACTGCCTGCATGCGTTCCGACCACAGCAAGTAATTGGAGTCATTCAGACGCTCAAAAGCCATCTGAACTGGTTGTGAGGCCATCTGGAGAGCGATGTCCCTGGAACCCGGAACCAGCTACTCACGACCACCGAGAGAGAAAACAGGAACCACAGCACCCAGCACTCACACGCTGCAGCTGTTGTCCTTGTGTCCGCTGCGTCACCAGCTCACCACGGTCAGGAACCAGCCAGAGAACAACAACTTCTGGAACTACTGGAACCAACGCCGTTGATGCTGACACCACCGCAACTCAGGCTGGCAGCACAATGCCCATAACCTCATGGAACTTTGGAGTGTCAGGCATAGCCCTACTGGCTTTAGCCCAAACGTAGCAGAGTTTTCCTGCACAGCGAAGAAGCTAGTTGCGGCAGTAATGACAAGTCAGCTAGACTCAGAATAACTATTTACAGGATTTATTAAAAGGAAAAAATAAAACCAGCAGAGTTTCTGCATACAAAACAAAGCAAAATAAATCCTCTCTTTCTCTCTCTCAAAACCATACACAGCACTTCTACTCCTAACAACACCTCACTTCAAACTGAGCTAGCAAACCCTTGATAACAGAGCAGAGTGCTGGTCGTTAACCAATCAGAGTAGTTTCTAGGTCAAGCAGACCTGGGCTTTCTGCCAAGAGTAAATTGACACCACCTTGAGTTAATTGTGAGAAGCCAGAATCTGCAAGTTTCCCACGAGAACCAATTAACAGAAACTGAAACTGAAACTAAATGTTTAATATTTTATTATGCTTTAATGTATGTTGGAAGCCGCACAGTATTGAATAGGACATCCCTATTTTCACCGGAGAAATGTATGCTATCCCTGTCCAGGAACGACCCTAGCTGGAGAACTAGATGAAGCTGGGAAAAGGCACAGAGGATGCTTTGGTTTCTAGTGACACTTTCCAGGAATAACCCCAAACTAGGCACTCATCAGAGCGGTGTGGAGTGGCATCTGGAAGGCCCCAGGTTCTTATATACTTTCTTATAACACAGAGAGGATAATGAGACCTGTATTAATATTGCAGGTTGTAGTCAATGCCAGCCCTACTCTCTGTAGACCCACTGAAGTGAACAGACATGACTAACTTAGGTCCATTCATTTCAATGGGTCTATGCCAAGTGTTACCTTAGCTGAGCAGATACAGCCCTGCACTTGGAATAGGGACTCCGCAGAAACCAGAACTGGCTACCTTTTGCAGAGACTGCAAGAATAGCTCCCCCCCCCAAAAAAAACCCCCAACAACTCCTCGGAAAGCATTTATACTGCAAGACATACAAGATCTCTGCTTGCTAACTCTAGGTGGGCTGTAGGAACTTCACGACTCAAATTCTAGAACAGCTGCATTGGTTCTCTGGGTGAGAGTCCTATCCAAACCACAAAGGGGAGCAGAGGTTATCAGCAGACTTGGGAGAACTCAATGTTTGCAAAAGTACAAAATGTGTTTTGGGGGGAAGGGGGACACCCAGTTTCATTGGGCGGGGCAGAATACTTCGGAAAAACAGCCCAATGAGGACTGAGCATGCTCAGTAACCACAGAAAGCTGACCAGCCGGTGTGCAGAGAGAGGACGGAAAACCAGGAGGGAAGATGGAATATAATATCTGGGGGAAATTAACTGTGTGCTGCAACCCATTGTCACATTTCCCGTTTGTTACGGTGGACCTGCAAAACCCTGCACAGATTCACCTGCTTTTAATTTGGACCTTTGGTCCTGCGCTCTGCTCATTGTTCCGCCTGTCAATTGCATGATCCTTGGGTGCAGAGACCTATGCAACTCTTAAGGCGTGGTGGCACTGTAATCAGAATGCCAATACCACCTGATCTTGGCTTTTTCAACGCATTGGTATCATGCCTTGCTATTATATAGCACACAGTGAATTGTGAGGTTCTATGCACATTGCTCTAATGGCTTGCTCCACATTCCCTGGATCTTTGGGGAAAAGGCATCTAATTTGTTTTGTAAATAAATAAGAGATTGCTTTAGCAAATCAGCAGGAACTTGGCCTCGCTGCTTCCTCTCTCCCTCCAACCGTTATAGCTGGTAAAATGTAAAGCCATTAAAAGCCACTATTTTACACAAAAGTGGGGGGGGGGATACACACATCCAGGAAATTCTCCATTTCCGGATTACCAGTCCTGTTTTAAAGCAGCAGAGTTTCCGATCTTCCCTTCAGACCCGAGGGCAGGAAGCACACAGAGCGGACAAGCCCAGCCGCCTGATTAAACAACCATCCTAGACACATTTCCTGGACACGAGCCACCGGGGGGGGGGGGACACAAGGTGCAGGAGGAAACATGCAGACCAAACCTCGCTTGTGGGTTCAGCCCATCTCCCCACAACCCCGCAAAAGAAAAAGGCAAACCACAGACAGAGCCATCGCCCATCACACTTTGCCACCAGCACAACCCCATAGATCAGGCTCCCAATTCATAAAATTGGGTCTCTCCAGAGGTCATCTGGTGCAACCCGCTGCAGAAACCCCGCAACTACAAAATTCTTGCTTAAAAACCAGTAATAAAGGAGTGACCATCACTTTCCTACCAGTAACAAGTAGGGCTGCAAGCACATACCCCCCCCCCAAATGCAGGGCCTTAGGCGGGGATTTGGATTGGCCCCATGCCAACTCAGCTGTAGGCCCTGAATAAATTGGGAGAGGGAGTCCTAATGTTTAATTAGGGTTTTAAATGCCTATTAAAAATACAGTCAGGAGTTGGTGGGGGGACAGAGAGACCCTTCCTCCTCTCAATCACACTGCAGACAGCAAGACTGATCCTTCCACTCACCAGCTGGGTGGGGGGCAGAAAGTGCAATCCTGTTAGTTGCAGGGGTCTGCTTCCCTAGGAATTACCCAGCTGGGAAGGCACTGGTGAGGTAGACCCCTTGCAGCCAGCAGGACTGAACCCTCCTGGCAAAGCAGACCTCTGCAGCCAACAGGGTTGTACTGTTGAGCGGACAGTGTGGTCCTGCTGGGGTCTGCTTCCAATGTGCATTCCTGGGGGGGTTGGAGGTGGGGAAGGCAGACATAGAGCAGACCTCTGCAGAAAGCAGGCCCTCCTCTGTTCACCAGCTGGCCAGGATTCAATCCTGCCCTGTTTCACTCTGAACAGCCCGGTTTTGTTTGCGATGTGGGCTCTGCCTTGCCCCAGTAGCAGGTCCTTGTGAAGAACTACTGCCAAACCATCCCGGATACTGCTGTCGAACCAGCACGTTCTCAGACTGCTCCTGCTACAAGCTGCTGCACCAGACAAAAAGAGAAAATCAGAACATAACACATGTTTGGGCTGCTACAATCCAGTGTCACATGTCTCTCTGCCCCTGACCACTTTGCCAGCAGCTGAATGTGCTGTACTGTGTTAGGAAGCAGACACTGTGCCCGGGGGGAGAAGCTGCCTTATCCTGCATCAGACCATTTCTGTTGTTGATGTTTAGTTGTTTAATTGTGTCCGACTCTTCGTGACCCCATGGACCAGAGCACGCCAGGCACTCCTGTCTTCCACTGCCTCCCACAGTTTTGTCAAACTCATGCTGGTAGCTTCGGGAACACCCGTCCTCTGTCGTCCCCTTCTCCTTGTGCCCTCCATCTTTCCCAACATCAGGGTCTGTTCCAGGGAGTCTTCTCTTCTCATGAGGTGGCCAAAGTATTGGAGCCTCAGCTTCAGGATCTGTCCTTCCAGTGAGCACTCAGGGCTGATTTCCTTCGGAATGGATAGGTTTGATCTTCTTGCAGTCCATGGGACTCTCAAGAGTCTCCTCCAGCACCATAATTCAAAAGCATCAATTCTTCGGCGGTCAGCCTTCTTTATGGTCCAGCTCTCACTTCCATACATCACTACTGGGAAGACCATCAGACCATTAGCTCAGTGTCATCTACACTGGCTGGCAGCAGCAGCTCTCCAGGGCTTCAGGCAGGGGACCTTCCCAGTCCTACCTGGAGATGCCAGGGACTGAACCTGGGGCCTTCTGCATGCAGAGCAGATGTCCCACCACTTGGCTACATCCCTTCTGTGTTACAGTACTGACCAAGAAAACAACACAAAGAGTCAGGACCTGGGCACAAGAGAGTCCTCTCCCCTCCTGTCATTTGCAGCAACTGGTCTTCAGAAGCATTGCTGCTTCCAACCATGGAGGCAGAGCTGAGCCATCATGACTTATCAAAAGCCTTATTTCCCCCCATGAATTTGTCCAATCCTCTTTTCAAGCCATCTAAGTCAGTGGCCATCCTGCAGGAGAGAGTTCCATAGTGTAACTACTGTATTTTTCACTCTATAAGACGCACCAGAACATAAGACGCACCTAGTTTTTGGAGGAGGAAAACAAGAAAAAAAATATTCTGAATCTCAGAAGCCAGAACAGCAAGAGGGATCGCTGCGCAGTGAAAGCAGCAATCCCTCTTGCTGTTCTGGCTTCTGTGATAGCTGCGCAGCCTGCATTCGCTCCATAAGACGCACACACATTTCCCCTTACTTTTTAGGAGGGAGAAAGTGAGTCTTATAGAGCAAAAAATACGCTATGTGCCATGTGAGGAAGCACTTTCTCTTATCTGTCCCGACTCCTCCAACATTCAGACTGTGAGGTGCTCAGCTTGTGACGCATGCAAAAGGGCCTTCCTGCAAGGTGTCAGGATTTCCTGAGTGTCACCTGCCAAGGCCCAAAACCCTCGAGTTTTCCGCCCAGCACAAGCCTTTGGCTCCAGAGTTCTTTCTGGCTGTTCAAAGAGAGGCAGCTCAAAGCTTGCTTGGAAAATGACAGTGAATAACAATGAAATCCCTCTGATTTAACGAGCTCCTGTTGCTCCGCCCCAATTCCCTCTTTTGCCTTCCACCTCCTTGCTTCACCCTGGAGGCAGGGAAGCCCGGAAAAGTGCGAAACACTTTTGCTGCTTGCCTTGAGTCGCACAGCCTGCTCCTGCTGCTGTTTTGCAACACTTCCAGTGTGATCCAGAGTGAATCAGTCTGCCACTCCCCTCCGGGTGCTGCGCAAGGAGGAATGAATGAGATCCAGCTCACAGGAACTGGGGTTTAGGGGAATAGTGAGGAACCTCAGGCCCAGGAGCCAAATATATTTGTCAGCTCGCCTTTCCGCAAATATACACCTAGTTTACCTGCTTCAACCTGCGGCCGTTTTGCTGGTAGGGCGATAGCGCACGTTGACTTTTTCAACTTCCCAAAATGAGGGGTGCTAACTAGTTGCAACATGACATGAGAATTCAAAAGACATTTGGGTTAAATTAATAGGATTTTGTTCTGCTTGGCAAGTGAAATATGTGTAAAATTGCACAGAACTCATTAAAAACAACTGCCATACATTTTATTTGCCATTAATACAGTGGTACCTCGGGTTACAGACGCTTCAGGTTACAGACTCCATTAACCCAGAAATAGTACCTCGGGTTAACAACTTTGCTTCAGGATGAGAACAGAAATCACACGGTGGTGCGGCGGCAGCGGGAGGCCCCATTAGCTAAAGTGGTACATCAGGTTAAGAACCGTTTCAGGTTAAGAACGGACCTCCAGAACGAATTAAGTTCTTAACCCGAGGTACCACTGTAATGTGTTAATGGTTATTTATTAATATTTTTTATTATTTATTTAAATCCTTGAGCCAGATCACACTGGGACATACCCTCCAACATTTCTCCAATGAAAACAGGGACTCCCAAAGTAAAAGCAAGGCAGTCCGGGATCCAGTCAGAAACCGGGGCGGCGTCTGTAAATCCGGAGCTGTCTCTGGAAAACAGGGCCACTTGGAGGGTCTGGAATAAACCCATCTGGGCAAAGAAGCTTTATACAGCACAGGTTTCCTCCAAGGCCTCGTCTCACTCTCAAGGGCAGGTGCCCCCCCCTGTCCTGAGTCAGTGGGAGGCGGGGGGAGTGGGAGGGTGCTGAGTAACGCTCAGGGTGCCCTGCCTCTCCTTTCGAGGAACGTCACGCAGAGGGCATCCAGGATTCAGTAACAGCCCACAAGGCATGCAAATCCGTGGCTCCCCGCATGTGTTCATCTCATCACGCCACAAGGCTCTTAATCTCCGGCCGGCTGTGGGGGGGGGGGGGAGCATGAGAGCAGGAGGGGGGGCTATTCTTAGCTGACCTCTTAAGCAAGCCAGAGAGTGTGATGGAGCAGAATGCTGCTCTCTCTGTCTCTCTCGCTCACTGCTGTCAGAAGAGATGCACCCAAAGCGTTGGGATTCCCGATGGTGGCGCTGTGGAAGTTGGAGCAACCTTGCTGCAGCAGCATCAGGCTGCTGGCTATTCTTGGGGCTGGCCCTACCATTAGGCAAAGTGATCAGCAGGCACCTCAGGCTGCAATTGCTGAGAGGTGGGGACTGGGGTTCCCTAAGCAAGCCTGCTGCCCTCAGCTGCCGTAGAAGACACCACCAATCCTCATGTAAAGTTCAGTTTGACCAGCTTGCACACATGGATTAGGCTGCAGGTGAGGAGAGGCGCCATCTTCTCCTTTGCCTCAGGCAACAAAATATATTGGCCTGGCCCCAGCTACTATGAGGAGAGGATGTTGGCTAGTTGAGACCCTGGCCTGAACCAGCAGGTTCTTCTGATGATGGTTGATTCCCATGAACCGGTATGCAATGACATACAGCCTCTGAACCCAGAGACTCCATTGGATCAGGGGTGGAGACTCCTGCCTCTGCTGGCTATGGATGATGGAAGTTGTAGTCATCCAACATGTGGGAACCCAAGGTTGAGAAAGGCTGGTTTAGACCGACTAGCCAATGTTCTCCAGCGTTTTAAAGAGGGGACCTTCCCAGCCTTACCTGAACATGCCAGGGACTGAAACTGGGACCTTCTACACTCAAAGCACATGCTCTGCCACAGAGCTGAGGTTCTTCCCCATTAGAGGGCAATGCTTTTCCCCCACAACCAAAGCACTGATGAATCAGCTGCCAGAAACTTTCAAGAAAAACAACGCATCAAACTGTTCTACCACCTCTTTTCCCTTGCTCCTTCACCTTCTATGGAAACAGTTTGGCCTGCCTCTTTTCCGTCAAGTCAGCTCTCTCTCTCTGCGGAGGAGGAAGCAGCAGCCAGAGAAGACGACAAGGGGAAACAGATTTCAATTCATATATATATATATATATTTGAAAGGTGCTTTCGCCACAGATTGAGCGCATGCAGCCGTGACTCACTCGCATGAGGACAGAGCACGTCCCACCTACTCGAGAATCAAAAAGGATGAGATGTAAACGGAACAAAGCCCAGGAAGTATATGGGTGGGACGGGGGCAGGCCAAAGGGTGACTTTCTGATGTTATGAACTCCAACTCCTGAAGCATCTTATATACCACAGCGGTCAGCAACATGCCACCATCTTGGAAAAGCAAGATTCCATCTGTGCTATTTGTCTCCAGCCTCGAGAGGTTCACCTGACACCGTCCTCCAGAGGCAGATCTACTGTGGAACTAATGAGACTTCAGAGCCCCACAAAATGAATCAAATGAATAAATATAAGAATTACTAGGGGCTTGCTCTGCTTACCAACCCACCTGCCACTATCCCCACATTAACCTCCTAGGGTTTCCCCTTCCCACCCCATGCAACTACTAAGCTCACTCTTCACCTTCCCAACCCCATTACTCCATGCAAATCCAGGACTGTGATGTGGCCCTAAAAAGTCCTCCTAAGGGCAGCCGCCTGATGACAACCTTGCGTTTTTATTTATATAGGAAGAAAAAAACTTATTGGGTTGTAGCCAACCGAGTCCTACTCAGAGTAGACCAACTAACATTAATGGACCTAAGTTAGTCATGCCCATTATTTTCAGTGGGTCTACTCTGAGCAGGACTGAGATGTGAGATTCCTGCCCCACAAAGCTGCGTCGGGCACCTCTGTTTTATAGTTTCAAACATGTGCTAACTTTTGGATACCAGAGATGGCTGTTTTCAGGACTTACCCTATTCCGATGACTGATCTAACTGTTTCCAATACTGAATTTTAATTTGGTGTAACCCACCCTGGTAAAAGGTAAAGGGACCCCTAACCATTAGGTTCAGTCGTGGCTGACTCTGGGGTTGCAGCGCTCATCTTGCCTTATTGGCTGAGGGAGCCGGCGTACAGCTTCCAGGTCATGTGGCCAGCATGACTAAGCCGCTTCTGGTGAACCAGAGCAGTGCACGGAAACGACGTTTACCTTCCCGCCAGAGCGGTACCTATTTATCTACTTGCACTTTGACGTGCTTTCGAACTGCTAGGTTGGTAGGAGCAGGGACCGAGCAACGGAAGCTCACCCCGTCGCGGGGATTCGAACCGCCGATCTTCTGATCGGCAAGCCCTAGGCTCTGTGGTTTAACCCATAGCGCCACCCTCGTCCCGGTACCTGCTGTCAAAGGGTACCTGCTGTCAAAGGGTACCTGGTACCTGCTGGCAAAGGGGGGGTAATAAATTTAATAAGAGAAAGGAGAATGTTAGATGCACCCCATTAAAAAAAACCACACACACTAACTGGGTAGACAGATAAAGAGATACAGATACAGAAGTAGAAGGAAAATGCACCATCAGCATTTGTGGTCATGTGCAAGACTTAACATGCATGTGCAACCAGAGTCAAGATACAGTTGCCTCTGACTCAAGGCAAGAGGACTTAAGTCTGCCGTGTTATACTACTCCTGTCCAAACCCCTACACCAGGGTTTCCCAAACTTGGGTCTCCGGTTGTTTTCAGACAACAATTCCCATCATCCCTGACCTTGCTAGCTAGGGATGATGGAGACCCAAGCATGGGAAACATACTACATGGATGTCCTGTCTGCTCTCAGGTTCAACACAAGTTCCTCCCCTTTCCGCAAGAACCCAAAATGAGCCCTATAGCTGGACCACGTCCAAAGGCCCATCTAGTCTGGCATCCTCTCCTCCCAGTGGCCCACCGGATGCCTCAGTGGGAAGCCCCACAGCAGGACCTGAGTGCAAGAACCGCTTGCAATTCCCAGCAACTGGTATTCAGAGGTGCACTGCCTCAGACAGAGGTAGTAGAACACAGCCACCAGGCCACCGCAAACCATAGCTAGTAGCTCTGACAGCTTCAGACATCCCAAGGCCTCCTGCTCCCTCCAAAAACTCCCTCCTTTCTCCCTCGCTGCCCCATGTGCTTGGCGCAGCCTTCCAGGACACCTGGGCCTCCTGCCTTTGTCACACAAGCTCCCTGGTCCCATCGGAAACTTGAGCACTTGCTTCTCAAACACCCACAGGCTGGACTAGCCCACACCGAAGCAAAAAGCGGATTCTCATCAGTCATCTGCACATTAATGTCTGGGTGCCCATAGGGCATCCTCCCCTCTCTGGTGTTAGCCTGGACCTTTCTCCCTTTAAATATATTTTAAATACAAAATGGCCAGTACTGAAAAACCCTGCATTTAAAGTGGGGGGAAGGTCCAGGAGCAGACTGTGTTGGGGTTCATATTTTGTTTGCTCCCACTATGGACAAAGTCACTATTTACTCCTGCCACAAATTCCTCCCCTTCGTTGTTTTCTCTGTGGCAGAACCTTATAGATTGCCATCTCCTCGGGGCAGGGACCATCTGCTCCTGCTCTGTGGAATACAGGGCTCACGGATGGCATCAAATGCTGCACTAATAGTAATAATACGCCTCGAAAGGTAACAAAGGAAGACCCTGATGGAGAGGAAACAGGGAACACCCTAAGCAAACAAGGACAGCTGCCCCATAGCAGTTCCACTGCTATGGATGTTTTCTAGCTTAAATCAAAGAAAGGGCTTGTTTATATTTTTGCAGGGGGTGGAATGGGTGATTACAGAATATATATATTCTTAAGAGAACGTGGAGAGTCTGCTGGCCTACCGGCAGGACAACCCATTTTAAAATAGATCATTAAAATAAGAAATTCCTCTGGAGTGACTCAGCAAGCAATATCTGTTTCCTACGTTTTTATCTCTGCCCTTTCTGCAAAAAGCTTAGGCCGATGTCTACGACAGTATCCCCCAACCTATCACCCTCCCTGGATGCTTTGGGCTACAACTCCCATCAGCTCCATGGGAGTTGTAATCCAATGCATCTGGAGGGCACTAGGTTGAGGGGTAAGTCTGAACACATGCACAATGCATTCACACGCCCTCATTCCCACAACAACCTTGCGAGGCGGGCGAAGTTAATGACAAGCGACAGGCCCCAAGGTCACTCATTGGAGTTTGGACCTGTGTTACCAGGAGATTAGGTCCAACATTTTAACCTGTCCTAGGTGAGGCTGATGGGGGTTAAGAGTTCAAAACACCTGGTTGGCCAAGACTGCTTTAACCATTACACCACGCTCCCAGCAAAATGAAGCTTTAAGTTACAGAACATTCAGCACAAACCTCTAATCAAGCTTGGCAGACGTCAGTCTAGGCCTCCCCAAATGTTGCAATGGCCAAAGAGCACCAATAACAATTAGAAGGCTTTTGGGTTCCAAGAATTCAGAGTTCCTTTTTGGGTTCTGAGATTTTGGGTTTGAGCAGAAGGAACATGAGGTCAAACAGGGTGACGTCAGTGGGGGGGGAGATACTCCCTGATAAGCTGTTCCAAACTATTTTAACCATAAACATGTTCCTTTGCATTCGTGGTTGCTAAACCGAAAGGAAGCCATACTTTTTTTTAAAAAAATGATGCTCCAGGGTTAAAGCTTGCGAGAGGGCACTTTTCTGATTTGGAGATTATTTGCATTGAGGTGTGTGTGAATCTATAGCTACCGAGCTGTGAGTAAGGAAGTCAGTGGCTCAGAGGTGCGCCTGTCATTTACACAATCGCAGTTACACAACTGCAGAAATTGCAGCTTCTGCACTCTGCACATCCTCAGGCGCAGCCACGCTGAAGGGCAGCTTTCAAAGCAAAGCTGTGAGCTTACCTCCCGACTGCAGAATTAAATATTTAGTAGGAAGAGGGGAAAGGAAACAAAATGCACCACAAAAACCTGTTATCTGCATTATAACCACGAAAGAAGATGGAAAGGAAAAGAGGTTAATCTGGGTGTGGGTAGGAGGAGAATGAAAAGAAGGGTCTTCCATCAGAGTTTTTTTGTTTTTGTTTCTTAAAGATTTTAATTTAAACAAGGCAAAGAAAAGGAAAAAGATTACACTGATATCAACACAGTACAATGCAGAATATCAGTTGATATCCATTAGAGGGATTCAGAGTTCAAGAAACATTAAAAACAACAACCCAATACCCAGCCTCCGGAGCTCGAAAGAAGAAAATTGGGGCGGGTTGGAGGGAGAGATTAAAATGTGGAAATGACCAAAGGAAGCTGATGATGAGGCAGAAGGAAACTTTTCTCTTTCACCCAGTTCAGTCTGACTTAAGACTTCCCTACCACATGATGCAGGAATGACCAGAGTAGCTCAATCGTTCCTCTTTGCCCTGGATTTCGAGACCTGATAATGTATAGTTTTAAGACAAATATTAGTCCCATGATTGTATGTTGTTTTTAACTGTTTCTAATATCATTTGGAGGGACGCGGGTGGCACTGTGGGTAAAAGCCTCAGCGCCTAGGGCTTGCCGATCGAAAGGTCGGCGGTTCGAACCCCCGCGGCGGGGTGCGCTCCCGCTGCTCGGTCCCAGCGCCTGCCAACCTAGCAGTTCGAAAGCACCCCCGGGTGCAAGTAGATAAATAGGGACCGCTTACCAGCGGGAAGGTAAACAGCATTTCTGTGTGCTGCGCTGGCTCGCCAGATGCAGCTTTGTCACGCTGGCCACGTGACCCGGAAGTGTCTCCGGACAGCGCTGGCCCCCGGCCTCTTGAGTGAGATGGGCGCACAACCCTAGAGTCTGTCAAGACTGGCCTGTACGGGCAGGGGTACCTTTACCTTTTTAATATCATGCTTTAAATATAATCAACTCCGGGGCCTTAGAATGAAGGGCAGGTTAACAACAACAACAACAACAACAGCAGCAGCAGCAGCAACAAATAAGATCAGTCTGTTGTAAAGTGTTCTACACAACAGGTACATGGTACACCCCTGTATAAGAGCAGTCTACCTCCAAGTACCGCAAACAGGAGGCAAGGGGGATGGGACAAAAAGGCGGTTGCTGCTGCTTTCCATTTAATTAATCCAACAAAGTCCGATCAGTTTAGAGCCACTGAAATTAACATACCTAAGGTAGCAAGGTCCATTGATTTAAATGGGTCTACTCAGAGTAGATTGGCTACAAATGTTTGCTTTACGCACAGACACAGAGCTTTTTAAATTTATTTTAAAGGCAAACTAGTCAGAACAACTAAGAACGAAGAAATTAAGAAACTGAAAATAACAGCCCCGCAGTGCAAACAGTGTACTGGTTGGGTCTGATGGGAGTTGTTGTCCAAAACATTGCAAAGCGATGGGCGGCGGGGGGGGGGGGGGAGTCGCGTCAGCTTGGCAAAGGCTGACCTAAAGACAGGCCTCCATGCTCACGGACAGTCTATCTGCAAATATTAGGTACCGAGGGTCGGAGAGAGGAGAGTTGGGCAACTCTCCCTCCTCCTCGCCATGTACTGTCTGGAGCGGGTTGGGGGCTCTGACGGAGTTGTAGTCCGAAACATTTAGAGGAGGACAGCAAACGTGGGGGGAAGGCTGAGCTAAATATAGAGACCCTCCACGATCAGGGGGAGTCTACCTCCAAATAATAACAGATAAGGGGGTGGGTCGGAAAGGAGGGAAGAGACCCTGTGCCTTGTTTACAAACTCAAAAACACACTGGCTGGCTGGGAGGGTGGGGTGCGGGTGGGAGTTGTAGCCCAAAACATCTGGAGAAGCCTGGGGTGGGTGGGAAGGATGATCTAAATAAAGAGACCCTCCATGATAAGGGGCAATCTACCTCCAAATATTAAGGGATTATTCCCACCCACCCCACGCTGGCAGAGGGCTGACGGGAGCTGTAGTGCAAAACATCCGCAGAAGTACACCACCTTTTTGCGGTGGGGGGTGGGGAGAAGGAGGTTGTTCTAAATCCTCCATGTTCAGGTGCGGTCTACCTGCAAACATAAGATACGGAGCGGTGTGGGGAAGAAAAGGAAGAACGGGGTGGGGACGGAGGCTGTCCGCTGCCCCGTTTCTGAGCTTCACGCCGCACCACCACCGAAGGCAAACAAAAATCCCAAATTGCAAAACTCCGCACATTTCGGACGCGCCGCAGGAGATTAAGCGGATCTTACCTGCGGGAGGTCATCGCAGCTCCAGCCCCGGGAGGGACACGCCCCCCCCCCCCCCCGCCACACCAAAAAAAAAAAAAAAGTTGCGTGTATTTCCCTAGTTCACAGCGCGGTCCGCTCCTCTCGCAGCATCAGCCCCAGTTCAGGCGAAGGAGCCAAAGGGAGCGGCTTCCCTAAAGACTGAGAGAGGGAGCGAGGGAGGGGCGACACTCCCGGGCCACGCCCCCTCGCCCACCTCCATATATGGGCGCCCTGGCCCGCCCTCTCGCCTGACGCCGAAGCCGCTCATTGGCCGGAGGGTGGAAGCAGCCCAGGACACGCCTCCGCCCCGCGCTCCTCCAGCTGGGGCTCTGGCAAACCCACGTGTCAGCCAAGGGGAAAGCCCTCCCTGCAGAGAGAGATGTGTGAGAGGGGAATCCCCGATCCGCCAATCAACGCCGCCTGGCAACAGGCACCGCCTGGCAACGGAGGAGCTGCGCTTAAAGAGACAGCCCTGGAAAGCGTTAGTAGGGAGTGTGAAGTTTATTTTAACTTAGGGAGATTTGTTTTTTTGAGGGGATGAGGTGTTTTTAAGCGGGCGGCGTTAATTGGGAGTTGGGGGGGGTTGGTTGGTTCCCGAACAAAAAGTTGTCCTGTTTTTTGCAGCCGCCTCTGCAAAAGCTTCAACATTATTTTATTATTTATTACTTAGCAAATTTGTATTCCCCGCTTCACCCGTAGATCTGTGGGCTGTTCGCAGCATAAACATGCAAGATAAAAAAGCAAAACACATAAGAACAGGAAGAAAAACAAAACAAAACAATAACCTCACACAAACACTACCCTTTTGCATTTATTCATTGCCTCCCCCCCCCCCCAAGAGCTCAAAGTGATGATATATAGACGACATACATGATTCTCCCTTGCCCTCTTCATTTAATCCCCACAACAACCCCGTAAGGGAGGTTACGCAGAGAGGCAGTGACTGGCCCAAAGTCACCCAGTGGGTTTTGTGATGAAGTGGAGAATTTGAACCTTGGTCTCCCAGGTCCTGGTCCTAATCTCTAACCACTATGCAATGCTGCCTCGTTGTGGCTTTATTATCTATCTATCTGGCTATCTATTTTGTAGGTTTAAGTTGTTTTTCTGCTTTGAAATATTTGAAAGCATTGATTCATGTTTCAAAAATCTCTAAGGGTGTTAAAAAATTTTTAAAGAGGTTTTCTGTTAATTATTCTGCTTTAAATGTGGGCCTTTCAGTTCTGTTTTCATTTGTGATGGTTTGTTTTGATAGTTTGCAATGCTCTGTTTTACATTTTAAGACAGGTTGTAAACCACTTAAGAGATTTACTATTTTTATTTCTTTGGGAAGTGTAAAACGGTGTAGTGTTTTCTTAAATAAAGACATCTGTGTATGCACTGGGCTGTTATATTATTTATATATTTACGATTAAATAATGTTATTTATACTATTAACACACCATGTCCTTGCTGTGGTGGGAGAGATTCAAAACTGAGCGATTAAGCAAACGACTTTGCAGCCAGAAAATGTTATTTCCTTGCCCTTTTCCTAGTTGAAAGGGGCTGAGATCCTGAAGCTAGGAAAGGCCTCTTTCTCCCTGCTCAAATTCTTTGGCTCTTTCTGCCAGGCAGACGAAATGACACTGAGCTTTCTTGGCTGGCGCCCATCAGGACAAGTGGAGCAGAAGACGATTGGCTGAGCCAGAGCTAATGACAGACCTTCCAAGTGTCCCTATTTCCCAGGGACAGTCCCTGATTTAGAGAAGCCCTCCCGGTTTCTTATGAATGTCCCACTTTTCCCCAGGACGTCCCTATTTTCATGTGAGAAATGTTGGAGGGTAGGGTGGCGCTGTGGGTTAAACCATAGAGCCTAGGACTTGCCGATCAGAAGGTTGGCGGTTCGATTCCCCGCGACGGGGTGAGCTCCCGTTGTTCAGTCCCTGCTCCTGCCAACCTAGCAGTTCGAAAGGACATCAAAGTGCAAGTAGATAAATAGGTACTGCTCCGGCGGGAAGGTAAACGGCGTTTCCGTGTGCTACCAGCTCCCTCGGCGAATAAAGCGAGATGAGCGCCACAACCCCAGAGTCGGTCACGACTGGACCTAATGGTCAGGGGTCCCTTTACCTTTACCTCTATGCAATGAGAGGAGGAGCCAACTCATTCTAGATTTGCCCTCCTCCTCCTCCTCCTGTTCTCCTAATGGACCAGCCTCCATGACTGAACCCTATCGATTGACAGCTTCAGATAGAATAGAATAGAATCATAGAGTTGGAATAGACCACAAGGGCCATCGAGTCCAACCCCCTGCCAAGCAGGAAACACCATCAGAGCACTCCTGACATATGGTTGTCAAGCCTCTGCTTAAAGACCTCCAAAGAAGGAGACTCCACCACACTCCTTGGCAGCAAATTCCACTGTCGAACAGCTCTTACTGTCAGGAAGTTCTTCCTAATGTTTAGGTGGAATCTTCTTTCTTGTAGTTTGGATCCATTGCTTCGTGTCCGCTTCTCTGGAGCAGCAGAAAACAACCTTTCTTCCTCCTCTATATGACATCCTTTTATATATTTGAACATGGCTATCATATCACCCCTTAACCTCCTCTTCTCCAGGCTAAACATGCCCAGCTCCCTTAGCCGTTCCTCATAAGGCATCGTTTCCAGGCCTTTGACCATTTTGGTTGCCCTCTTCTGGACACGTTCCAGTTTGTCAGTGTCCTTCTTGAACTGTGGTGCCCAGAACTGGACACAGTACTCCAGGTAAGGTCTGACCAGAGCAGAATACAGTGGCACTATTACTTCCCTTGATCTAGATGCTATACTCCTATTGATGCAGCCCAGAATTGCATTGGCTTTTTTAGCTGCTGCGTCACACTGTTGGCTCATGTCAAGTTTGTGGTCAACCAAGACTCCTAGATCCTTTTCACATGTACTGCTCTCAAGCCAGGTGTCACCCATCTTGTATTTGGGCCTCTCATCCCCTCCTCCCCCAGTGCAATACTTTACATTTCTCCCTGTTAAAGTTCATCTTGTTTGTTTTGGCCCAGTTCTCTAATCTGTCAAGGTCGTTTTGAAGTATGATCCTGTCCTCTAGGGTGTTAGCCACCCCTCCCAGTTTGGTGTCATATTTTTCTCTTTGATATCTGGTGGGAGGGCGTTCCACAGGACGGGTGCCACTACCGAGAAGGCCCTCTGCCTGGTTCCCTGTAACTTGGCTTCTCGCAGCGAGGGAACCCCCAGAAGGCCCTCGGCGCTGGACCTCAGTGTCCGGGCAGAACGCTGGTAGGAAAATGAATATTTCTTCTTTTTTCAAAAAAAGGTGTTTAGCAAAAATCCAAAGAAGGGTAGTGTTACAGATCTACAGAGTTTTGGGGTGCAAGGGCACCCGTAACTGCTAAGGTGTGTTGAGAAATTAATAAATGATGGGATTTAGATAGCATTTGAAGGGAAGATGCCAGGCCAATGAAAAATACAGGAAAAGCTTTTTATCCCTCAGGCCAGGAAGCGAATCATTAACCCATCAATGGAAACCATCCAGTTGTCAAAGTGAGGGGGGGGGGCATGATGTCACACAGGAAAAATGCTCTTAAAAAACCCCCAACAGTTCTGGATACAGTGGGGCAGGCAGACAGATGGGGAGGAGTTGCTTGGAGCAGGCATTCTTGGGAAGAAGAAAAGAAGTGGGCAGAACTTCAGGAGCTGCTGTGAGGGCCGGAACCATCTTGGCAGGCTGGGGCAGAGGCAATGAGATGGCGGTCAGGATGCCTTGGAAATCCAGCGCTGGGGAAACCCACCGCTCTTGAGATGTGATGCTCTGAACTGTCTCCAGTATACCTGAAGGAGCATCTCCACCTCCATCGTTCTGCCCGGACACTGAGGTCCAGCGCTGAGGGCCTTCTGGGGGTTCCCTCACTGCGAGAGGCCAAGTTACAGGGAACCAGGCAGAGGGCCTCCTCGGTAGTGGCACCTGCCCTGTGGAACGCCCTCCCACCAGATGTCAAAGAGAAAAATAACTACCAAACTTTTAGAAGACATCTGAAGGCAGCCCTGTTTAGGGAAGCTTTTAATGTTTCATAGGTTATTGTATTTTAGTGTTTTGTTGGAAGCCGCCCAGAGTGGCTGGGGAAACCCAGCCAGATGGGCGGGGTATAAATTATTTGTTGTTGTTGTTGTTGTTGTTAGGCTTTGGGTGTAAATATGTGCAAATTAACCCTATTTCTTAGTCTCCTATGGGTCTCAATTTCCCAATGGCAGCACAACCCTGGGAGAGAACCTTGAATTCCCTGGAATATTGCTCCTGCTCAGCAGGGATTGGGGGGTGCTGGCATGCAACGTTTGTTAACAGCAGCAAAACAATGGAATAAAATGACCCTACCAGCCACTGAGATTCACAAGGTGGTGTGTGAGCTTTCAACCAATGCAGAACTGTGCACAGGGCAGGATGTTCTAAAAATATGAATGTAATGTGAGTCAAAGGTCCACCAGGTCTAATATTCTATCCTCACAGTGGCCAGCCAGGTGCCTCAATGGGAAGCCCCAAAGCACCCGAGCACAGCAACATCTTCCTTGCTACCAATTCAACAGTGGAGGCAATGTTTAGACATCCTAATGAGCAGCCACTGCTGGCCTTATTCTCTATGTGTGTGTCTCTTACACACAGAGAGAACACAGTTCTTGCACCCCCCTGAGGTTGCTGGGGAACCAGTGCGGCACAGTGGTTCGACCAGGATCTGGGAGAGACCACAGTTCAAGTCTCCAGTCCACAAGAAAGCTCCCTGGGTGACCTTGGGGCCATCACTGTCTCCTTTCAGCCTAACACTCACAGGGTTGTTGTGAGGATTAAATGAGTGGGAGGAGAACCCATTGACTTGAGCTCTTTGGAGAAGAAGGTGAGGGTATAAATGCAATAAATAATGCCCAGTTAGAGACCCCTTAGAGTTGCCTGGGGTGAGGAGATGCCTGTGTGTTAAGACAATTTAATTGTGTGTGTGCATGCATGGGCACACACCTTTGGTTCAATGGGGCCTCTGAAGAGTTGTTCTAGTGAGTTAAATCTACCTGGCCACTAGAGGGCGAGGGAGTTCAGAGTGAAGAAAACTGCAGGCCTAGGCAGATTTATTTACCTGTGTGTAAGCCCCAAGCAGCTTAGTCATGCTGGCCACATGACCCGGAAGCTGTACGCCGGCTCCCTCGGCCAATAAAGCGAGATGAGTGCCGCAACCCCAGAGTCGTCCGTGACTGGACCCTTTACCTTTAAGCCCCACCCACCATGCTGAGACAGGTAGGTAGGGAGAACATGTGGCCCTCCAGATATTGTTGGATTCCAACTGCTGGCTTGCTCTTGACAATAACCAAGAATGGGAGCTGGAGTTTTGCAACACGTCTTCTTGAAGTGAGCCTCAACTCGATTCCTTTTGTTGGGGCCAAATTATATCCCTCATTTGATTATGGACAAACATGTGAGCCTTACAGCAACTGCCCTCTGGGTCTGACAATTGGAACTGGTTACTTTTAGCTTTGTGATGCGAGAGCCTTTTAACTGGAGATGCCAGAGACTGAACATGGGACCTTCAGCCTGCCAAGCAGCTGCTCTAATAGTGAGCCACAACCCGTAAGACATAGTTAGCTGCCTTATTCTGAATTGGATCATAAGTCCAGTTAACCCAGCATTATCTGCACTGACTGGGAGCATCTGCTGGATCTCTCAGCGGCCTTTGACACCATCAACCATAACATCCTTCTGGACTGTCTAGAGGGGCTGGGAGCTGGGGGCACTGTTATACGGTGGTTCCGCTCCTTTCTCCTGGGCCATGTCCAGAAAGTGGGGGGGGGATGAGTGTTCAGACCCCTGGGCTCTCACTTGTGGGGTGCCTCAGGGTTCCGTCCTCTCCCCCATGCTTTTTAACATCTATATGAAGCCGCTGGGAGAGATCATCAGGGGGTTTGGACTGGGTGTCCATCAATATGCAGATGACACCCAGCTCCATCTCTCCTTTAAATCAGAACCAGTGAAGGCGGTGAAGATCCTGTGTGAGTGCCTGGAGGCGGTTGGAGGATGGATGGCGGCTAACAGATTGAGGTTGAATCCTGACAAGACAGAAGTACTGTTTTTGGGGGACAGGGAGCGGATGGGTGTGGGGGATTCCCTGGTCCTGAATGGGGTAGCTGTGCCCCTGAAGGACCAGGTGCGCAGCCTGGGAGTCATTTTGGACTCACAGCTGTCCATGGAGGCGCAGGTTAATTCTGTGTCCAGGAGTGGTCTCGCCGGAGTGGTGCATGCTCTAGTTATCTCCCACTTGGACTACTGCAATGCACTCGTGGGGCTACCTTTGAAGGTGACCTGGAAACTGCAATTAATCCAGAATGCGGCAGCTAGACTGGTGACTGGGAGTGGCCGCCGGGACCACATAACACCGGTTCTGAGGGATCTGCATTGGCTCCCAGTACGTTTCCGAGCACGATTCAAAGTGTTGGTGCTGACCTTTAAAGCCCTAAACGGCCTCGGTCCTGTACATCTGAAGGAGCGTCTCCACCCCCATCGTTCAGCCCGGACACTGAGATCCAGTGCCGAGAGCCTTCTGGTGGTCCCCTCATTGCGAGAAGTGAGGCTACAGGGAACCAGACAGAGGGCCTTCTCGGTAGTGGCGCCCGCCCTGTGGAACACCCTCCCATCAGATGTCAAAGAGATAAACAACTACCTGACATTCAGAAGACATCTTAAGGCAGCCCTGTTCAGAGAAGTTTTTAATATGTAACGCTGTACTGTTTTTAACACTTGATTGGGAGCCGCCCAGAGAGGCTGGGGAAACTCAGCCAGATGGGCGGGGTATAAATAATAAAAAATTATTATTATTATTATTATTATTATTATTATTATTATTATTATTATTATTATCATCATCATCATCATCTAGGAGCAGCTGACCGATGTCTCTCCCAGGCCTACCTGGAGATACCATGGGGGATTGAGCCACAGACCTTCTACATGCAAAGCAGCTGCACTCTGTCACAGCTCCTGCCTTTTGTTTTGGCGCTGGAGAAGGGCAGGAAATCTGCACTGCTGCGAGTGCGCCTGAACGCCATTTGAAGAACGGAAGTTTTTGCGATAAATTAGGTTCCGCCTGGAGCTGCCGTCAAGACAATTGGTTTTGTCGTTCTGTAATGTTATCCTTTTGTAATTATTTGCCAGATTTACGGGTTGTCGTCGTTTCGCCACGGCTTATGATCAAACAAATAACATTATTACCTTCCCGCCGCAGCGCAAAACTGATCTGATGGATAGTACTTAACTGTGACTGTAGGAGCGTAGGACGGTATTCAGCAAAGTTTTGCCCAGAGCAGACCCCGTAGGAATGAATGGACCTAGCTGAGTCGTGTGTTCATTCATTTCAATGGGCTTGCTCTGAGACAAGCTTTGTGGAATGCCACTCACAGGAAGCTGCCTTCTACCAAGTCCCAGGCTTTTTGCCACCTGAGGAATCTGCCTCACTCGGCTTAATGGTAGGGAGAGATCTACTGGATCCAGATGGGCAAACTGGGGGGGGGGGCAGGAGAGGCAGCTCTTCTGTGTGTGAGAGGGAGTGAAGCTGCAAATAAACGTGCAGTTGGAGAGCTGATAATGTGTAGTTTGGAAAATGGTGCGTGGGAGAGAGAAATTAGACCTGTTAGGCGTATGTGTTTATTCAGTGCTTAAATGACAGGCCACATCAGGGACAGCCTGTGCACAAATTATATAAAGGGCAGAATGAGCTCAGTTTCCATTCTTGAAACAAACGGCCCAAACCATATCAAAACACCTTCCTCTCGAGGGCCTGATCCTCCTCTTTTTCACCTACCGTACATCTCTGGGCAGGCGGCACTTTGTCACATCCCTTTAAATAGCCTTAAAAGTACTTTCTTGTGCCTATTAGTTGCTCAGCTGTGGCAGGTTCATAAATGCTGCTGTGCAGGAGGTAAGAACGATGGGCTCCTTTGGAGAAACCGCATCTGGTACAGGGTGCAAGCGAAGAGCAAGTTTCTTTCACTTGTTTAATGGTGTGCGGTGTCTGATGGGAACACAGGAAGCTGCCTTATACTGAATTGGTCCATCTTAGGTCAGTGTTGTCTACACTAAGTGGCAGAAGCTCTCCAGGGTTTCAGGCAGAAAATCTCTTCCAGCCCTACTTGGAGTTCCTGGATATTGGACCTGGGACCTTCTGCCAGCAATGCTGCTCTAGCACTGAGCTGTGTGCATTTCCCAACTGGGGAATTTGCGGAGATGGATAAACCTGCTTTAAAGCATCTCTTTTGGACCACATTGTTGGGAGGGAGAACATTCAAGCGGCCAGTCCACTTGCCACATGCTTAGCCCCAAGCTGGTGCTGGGCATGGAGTCCTCAGAGGACAGGCAGCCCCCTGCCCCCAAATACAATGCTGAGGGTCACTTCAAGGGTCCCTCTGGTTTGATACCGGATGACAAAGCCCTGGAGCCACCAGAGCAGGAGGGAGAGCTGCCCCCTCAGTCCTTGAGAGCATCAGTGCCAGCGGTTTCGGGGTCCAGGTCAAAGACTGATAACACAGTGTGCTTCTACAGAGCCAGAGTGATTGGTTTACTCATGAGTAAGCACTCCCTGGTGCTCTTTCGGGGCCAGCAGCTGTGGTTAGGGAGGCTGGTTTTAGATGTAAGGCCTCACTCTTAAGCCCTCCTGTTGCTGGAAGCCACATAGTTTGACAAATGTTGAGAACAGGATGCCCGAGTAGATGGGCCCCTGGCCTGATCCTGCAGGGCTCTTGTTATACGTTACTGTCTTCTTAATAAAATGACCAGCGACTGGGTTTGGGAGAGGAGAGTGTGGGAAGGGAAGGCGATCGAGCAACGCGGCACTGCCACCTACAAGTCCCACGGAGCTATGCAGAATAATCATTTGAGGGATCTATATTAAGGCTACATCTGCTTAGGGGAAATCCAGAGGATGTGGATCCACTCATGAGCTCATCACATTTGATCGCAATGGCCCACCACAGCCATGACCTGGTTTCATCTGACCCAGAGAGAGAGATTTTTAAGCCTGTGTTTCTGCCCAGAGACCAACCCTGAGGGACCTCCGTTGTCACTCCAAAAGCTTTCCACTGAGACAACTGAGGTGCCATTGTTAGCGGAAGCTAGGAGTCAAAATTTCCATCCCCAGCTTTTTTATATTTAAAAAAGAAGTCCCCAGAGGAGGGAAAAGAGAGAACAAAACAGCCCCTTCTCTCTCCCTCTCTCCCCAGGGCATTCAAGACTATGCCAGACAGTTCGAACAAACCATGTCTGTCCTCAACTGCAGATTGTCCATTAGGGGGTTGGCTAAGCCCCTCAGGGCCATTTCCTGCCGAACAGTAGCCCATTAGGATGCTGTTTTGGGTAGCAAGATATATTGGGCCACTTTTTGTATTAATCCAGAGCACAACCAACTGGGATTGCAAACCCCAGTCTAGCAAATAGGATGCAGCCTGCAGTTTTGCACAGGGACCCATTGGGTGATAGAACATCTCAGGCAGCTGTGGGGGGAAATGGACCTTTGGGGGCAATCCAGCCTGCAGTCCAGGGCTCCCCCCACTCCTGCTTTAGATGGTTCACTTGCTTCAACATGCCGTAAGCCAGCCCTGCTGCTAAGGTGGCCTCCTGTTCATTTTGCTTGAGGGACCCTTGATATCTGCCCTTAAAATCCTGCCCTGATGGTGCCACGACAGGGGGAGCAAGAGGGCTCTTCAGGAGTGGCTTGCTTAGATATTTTATTTTGCTTGTTGCTTTCCGGACCAGGTGGTGGAAATAAAACTCCCTCCAAACGTAATCCAAAACTGCACCGCTGAGCCGAAAAAGGGGACCCAATGCACAGAATCAAACTGAATCTCAAGGTCTGGGCAGAGAAAGAGGACGAGAGAGAGAGAGAGAGAGAAGAGAGGAAGAGTGGCTGCGCAGCTTGGCACTGTCTGCATGTTTTTGCCAGCGCCCGGCCCTCTTGCAGCAGCAGTTTCCCAACAATGGCCTTGTTGTACGGGCGGCTCGTAACATCCATGCCTCTTTTGCGGGGTCTGACGCAAAGCGAGCCTCGGGGGAGGCGGCGGCTGGTGTCTGCTGGCAGGGGATGAAAACATCTGGCTTGTGCCAACTACAAGCTGGGGAGGCAGGCCAGGGGAGGAAGTCAAGAGGCCCATCCGGATTTCTGCCGCGCCCAGTGCAGCCAAAGGGTAGGGGCCTGCCTGGTACTGAGTCAGAAACATGGTCCATCTAGCTCAGTACTGTCTACACTGGCAGGCAGCAGCTTGCCAGGATTCCAGGTTGGGGGTCTATTACTCTCTCATCCTTGGAGATCCTGGGATTTCATCTGGGACCTTCCAAAGATGCTCTAACACTGAACTCTTTCCTTCCTTTAAGACAGTTCAGTGACATATTCCAGTCTAGCAAATGCATTAGAGGTGAATGCAGAGCAGGGCCGGTGATGGGTTTGGCCTGAAGTGGGATTGTGGCCCAAGGAGAGGACCCTGGGCCAAACAGAGGCCTGTGGGGCTGCCTTTGCCCCCCAGGCCTGAGATTCCCCCCCCACTACCTTAGAACCATTAAAAGCACCTAACTTGCCCAACTGTGCAGCTCACTAGAAGAGAACCTAGTATCAGTTAATAAACTTTAGGGGTAATGATTAATGCTGCTTGGCATTTTTTTACAGGTGGCACAAGTGAAGACAGAGGCAACACTTTATAGCTGAAGACGGATGCAACAAATGGGGTTTGAACAGTATTCCTGCCCTCAACAAAAAGCACTTTGCCTACGTTACCTTGGTCTTCGCCCACCAGATGTTTTGGACTACAACTCCCATCATCCCTTGCCAGCACTGCATGTGTCTTCACATGCACACCCATTATCTGCCCACAACAGTGATGCTAAAACCAACTGACCAAACAAATGGACCCACAACCAAAGGCCTATCTAGCGCCGCATCTTGTTTCTCACCATGGCTACCAGGTGCTTCTTGGCAGCAGCTGGTAGGAAGTGAACTACCCCTCCTGTACTCGTGATTCCCAATACTTTATTCAAAGATATACTGCATCTGAAATTGGGAGAGAATATCTAGCTATCGGAGAATATCTAGCTATCGGTGGTGGATCTGTCCTGAAACTACTGCCCACTAATTTCAAAAAGAAAAGGGAAAGATGGACCACACCCTCTTTTAAATGTATGGAAGGGTTTCAATTTTAAAAAAGAAAGAAAAGAAAAAACCATTTCTGGGGCACTGACATAAAAACTCAATGGGTAATGGTTATTAAGCCAGGCTCCCTAACCCAAGTTGAGCCTGGACTGCCATACAAATGCATGATAGAAAATTAAGAAGTGCCTCTCCAAATGCATATTTTGGTTAAAAGTGGGAGCACAACTGCCCTAGAGTGCATCGCTAGAGCATCATCAGCCCATGGAATTCGTACAGCAGGCCATAAGTCATTTGTTTACCCTAAGGAGCTAACAAACCAAAACAGATGCCAGATGGGCATTAAAAAATCAAAACCCTTGTTAAAAAGAAGACCCAAGTGAACAGATCCAAACCTCTACCATTAATCTTTCCTTTTGTAAAAATAGCAGTATTTGGGGGGGGGGGTATAAAACATTGCTGAACTGAAAGCCAAAGCTTAATAAATCTTGTTTAGGATGAACCTTATGCCAGATTATTATTATTTAAATCATTTTAAAAACCCTGGTTCTTCAGTAATCAGGCTATTGACTGCCAACAACACATTTTTTGCATTTAAATCTGGTGAGGCCAATGGGGGAAACTCCAAATGGTTCTAATAAACATGGCACAAGCCATGCGGCTGTCCTACCAATCTGGACCCAAATTCATGCTCTAAAGAACATTCCTCAGTCACCACCTCAAGACTGAAACAGATGGCAGGATGGGCTTCTCCTCTTTTAAAGTGTTATTTCAAAACACTGTTTTGTGTTGCTTTTTAATTGGTAATCCGAATGAAAGTTAGGAAGGTGCTCTTCCAGCTTGGATTCCCCCTTCCCTAAGGACCACTGGGGCTGCCCTCATCCCCTACTACTTTCCCTAGCATTGTAGGTACATGCTACACCAAACATGTCACCATAAATGGGATATTCATGTACCAAAATACCTCGGGTAGTGGGGGCCCTTACTGGTAGGGGGGCATGAATCTGTCCATTTCATCTTATCACCATCGCACTTTTCCGACCTTAAAATTCTATTTTCCCCATCAGTTTGTGATATTTATTTTTTAAAGTCCTCATGAGAATTCATCAGCCTCTCCTGGTATGCCCCGCGGAGGACCTTAAGGTCCACAAATGACATCATTTTGGAAGTCCCAAGTCGCAAGGTGGTTAGATTGGTCTCAGCTAGGGCCAGGGCCTTTTCAGTACTGGCCCCAACTTGTCCTCAAGAGACCAAGACTCCAAATACAACCACCCCTTTCTAGCAGTCTGGTCTGCTGCATGTACATTCCTGCAGCAGCATTTTGGGCAGTTTCCCTTTCACAAAGAAATCCGGTGCATGTATGCCAATGTGGGGAAGCACAAATAGGGAGGCATACATACGGCCCAGGAGTATTTCCATTTATCTGGAGAACAGGGAGATGGTAGGCAGGAGCCCACTAAGCCACAGCCCAAAGCACAAGGGTCCCTTGAGCAGGAGCCAGGACCATCACATGCCCTCCCCAACAGTACACTGCCAGTGCAATGATGCTAAATACTAAGGGTACAGAGCAGAAGAGAAATGCCTGTCTTCAGGCCAGAGAGGTGGCCTTTTAAGAGTACAGTGGTACCTCGGGCTAAGTACTTAATTCGTTCCGGAGGTCCGTTCTTAACCTGAAACTGTTCTTAACCTGAAGCACCACTTTAGCTAATAGGGCCTCCTGCTGCCGCTGCACCGCCGGAGCACAATTTCTGTTCTCATCCTGAAGCAAAGTTCTTAACCTGAGGTACTATTTCTGGGTTAGTGGAGTCTGTAACCTGAAGCGTATGTAACCTGAGGTACCACTGTATGCAGTTCTCCAACAGGGTGGAGTGTAAAAGAGAAACAGAAGCAGCTCAAAAGGGCTTGGTTTGCCTCCAGCCGGCTTTAGAGGAATAGGAGCTATCCTTGGTGCTGAGACCACCTCTTTGGGACCAGACCAGGCATTGCATGATTAGGGGCAATGGGGGGGGGATGTTCTATCCACTCACCCTGGATGGAAATATAGGAAGCTTTATCCCCCCCCCCCCACGCGCTCTAAGGGGAACCCAGATCAGGTGCCATTGGTGGGCCTGGGTGGGGTGTTTTGGTCCCTGTCAGCTGCTCAAGAGTAGCACCTGCTCACGCAACAGGCCAGGTGCTGTACATGCAGTGTGATCGCCCTCAGCTCATGAAAATGCTGAGCTGTTCTATTCCGGCCTTCTAGCCATAAATTCTGCTAGCCTTACAGCTACAACCCTTCTGAAACCTGGCAATTCCAAAGCCCATGTTGCATGAGGTAGGGGCATATAAATACCACAATCTGAGAGTGGCAGATAGCTGGAAAGCAATCCAGAATATTCTATTTAAGGGCCTGGTTGACACTTGCAGCGAGGGCTCCTGGGAGTTGTTCTTTTGGGGGACGGCCACACACACACACACACACACACAACATCTCCAAGGATCGTTTTCCCGCAGTAAGTCTGAGGCCTCAGACCTATTCCTGTCGGTAGGTTGTTGTAAACAACAAAGAGTGGCAAGGCCGCACAGAGTCGAGACATGTCTGGATAAAAATAACGTGTGGAAATAGGTTTCACAGCTGCTCCTGTGCAAGTCCAAGGGGTGTGTGTGTGTGTGCATAGGGTGGGGGAGTTATTTAAAAAACAAAAGCCAGGTTGCCAACTTGTTAACTCCTCTTTGGGTGGTTCTCTGTGCAGGCCTGTCTTGGGGTGAGGGGTACGTTATCTGCACAGGCTACCCAAACTGTTGGGAAGAAAGAATGCCACCATCCTGCCTATTTGTGAAGCACCATTAAAAGCCAGGAAAATCTCAGTTATTTAGTCTTTTTTTATTACATTATTTACCACCAAAGGGGGTGGGCGGAGGGTGCCATTTGAATTTTCTGCCGCAGGCACCCAAAAGGCTTGGGGCCACCTCTGAGGCGACTGTGTATGGAATGTTCCAGAGAGGCCTTTGGGGTTCGCAGTCCCTCCCAATCTGCCTTTAACATGCACACCTTAGAAATAAGATTCCCTCCCCTCCTCATCCGTCAACAGGCCGGCATCCATAAAACACAGCCATGTGGGGGGGGGAGTTTGGGAGGGAGACCCAAAGTTAGGCAAGTGGAGTAGAGCACCATAGAGATCTGGGAGGGGCTGGTGGGCAGAGTGGCTCCCGCTTGCCCTGTGCTCTAACCCCGCATATGGCGGTTTCCATCGGAAGTGCAGGGCGGTGTATGACCAGAACACAAACTAGATCAGGAACTCAACTGACAGACCTATGAGGGCAGCGGAATGGCGAGGTTTTCTAACTCCCAATTTTTTTAACCATGGCAAGCATCAAAGCTTTTCCCACCAAGGTTAGGTTGCTAAATTGCAGAAAGCGGACTACTTGTGTGTTGAAAGGGCTGTGAGCTCAATAATGTAGTTCTGGAACTCAGAACAAATCCCTAGGCTTTGTCTTTGAGATATTGGGATTTTAGGGGAGGGGACCCCAAAAGCAGATCTGTATGCCTCCACACAAGTCTTTGTGTTATAGAGCACATGGAGACAGGCTATCATCCACAGCCTTTCCAATGGGGTCCTTTCAAGGCCCTCCAGATGTTGGAATCCCCACCTGCCATCACTCCCCACTGGCATGGCCAATGGTCAGGGAAGACAGGAGCTGTCATCCAACCACATCTGAAGAGACACAGAAGTCTCCCTGCCTCCTTCACTAGAGTGTTAAAGCACCCACTTGACCCACAGTTATCAGTTCCAGAATCTTTTTTGGGGGGTGGGGTGGGGTGGGAGAGAGGACCCAATCTGAGCTAATGAAGTATAACCAAAAGAAGACTGCCGCTCTTCTCAGTGGTCAACAAAGAATGGATTGGGAAACTCAAGAAGAAGTCACCTTCCAGCCATTGGGAGGACTTGGGTGCTGCCCAGGAGTGCTGCCATCCCGTCTCCTCTCTAATCTCTCTGCCCCCCCCCCCAATGCAAGATCATACCTCCAGACATTCCTGCAGGAGAGAGGAGAATCCTGCCCCCCCTCCAAGTTCACTTAAAGGCATTGGAAGTACGTTGAAATAAAAAATGAGAGCATGTGAGCGAGAGAGCTTTCCAACCTTTTGTCCACCCTTTTTGTGGTTACAAGAAGATAATAGCACACCTCTTTAAGACTAAAGATAAGGCAAAGACCAACAGGTGGGTGCCTTGGTTTGAAGGTTTTTGCTCCAGCTTCCTTGGACCTCGTCAGCAGGCACCCCGTTTCCCCCCACCCACCGAGTGGCCTTCCCCACATGCCCCCTTGCTTGCCCCTCCCTCCAATTGTCCACCCGACTGTTGCTTCTTTTGTTCAAAGCTGTTATGAAAGAGGACTTCTGGTTTCTGCTCCTGTGAGGGCTTCAGTTCATCGCCTGGGGTCCGGGAGGAATTGTCAAGATTTCCTCCTTGTGGGTGTTAACTTCCAAAGCTGATGTTTTTTAAGAAAAAGTTTCAAGTATGTATGGCATTTACAGCAGAGGATGATGCCTGAAGGCGGGATATAGAAGGTGGGAGCGTGTTTGCTCCTTGGTCATTGCCTGGAAGGATTTCTTCTTTTTCTAAATAATAATAATTAAAAAAAAAACAACACCCCACAGGGAGGCTTGGCTCCTGCTCAAGAGTCCAACCAGCTTGGATGAGAGAGAACAGTGCACCAAAAAAGTAACCAAAAATGACGCCCCCCAACCCAAAGTTTTATCTTCCGTCTCTCCTTCTTCCTCCTCTTCTTCCTCTTCTTCTTCTCTGCCTCCTCGCTTTCCCCCCTCCCTTCCCCCACAAAAATATAAAAAGCAATAAGTTTACAAAAATAGAAAATAATTACAGCAATAGCCAGAAGGATGAGGGGGTGGGGGGAGGAAGGGAGGAGAGAGGGAGGGAGGGCCGCAGGCCATATTATTTGGCTGAGCAGTGTAATATGGTGGGGTTGTTTAAAGCGTCCTCCACCAAGTGCAGTTCTTGACGGTCGACAGTGACGTCTCTTATGCAGCCAACGTAGCCGGTGCTGTAGGCTTTGGGGAGTTTGTGAGCCACGCTGAGCTTCTCTAGTCCTCCTGCAAAAGAGGGCGCAGGTGGGGAAGGGAGAGCAAAGGAGAGGGTTAAGGTGAACTCTCACCTGGCGACACACCTCTTTCGCTCTGTTCACTCACGTCTCCATCTTCCTCCCCTCCCTTCTGTATCGCTCTCCCCATGCCAAATGTACTATGTATTCCTTGGGGCAGAGACCCGACTCTGTGAATTGCACATGACAGTAACGCTGTTTTTGAAGGAGATCTTCCTTATGGGAAACACAGCCCTGCCTTGGAAAGTGGTGGGCTCTCATTCCTCGGGGGCTTTTGAAACAGAGGCTGGATGGCGATCCGCCTGGGATTCTTTAGCTGTCATTCCTGCATTTCAGGGAGTTGCAATAAATAACCCTTGGGGGGTCCTTTCCAACCTCACAGCTATAGGGTTCTATAACTCTTGTGCTCTGCACACTCCAAATCATGATGGCGAACCATTTGCAAAAGAATATTTGGAGAGTGTTAGAAGACAGAGGTAAAACTGCCATGTTTCCTCTGAAGAAGCTCTTCTTCAAAAAGCACTGGGGACAAATGCTCTTTGAACTGAGGCCATCCCTCTTTTTCTCGCTCTGACTTGTAGCCAGTGATGGTTCTACTCAGAGTAAACCTGTTCCAATTAATAGACATGGCTAAGTTAGAATTTAACTAAGTTCTACTCAGAGTAAGACCCACTGAAAAGAACAGGCCTAAGTTAGTTGCGTCTGTGAACTTTGACGGGTCTACTCTGAGTGGGACCTGTTTGGTCACAATCCCTTCTCTTCAAAATGCTATGTGCTTCGTTGGCGTAACAGCAGCAGCAATTTGGGCCTTTAGTGAGTGTGGAGTGTTTTCTTTCACAGTCTGTTCTGGAAGCTACCAGGCTACCTGGAGGAGGGGTTTCGCCAGCCAATGCCCTGCGTGGCGGGCAAGTACGCAACCTGGGTTAAGTGGGGTTCAACTCACCCAGCCAAAGGGCCCCGTCTGTGTCCAACTGAGTTGCTCCGAGAGGCGAGGAGCCTGTGATGGGGGACTCGTTGCCGACCTGCAAGGACCCATCTCGATGCACTCTGTAGAAAGAGGGGGAAACACAAACAGTTGCTAAAAGGCACGGGGTTCTGCATGTGTGGAACGTTGGTTCCTACCAGGTGGAGGAAATTTTGCTTTGCTCTCCTTCTTCTAGAGGGATTTGGTTACCTTGGTGGTAATCGTTCGCCACTCGGTTTCAAAGCGACAAACCTACCCCTAGTACCTATGACATTTTTCTTTCCCAAACACCCCGCAAACCTTGTAAAAATAAAACAGTAAACATTGTTTGACCAGCCATTTTCCTAAAAATGTTGAAATATTTAACAACATATTCATTTCAACGGCTTTGCTAAGAGACCAGTTTACCTTTCGGCTCTGCCTCAGTTGTCATTTAGCAGCAGCCATTCTCAAGCTGCAGTAGAGAGAAAGGATGCAAGGCTACTCCATTGGCCTTGCTTAAAAAAACAGCTGTTTTTGGCTTTTCTTCCTCTATATCTATAACTGAGTGGAAGACATCCCATTAGGCTATCCGAACTGCTCCCATCCCAGCTGCTTGTTACAAAGATCTGTAACTTTAAGAACTGGTGCCTGGATTTGCTCCCCCCCCCCCAAAAAAATCTCTTTTTCCTTGTGGGTCATATATTTTAGACACTAAGCCTGAGAGCTGGGACTGTTTGGGTTTCCTTGGCCTGCAAGCAGCTCTGTGAACCTTTTCAACTGAAGAGTGGAGTTAAAAAAAAGTGAAGAACGATTGACTAAGATTGTGTCCTGGTTTTCCTCCCTAATGTCATATATTTCTCATACAAGTGCTTATAAAAATCGCCAATAGCAAGTGGCATAGTTAAAGAGGTGTTTCCTTTCTCTCTCACACACAGCCAGGGGACAGAATGTGTCTTCTAAAATTATTCTTGCCATTAGGAATTTTAAGAACTAAGACAATTGGGGTGGGGGGAAATTCTGCTACCTGATTAACTGGGGCATCTATTTCTGAGATGTTTTTGAAGGAACGCCTCTTCTAAGATTATTCTGTGATGTTATGTGTGCATTTCCTGAAAACAAAGTAAAGCCTGCTCTTTGCTTCTGAAATGTTTTTACGCTCCTGGAAATCTATGAGCACTTGATGAATCAATTACTTGGTTCAAAAAAGCTCGCATGACTCATCAATTAGTATCTCTTTCACTGAATGACAGCCCAGGAAACAAGCCTTCATTTGCATGATTGGTTTCAAGGTTTCAGCTGCCTTCAAAGCACCATTTGGGCCCCCTGGATTGAAGGTGGGGAAGAGGGTTCTAATATCTACAAGCCCCACTGCAGGCTCCTCCCCAATCTAGCCAATTCATGGACCCTCCTTGCCTTCTAAATGGAGCAGCTAAGGCATGGGTAGGCAAACTAAGGCCTGGGGGCCGAATGCGGACCAATCGCCTTCTGAATCCAGCCTGCAGACGCTCTGGGAATCAGCGTGTTTTTACATGAGTAGAATGTGTCCTTTTATTTAAAATGCATCTCTGGGTTATTAGTGGGGCATAGGAATTTGTTCATTCCCCCCCGCCAAAAAAATATAGTCCTGCCCCTCACAAGGTCTGAGGGACAGTGGACCGGCCCTCTGCTGAAAAGGTTTGCTGACCCCTGAGCCAAGGAAAGGGTGCCACATAAGGTCAGAGGGTAAGGTCCTCTCTCTCCATTGCTCCATGTTATTCAAGCACACACCCCCCATCACTCCATCCTGGACCTCAAAAGGCAGCTCCAGAACCCACCCACCCACTCCACTTTAGGTATCCCAGCCACACATCCGAGATAAAAATAAAAACCCAGAGGTGGGCGGGGGAAATAAGATGTTCATGGGGGTGGACTGCCAAAGCCATAGGCATTACAATGCAGTGGAAGGGACTTTTTGCTTGACCCTTCGGGACCTCTTCCTAGAGCCCAGGGCGGACAAGTCTAGGCATGATCTGCCCAAAGGCAGTCTGAGTCACCCAAGGATTATTTTTGTATGTGTGTGCATGACCTGCCAAGCTCTAGGGGTGACCCTTTGCTTCCTTAGCTTCACATGGTGCAGAGGAAAGGAGGAACATTATCTGGGATCGGGAACACCATGGCAGGAAGGGGCAAGGGCTGTGGGCTCAGGGGCAGAGCTCCTGCTCATATGCAGAAGGTCCCAGGTTCGATCCCTGGCATCTCCAGGTAGGGCTGGGGAAGACTTTTGCCTGAGACCCCTGAGAGCGACTGCTAATCATCTGGACGACTTGAAATAGGCTGGACAAAGGACTTTCAGAATTTGCTTTAAAAGAATGGCAATTCCATTTCAGGAAATGTTGCCAGCGCAGACTATATTGAGCTAGATGGATTCATGGTCTGACTTGGCATAAAGCATCTTATGTTGCCATTGTTTTCACTACTACTATATCGCATCCTTCCTAGAATAATAGAACTCTAGAGTTGGAGGGTTCCCCAAGGGTCATCTAGTCCAACCCCTGCAATGCAGGAATAACTGCTCAATCAGGATGGCTGACTAGTTGCCAGTTTGTTACTGGTTTCTGTAAAGCTGCTCACACTAGTGTTTAAAGCCCTAGATGACTCAGGCCACAAACAGCTGAAAGATCTCCGTCCCAACTCAAACTACTGAATTTCCATTCTTCACATAACTTCTGAAGTTACGGCAACTTACCCTGAGTCAGACCATAGGCTCTATCTAGCTCAGTATTCTCTACACGGACTGGCACCAGCTCTCCAGAGTTTCAGACAGGGAACCTTTTCCAGTCCTAACTTGGCAAGCCCAGGACTGAACGCATGACGTTTGACATTCAAAACCAGTACTCTGCTGTTAAACTCCAGCAGGTTGATCGTGATCTACTGGTCGATTGTGGGGTGTCCCTGGTCAATCGCAGGACCCTGACGCCCCTGCAAACAACTTTGGCTCCTCCTCTGGTCAATACAATGGGCACAGCACTGCCAGTGTCTTTTTAGTGGGAGTAGATCGCAGTCTCTCAGAAGTTGGACATCCCTGAACTATAGTATCTCCCTGAAGGTTGAAGGAAGAGGCTGAGAAATAATACGGTGAGCAAGCATTCTCCCCACGTATCCCTCACCTGTATGCTTTGATTTGGATCCACTGGTTCGTGTTGACTGGGACAGTGGAACGGAGGACCATAGGCTTGGAGCCAAGGTCATAGGTCATCTGTACGCGGCCGTCCACAATGGCCAAAGCAATGTAATCTGAACGCTCCAGCCCTTTCCCGCTCCAGAGGATGAGGCCTTGCGTGGCTTCGGTCTTGATGCTCAGCTCAAAGTGGTTCGACTGCAAGGCCTTCTCACTGCATGGAGATAAAGTGGGGTGTCAGATTCTGAGATGGGGGGAGGGATCTCCCCACTCCTTGTACGCCCACGTAATGACACAAGGAGGGAGAGCTGCATTCTTGATGGATGAGTGGCTGGTGCTGAGTCCCAGTTCTCAGCGCTGTTTCAACGGTGTACGCCAATTTGAGGTGGAAGCATCACCAGGTGACAACATCCATTCAGAAAACGGGATGGAGTTCACGTTCTGAAGAACGCTACAAAAGGACACCCCGTTTCACCTTGCAGACTACTGAGGCAACCAAACCACGGAGAAAGTCCCATTTTTTTCTAGCTCAGGCCTAGCTTGGCCCCGGGCCTCATATCTGAGAAGGAAATAAGGTTGCTTTTTCAAGCGTATAGAAGGCATGTAGGCCTTAGAAGAAAGGGTTTTTTCAAGCTTCAACTGCCACAAAGACGCACATGTACGACGCACGTACCACACAACACGAGACACACGACAGCATGGAAAAGAAGAGTGTTTCATCCCCCAACAGACACAGGATAGAAATAGGTGGCCAGTGGCTGTTGGTGAATTCCACATTGAAACAAATTCAGCAGCTTTTAGAAAAGTGGGGGAGAATTTACTAAATTGCGAGGTGAGCAGTTCTAGAAAATTATGGGTTCAATCCAACTACATTTTACTTAAAGGAGACCCATTGAAATTAATGGAGCTTAGCTAGCCATCTTTATTCATTTCAATGGGTTTGCTCCACGTAGGACGGATTTTGCATAGGACCAAATGTTGAGGTGCTCATTGTTCAGTGGGGTGGGGCAGGATTCATCCTTTTTTATAATATTGGAGAATGACCACTTCTAGTAGATAATGTTTTATTATTCTGATGTTTTGTTTTAAACTTTTGCATTTGCATTTCTTTAAAAAGACACTGTATTGCTCTGATACAATTCATGTAAAAGTAAAGGGACCCCTGACCATTAGGTCCAGTCGTGGCCGACTCTGGGGTTGCGGCGCTCATCTCACTTTATTGGCCGAGGGAGCCAGCGTACAGCTTCCAGATCATGTAGCCAACATGACTAAGCCACTTCTGGCAAACAAGCGCAGCGCACGGAAACGCCGTTTACCTTCCCGCCAGAGTGGTACCTATATATCTACTTGCACTTTGGCATGCTTCCGAATTGCTAGGTTGGCAAGTGCAGGGACCGAGCAACGGGAGCTCACTCCGTCGTGGGGATTCAAACCGCCGACCTTTCGATTGGCAAGTCCTAGGCTCTGTGGTTTAACCCACAGCACCACCCGCGTCCCATACATTTCATGTAGTGAGTGACAAATAAATGTAATAAATAATAGTAGGTTAACTGTGTCTCACTCAAGAGTATAGCCACTGAAATTAATGGACCTACATCGGTCATGTCCACTGATTCAAACAGGTCTATTCTGAGTAGGATTAACACCAGCTATGACCCAATAATACCAAACGATCTGAAAGGAGTTCTAACACCCTTTATAAATACGGCCACTAAAAATGTGTGCAATGCTTCAAGTATTTTTAACGAGGAGGACACTAGCCCATAAAGAAGTCTGTCAACGGCTCTTAGCTAAATGGAGCTCCTGTGTCCAGGAGCTGTTAACTAAATAGCCAAGATGGGCAGCCAACAGGCCTTAAAGCCATTCATGTGAGCTGCCCAGGGGAAAGTGGAGGGAAGTGGTGGCTGCTGTGCTCAGGTTTTCCTCCCAGGCTGGCCACTGTGGAACAGGAGGTTGGCCTAGGTGAGCCTTTGGTCTGTCCCAGCTGGCTCCACTTATGTTCTTTTTGAGTCAGGTAGGGTGAAGGACAGGATGCCCTGAGCCAGAGCCAATGACAGGCAGAACTAGCTAATTCTAGGTTTGTCCCCATCCTCTTCTTCCTCCCTGCTAAGTTCTACAAGGGTGACAATGAAGCTAAGGAGGTAGAAGCTGGCAGGCAGGGCCACCCCCAGGACTGGAGGGGAGCAAGAAGGCAGGATGCTGGCATCTGGATGAGGTCGGCAGGCAGTGCCAGCCTCAACTGTCAGGGATGCCCAGTTGTATTCAACTAACTCCTACTCAGAGCATACCCACTGGAAGTAATGAACCCAAGTTAGTCACTCGCATTAACTTCAATGGGTCTACTTTGAGTAGGGCTGGCACTGGATACAACCACGGATGCTGCTCTAGATTGTGGTCTGATTCATCAGGGCCCTTCCTCTGTTCTTAAAACAGCACCTGGGAATAAGGCAAGAGAAAAACCTGAATGCCATCTCTGACTCTGCTGCCAGCTAGTCCACGAAGGAGTGGCTACTATGTCATACTTAGATCCTCACTTGGCTGTTTTCTGTTTGAGATGGATGCTCGCTTTAATTTATCTGTTGCGTGAATGGAATTGAGAACCTCTTAATTTGATTCTTCTCATTTGTTCTGGCTTCGGCAGATAACAGCTTTATTAAGGATGATTGGATGCACATTGCTGGTCCCCACCCCCCAGCCTTTCCATTCTTAATTAATTTATTATTATTACTTTGCAAGTTATCTGGATTAGCTTGTTACGGCAATCTAGTAATTGAAACCAAGCTCCCAAATGTTGCTAAGATGTTTGGGTTGTCAACTGCCAAGTCCCACTCAGCCAGAGAGCAGGCCCGCTGAAATTAATGGCCCCGAGTTCATCACCTCCATTAATTTTAAAGGGTCTACGCTGAGTAGGACTAGCATCGGTCCCAACCCTTTTATCTTTTTGAGAGGGGAGCTCTGCAGCAGTGCACCATGTGACAGCAACTGGTCTGCAATTGTGACTGCGCACAACCCCATTTTACCGGGCAAGCTTCGGACCTGTAAAACCGGCACAGAGATTAAGACTAGCAATGGCTGATCCAACAGGGCTCTTCTTACACCCTTTAGTGGAATGTTTAGATTTTTAGAGCAGGTATGGGGAACTGGTGGCCCTCCAGATGTTGCTGGATTACAACTCCCACCATCCCTGGCCACCAGCTGTGTAGCTGGGGCTCTTGGGAGCTGGAGTCCACAATATTTGGAAGGCCACAGGCCCCCCCCCCTGCCACACAACTGCTTTAGAGATATGGAAGGTTGGGGGTGTCATTTCAATGGACCAGCTGTTCCCTCTGCCCTGGTGGAACATAGGAAGCAAAGGACCCAGGTTCCCTCCACCAGAGTCTCTGGCTCAAGATCCCTGGTGCTCTTCAGTAACTGGGAAATTTGGATCACATCAACTCTTGTCACTTTGAATCAGGTAAACCGTTCTGTGCAAACCCTGCTCTCAAAACTCAGAAATGAAAGACATGAACACATCTGGTTTTTCCCCTCCTCCTTGTTTTGAACATGATGACCATGTTCAAAACAAGGGGGGAGGAACATGGAAAAAGGGCGTCTCAAAATGAGCTCATGGGTAAAGCGCTCTTGCTGAGCTGGGCTCGGTTGTGTGCTCTCTGAGATTTATTCATTTTTAGGCCCTTGGTGATTATTATTATTATTCAGATGTAACAATGCAGCAATCATGCATAAGAGCAAAGCGGAATGCAGAGGAGATTTTTAAAAGGTGAAGAAATGGTGGCAGCGGAAGCAAACATCTGGACACCAGAGCAGAAGCCTTGCTGACACTCACCTGATATCCGGAGGGTAGTCCAGAGCATCAGGACTTAGAAGCAGGAAGAAAGGGGAGGCATGCAATAAGCGCCCATGGCAAACAGTGAGAAGTGGCCAGTCCCTGCGAAACCTCTGAGAGATCCCAGCAGCTCTTTCTAAATGCAGGGCTGTGTCCAGCCTTAGCCCTCCTCATTGGAATTAATGGAGACCGCTAACCTAGGTCCATTAATTTCAACGGGGTCTGCACTGAGCAGGACTTTAAAGTTTGGATGTAACCCAGCGATGTGAGATCTTTGCGAATGAGAAATGTAGTACCACCGGGCAACGCAATGGGTTTCTGCACATCCTGAAATAATAGCCCCTTAAGCTTGTTTACAACAGTTAAGGGATAATCATCGGAGGCAGAAGTGAGAGGCGAGGAATTGAGCCTCTGGGTAAAGACCACCCTTTCAACTCGCTTCTGCCCTGGATTTGTTTACATGATCAAGTGGTTGGAACATGATGAAGAATTAAGGGCCTCTATCTCTTTGTTAAATAAAGGCTCTTGACATACCTTCATTATGTTTGTTCACACAATCAGTTATGAGATAACAAACCCTTGAAGTCACTTTAGTCTGGGGTTAGTTGCGGGGGGGAGGGGGGGGAGTCGCAAGAGGTTAAACCAGGGCAGGGAGTGGAAAGCAAAGGAAAGAGCCTCAAACCCACCCACCCCGTTTAATTAGGTGCTCGATTTCAAATCAGAGTAAGTGACCACATGTACAGCAGCGTATTATTATCTCAGGTATGCAGAAGGGGGTTTCTTTCAAACCAATGCAAGCATGCGGTGGCTTAAGAGTGATTCGACATTCCAAGTAAAAGGGATGGACCAGAGTTGCCTGCCCATGTAAAACGACGAAGCTTGTTTCAGAAAAAAAAAGAACAACCCCAAACCAGCCGTTTTTGAAACAACCTGTGGTGTCTCTGATTATGTAAGGCAACCTCAGCAACTATCCCCACCCGCCGGTCCCACTTTTTAACCAGAACACAAGGGCACCTTGAGGGTTTGGGGGTTTTTTTTGGAAAACACATTTTCAATTCCAGAGATATAACAGAGATCTGTTATTTTTTCCTTTCCGGAATGGGATCTGAGGTCCACCATGGTAGTTTTCATCTGCAAAGATTGTACAGAGACCCTTAACCCCTGCTAAAGCTGGGTCACAGCTGTCAAGTCATCTCGTTCAATGTGATTTGGTGAACAATTTCTTTCTTCTTCTTCTTAATGTTGTAGAGGAGCAGCGAGGTGGGGGGGGGGGGGACGGACCATGATGGATTGTCAACATACTGAAAATCTTTCACTCACTTCTCTCTTTATATGTATTTGAAGTGTTTCTATATATAAAGGAATAAAGTAGCATTCCACTGTATTTGTTCTGGATCCAATTTTCAACAATTGGTTAGACTTTGAGTGTGTGTGTGCGCACGTGAACGCGCACATGCGCGCGCACACACACCCCTACCTCTCTTTTAAAAAGTCCTTTAGATGTCACAGATGTAGAAAAGCAACTGTGTGACTACTTAGGAGATCCACAGAGGCCCCAACCTATATACGTGTATTATGCCATGGTTCTGAAACAATGTTAGTTTTAATTCAGGTCACTAGTCCTCATGGGGAAAACTGCCACAAGAAGATAAGAAGGCCCAATGTAAAGGGGTGGCATTTCAGATTTGGTGTTTTAGTGCACGAAGAGTTGGAAGATCTCACCCCAGCCTGTTAGGCCCTTGCATGGATCTGAAGTCCTCACAGAAGCTGTCCAGCTAAACAGTTCTGCTACTGCAATGTGTTTTAGGTGTGCAATGGAGCTTCCCCACCCTCCCTTCTGCCCACACCTCCCCAGAAGGTCCTGTAAATTTGCTGCAGATTTACAGGGCACACAGGAGAGGCTGGGGAAGCACCATGGCACAGCTAAAACTCCTGGAAGGACTAAACACTCACAATCTCTTATGCAATGATTAGAAGACCTTAATGTCTCATTTACTGATTTTCAATGTACAGTGGTACCTTGAGTTACAAATGCCTCAGGTTACAAATGCTTCAGGTTACAAACTCCGCTAACCTGGAAGAGTTACCTCGAGTTGAGAACTTTGCCCCAGGATGAGAACGGAAATTGTGTGCTGGCGGCGCAGGGGCAGCAAGAGGCCCCATTAGCGAAAGCACGCCTCCAGTTAAGAACAGTTTCAGGTTAAGAACGGACCTCCAGAACGAATTAAGTTCATAACTAGAGGTACCACTGTATTGTGAACATGACCTGACAAACCCAGCGATTGTTTTGTTTCCCCTTTTTTCGCATTTCCCCCCTTACCACCAATAAATTCTCACTAAGAAACAAATGTTTTAAAACTCCTTGTGCTAGTGGAACCGTTTAGCTGGGGTAACTCCCCCCGCCTCTGTTTTTTTGCTCAGTGAGCTGCTGAAAAGATTCAGACTACGGCTCTCTTTTGTATAACCTATGTTTTGGCATATTTCCTGGGTGCTGGGAATGGGGTGAGGATGACAGGCAGCTCTGGTGCTGTGGCTTCAGTCTAATACAGTGCACACATCTGTGTAAAGTGAAGGTGTGGGTGCTCCCCCTGTAGGACCACCTGTCCCCCGTCCCCCCACTCCAAGAAGGCTCACTTTCAGTTCTTATTCCCAAGTGAACGGTGGTGGCAGTGACTGAGTGACGTGGTTGGGGTTGGTAGGTGGCAGGATGGTTGATGTGAGATGGTGATTACAGGGGGGGGGCGAGGAAGGAGGTCTACTTACGCTGGGATCTCATTGGTCAGTTGGCTTGAAAACAAAGAAACAAAGACATTCAGGACACAGAGAGCGACAAAGAAAGTGAGGTGACAGACAAGACAAGAGAGCACAAGTAGGAAAGAAACATAGGGTTGTATCCAACTTTAGGCCTAATCCAAGTATTATTACTGTGACGATGACTGTGTTTGATATTCATCCTTCACCCAAATGTCCTAGGGCAAACTCCATTAAAAACAAACTGCAACCACAACTAGAGTGGGCTGTGTACACACACACACACACACACACACACACACACACACACACACCCCTCTCTTAGGTGTCAAAGGCCAGGTAAGGAGGTGCATCCTTAAAGGTAAAGGTAAAGGGACCCCTGACCGTTAGGTCCAGTCGCAGACGACTCTGGGGCTGTGGCGCTCATCTCGCTTTACTGGCTGAGGGAGCTGGCGTACAGCTTCTGGGTCATGTGCCAGCATGACTAAGCCGCTTCTGGCGAACCAGAGCAGCACACGGAAACGCCGTTTACCTTCCCGCCAGAGCGGTACCTATTTATCTACTTGCACTTTGACGTGCTTTCGAACTGCTAGGTTGGCAGGAGCAGGGACCGAGCAACGGGAGCTCACCCCGTCATGGGGATTCGAACCGCCGACCTTCTTATCGGCAAGCCCTAGGCTCTGTGGTTTAGACCACTGCGCCACCCATCTTTAGCATATGGCAAAACTCCATAATGAAGGAACGAGAGACACATTTGCAGGGTAGAGTTCCACAGCCTAGGGGCTGCCACAGAAAAGGCCCTCTCCCGTGCCCCAACATCCCTTATGCTTCCGAGGGCAGGGCAACTACCAAGAGGGCCCTCTCTGCTACCAAGAGGGTCTTTAGGGAAGGAGGCAGTGTTTCCAATAGTCTCATTGAAATTTACTATTTTATTTTATTTGTATCTGCCCTTCCCCCCAAAGCAGCCCAGGGGGGCAAACAAGAAGTCATAAAAATATTAAAATGCCTTAAAAACATTTCCAGTACAGATGCAGACTGGGAAAGATCTCTTGCCTAAAAGGCTTGTTGGAAGGGGAAGGTCTTTCATAGGTGCCCAAAAGGCAACAGAAACGACGCCTGTCTCATATTTAAGAGGAGGGAATTTTAAAGGGTAGGTGCCACCACACTATCCACGGGCACGAGGAACATAGGCCCATTAAGTTCAGCGGGTATGAATAAAATTTAGTTGGATACAACCCATCGCAGTCTCCAAAGGGGTGACCAAAAACCAGAGGTGGGGAAGAGGTGGGTCCAATGCCCAGAGCATCTGAGCAACGCCTACACACAGAATAAACACACATAAAAGAAGCCCCTGCCCCCAAATGGGTTGCAGAGATGTGTGGTACAGGAGCCAAGATTAAAGACACACAAAAATGTTATTCATGAGACAAAAGAATACACACACACACACACACACACACACACACACACACACACACGAAGGTGGGAAGACAGGAGGGCTGGGATTAGGAAGGGATCTTATTGTGCTGCTTTCTTCTGTCACAGCTGAATGAAACTTCTGTGTAATGCTGGGGATAAAGAGCTACCAGGGACCAGTAGTCAGATTCCTCTTCCATCAGATGATGGATGAACCTGAAGGGCAGACGGAGAAGAACCTGTAGGGCCAGTGCCCCACTCCTCCCTGGCCTGAGGATGTGGCGCTGCCACCCTCTGACTCCACTGTAGAAGATCCTGGGGTTCTTCCCCGCCCCTCCAGTTCAGACGGTTAATTGTTAAGCTCTGAGTTCAGTTCCTGCCAACAGGCTTGCTTTTCTACCCCCGCTTTGTTAGTCAAAATAAAAGGCATTACCTTTTGGTCACAGCATTGTGGTATTCTATGTAGGTCCTGCCATCGAAAGCAATGGCCTCCGCGTCTCCTGCCGCCTTCTCAGTGATGACTGGGGGAGGAAGAAGAAGAAGAAGAAGAAGAAGGCAGATTGGTTATGATCGACCAACAATCAGCTCCACTGAATGACTCCCACTGGCAACTGCTGCTGCTTCTAGTAAGATTTTATTAAAGATTTTTTCATAAAACAGTAAAAGACAAAAGAAACTAATCTAAATAAAAACAAAGACAGAGCGGGGGGGAGGGGGGGGGAGGAAAACACAGAATCCTCTATCAAAAGTAGCGCTTAATCCTTGTCACTCACAGAAAGTGGTGGACCCTCCCAGCTCTCACCTGGGAACTTTCCTTTCCCCTTCCCAGTCTCTTAATCTGGGAGATCTTCACTTCCCTGCCTCTCACTCAGGGTTCTTCCAAGAACCATCCACCACCTTCATGTGTGTGTAATCCTCGGACACCAATAATGGCCCAAAGCAGAGGACACAAAGAAGAAAAAAGAAAAGAAAGGAAAGAGAGGGAAAACGGCTTCAGATTTTCCGTTTGTTAAAGCAATTACAGTCGTACCTTGGTTCTCGAACGGAATCCGTTCTGGAAGTCCATTCGACTTCCAAAAACATTTGAAAACCAAGGCGCGGCTTCTGATTGGCTGCAGGAGCTTCCTGCACTCAATCGGAAGCCGTGGAAGCCGCGTCGGACATTCAGGTTCCAAAGAACGTTCGCAAACCAGAACACTCAGTTCCGGGTTTGTGGCGTTTGGGAGCCAAAATGTTCGAGTCGCAAGGCATTCGAGAACCAAGGTACGACTCTAGGATGACCTCCAACTATTCTACTTTCTGTTAAGCAGCATTTTCCCGGTCTTCACCGGCAACTTCTAGCGTCAGTGAAAGAGTCGCACCTTTCTCGCAGTGCATCCCGAAGGAGCCCCTCTGGCATGTGCACTCGTAGCTTTCCATGCGAGGACTACACATCCCCCCATTCTGGCAAGGGCTGGGCTTCTGGATGCACGGATGGGAGCGGAAGGACGAGATCTCGACGGCACCACGGATGTTCTCTTCCTTCAGAATTGGGACGCCTTTTATAGAAATCTGAGCGGGTGGGGAGGAAAAAAGAAGAAACAAAAGAATCAGGGTGGGTTTTATTTTATTTTAAAATTAAAAGCCAGGGACACCTTGCCAGAGAATGAGGAAACCCAGTAATTTTTGCAGGCTTATTACTTTATTTCATTTATGACTCGCTTCCCACATCTCGCAGCAATCTAACAATAAAAGGATATTTGCAAAGAGTTTCTGGATCAGTGCAGACTGGGGTGTGGTTCTCCCTTTTAAAAGGCTCGCTGAGAAACAAAGGTCTTCAGTAGCCACCAGAAAGTCAACGGATACTGTGTCTGTCTGACACATCCAAATGGGAGGGAGGGAGGTGCCTCCAACCTGAAGGGCTGGCTTGTACCAAGTATGGATTAGACCTTCTGATGAGATGGTGCCTGCAGGGGCCCCCCTCCTGCAGAGCACAGTGATGGGTTGGATATATAAGAGTTGGGACAGGCATCCTTTTAGGTACCCAGATGTACCGGGCTTTGGACACATGTGCAGGTTAACCAAGTCTTAGCACCGCAGAGACAGAATAGGCCTTGGAGGTCAATTCAGAGAGTGCAATAATGTCTCCCCTTAATCTTCTCTTCTCCAAGTTAAGGAGATTTCGTTTCTTTAAACTATTTCTCGCAGGACTTACTTTCCATAATTCTGCCCGTCTTTGTTGCCCTCCTGTGAACCTGCTCCAATTGGTTTACGCTCTTCTTGGAAAGGGTTCAGAGGAGGGCAAGGAAGACTGTCAGGTCCTGCAAATGAGCCCCCAGGGAGATGGGAAAAGGTTTTTTTAAAAAAAGGTGTTTATTTTTAATGAATGGTATCTCTAGTAAAAATGGATTGTGAGCATTTTCCACCAGGCAACAGAGCCAGGAATCCTCCTATAGGTGTTTAGGAGATTTCACTGTGAAACCATAACTTTTCTGACACACAACAAGGGTGGGGAGTCTCAGGCCCCCCAGGTCTCTCTGTCTGGCATTTGAGACTCTCCCCAGGGCACACCCCTGCACCAGCTCTGCTTCACACCCTCCCTGAGTGTTTTTGCCCGGCTGGGATGTGTCCTTGAGCTCCGGTAAGGCCTTTTGCTTGCCCAGATGGAGAGCAGAGACGGGTGTGTGTGAGTGTGGGTAGAAACTAGCTTCCTGAACAACATAAATTACATTCATTGCTCCACCCACTTTTGCCTCTGGCATGTGGCCCTATGAAAGTTGTTCAGAAGGGAATGTGGCCCTTGGGCTCAAAAAAAAGTTTCCTTATCTGTGAGGTAAAATCATATCTTATTAAATGAAGCACACACACCATAAGTGGCCGCAAACACAAACTACGTAGCTCTGATCTCATCCCATGAGGAGCACTACCGATTGACAGAGATCATATATGCCTCACCCTCTGGATGGCGCCATCAAAGCTGGTGGAAATAGCCGCAGCACGGGCGAGCTTGCTGAAGTCGGGTGCTCCCCCAACGTAGAGGGGTTCTTTCAGGTTAAGGGAGGTGTGAGGAAGCTGGATGGGTGGGGAGAAGGGGAAAGAAAAACACACAGTGAGAAAGGAGAAGACCCAGGTTGTAACTCATGTCCCTCTCTGTCCTGGGACAGAGAAGGAAGCAAGAACCAGGGCTGGGCAACCTCAGGCCTGGAGGCCAAATGTGGCTCCTACCTGGCCCCTGGAACTCTCCTCCAAGCCAGATCTCAATTCCCCTCCCACAGTGGCTTGGCAATCAATTCCTCTTCCCAGGAAACTGAGAATTGTAGCTCTGTGAGGGGAATTGTGGTCTCTGAGCAATTCTCAGCACCCTTAATGAACTATGACCCCAGGATCCATCCATCCATATATATATAAGGCACCCACCCCCCAGCCCTTTCCTTCCAGGTTCCTACTGTCCCCATTGTGAGTCATGGCATCAAAGCCACCTCTGGTTGCGTTAAAAAGGCTAAATCTAATGAACAAGAATATTAAAAAATGGAGAAATGACCAAACTTTCTGGGGGAAATGTAGGGCGGGGGTGAGGAGAAAGAAACAAACAAAATAGTTAATGAACTTAATGACTCCTTAAAAATAAAAAAGGGAGGAGGAGGAGGAGGAGAAGAAGCTATTCTAACAAAATGAAAAACCAACAGGTGATTTTTGTAAGATGGAACAGGCAGGCAGGCGATGATAAATTACTGGCGGCTGGATGGAGAAGTGAAGAGAGCGACAGGGTTTGGGCGGAGGGATGAGCCAGTGTCGGGTGAGATGGTAATGAGGACCGTCATACTTATCTTTACCTTACGGGATTTCTGAAATCCAGACAGCAGGGAGGAGAAAGGGGTGGGTGGGGGAGAAGGAAGAAACACAAACAAAAATCAAAAAAGAAAGACGGAGAGAGAAAGAGAGAAAAGAAAAGATCAGTGCAATAACATCACCAGGCAGAAAAAGAGTCACACAAGATACAAGCGGCAACCCTGTCCCCTGGTTAGCGGGCCCTTGGTAGAGTAAAAGGTACAGAGCAGAGCAGGGGGCACAGGGAAGGAGCAGCTGCGGCTCTGATAAGACACGAGGCAGCAGCTCTTTCAAAAAGGAAGCTTTAAAGCTGGGAAGAGGAGAAAAAGGAGCATGTGTAAAAGATCAGACACAAGCCACAGGCCTATCGGTTTGCTGTTCTGCACGGTTTTATTCTGCAGCTTCCCCTTTTGGAGGTGTGTTTCCTTCCCAGAATTAAAAAGAAGGGTGGGGAGGAACCATTGTGTTTCAGATAACTAGGCTAAGCTTGGAGACAGGGGTCAAAGGCTGGTGTTTTGAAAGTAGAAATGGGCAGGGTGTATACCTTGGTCTGTTTAACGACGACAAAAACCACCTTATGTACAGGGGACCTTTTTCATTACAAATTCTTCTTGCGTACCGCAGAGGATTCTGGGAAGGTTCTAGGGCATGTGCTTAGTATGCGGAGTGGGTGTGCCAGACAGCTGGAAATACTTAGCTGGACCGAGAGATGCAAACAGCACTAGTGATTTCAGATGCGTAGGGAGAAAATTGAGATTGAGCGCAGGTGGCATAAAGGAGGCGACCAAAATGATGAAAGCATGAGAGGATCTTTCTTACATGGAAAACTTACAATTTTGGGGAGGGATTGAGTGAAGATGGGAAGTGGCAGGACATGATTCAGTTTTATATATTTATGATTGGTTCACAGGTTCTCTCACCAGACGTCAGGAGTCAACCAGTGAAATGAATAGTGAGTAGATTACAGACGGGCAAGAGAAAATGTCCCCTCTCATGATGTAATTTACTTATGCCATGTGCTGATAATGACCACTGGTTTAGCTAGCTTCAAAGAAGGGATCAAACAAATTCACGGAGGAATGATCTATAGATTGTGACAGCTATGAAGCCACCTTGTTCACGTCTAAATAAGAATACAGTAGGGAGGAAATGTTGAGGTGCTGTTGCCATCGTCTCCTGCTTGTGACAATTTCTAGCTGGATGCTGTTGGAGACAGAATGCTGGGCTAGATGTTGGGGTCTGCTTCACATCACACAACCCCAATGTGTTAAGGTTGCAGGTCTATGACTCCCATCATTCCTGACCAGGGTTGTTGGAAGCTGGAGTCCAGACATATCAGGATGGAATAATTCTTTGATGTCTTCTAAAGCAAGGGACAGGGAACCCAGATGTTGCCAGACTGCAACTCCCATCATCCCTGACAACTGGGCCAGGGCAACACCATCTGGAGGGGCCACAGGTTCCTTGTCCCTCTAGCAACCATTTGGAACCCCAAACTGATTTGTGTGTGGATTTGTGCCCCTCGTCTGAGCCAAAGGGAGAGCACCACTGATTGCTGGCTTCAGGATGCTGGATTCCGTTTGCTCAGCCAGGTCAGAGGGGCTGCCACAAACCACTTCAGCTCACTGGACCAACGCTTAGGGCTCACCCACTTACCGGAGACTCTCCCATGATCCGTTCGCCATTATTGATCCTCATCACACCTTTGCGTGCGTTCCTCTCTAGTGATACACTGATCCAGGTGTTTAATGGGATTGGTTCCTTGCTCCTAGAAAGGATGTGGCAAGTGTATGATGGGGGGGGGGGGGGGAGGAGAACAGAAAGTTTGTTTACTCGGGTCTGATTAAAGATGCAGTTCTAGACACACTTGCCTTGGAGTTAGCCCCTCCGACTACAGTGAGACTTACTTTTAAGCAAACCTGCACAGGATTCTGCTCCTAGAGGATGTTATAACCCAGGGTTAACAACCACTGAAAGAATGAGCATGGGATTCCATGTTTGCTTTGTGTTTTAGGCAAGCCTACCCAGACCTGTAGAACGATGGAATGTGTTTTAATCAGTTTTTTGCTTACTGTTGATTTTTAATTCATTTCGGTATGTTTTTAAATACCCGTTCTGTCATATATATATATATATATATATATATATATATATATATATATATATATGACGCGGGTGGTGCTGTGGGTTAAACCACAGAGCCTAGGACTTGCTGATCAGAAGGTCAGCGGTTCGAATCCCCGTGATGGGGTGAGCTCCCGTTGCTCGGTCCCTGCTCCTGCCAACCTAGCAGTTCGAAAGCACGTCAGTGCAAGTAGATAAATAGGTAGCGCTCTGGCAGGAAGGTAAACGGTGTTTCCATGCGCTGCTCTGGTTCGCCAGAAGCGGCTTAGTCATGCTGGCCACATGACCCAGAAGCTGTACACCGTCTCCCTCGGCCAATAAAGCGAGATGAGCGCTGCAACCCCAGAGTCGGCCACGACTGGACCTAATGGTCAGGGGTCCCTTTACATTTACATATATATATAAGCTACCTTTCCATCTCTCTATTTCTCTATCTGCAAATCACTTACGAGGTAATGATATACAAATAAATACATTTTCGCAATGTGATCAAATGCACACAACATAGAGTTAACCTCACCTAAACCTGCCCTACGTTAGTCCATCTTTTGACATTTGAGGTGTATATTTTTAAGACCCACTTTATTTCTGTGATTATATGTTGTTTTAGATTGTTTTTAGTATTTTGTTTTAATTATTATAACTTGCTCCAGGACCTTAGAATGAAGGCTGGGTAATCAACAACTACTAATGCTACATGTCTCTCCACCCCCACTCTTACCCCTACCCTCAGAAGGAAGTTGATCGTACTTGATTACAGCTGCTCCTTTGCCCAGGTCGTATCTATATTCCAGGTAGCCATCATGAAGAGCCAGGGAGATGAAATCCCCCTTGCCGTCTGTCTTCTGCCCATTGTAGAAGATCATGCCACTCGGGTTCTTCGCTAGGAACACGATTTCCATGGCCATCTTCTCCCTGAGGAATAGCATAAACCCAAGTCTCAACTTTCAAGTCATTCTCCCCATAGTAAAAAGGGTAGCAGGAGCCTCACTAATGCTTACCATCCACAATACCTCCTTGTGCTCCTACCGGGTGTCCCTGAAGACCTCACAAGTGACTTTAGTTGAATACATGCCTTACGTTTAAAGCACATGGCTTCCACCAAAGAATCCATGGAAATGTCATTTGGTAAGGGAGGTGTGAATTGCAGTTCTGTGAGGGTTAAGCTACAGTTCTCATGTGTCTTGCGGGGAGAGACATGGTTTAAATGTATGGTGTGTATGCAGCCAAATTCTCTTGCAATACTCAGGGTTATGGTGTAGAAACAGCAGTTGGGAATAAGACAGCAACTGATATCTCACCTCCGACGTCCCAATATATTCTACCTATGCTCTTTGAGATCCTGGGCAGCTGCTGCTATCGGTCAATACTGGGTTAGACGGACAAATAATCTGACCCGGCCTGAGACAGCTTCCTATGAATACTGCTGGAGTGGGCGGGTGGAGATGTGACTTTAAACAGCAGCAAAAAACAGAGGTTTTTTCATGCAGGAGAGGCCAAGGCCAAGTTTAAACCCTGACATCTCTGGAGAGGGATGGGAAAGACTCCCTCTGTGAAACCCCAGAGAGCAGCTGCCAGTCAATGTAGACAATACACTGGTCTGACTTGGTATAAGGCAAGTTTCCAACACTCCCGTGATATGTATGCCCCATTACACTGAATCGCTTTTGCGCAGGCGAAAGGGAGGTGAGAAAGCCAGGGAACAGAACTTACTGCAGCTCCGGCACGAAGGCTTGGAGACCGTTCAGCTCTAGGTAGGAGAACCCATTAAATTCTGGCAGGAAGGGAACTGTCTGGTCCAGCTCTGTGACTAAAGGAGAGGAGGAAATGGAGGGAACAAACAGCAGAAATGTCAGATTAAATGGCCAGCGGGGATGGTCCCAGACAAAGAGAGAGGGATGCTGACAGCTCAATCCTATACATCTCCACTCAAATTTAAGTCCCACTGGGTAAGTCCCAATGAAGCTTACACCCAAGTAAGTGGTCATGCTGGCTGGGGCTGCTGAGAGAATACCTGGAGGGCTGTAAGTTCACCATCCCTGGAGTAAAGGCTTGCAGCCTCAACTGGGCCCCAGTGAAAGTAGCAACAATGTGGGTTTTCTGAAGAAATTTGAACCACAAAGTTTTCTGCCCTAAGTTGATGCTGATTTAGCATGCTCATTTAACTTAGGTAAAGGTAAACAAACAAACAAACAAGGCATGCCACATGCTTGCATAAATATCTGAAATGTTTTTTTGCCAGTAGTCGAAAATAGTTGAACTATAATACTAAGCGGGAAAGTGAAATTCATTCTGAAGCACGTGAACGTAAGCGGGTACTCGCTTGGTGTTAAATAAGGATCAGACAGACTCAGCAATGGAGAATAAGAAGGTGCAGTTTATTGCCAGGCAATAAGGACCCAGTTTGGAATCTCTTCCAAAAGGAACTGGGACCCCGATTGACAGAAATCCAGAGGTCTTTATACCTGAGCAGATCACAGCAAATCATAGATCATGAGACAATCATGAGGGATTCACGATATTGTCAGCAAAACTTAGCCAATTAGCAAGCTTCTTGTCACGCTACCAGCTCCTGGTCAAGCACGGAGTTCTAGTTCTGCTTTCCGATGCTTGCAGTGACGCTCTGTCTAACCTTTCCCCTAGTTATGACAGGACAGGGAGCTTGGACATTTTGTGGTTTTGCTCTTCCTGTTCTGTGGATTAATTTAGCCTGTATCTGAGGGGATTTTGTACCAGTATCTCTGATTCACGTCTTCCCCTTGTCCAGGGTACACCGATGTTTGTAGGGGAAAGGTCGGCTCCTAACTTTGCTGTTTCAAGCAGTTTGCAGTTAGCTAAGGCACAGCTTCACTTTGATTCAAAAATGGATTATAAAATACTGTAAGCCTTGATTATGTGTGAGCATATATGAATATATTGATTTCTGACAACTGATTATATGGATAGCATAGGGGTAGCCCTTCTTCCTTGCCTCAATTCAAGTGCACTTACAGGGAAATCCTGTATCTACACTTAACATCCCTAAATGGGATCTACTCCCTAGCAAGTGTACTCAGGATTGCAGCCTTTCAGAACCTCCTGTCTGCACATTAGTAGTTCCCACTGAGTTCATGGGCACTCACTGACAGGTAAGTGGGTATAATACAGCAGCATTTTAAATGTTATATCAAAAGAATTTCAAAGTTTTCACTGGAATCTGGAATATTTTAATACATGACAACTCAACAGCATGCGCACTTCTTACCCAGCTAACTTTCACTCAGGATAGACCCACTGAAATTAAGGGTCCTAAGTTAGCTAAGTTTATTAATTTCACTGGCTCCACTGTGAGACTGATTAGCACTGGATGCAACATTATTTAAATGTTAAAGGGAGGGGGTGGAAACAAGGTGGAAACACACAAAATGTGGTTAAAAATATATACAGGTTGCTTGTAAAATATATACTGATTTTAGCATGCTGGAAGAGGAACGCACATAAATGTAAGTGATCCTAGGAATAATCACTTGAACAAAGTTAATTTTATGTTTGATTGGTCCTGTATCTCATTGCATTCGTCCAATTTGACCTATATCTAAAAGTGTTCTCTCTGCGACCATATCTCAGCCCTGCAGTGTTTTTCACTCCACACCAACCAATGTGTATCAGACAAAGCACCACTTACCTGTCTGACAGAACTCTCCCTCCCGCCCCATGGGGCATTCACACTTGGCGCCCCCTTCTGGCAGCACCAAGCAGGTGGCAGAGATGTGGCAGGGGTTGGGGTCACAGGGGTTCCTCTCGTCAGCACAGGTTGGCCCTGAAGGAAGAGGAGAGAAAGGTCAGCTAAATCAACAGCCGTGTTGTTTCGATACAATTGTGTTTATCCTGGTAGTTACTGTTAGCTGGTTTGGGGTTTTCTCTTGGGTACAAAGATATAACATCATTTATAGAAAGCCAGCATGTGAGGGAGAAAGATTTTGGCTGTCATCCTCACCACTCTGCAACTCTGAAAGACGGTACAGTATCCTTCCCTACAGACCCTCCTGGGTGCTGAGATCAGCAGAGGTGGCCCTCGTCGTAGTTCCTTCACCCTCCGAGGCTCAGTGAGTGTGGCGGCCCAGGATAGGGCCTTCTCTGTGGCAGCCCCTAAGTTGTGGAACTCTCTTCCCACAGAGATGCACCTGGTGCCTTTCGGAGAATGCCAAAGACACACTTCTTTACCTCGGCTTTCGACTCTGAGGTGCATATTTTAAGAACCGCCTTATTTTTGTGATTGTTAAGATGCTTTAAACATGCTTTAATTTATGGGTAGGCAAACTAAGGCCCGGGGGACGGATCTGGCCCAATCGCCTTCTAAATCCAGCCCGTGGACGGTCCAGAAATCAGTGTGTTTTTACATGAGTAGAGTGTGTCCTTTTATTTAAAATGTATCTCTGGGTTATTTGTGGGGCTTAGGAATTCGTTCATTCCCCCCCCCCCCCCAATATAGTCCAGCCCCTAACAAGGTCTGAGGGACAGTGGACTGGCCCCCTGCTGAAAAAGGTTTGCTGACCCCTGCTTTAATTGCCACAACTTGCTCTGGGGCCTCAGGGTGGGTACGTAACAACTCTGCACCTGGAAAGCTATCATGTCAAGCAGAAAGGTTCAGGTCACCCTTCCCACCACACCTTGCACCAAGGAAACGAGCCTCTGAGAGGCAAAAGGGTCCAGGCAACTCCCTTCCCATTCCACACCCTGCTAGGCCAACCTGTGTAACCGTTGAGGCACTCGCAGTGGAACATCTCCGCCTCTTTGACGTGGCAGAGGCCGCCGTGGTGGCAGGGGTTGGGGTGGCAGGGGTTGTTGCCACACTCGCCCACTCCGCTGCCGTATAGCACGTCGCTGCCCTTCTCCCTCAGGTCGTACATCTGGTTGTTGACGTCCAGCAGGCGGATGCAGCCCTTCAGGCCAGTTGTGACTGATGTGCGCTCTGCCACCCTGAGAGGAAGGCAGAAGAACAAGGCCGAAGTTCAGGAGGGGTGGCTGGATGGGCAATGCTGGAAGGGCAGCTACAGTGAAATCCCATGTCCAGGAGGGATATGTGGGGGAGGGACCAAGGCACATGCTATCCCTCTGGAAGGTCCAGGGTCAATCTCGGGCATCTTATAGGGACAAAAGAATTACTAGCTCAGGAAAGTCGACAGCAGCCTACCCCAATCTGGTGCTCCCCAGTCCGCACATCCCGAAAATACAATTCCCATTGGTCTCAGCTAGCGAGGGCTGAAGGGAGTTGTAGTTCAAAACATCAGGAGGACACCAGGCTGGGGAAGGTTGGTCTCCACTGACTGCCAGTGGCTCTCCAGAATTTCACAGGAAGCTGCCTTATACCATAGTCAGAGCACTGGCCCACCTAGCTCAGTACTGCCTGCACGGACTGGCAGTGGCACTCCAGGGTCCCAGCTCCAAACCTGGGACCTTCTGCATGCAAAGCGCCTGCTCTCCCATTAAGCAACGGCCCTTCCCTATACCGCAGGGAAAGATTAGCCAGACATTGTATACATTATATTTTGGAGGAAAATAACTATTAAGGCTCTTTTTCAGAGTGGGGTGAGTGGTTTGCGCTCAGAGAGGATCAACAGGCAATCTCAGAGGCTTTTAACGATGCCCAGGGCAGCTTAACAGTCAATCCCTCTTCCCAGGGAACTCTGGGAATTGTAGCTCTGTGAGTGGAACAGGGGCCTCCTACCAGCATCTTCAAAGAATTACAGCTCCCAGATTTCTTTGGGCAAAGCCATGGATGCTTGAAGTGGTATCCTAATGCTTTAAATGTATGGCCTCAGTGTCTACTCAGGATACCCTTACTGCCAATCTCAGATGCTTATAGCCTAAAATCCTGGTCTATACATGTAGCAGAATAAGGTGGCAGAATCCTGGTATGGCATTATGGTGAGATGTCCTAGTCATCCTCCCGGACGTGGGCTAAATCAGGGATTCCGTTTTTCAATTTCGGCTTTCAGCTATGCATTTTAACGTTGTCACTGCACCTGTCTTAACACTGACATCGTAATTTAATCTGTATTTGTTTTTGTTGCTGATGCTGTGCATCTTCTCCTTTTTTTTGCTAGCATAGAGAAGCAGATTGCGACTTGCTCTTCGCGGGTGTCATCATTCTATCATTGTTAGTTCTTCTATAAGGCATTGTTCTTAGAACGTCAGCCCTTGTTGAGTTGCCTATTTGAATCGTTTCTTCCTGCAGTTCTGCCAGTTTTGATGATCCATTTTTATAACCAGCGCCATTGTTATGGAATATTGATGTATCTTCTAGGTATAAACAGTGCAGAATGAGACTCAGGAAGTGAGGTATGTAAGGAAACCAGGATTGACTGATTTTGATTGCTCGTCCAATTATTGGAGGGGTGGTTTTGTTTTTGTTCTTACTTTTGTTATGTATTTTGTGTTTTTTATATTGTAATTTTAAGTTGTGAACCACCGTGAGATCTACGGATGAAGGGTGGAATACAAATTTAATTAATAACAACAGCAGCAGCAGCAGTAGCAATTACTAAAATAGCATGTTGGAGAGAAGGGTTCTAAACCGCCTCTCCCTCCTGCTGTACTACTTTTCTACTTGCAGGGAGGTTCTTTCTTTTTAATCAGCGCTTTTCCCCACAAAGACAAAAATATCCAACCTCTACTTGTCATGGGGTTCTAGAACAAAATAGGGAGATTCCACACCCGCCCACCCACTACTCACGCTGCTATTTGATCTTCTGGAGCTCCTCCAACAAAGAGATCCGTGTCGAGATTCAGCCCATCCGTGCCGCTGGGGCTCTCACCGTTGACATGTGGCTCCCCGTCCACGGAGAGCATGCCGTTCCTTCGATTGCGGTTGACAACCAGCTGGTGCCATCTGCCAGGCTCGACGGGCACTCTGCTGGTGATGATGCCTGTCCCAGAGCCCGTGTTGAACCTGGAAAAGAGCAAGTAGAGGAGTGGAAGGGAGAGTTTTACTTTAACCAATGCCGCTGGAGAAGGGAAGGCACGAAAGGATGCAGTTTTTGAGAGAATGAGAGCACAGAGGGTAACATGGGGAATACTTTAGCAGCAGCCTTTTTGCATTCCACCCTGAATCAGGGGGCTATATTCTACCACCGACCTCTCAGAACCAATGTGGGAGGAAGTGAGACTTCCTAGGAAGAGGACTCTGCCACCTACAGAGTTCAGTGTGGTGGTTGGTGGACAAACCCTTTGCAAATTGGGTGGCTAACCCTCTGCCCAAGAGGCCTGATCCTGTCCTTCAGGCGGACTTTTACGGCCCACCAATTTGGGTGGAAGTGACACGAAGACAAGAAAAGAAAAAGGATTGTATCCAACCAGGTTTCACTCAAGAGTAGGCCCATTGAAATTAACAAACCTGAGTTAGTCATGACTATAACTTTCAATGGGTCTACTCTGAGTAGGGCTAGCAATGGATGCAGCCCCACCCCCCCACTAAGCTCAGCACCCAATGGGGTTTCAAACCACCCCCTCCCTGATCCTCAAAGTGAGGAGGGAGCATTAATCTCTTCTCTGCAGCTGACTGGCATGGATCAACTTAGGTAAGTTTGCATATGTGTTGTATGACATGCCCCTCCCCCCACTGCTGTTCGATGGCCCTCAGAGAGTTGATCTAGGACAAATGTGGCCCTTGGGTCATGAAAGTTTGGTACCCTCTACTGTACGATATAGCAGTTCCCACAGATGCTTGACACCGCCACCTGGGAAGATGCCCAGATTGAGGAAGGACACACTTTAAGGCAGGGGTCAGCAAACTTTTTCAGCAGGGGTCCACTGTCTTTCAGACCTTGTGGGGGGACGGATTATATTTTGAAAGAAAAAAATGAATGAATTCCTATGCCCCACAAATAACCCAGAGATGCATTTTAAACAAAAGCACACATTCTACTCATGTAAAAACACACTGTCTGCGGGCCGGATTTAGAATGCAATTGGCCCGGATCTGGCCCCCAGGCCTTAGTTTGCCTACCCATGCTTTAAGTTGTCCCAGTGCACCTTGATTGAAGTTTAGATGCCCCCAGCTCCAGACTCTCCAAGGACTACATGGAGAGGCCCATACTGCCCGCAGGCCTGAGGTTCCCTACACCTGCTATTGGTCTGTTGCTGAGCACTCTGGGAAATGCGGGACTAGGTGGGGCACAGCCGGGGCTCTTCTGATAAGTTCTCTCTCTCAGCCTCCCCTCTCTTCCTGCAGCTGGCGTGGTCCCTGAGCCACAACAAAGCCCACTCACCTGAGCTCCACAAAGCCGTTGACCAGCGCCAGGGAGATGAAATCCTTGCCGCGGTTCTGCCCGTTGTACAAGAGCAGCCCGCTGAGGTCGGAAGCCCGGAACTCCATGGCAATGCGCACGGTGTGGTACGCCTTCATCATTTTGAAGGCCAGGTAGGATTTTCCTCCAAAACTGGGGATGAAGTACCTGATCGCTGCGGAGGGCAGGCAGAGATGGTAGAGTGTAAAAGGTGAAGCTTTTTTATTATTATTTTAAAAAGGCAAGCAGAATGGGAGAAAAGAATCAGTGCAAAAACCTTATTATATATCTGGAGTCTTTGATATTTGAGATAGAAAGCATCCCATTTCAATTCAAGCAAGGGCACTGCAATGATCTGCAACTGACAAGGCTATAGCAAATGCCCTTGAGACTTGCCGATTCACTTGCCTTGCTGTGCTGAGACAAAAGACGTTTTCAAAATGCTGACCTGCTCCCTGGGCAAACAGAGGTGTGAGGCTTATCCTCTGCTACAGTGGTACCTCGCGTTACATACGCTTCAGGTTACATACACTTCAGGTTACACACTCCACTATACAGAAATAGTGCTTCAGGTTAAGAACATTGCTTCAGGATAAGAACAGAAATCGGGCTCCGGCGGCCTGGCGGCAGCAAGACACCCCATTAGCTAAAGTGGTGTTTCAGGTTAAGAACAGTTTCAGGTTAAGAACTGACCTCCGGAACGAATTAAGTACTTAACCTGAGGTACCACTGTACTTCTCACTAGCTATGGGCCGTCAATTTTTTTCAAACCTAGTACCACTCCTTTTTTTTTTGCATAATCACATACTGCAGGCAGCCGTATCTGCTAGGCTATTTTAAAAGGGCTCCGCTGTGTCCCCCCCCCCCCCAACACAGTACACTCTCGCCAAAACGCTTACATTTTTCACAAACTGCCCCTCCTTTTCCAGCCGGGCAACTGCAGGTGAATTCCCGGCCATCATCCTCACAGGTGCCGCCGTGCAGGCAGGGGTGGGAATCGCAGGGCCGGGCCGGCTTCTTTGGGGTTGGGGTCAGGCGCATGGGCTTCTTCCTGGCAGTGGTGGCTGGAGCGGTGGTGACAGGCCTCTTGGTGGTGACTGCCCCGGTTGCTTTACCATTGGACCTCCCTGGGTACAGGGCCCGGGGAACAGCGGTGGTGGTAAAGTGGCGGGTGGTGGCGGCAGCCGGTGCCATGGTGCTGGCCGTCGTGGTGGTGGTTGTGGTGGTGAAAAGCTGGGGGATCCAGTCTAGGGGAAACCAATAAAGGAGAAGTGAGTTTTGGGGGCACTGCTCAAAGAGGTCCCTTTCTTCTGAGGAAAGGCTGTGGCTCAGTGGTAGAGCACTTGCTTTGAATGCAGAAGGTCCCAAGTTCAATCATTGGCATCTCCACGCATAGCTGTCAACCGTCCCTTATTGGGCGGGAAACTCCCTTATTCCAGTGCCGTGTCCTGCTGCTGTCCCTTATTGATGATGTCCCTTAAATTTCTCGGGTTTCAAAGGAAGCAGCTCCTCTCCCTCCCTCCCTGCCGGCCAGGGAGGAGGGAGGCTCCAACTGTGTTGGAGGAAGTTTTTAATGTGTGATATTTTAGTGTATTTTTGGGTTCTATGGAAGCCGCCCAGAGTGGCTGGGGAAACCCAGCCAGATGGGCGGGGTACAAATAATAAATTATTATTAATTATTATTATTATTATTATTATTATTATTATTATTATTATTTGCTTGGCTGTGTTGTTCACCCAATAAGGAGTCTCAGAACGACAGGGGGTGGAGCTTGCATGCCTTGTGCTGATCAAATCGGCTGCGTTGCCTGGGGACTCGCCTTTGCTCAGCGCTTCCCAGCGGAGAGGTGACAGTGGTTTTCCTTGCTGCATCCCCTTTGCAGGGTTGCTGCGCTGTGGGAACCACCGCTTGAGGAGGCTTCGTTTGGCTGCTGGCTGGGCTTTCTGCCTTTGGCTCGGAGGGGCTCAGAAGTTGAACATACCTGTGCCCGAAAAATCCCTTATTTTGGCTGCTGATCCCTTATTTTTGAGGCTGCTGGTCCCTTATTTTCAAATCTGTAAGTTGACAGCTATGTCTCCATGTAGGGCTGGGAGAGATCCCTGCCTAAACTCTAGGGGAGACAGTACCAAGTCAGCGCAGGCAATGCTGAGTTGAAGGGAGCAATGGTCTGACTCCAGATAAGATTGCTTTCTATGTTGCTATACATTGCTAGCACCAAGCATTCAGAGACCTCCAGGAAAGGCAACATGAATGATCTCAACTTGGGCGAGGAAAAGCAAAAATTCTCTTTTGCTGACTCTGGTTTTCTTTTTTTTGGGGGGGGGAGGGGTGTTCGACACAAAGCAGGAACGGCATCAGGCTGTTTGCCAACCCTTGTCGCCACACCTGGGCCTGAGCATTCGTGCTCAAAAACGCATCTTGCAATCTGCAGGTATCGTCACACCTGAAACAGTCCCAGCTCTCAGATTGCAAAGGGTGCTTTTTACATATCAAGCACTTCTTTCTGCATTAAGAGAGCCCACCAATTGCAATGCGAACATTGTTCCTCCGCGCTTTTGCTGGGGACACAGCAGAGGATCAAAAGTGCCGGGGAGATCTCATGCTCATTAACTGTGGTAAAGCGCCCGTCTTTCCAAAAGGAACCAAGGAGGGCTTTGAGGCTGGAAAAAGGCAGATCTCACCCCCCCCCCATCCCCACACACAGGGGAGTCCAGATGAATCTCTGCAGCTCACACCTCAACAGCACAGAAACTTACCTGTGTTTCAAAACGAAAGTGGAAAGGAAGGGGGGGGCAATATGCCAGTAGGCACTTTTTGATAGGCTCGGGGCATGAAAGCAGCCAAGTGGAGACATCTTTTGAAAAGGAAAAAAGCACGACCCAGGCAGAGAGGGAAGGAAAAGGCAGGAGGGGCGGGGGAATGCAGATGAGGATTGGCCTGGGGGAGGAACTCACCAAAGTCCATGAATTTGATGTTCTCCTGCTGGGGCCTTTTCACGAGGATGGTTTTCTTCTTGGAGGCTTTGATCTGCTTCAGAAGGGCCCTCTGGATGTCGGCAGCTGTGTAGGTGGTGGCTGCAAGGACCCAGGAAAGGGAAGGAGGGAGAATGAGGCATTGGAAGGTTTGAAGCATCCTTTTCACGCCACCCTTGGAAACCATCCCCTTTCATTTCCCCCCAACTCCCACGGAAAAGAGTTCGGAGGGCCGGCGCACAGTCAGTTCCAGCCACAGACCTCCCCTGTTGGTCCTTGCTGCAGGGCAAAAGGCACATCTTAGGAGGAGGTATTTTTTGCCCTCTGGCTCAGACGTGCTTTGAGCTTGCAAATGACGTTCTTGTAGGCAAGAGCCTCCCTTTCTCTCTGTCTGGTTAAATATAGGGCTGTGTGTGGACTCTGTACTTATTATTATTTCATTCATTCTTGTTAAATGGACATTCTGCACCATGTTAATCCTACAGGTAAGAGACAGAGGGTTGCATCCAATGCTAGTCCTACCCAGAGTAGACCCACTGAAGTATGACTAACATGTCCATTAATTTCAATAGGTTTACTCTGAGCAGAACTTAGCTAGAGACAAGCCAGAGTTTTGCCCTAACTAGAATCATGTTTGGAACACAAGTACGAAATCATTTCCATGATCTAAGGCAAATTTATGCTTGTTAAGCCACCCTTCTGGCATCTGAGGCTTTGTCAGGCATCACTCACACATTTTCAAGTGTATCTTCACAATCATAAGGCCTGAAAACCTGCTATTATTTTTTTTAATGGAAGTTTGGGAGTATGATGACATCATATGCTAAGATGATGGAATAATCCATCTGCTCTGACCTCCCACCTCCCTTCTTAGCAATTTTAAGAGTCTCAAAGCTTGGGGACATCCTAATAATTACTGGCAAATCAAGGGTTGTGCTCTCCTCCTCTCAAGGAGTAAAAGAGAAATAACTGAACAGTTACTTTAATCTCAAGGACAGCACTGGAAACTCAGCCACGACAGATTAAGAAATGGACCCTACTATGGCCTGGAAATCTGTGCACTTTTCCAAACAGGATTATCAGCTCTTTCAAGACAGTTTAAAGCAATTCTGAAAGGATCTTAAACAGCAATAGAACACGGCATTCACAGATTTTAAAAGTGAAATTAAGGTGGAACTTAAAGGCTCTATCTGCAAAACTTACAGATTTGTCAGCCACAGCCAGTGAAGCGTTGAAACTCAGAATGAGACATAAATCTGCCATTAAGAAATTAATCAAAGCTACAACAAATCTCCAATCACACACAGAATCATGGGAGGACTAAAGGGGCAATTTTAGATTGGGGGAGGGGTGCTGAACAGGTTGAGGGGACTGAAGGTCTGAAAAGAAAGCATTTTCATTGAATGGCTTAACAAGCAATTTCCAGCCTTAAAAGTAGTCCTGAGTGATGTGGAAAGAGCGCATAGAGCCCTCACTCCTCAGCTGCCTGCAGGGCAACGACCGAGAGACTTCATAGCCAAAATGGTGCGATTTTATTTAAAGGACTAAATCATGAAAGCAGCCTGAGATGCCTTGGATCTATCTGTATAGGGACAAAAAGTCTCCATCTTCAATTACTTGTGTGCTGAAACGCAACTGAAAAGAAGAGTTTTTCAAAAAAATACACGGCTTTGCTCTTTGACTCTAGGATACAATACAAATGGGGCTACTCATTTAAACTAATTGGACTCAAAAATAATAATGCCGATGTCAGGCAAATGCTGGGAAAATTAGAATTCCAAGAAGATAGCTGTAGGAAAAAGAGGAAGAACAAGCAAATGCGGATCTATACAAATGGCAATGTAAATAAAAGAAAAACAGTATAAAAATCCTACGGGAAAGCAAATACAATGAATGGAACACTTGAATGGAATTTATTTTCATAATTTAGTCCTAGAATATAGTTTGGAACCTTCGTTTAATAGCTGTGCAGGAGATCCTAAGAAATAATACCTGGGTGACCTGTTAACTTGCTGTGTATTAAGTTGTATGTTTGATATTCAGGAAGAGCAGTAGAAGTGGTGTTTAACTCATTCCCTAATCCATACAACTTTTCCATGGATTCACCATTTGAATCCATATGGTGTCTCTACCAAGGAGACTCTATGAAGGGTAGTGGCTTATTAATGGTTAAGCTGCAGTGCTGTATTTGGCTGGAAAGGAGCAGGAGGGAAATGGAACAGAAGAACAAGGATGAATGTCAGTGCTATCATATCTCAACCAAAGGAAAATACGATTGTCTTGCTTTTAAAATACCACCGTGAGTGTAAAAATGTGTTCCTGGACTCTTAATGATTTAGGTAATCCAATAAAAAGAAGGAGGGTCTGGAGGGCATTAAAACAAAATTTTGTTTTGCTACAAGAAACACATATTAAAAATCAGCTGGAATTCAAAGCACTTATAAAGCACTTATCTAAAAGGTCTTAGTACTACACACACACACACACACACACAGAGAGAGAGAGAGAGAGAGAGAGAGAGAGAGAGAGAGAGAGAGAGAGAGAGAGGGGAAGTGGTGTCTGGTGGAACTCTATACCAGAAACCACTTCCCATGTCTGCATTTTCCCCACCACTTCCCATGTATTGTCTGTGTTCTCACAGAATCAGGGCATACACCTGTTGGGTCAGCCCAGTGAAAGTGATCCCTGTTCTGCCCTGTGAAATGCCCTCCCATCAGATGTCAAGGAAATAAACAACTATCTGGCTTTTAGAAGACATCTGAAGGCAGTCCTGTTCAGGGAAGTTTTGAATGTTTGATGTTTTATCGTGTTTTTAATATTCTGTTGGGAGCCGCCCAGAGTGGCTCGGGAAACCCAGCCAGATGGGCAGGGTATAAATAATATATTATTATTATTATTATTATTATTATTATTATTATTATTATTATCCAGCAGAAATGGAAGTGTGGCACTCACCTGGGTCAAAATGAGACTCAACGATGACACGCACAGCATTGCTCTGGCCCAGGTCTCGTACCCGGATGCTCTTGAAATCCTTCTTGACGTCAGAGTTGCGGAAAAGTTCGTCCAGCTAAAGGTCCAGCAGGTGGGGCAGTGAGAAAGTAAAATGAAAGGAAGAAGGGTTTAGGGAAAGGTACTCGTGCTACCATTTCACATGACTTCTGTCTTTTAGTAAATATATAACACAGGTACGTGAATGGTTTTGAATATTCTGTAAAATATACAGTGGTGCCCCGCAAGACGAATGCCTCGCAAGACGGAAAACCCGCTAGACGAAAGGGTTTTCCGTTTTGGAGGTGCTTCGCAAAACGAATTTCCTATGGGCTTGCTTCGCAAGACGAAAATGTCTTGCGAGTTCCTGCGGGGGTTTTTTCCTCCCCCCCCCCTTTCCCCAAGCCGCTAAGCCGCTTATCAGCTGATCCGCTAAGCCGCTTAACAGCTGATCCGCCAAGCCGCTAAACAGCTGATCCGCCAAGCCGCTTAACAGCTGATCCGCTAAGCTGCTTATCAGCTGATCCGCTAAGCCGCTTATCAGCTGATCCGCTAAGCCCGCTAAGACGCTAATAGCGCTAATCCGCTAATGGGCTTGCTTCGCAAGACGAAAAAACCGCAAGATGAAGAGACTCGCGGAACGGATTCTTTTCGTCTTGCGAGGCACCACTGTACTGTAATCTCATCTGTTTCTGATGTTCAGGCTATGAACCACCAGAGAAGAAGTATCAGCAGGCTTGGTGAAGCCCTGAGATTTGTGAAAGAAAAATCTTTAGAAACATTTGCAGAGGGACCTTTCAGGTAGACTGAGCATGTTCAACAGCTGCAGCACGTTGGGAAAGGGAATGCAAAACCAGAGGGATGGGGGTAGGAGGAAGATCTCAATGGAGTATCTGGAATCCTGAACAAAGACCATCCACATGGTAACATTTTGTTGCAGGTCTCATTGGTTGCTCCTTTAGGGTCCACTTAACGAGAGGGAGACAACCTCAAGAGAGAGAATTCCACAAGTGTGGAGGCTACCACTGAAGAGGCCTGCCCTTAATGCACGCTAACCAAATCATAGGCCAAAGAGGAGGGCTTCTGGGGCTGATGTCAGGGCCTGAGCATATTCCTATTCCTATTTGCTTGTGCTCACCGCGCTTTCGATGCTCCTGGCGGTCTCCCCAAAGAGCTCTGATTTGGGGTCAGCCATCTCTGGCGTGTAGAAAAGCTCTTGACCTTCCACCTCTTCCAAGATGAGAACCCCCTGGAACACTTTTGTTGCTGAAGGGAAGGGGTGGGAAGTCAGAGGAGGAGACACAAATCTGTTAGCTCAACCGAGAAGCGAACAGCATTAATGAACAACAACAACAACAACAGAGTATTCACAGCAAAGCAACCATAAAGAGTGTTCAGTCCCTTGGCGGGGAGGGGAAGCGAGAAGATGGCAGTATATGGGTAGTGCCAGAGTCTGGGGTTAGTCTGGATGGGTTGGGGGTGGGGGTGTTCAGCGCTATGGAGGTTAGTATTTTGAGAATGCTGGGTCAATAAGGCGAAGGCTCCAAGTGTTTTAGAATCGGCAGAGTTTACCATACAGGTTCCTCCAAGCTCCACCCTGGATGGTGGCTGTCCTGGACTGGCTGAGTAATAAGAGAACAAGACGGTTAGCTGGAAGAAGGAATACATGTCACATAACAAAGGCTGGGGGAGTGCGGGGCTCACATGCAGAAAACGCGGGCTTCTGGGAAACTCCCAAAGGGACGGAGAGAAAGGAAAGAGGAGGCAGAAACAGCTGCCGCATGGTATTCTCCAAGAAACCACAGGAGCAAGGACCGAAGGGATCCAGGAAAGGACAAGGGTGAACGTGAGTGGCTACGGTCAGGTAAGGGTAAGGTTTAGTGGCAGCATGAGAGTACAGCCATAAACCTGTGTTTTTAAAATGTTAAAAATTGAGGGTTGTATCCAATGCCAGTTCTACTTTTAAGATTCATTTAAGATTATGGATATAACTAACTTAGGTGCATTGGTTTAAGTGGGTCTACTCTGAAAAGGGCGTGTCTGGATACAACCCTATTCAATTATTTCTGTTGCAGAAATGTGACGCCCCCTTTGCGAACACCAGCATTTTGTTATACATACAGATTATTTCTGACACATTAACACAGCAAAACACCTTTAAAAGCAGAAGAGAATTTGAGTACTCTGTATCCTTAATACACAAATGAAGGAGAAAAAGGAGACACATGTGATGAAAGCAATTCAAACATTTTACCAGCCTAATCCTCAATGTGACTTAGTGGGATTCCTATGTTTGATATCATCTCAGTCTAGCTATATGTGGTCAGCATCCTATTTCTTTCACAATATTGGGGAGGGGGATTGATTATTGATAATTATTGATAATAACGTCTCCTTTCGCTTCTGACTTCATGTGCATGTTGAATTATGAATATATTAATTTTAAACAAGTCTTGATGGAAGACACTTATTTTCCCAGTTTTACTGATGCAACTTCCTTTTATTTTCTACCACATTTCTATTACATTTTCAAAAAGACAAAAGTAAAGGTTGTTTTTCAGAAAACGCTGTCAATGCCGGGGACAGAATTTCTCAAAAAGAGAGGTGGTGGGGATTTTAAAGGTTTTACCCAGCTTAGTCCTGCTTAGAGTAGACCCACTGATTCATGTCCATTAATTTCAGCGGGTCGACTCTGAGTAGGAGTAGCATTGGATACAACCCTAAATATCTGGCTATTTGCTATGCTTTTCTATGCTGAGAGCTATAATGAGAGACAAAAAGGGATGTTGACATTCGCTTCTGTAGCAATCGGGACTAGAAACTTACTTTTTGTGAAAGTAAAATACATCAGTCCTCAAATAAAGCCATGCAGGTTTGCTGCTTCAGCTGGTCTAGGCATTATTTGGTTACATCTGTTCTTAAATTTGTGTTAGATGTTCTGCTGCGGTTTTTTTGTTTTGTTTTTTGTGTTTTGAAATGCTCCAACGTGGTTTTGTTTTGTTTACAATTGTGATTTTTATCAGGCTCCTTTGGGAGGAAGGGCAGCATATAAATCTTTATATACTTCAGTAAAGATAAAGCCACTTCATTTGTCCAAGGGGAAATCAGGACACTCACACCTGGGAAACATTCCGATTATGAAGCTTAACCCACAGCTCAGTGGTAGCTGAGCAAAAAGTGTCCTGCCTGCTGAAGTCCCAGACTCAATCTCTGCTCAAGTTCCAGAGGCGTCAGCCATCTCTGCTTGTCTTTCAGCAAAAACAGCCAAGAGTCTTTAAGGTGCCACAAGACATTTTGCTGGAATTGCTACTGCTGAGGAGCAGAGCTGGACTCGAGAAGCCGCTTAGGCAGATTGCTCTAGTTTTGGTATCAGGCAGAGTCAAATCTACTCAGCCCATTAGGTTGCTGTTGGCTGCCCTGTTTTCATTTCCTCTGCAGTCTCTAGGAGGGTCTGAAGCAACCTTCTTCCTCAGACGCATTGATGTTTCCATGGACTTCAAAAGAACGCCCACTCAACCCCAGGAAAAACAGGCAATGAGCAGTAGTATCACAATGGGCATGAGCAGGACTGCATCCTTTCAAAAGAATGGGGAAACACAAAGCAACTAGGCCAGCCTCCTAGAAGACATCAGTGGGATGTCTGTAGCTGTCAGTCCTGCAAAGTCTAGTGCTATGAGAGAGGCAATTCCCCCCCCCCCTATCCACTTCCTACCTTAATTTTATAAATTATGATGTCGCCTTTTAATCTCACCTTTTCTCTAAACTAAAAAGCCCCAGATGGTATAATCTTTCTTCCTAGGGAAGTTGCCCAACCCCCTCGATCATTTTGCTTGCTCTTTTCCAAACCTTTTCCAGCTCTACCATATCCTTTTTGAAGTGTGGTGACCAGAATCGTACACAATATTCCAAATGCTGTCGCACCAAAGATTAGTATAACACCGTTATAAACGGTTACAAAATCAGCTCCTTCCCTAATGATCCCTTCACACCATGGTCAGACCTTCAGGAGTCTTTGGACCCAGATATTCCAGCCACCACACTGGATTCTCCCTCTTCCGATGCCTTGGCCCTCAAACCCCTCATTGTTATCCCCAAGGCCACAACAGCAGAGCAGACAAGGAGCCAGGCAGGAGCTTCAGGGCAGCTGGCAAAGTGGCCCTCCAGATGCTGATGAGCTACAACTCACCTCAGCCCCGACCAAACTAGGCCAGGAGGATTTGGGCTGATCAGAAATGGGAGTCCAGCAACCTCTGGAGGGCCGTGGTTTCCCCATCCCTGGTCCAAGGGAATGTTTACATTGTCAACACTGAACGTAGGCTGAAGCAGGGTTGACTGCCATGGTTCGACTCCTAGAAAGATCTGAAGTTTTGTGAGGGAACTTAAGGCCTGATCCCTAAAACTGAATTACTTGACCCAGGGTTCACTGGCAGTGGAGCAGTAGGTCAGGAAAAACAGGTTTGAAATGAGCTAGTCTCCAAAGGTCGCCAAGGACAGAGTAACAATGCTGACCAAATTTCACCAAGGTGCATGGCCGTCATAACCCTGGAGTCTGAATCCGCAACTCCAGGGGATGAGGGCAAGGACTTTGAAGCAGAAGAGGGCATGCAGGGTCAGCCCCAGAAGCGCTTTCGGCCCCCAGCCTGAGGATGTGATTCAGAGGACTCCCAGGAAAACGTGAGGCTCCCCTGCTCTATCACAACAGGAGGTTACTGAAGAAGACTGGGTCCTTGAAGTAGAACAGCCTCTTGAAACGCAGCTGGTGCTACCGGTAAGGCTGTTCCTGCTGCTACTATATAAGGGCTCTGTTATAGCTTGTTCCTTCCCAGAACAGCTTCAGAGCTCTGTGTTCCTGGACTTGCCTTGAATCCAACCCATACAACTGCCTTGCATTCCAGCCTGAACCCAGGTTGGGCCATGCTGTACCTCAGAGCACAACAGTACCCTCTTTTGCAAAACTACAATTTGCAGAGTTCCTGGGCTGACAGTTTAACGGATTTTAAGCAGAGCTGGGATTCTGTTCCCAACCAAGGCGAGTTATGGACCACTTTGCCCATGGAAGTCAGGCTACAATTGAACAAAGCTATATTTACCTGGGCAGTTGCTTCCCTCTGCATCGGCCGCAGCTGTCTTGCCATCAGAGCAGCATCCCAAGGGGGTGTTATAACACGTGGCCCTCTCTATAACTGGGGTGCTCGTGACCCTCGCTTCTTCCATCTCCTCGTCCCCTGCATAACAACAGGAAGAAGGCTTTAAATCTTTTGGGAGGGAGAAGAAGAACTCTTAGGATTTTAAAGTTCCTATCACAAGAGGTTTCTTTGTGAACATTCTGTTGTTTTCCTTGATCAGATTCCTGCAGGACAGGTCTGTAAAAAAGGGCTACCACGTTTACTGTGAGGAAAATATTTGCAAATTTGCCTCTGAGAAGAGCCTTGCTGGGTCAGTTCAAAAGGGCTGATCTAGTCCAGCAGCCTTTTCTCACAGGGGCCAATAATATAATAATAATAATCTATTATTTATACCCCGCCCATCTGGCTGGGTTTCCCCAGCAACTCTGGGCGGCTTCCAACAAAACACTAAAATACAATAACCTATTAAACCTTAAAAGCTTCCCTGAACAGGGCTGCCTTCAGATGTCTTCCAAAAGTTTGGTAGTTATTTTTCTCTTTGACATCTGGTGGGAGGGCGTTCCACAGGGTGGGTGCCACTACCAAGAAGGGCCTCTGCCTGGTTCCCTGTAACTTGGCTTCTTGCAGCGAGGGAACCGCCAGAAGGCCCTCGGCGCTGGACCTCAGTGTCTCAGAATGATGGAGATGGAGGCGCTCCTTCAGGTATACTGGACCGAGGCCAACAAGATGCCCCAATGGGAAGGCCACAAGCAGGACACAAACACAACAGCAAATCTCCCACCTTGTGGCCCCCACCAATTGGCATTCAGGGGCATGGCATTCAGTAGTCATTGAGAGCTTTCTCCTCCGTGAATTTGCCTAGTCCACTTTTTAAAGCCATCCCAAGAGAATACAACGAATAAGAACGCAAGGAAAGCCTTGCTGGAACAGCCAATGGCCCATCATAGTCCACCCTCCTCTTCTCACAGTGACCAACCATGACGGGAAACTTGCTAGGTGGACAATGAGACCAACTCTCCCCACTTATGATTCCCAGCAACTGGTATTCAGGGGCATTCTGCCTCCAACATTGGAGGGGGAATATAGCCTTAGGTGGCTAGTAGCCATTGAGAGTCTTCCACTCCAAAGCCACACGGACAAGAAACTTGCTGTGTAGGGCCCAACCAGACCCTGGTAGTCACATTTTTTAAAAAGAAAAACTTGATCAGCAAAGCCAGCCTAAAAATGTGGTTCCCCCCTTCCAGAGACATGGCCTTCTCCGCAGTGACACCCAGATTACAGCATGCCATTTTAGGTATAAAATGCCTGGGAGAATGCATTGCCAGACCAATACGACCCCTTTGCATGGTCCTCAGGCAACAAAGAACTGACATCAAAATGGCGCAGCCAGCTCACCTGTGGAGCTTGCGCCACTGCCTTCTTGGTCTCCACTGATGCCCATCTCTGGGTCCCCACTGCCTTCTGCGCTGCCTGGCTCAACGTAAGCTGGCTGGCTGGTGACTGGGACAACTGGGGCAGTTGACAGAGGTCGGATTGTGGTCTGGCGGACACCATGCGTGGTCCAAGCAGTTGTGGCTGGGCGAGGGGAGGTGCTGATCCGCCGCGTGACTGGGTGGCTCTGTGGGGAAGCCTTGACTTCAAAGTGCTGGGAGCTGCCTGGCGTCCTGGGCAGCTCAGGAACCTGGGGGGTGGCTTGAGGGGTTGGAGGGAGAAGGGATCCCAAGGTTGCAGGTGGTGTAGCGTGGCTGGCATGAGTGATGGATTCTGCAGGGAAAGCAAAAGGAAGACAGTGGTTAAGAGGCAGGCCAGGACCAGTCAGGCCTGCAGAACACATCACCTGCCAAAGCTGGCTCAGTCCACAAGTCACATATGGGGACAGAGAAGTGGGTGAATAAACCTCATGGGTGCTGCTGTCTGTAGTTTGCAAAGCACTTAGTAGGCTTTCATAAGAATGATCTCCATTGAGTGGCTCTCCAGGGTTCCAGACTGGAGATCTCAGGGACTAACATGTGACCTCTTGCATGCAAAGCAGGCACTCTACCACTGAATGAGGGGCCTTCCCTACTTTTCTGATTAGTGACAAGTTTGCAAGTGTGACACATGGTGCTTCTTCATCGCCATGTGAAAACTGGGGCGAAATAGTTCTTTTAGTGGTGGTGCCATCAAGACTTTGGGGCACCTGTCCAGAGCCCCACTGGGCAGAAGGGAGCAGGAGGGACCTCAAATACAGTAGGATGTGCTGACTGCATGTTGGAGTGGGTGAAGTAATGCACTTTATTATTTAAAGACACACACACACACACACACCCTGCTACACAAAAAATGGCCACGGAGTCAAGAGTCTAAAATGACTTAGCTCCACCGCTGATTGTGAGATAACAGATTTCCAAAGCACGCCTTTGGAATTTGAGACCTGCTCCCATACCAATTTGTTTGCAACTCAAGTGAGTACATCAGATTGGCTTGCATATCACATGCCAAAATCAATAACCTCTCATCAGGCACCAAGGCTCAAAAGAGTGTATATATTTGCTCTCTTTTGTTTCAGAACAAATCTGATATCTGGCTTTTTGACAATTACAGGGTCGAAAAACCTGAAGACTCGTCATTAAGATTTGAGCCCTGCTTATTACATTCACACAACATCGGAAGGCTGAATAGCTCCCAGACCTTAACTCAGACCTTGACGGCAGCTTTTGACATTTGGATCTTTCCACTAGTGTTTTTTTTTAAATGGACATTTTTAGCTGTGGATCTGTCTCCTGTCAGCCCCAACCAGCATTGCCAATGGGCAGCGATGATGGGAGTTGTAGCCCAACATCAGAAAGGTCACAGTATCCCCATTCATGTTTTGTGAGGACCTACTGGGTCTATAGGGGATGCGGGTGGCGCTGTGGGTTAAAGCCTCAGCGCCTAGGACTTGCCGATCGAAAGGTCGGCGGTTCGAATCCCCGCGGCGGGGTGCGCTCCCGTTGCTCGGTCCCAGCGCCTGCCAACCTAGCAGTTCGAAAGCACTCCCGGGTGCAAGTAGATAAATAGGGACCGCTTACTAGCGGGAAGGTAAACGGCGTTCCGTGTGCTGCGCTGGCTCGCCAGATGCAGCTTGTCACGCTGGCCACGTGACCCGGAAGTGTCTGCGGACAGCGCTGGCCCCCGGCCTATAGAGTGAGATGGGCGCACAACCCTAGAGTCTGGCAAGACTGGCCCGTACGGGCAGGGGTACCTTTACCTTTACCTTTTTACTGGGTCTATAAGGCAGGTTACAAAGGTAAAAATAAATATATAGTCCTGTGTCCATTTTAGCTGGTCCATAACCCCACAACTGCATCCCCAGCACCCCTGGTAATCATAACTGATTGTCAGTAATAGTTGAAAAGAGCTGTTTAAAAATTGATGCCTGAGTTTGATCCCCACCCCCCACCCTCCCTGTCCCTTTTCCCTTGTGTGTCATTTTTTAAAATATAGATTATAAGCCTATAGGCAGGGAATGTCTTGTTTCACCTGGCTGCATATAAACCACTGTGGGACCCCTTATGGCTAAAGAGCAAGGTGCAAATGAAATCAATCAGTCAATCGTCCCCAAGTTCCTATCTATCTTTCTATCTCTCTATTAATGAATTAAATTTATATGCCAACTTTTCCTCCAAGGAACTCAAGGTGGTATACGTGGTTTCTCCCTCCCCATTTTCTGCTCACAACATCCCCATGAGGTAGGTTAGGTTTTGAGATGGTGACTGGCCCACGGTTATAGCTTTGTGGCTATATGGGAATTTGAACCCTGGCGCCCCAAGTCCAGGTTCAGCACTCTACAACCATTACGCCACTGCTCAAACAAGAAGCTTGACATGGTGCTCATGTATTTACCTTGGCACTGGCCGAAGTGCTTCACCTCTATGACCTGCCCTTGTCGGCAAGCAATGGTCCTCAGCTGGCACTGGTCACCATAGGTCACTCCGTCCGAGCCACAGACCTAGGATAGTTCATCAGATTTAATATTTGTAATTCCGCTTTTCCACAGCAACTGTGTTGAGATCAAAGCAGCACTCAGTAATAATAGGATTAAAATTAAAGGGGGCCATCACAGTCATTATAGCCATATCAAAAACACAATAAGGCAGAAAGCAAAACAATTAATCAAAACAATTAATCCAATGTCATGGGTGGGTTGGTGTCCTACACTGAGTAGGGCTGACAATGGACACAATTGTGTCTACTTACCTTGGTCATGTTGGCCTCCGTGCAGAGTGGAGATGGGCACTCACAGTGTGCAAAGCCATTTACTTCCACGCAGGACGCCCCAAACTCACACACCATTTCAGTGCAGGACGAGGGTGCAGATGGGTCTGAGTAGGGTAGGATAAATAACAGTAGAGGCATGGCATGAAAACTCATACACCTGGATTTTGCCTAACATTTGGTAGGTCTTCCTTTGCAGATGATGGAGGCGGCATGCACACCACACATCTAAGCAGTGGGGAAGTGGTCTGGGGTCACGGGAGTTCACTGTTTCTGCAGCAGGGTTCCTGTCTCTAGCATCCTAGAGCTGCCCAATCTGCACAAAAGGGGAGCTTCTTAGCCACTGTATGCCCCCATGCTAAGCATTTAGGAACACTGAAAACACATGGTGCTTCCGTTTCAAGAGAGTGGTGTGCAAGTTCTGTTATATAGGATGAAGCTACATGGGAAGCACAACTTAAGCCCCCCCCCCCCCGAAAGAAGACACTGGAGCACTCCAAATCCTTTGTCCATGTACGTGCACATGCTGAAATAGTAGATCTAGCTGAAAAGCAATACATGGAGACTTGCATTAATTGTTGCAATGCACCCCTAATTAATACTGTATAATCTTAGAAGGGTATGGTTGTGACTACCATGAAGGGACCTTGCACTTCTGATTTTGCCATTACACTGCTGCATTTATAAAACACATTCAAAGCACATGACTTCCCCCCAAAGAACTGTAGTTTGTTAAGAGCGCCAAGAATCCTAGGATTCTCTGGGGGAAGCAATGTGCTTTAGGATGTGTGGGGTGCACACAGCCAGAGAGGTGTTAAAGCCATATTCACAAACAGTTGTATTATACCGCAATCTTGGGTTCGAAGAAAGCAGCCCCTCCCCGCTCACCTTTCTCGCAGCCAGACATTCCCAGCTTGCTTCCATTGGGACACTGGTTGCATTTCATGCCGGTGATGCCGGTTTTGCAGGAACACAAGCCTGTCATCTGCTCACAGTCATCGCGCACCGAGCCCATGGGATCACAGTGGCAAGCTTCACAGGAAGGCAACAGGATGGGAAGGAACAAACTGAATATATGACACAGAAATCGCCCCCCCTCACTCTGGCCCCATCCATTTAAAGCTCTATGATACTACTTTAAACAGCCATGGCTACTCCCCTGGGAACTGTAGTTTGCTAAGGGTGCTGAAAATTGTTAGGAGGCACACACACACCTCTTCTCTTCACCGAGCTATAATTCTCAAGTGGTTTAAAAATCACTCTCCCTCTTCCCAGGGAAGTCTGGGAATTGTAGCTCTGCGAAGAGAACGGAGGGGTGTTTGAGTCCCCTAACAACCCTTAGCGCACTGTCATAACAATGCATCATTTAACTTATAGATTTCACTGCCACACGAAAGTTTTAAAGGGAAATGGTAACAAATGCCAGTGGGGGAAAGTACATCAAATGCCAAGAGACCATTCCCTCTTGCTATGTGCTCCACTCCACCACCAACTGAAAATATCAGGCAGTAACAATGAGAGGGGGCTACTGCCTTCCTGCCCCACTTGTGGGCTTCCCAGAAGCACCTGATGGACCCATTGTGAGAGAAACAGGACTCTGGACTAGATGGCTTTTGTTCTGCTCCAGCAGGGCTCTTCTTGTTCTTTTATTTATTCAAGATATCCTTTTATTTATTAAATATAATATCTTTATTAATCCCGCCCTTTCTCCCAAAAGAGCCCAGAGTGGGGGTGAGGGCAAACATTTCTGTGATTTTTAAAAAAATACCATTTAAAATAAAACAAAAACTTATTAAAAAACCTCTAAAACACAATAAAAAAATTAAGAACAGATGCAGCCAAACATGAAGAGTTTTCATCAGGCCACTAAAAGGGTACAGTGATGATGCCTGCCTTATATCAATGGGCAGGGAGTTCCACAAAGTACAGGTTCTGCCACACTAAAGGAATGATTCCTAAAGCATCACAACAGTGCTTCAAAAGTGTGGTTTGGATGTGACCATCATTTGTCATGACTGGACAGGAACTGCCGTCTGTGTGGCATTTGTGGAATGCAAACCTCAAAAATGTTTACCTAGGAGTTAAGGCCACCTCTTACGTTCTTAATGCTGCATGGATAGTTAAGGTCAACATGGAGGGCCATGTAGAAAGCAGTCAAGCAGGGAGTTGGGTGCTAACTCACAAGGTGTCAGTGAAGTTAACTCTTTATTCAAAGAAACAAAACAGCTCAGGCCTAGTAAGAACAGCAACTCCCCAGTAGTTCTTGCCCCAATGAGGCAGTTGCAACCTGAGACCTCCCCGCCTGATCTGTCTTTGCTCTGCCCTCTTCATACTCCTGCAGGTTCTGGGAGACCAAGGGGGAGGGGAGCTGATTACAGCTGGAGGGGGAGACTCCTTGGATTCATCATTAGCCTGCCTCATCTCTGCCTCTTGCCCCCCCCCTTCTCTCCAGCCTCCACTTCTGCCTCTGATTCCGGACTGCTGTCTGCCACAGCCTCTTCCTGATCACTTAATCCTGTTGCCTCTTCAGCTTCTAGCACCTCCTCCTGCTAATCTGCTCCCTCTTCTCCCTCTGACCACTCACTGTCATCCCATCACCAATCTCCTGGCTCTGAGTCTTCTTTCCTTGGGGGTTCCCCAGCTGGTGCCTCCCACCATTCCTCGGCACCCAGCTAGTTTTGTAAAACTTCCAATCATGACCCCAAATCAAAGGGCCTATGAGCACAAATGCAGATGTTCTTGGCTCTATCTCTAGGCACACCAGACAGACAAATCCTGACTGCAACCCTGAACCCACCCCCAATGAATTTCCCAGCTCTCTGTTGAGCGTTTAAGAAGGGAATGGGAGGGAAAGAGGCATAAGACAATAAGACAAAACCACTTATTGTCTGAAAACTCTCAACGGAAAGCAAAACTCTCTGGTTCATTTTGCAGACAGCGGGTTCCTTTTGAGAAGGGACAGCTGGGTTTGGGATGGTGGAGGATTCATCAATCCCCTTCCAGTCGTCAGTTCCAGTGGTTAATGAGTGATGCCATTAGATGCACACGTCCCAATTCCCAGCGTGATCTTATTAGCTCTTAAGCCTACTGTGAGCGTGGGCTTTTATAACTTTAATGAGGTAACACTTGTTCTCAGCACCCAGGATGGAACCCAAGAGTCTCAGCTCCCAGTTCAGTGCTGAACTCTGAGGAAGAGCTTGTTGTTTTTAATCGCTGGGATGGATAAAGCCATCTCCATTTGAGGAATGACTGCTTCAGAACAATTCGGATCCATCGCTCAAGAGAGAAAGGAAGAGGGGGATGGTATCACTATAATAATTTCTCTCTCTCTCTCTCTCTCTCTCTCTCTCTCTCTCTCTCACACACACACACACACACACACACACACAGAATTCTTTGTTGTTTGCTATCCTTTCCAAATAACTCTTCTTCCCATGATAATTCCGCCCTCTCCCCATTCACCACCTTATCGATTCCTTTGCTTTTGTCTCCAATGAAGCTTGAAATTAACACAGCCTTCCCCTGCCTCCACTTCTCTCTCTCTCTCTCCCCTAACCCCCCCACCACCACCACCACTTGCCCTATCACAGTTCACTTCCTTATTTGCACAGAGGAATAGCCTCAATACAGATCTGGGGAAAGTGATCAAGATTGGGCTGTATCTCTTGCCCCAATTTCTCAACAGAAATATAAGGGGCCATCTGGGGTGTCAAAGGAGGGGTGGAAAATGGAAGACACTGGTGTTGGGGAACAGAGAGCTGGGTTTTTAGCTAGGGATGAGCAGAAGGAAAACTGCATTCCACCAGCAAACTACTGGACTATTGGCCTGGAGTCTAAATTAACCCAACCAAAAGTTACTAGCCTGCAATTTTTTACTCATAAGAATGGACAGTACATGTCATTGGCCCCAGCAACAACCAGGATTCAGAGTTGGGTGCTAAGGAGCTAGAGTGGGTTCTTAGCCCTGAAATGGAATATGTGGACCAGGAGCCCCCTGAACCCAAGGCCGCAGCACTAGTGCCCATAGAACTGGAAGCCAATAAATCCTCAGTTCACTTCTGTGTTGGAGCACAAGTTGCATTGCTCACTAGGAGCTCTCCTTGGTGCTGAAGCAGCCTGCCTGCCTTGCTGTTTTGCACTGTGGGCTCGTACAGTGGACAAGGGTAGGACTGAGCACTGCTTGCTGCTGAGTGCAGAGAGGAGGTAGAACACCCTTCTCCTCTGCACCTAGCAAAGGAATGCAGAGGGCTGCCAGAGGAGGGGTAGAATGCTGTGTGCCTCTTCTGCACCCCACTCACCTAGTCACCTATGGTGACCAGAGTTAGACAAGTGGTGACCTTTTAAGTTGTGGTACCCGGTCAAGAAAGCTTACCTGGCACCTCCTCTCATAACCACTAGGTGGAGCCTTTTAAATTCCCCCTCTCCTTATTAAGGCACTACTTAACTTGGGTTTTACTATGCTGTTGTGCTTATATAGTGTTTAGTGTGTCAGACTGGAAAGTTGTAGCAATTCGAATCTCCTCTCACCCATGAAGCTCACTGGATGGCTTTGGGACACTTAACCTAAGCTATTTCACAGGGATGTTGTTGTTATGATAAAATGGAGAGGAAGGGACAAGAACCACACAAGCCTCCTTTAGCTCCTTGGAGTAAAGACAAGGATATAAATGTAAGAAATAAAATTAAATAAAACATTGATATTGTTATTTGTATGTGTGAATATGATCTTTTTGTTTTATTGTTTTTAATTTCGTATCACTGCAAGTTGCACTGGAAGTAGATACTCTGAAAGATATTTGTTGTTGTTTCACATTAATAAATGTAAATGTAGCATGGTGGATGGTTCATCAATTTTACTGAGCCTTCAGCCACATGTCACCTCAGGAATAAGAACTAAAAGCTTATGAAGTGGAAGGTTGAAGTCTGCAGGAAAACCTAACACCTTCAAGCTAGGAACAAAATGTAGGTTGATTCCTATTCAGTCAGCTGGCAAAATATTCATTTCTACAGCTGGAGACAACAGGCGGGATTAAATTTGGGGCTTCTGCTAACATCTGGAGGAGAGCAAGAATACATTTCTCATGGGGACTACTACTAACATCTGGCTAAGTGAAACCCAAAATGGTTATTACTAACATCTGGAAAAGAGAGTGTCGGGTTTCTCCCATGGCCAGCATCTGGAAGGCATCAGAACAAATTTCTCTACCATCTGGAGGAAAGGAAAGGTATGTTTTTGCAGAACATTATTATTAGAAGGGGATTGGAGGGGGAAAGCTTCCACTTAACATCTGGAGTTTTCAACTCCCATGAACTAACAAGACGGAATTGGTCAGATCAGCTTCCTCCAGCCTGTTGACAGGGCTTTGCGATTTCCCTTGCCGCAAGGCCTGCTCCACATCTTACAAGCACAGGCTCATCTGTTTCAAATTAACACACAAGTTGAACCTAAGGCAGACCTTTTGTAAATCTGGCTACGTGCTGCAACTCTTTGAAAAACGACTTCATGCCACATACAGTGGATGTGACCTGACCTCCAGACCTGGACGTTGTTATTGCTCACAGATTTGATCTTGCATGGCAAGGGCATGGAGTCTGCCAGCTTCCAAGGAGGGTTTGCTCCTTGTATGACTGCCAAGGCCAAAACAGTCTGAAAATGAGCAGACCTCAGACAAAGAGAGTGGGAGTCTGCTGATGGCAGAAGTAGTCCAAAACATCCGGAGGGCACCAGGTTGGAGGAGGCTGTTCTAAGGTCTTAGGCAGGTCTTCCCTAGCCCAACAGGGAAATAACCTTCTGCATGCAAAAGACAATTGGATATGTGAAACTGCCTTATATCAAGTCTCATGGATCCAATTAGCTTTGTATTTTAAAGTATCTAATGGCCTGCCACACTGAAAATAGTGCAAGCTTGTTTTCTGCTACTCCACACGGCAGGACCCAAACTAATGAATTCAAATTACACGAAAAGAGATTTCTGCATTTCAGTGGATTGGCCAAGATGACCCTCAGGGTCCCTTCTAATGTTACAATTCTATGATTCTGTGAATCATTAGGAATAACTTTCTAACAGTAAGAGCTGCTTGACAGTCGAACGGACCCCCTCAAAAGGTGATGGACTCTCTTTCACTGTTTTAAAAATAGTCATCTGTCAGGGATTCTTCAGCTGTGATTCCTAAATTTGGACTAAATGACCCTTGGGGCACCTTCCAACTCTAAAATTCTATAATTTACCATCAGACCCCTTTTTTATATGGAGGTGCTGGAAAACAAATGAACCTGGGACCTTCTGCATGCAAAGGGCCTGATTTACTATTGATCTACTGCACCTTCCCAAGACCATGCGATAAAAACACAATGTCAACATTCACTCTGCCACCGAACAGCTTTGCTGATTCTGGGTGGGAGTCATTGAAACCTCCAGGATCTCCTGGCAAAAATTTCCCCTTCCTGGTTGTGACTGCAATACTCACGGGTACAGCCACTCTTGCTGTCGGTGACAATGCCACGGAAGTTCCAGAAGCCCGGCTCGCAGCGATCGCACTTCAGGCCCCCCACGCCAGGTTTGCAGGAGCACTGCCCAGTGGCAGGGTCACAACTTCCTCCATAGGAACCGTAGGGGTTACAGTGGCAGGTACCTGCAAAAGACGGGTAGGAGGTCAGATATGTTTAATAACATAAAAGGAGCCCTGCTGGATCAGAGCAAAAGCCTATCTAGTTATAAGAGCGTCCAGTTTCTCAGTGGCGAGCCGGATGCCCATGGGAAACACACAAGGCGGACCCAAGTACAGTGGTACCTCGGGTTAAGAACTTAATTCGTTCCGGAGGTCCGTTCTTAAACTGAAACTGTTCTTAACCTGAAGCACCACTTTAGCTAATGGGTCCTCCTGCTGCCGCCGGAGCACGATTTCTGTTCTCATCCTGAAGCAAAGTTCTTAACCTGAAGCACTATTTCTGGGTTAGTGGAGTGTGTAACCTGAAGTGTATGTAACCTGAAGCGTATGTAACCCGAGGTACCACTGTACAAGAGCACTCTCTCCTTCTGAAGCTTCCAGCAACTGGTATTCACAGGCCTTACTGCCTCTGACTGTGGAGGCATGGCATAGCCATTGTGGCTGGTCCAGCATCCTGTTCTCACAGTGGCCAGCGCAAGATGCTTCTGGGAAGCCTCAAGTCAGGATCTAACATCAAATGGGATATCCCCACTTATGATTCCCAGCACCTGGAATTCAGAGAAACACTGCCTGGAGATACAACATAGCCGTCTCAGCTAGTAGCCACTACCTTGTATTCTACAAATCTACTTGCCAAGGACAAACACCCAAGGCAAAACACTTAAGCAGCACACAGATCCTGTCCCCCAAGTTCTGCAGAAGCTGAAGTGAAGATCAGAAAACAGCAGAAACTCTCTCAAATGGCTTGGAAGAGACCCTGCTATTTCCTCGAAACCCTGGCACGTGAAAGTAGGCTTTGCCTCTCTCCTGAGCCCTTTAGAGGAAAAGAGGGCTTTGTGCAGATCACAAATAACAAATAGCTAGTATATCATGCCAGCCTTTGGAAGGCCTCAAACATAGTGACTGAGAAGAAAGAAATGGAGATGGGAAAGAACAGTGGTAGGTGTGGAAATGTTTTGTATATGCTTGCAAATCAAGAAAGGACACAGAAAAGCCACAGGTTCCTAAGAATCTGAGCTTTCTTTCATATTTTAAAAAAATGAACCAGTTTCCGTGACCTATCTAAATTATGCAGGATTGTGTGATTGTCTTATTTTATACAGCATCTTACTTTTATTTGCTTTTCATAATTTATAATGTGGGGTTGGAGAGCAATGGAGGTATGCAACTGTGCTTTATTCAGTCTCTTCTCTAGCTGGAAGCTCAGCCAGATGGGTGGAGGAGGAGGAGGAGGAGGAGGAGAAGAAGAAGAAGAAGAAGAAGAAGAAGAAGAAGAAAAGAAATCTGCCTGATTCTGAGTGAGAGCACTGGTCCATCTAGCTTAGGATTGTCTACAATGACTGGCAGGGGAACCCCAGCATTTCAGACAAGGAGTCTTTCCCATCACATACTGTCTGATCCTTCTAGTGGAGGTGCTGGGGATTGAATCTTGGGACTTTCTGTATGCAAAGGAGATGCTGTACCATTGAGCTAAGGCAACACTGAGTTGCCTCCCAACACTTTCTTTGCCGCGATAAGCACTGAAAACTGGTGGAGGAGGAACAGGAGGAGGAGAAGGACAAAGAAGCTAATAATAACAATCTGGGATTCTCAGAAAGCTGAATTCCCTGTCCACTATCACATTCCATAATTCTCCTGTGAAATTGTTTCTTGAGAAATACTAGCAATTGAAACAAAACAGTACATGGTTTTTAAGGAACTCTACTTTTCAAGCTGTACGATTTTGTAGGGCTTTCCCTCTTCCATCCTTGTTTACTTTCTGCCCCGCTATGTGGAGCTGCTCTCTCGCACAATGTCAAAAAGAGATTGTTCTCAGATTTCATCGGCTTATTGGCATGCAAAACTTCCTAGCCAAGGTCCATCTGCTCCTTGCTGTCTGCATGCAAATTCCCAGCTGTTGGGAATCAAATGTGGATGCACCCGCGGTCCAACCCTCTGTCTGTTCCTCTATGGGAGCAGGTACAAGAACACTGGATCCTGGGCAGATCCATTCCCCTTGGAGCTGCTCGCTCTGAGGCAGGAGGCCAGAAAGAGATTCTTGGACAAACCAAAGTGGCTTATGTGACGCTGAATGTTTTCCTTCCATTGCAGGAAAACACTAGAGGGGGGAAATTATTGCAGAAGCTGGCCGCAGGGAATAAATCTGAGTCCTGCAGCACAGTTTTCAGGCCGGTGATTACATCTTGATTTATACCCCCTGCTGTGGACGCAAGGGCATGAGCGAGACACAAGTTAAAGAGAGGTTTGATTCAAGACACAGCAGATAAACTTTAGGAAGGGGGCGCAAATGGAGCTGGCTTGACAAACGGGGAAGTGATGCCTAACGCCATGAGCAATAGGTATGAGTGACTGGAGAAAACTGGGTTGCTCTGAACCTGATGATCATTGCTTTTCCTCTTGTCCTTTCCAGGGCTTCTAAAATCTCACAACGCAACACCTGGATGTTTTTAAGCTCACCTTCACAGCTGTGGGAATTCCAAGCCTAGAGGATTGTCACTGCCCCTTTCCCCACACTCCATCCCACCTTCCATTAAGGCAGAAGATCTCAAGGTGGGGAAGTCCTATGCTAGTTTCTGCAAACAGGAAAATAGGAAGATGTCTTATACTGAATCAGACTATTGGCCCATCTAGCTCAGTACTGTCTACACTGACTGGCAGTGGCTGTCTAGGGTTTTAAGAAAAGGAATCATTCTCAGCCCTACCTGGAGATGATGGTGTCTGAATGTGGGACTTTATGCACCCAAAGCAGATGCTGTACCATAGACCTACGGGTACTCGTATGGTTAGGGACCTGCCTTATGCTGAGTCAGATTGCTGGGCAATCTAGCTCAGTACTGTCTACACTAACTGGCAGCAGCTCTGCAGGGTTTCAGACTGGGTCATCTCCCAGACCTACCTGGAGATGCCAAGGATTGAACCTGGGACCTTCTGCACAAGAAGCAGATGCTCTAACCACTAAGCTATGGCCTTTCCCTGTAATATGCAAACCATGGGGACACAGAAGAAATGCACAGGCCTAAATGGCATGTAGCACCACACACTGGCCATTACAAGGACCATCATCACCTAAAAAAACAGTAATAATTAATAAAAATGATGAAATAGAGCAGGGGCAGCCAGTTTGCTGACCTCCAGATGCTGCTGGAACTATAGCTCCCATCATCCTTGGCCGCTGGTCATGCTGGCTGGGGCAGATGGAAGTCAGAGTCAAGCAACAAGCGGAGGGCACTGCACTGGCTATCCCTGATCAAGAGCAATGGCTTTTGAACGGCTGGGATTCTGCAGATGTTCCTCAATTAAGTGATCAATTACAGCAGAAAAGCTTCCTTGAAAAAGAGCTCTCACCCTCCTACTGCCAATCATCTCCTAAGCCACGTTTCTAATCCTTATTATGTTCCGGGCACGTTGTAGTTCATGCAGGGTGAAAAGTGAGGCTTGACAAGCCTGGCCGGAGTCTGATGTCAACTGAGTATGCAGCCTGGAACACTCCCCACAATGCCTCTGCCATACCCTGCACTTTTTGTGACAGGTTATGGTGAAGGCTTCTTTGAGCCAACAAGTTTTTAAATGGCTCCTTCACAGACACCTAGCTTTGCAACTCTCACAAAGAGACATGTCGTATAAGATAGGTGTCAGGAGTGTGTGCAGGAGCCAGGCCCTGTGACCAGTAGGGCTTCACAGGACTGGGACCTTCCTAAGTTTGTTCTGGAGAGGCAAGGCGTGGTAGCACAGGTGAGGCCGCTTGGTAACTCACTGCACCTGGTGGCAAGAGCCGGGAAGGGATATAAGGTCAGCATTTCCCTTCAGCTCTTTGCCACAGCAACACATTTCCTGCCTTGCTGCATTTGGCTTCTTGCTTCCTGGTCCTCGGACCTTGGCTTCCTGACTCTCAGACCCCTGGCTTCTGGACTCTTGCTCATGCTCCTACCCTGGCATCTTACCCCCAGTCCCGACGTCCTCAGCCAGGACTTCAATTGCCCATAGACTGGACCGTGACAGTAGGTCTGCCTTATTATCCCAATATTGCACATTAAGGTGGGTGGTATGGAGTGCTGCAAGATAATGCATTGCTGGAACCCATGTGGTGCATCAGAACATAAGGAGAGCTAGCTGGATCAGGCCAGCGGCCTGCCTGGTCCTCTTCTCACAGTGGCCAACTAGATGCCCATTATGGGAGACCTGCAAGCAGGACATGAGAGCAAGAGTCCTCTCTCCTCCCTTGTAATTCCCAGCGACTGGCATTCAGAAGCATATTGCTTCTGACGGGGGAGGTAGAATGAAGCCATCATGGTTAGCAGCTACTGACAGCCTTGTCCTCCATGAATTTATATAATCCTCTTTTAAAGCCATCCAAGTTTGTGGCCATCACTGCCACTCGTGGAAGCGAATTCCAAAGGAGGGACTTTCTTTGGTCTCTCCTGAAGTCTTCCAACGTTCTGCTTCATTCCCTGAATTCTAGTGTTATACGAGAGAGGGGGGAAACCTTTTCTCTTTAATATATATATATATATATATATATATATATATATATATATATGCGCAGGTTTTGGTGTCCTCGGGTGTCTTCCCGTGTAAAAGATGGGGTGTCTAGGCGACGTTTCGACGAGGTCTCACTCGTCATCTTCAGGCTGGTGCTTTCGGCTTCTTGTTACTGGAACAGAGCAGGATCTCAGTGTTTGAGTTCCTATAAATACTGTTGAGGAGGTGTGTTGTATAGCCTCCAATGTTCTGGGCAGAGAGGAAGTTCCCAGGCTAGTGTGCCTTTTCTTCTTTTGTTCCTTAATTACTTGAGGGATATCTTGAGTGATTTCTTGAGTGATATCCTGAGTACCACTTAGGTGGGTCATTAGGTGTGGATTAGTTGCTAAGGCCTTTGTGTCTTGACCTCTTGAACTTTGTGAAGAGTTTTTCTGAGAAGATGGCTGTACTGAAATTAGTTGTGCTCTGGCTTGGCTTCGTGTATAGGGGCGAGCTGTGGTTTTGTGGCCTGTGCCAGCCAGATCTGTGTAGGGATTGCAGGGGGGTGCAGCATCCGGAGGTGCCACCATGGTTTGGCTACTGGATGGTGTCTGTAATTTATCTGTGGAGAGGGTCTGGGTTTGGATCTGGTGTGGTTGATTGGTGATGGCGTTCTGTGTGCCTCTGGCTCTGGTGTCAGTTTTTGTGGGGAGGGCTAATTTCCAGATGTCTGGCAAGCGGGATGTGTCGTCACGCTTGTTCATGTTGTGAGGGTGTTTCTCTATCTCGATGGCTTCCATGATTATTCTCTTGTGGTGATGTTCCATGTTAAAGAGCAATTTGGAATCTGCAAAATTAATTTCGTGTCCTGTTTCTTTCATGTGTTGGAAAAGAGAGGAAGTTTTTTCTTCTTTTTTGACGGCATTCTTGTGTTCTGCAATACGTGCATTTATTCGTCTGTTTGTTTGTCCAATGTACGTGGCTGGGCAGACTTTGCAGGGTATTTCATAGACCTATGGGATCACCCCTCTCACCGGTCATCGCAAACCTGTACATGGAACACTTTGAAACCAATGCTTTAGACAAGTCAGAACACAAACCCAAACTTTGGCTCAGATATGTTGACGACACCTTTGTAATTTGGCCACACGGGAAAGAAAAACTGGACAGCTTCCTCACACATCTCAACAGCCTACACCCCAAAATACAATTCACTATGGAAATAGAAGCCAACAACCAACTTCCCTTCCTTGACGTCCTAATCTACAAAAAACCTGATGGCTCCCTAGGACACACTATCTACCGGAAAAAAACACACACCAACCGCTACTTACATGCACAATCACACCACCACCCTGCACAAATAAACTCCGTAGCCAAGACTCTCATCTCCAGAACCAAACGCCTGGCTGACAAAGACCACCTGACAACTGAGTTACAGAATCTCTCAAATGTGTTAATTGCCAATGGATACCAGCAAAACAGGGTTATGAAGCTAATCCAAAAAGAAACACCCCCCAAAAACCAAGACACAGAAGAAAACAATGGCATGGCCCTCCTTCCTTATATCAAGGGCACTACAGATAAAATTAGCAAAATCCTCCATAAACACAATATCAAAACAGCCTTTTGCACCAACCAAAAAATAGCCAATATCCTCAGAAACCCCAAGGATAAAATCCAGTTGGAAAACCAAGGGGTCTATGAAATACCCTGCAAAGTCTGCCCAGCCACGTACATTGGACAAACAAACAGACGAATAAATGCACGTATTGCAGAACACAAGAATGCCGTCAAAAAAGAAGAAAAAACTTCCTCTCTTTTCCAACACATGAAAGAAACAGGACACGAAATTAATTTTGCAGATTCCAAATTGCTCTTTAACATGGAACATCACCACAAGAGAATAATCATGGAAGCCATCGAGATAGAGAAACACCCTCACAACATGAACAAGCGTGACGACACATCCCGCTTGCCAGACATCTGGAAATTAGCCCTCCCCACAAAAACTGACACCAGAGCCAGAGGCACACAGAACGCCATCACCAATCAACCACACCAGATCCAAACCCAGACCCTCTCCACAGATAAATTACAGACACCATCCAGTAGCCAAACCATGGTGGCACCTCCGGATGCTGCACCCCCCTGCAATCCCTACACAGATCTGGCTGGCACAGGCCACAAAACCACAGCTCGCCCCTATACACGAAGCCAAGCCAGAGCACAACTAATTTCAGTACAGCCATCTTCTCAGAAAAACTCTTCACAAAGTTCAAGAGGTCAAGACACAAAGGCCTTAGCAACTAATCCACACCTAATGACCCACCTAAGTGGTACTCAGGATATCACTCAAGAAATCACTCAAGATATCCCTCAAGTAATTAAGGAACAAAAGAAGAAAAGGCACACTAGCCTGGGAACTTCCTCTCTGCCCAGAACATTGGAGGCTATACAACACACCTCCTCAACAGTATTTATAGGAACTCAAACACTGAGATCCTGCTCTGTTCCAGTAACAAGAAGCCGAAAGCACCAGCCTGAAGATGACGAGTGAGACCTCGTCGAAACGTCGCCTAGACACCCCATCTTTTACACGGGAAGACACCCGAGGACACCAAAACCTGCATTCCTGTACCCGTGAAAATCTACGAAAGCATATATATATATATATATATATATATGCAGGTTTTGGTGCAGAGCTCTGTTCCAGTAACAAGAAGCCGAAAGCACCAGCCTGAAGATGACGAGTGAGACCTCGTCGAAACGTCGCCTAGACACCCCAACTTTTACACGGGAAGATACCCGAGGACACCAAAACCTGCATTCCTGTACCCGTGAAAATCTACGAAAGCATATATATATATATATATATATATAAATTTTCTGTTTTACAATTTAAAGCACTCATTTTTACATCCTTAAGATATCAATGACTTCCTTTCTTCTCTTTCCATGGTTCATTTTACATATCATAAATCCCTGAATATTTTTCAGAAACTATACCATTCAGTATTCCACTATTACATCCATCGTAACTTATTTACACTGTTGAATTTATCTTAATGCTGCCAGCGTTTTCAGCTGTACAGTTATTTCCCATATATTCAATAAATGTTTTCCAATCTTCTCTAAAAGTATGTTCTTCTTGTTCTCTTATTCTATATGTTAAGTCTGCAAGCTGCGTATATTCTGTCAACTTAAGTTGCCACTCTTCTTTGGTTGGGACCTCGCTCGTTTTCCATTTTTGGGCTAACAAAACATGAGCCGTAGTAGTGGCATACATAAATAACCCTTTTCTTTTTTTTTTACCCCAGGGAATTTCAGCCTGAATTATCCCCAACAGAAAGGACTTGGGGGTTTTTTTGGGGGGGGGAGTACTTTTAAACATTTTTAATTCATTATGGATCATTTCAATACTCATTTACTCTTTTACCAGTCCACCACATATGAAAGAATGTTCCCGAACCTCTTTGCATCTCCTGGAGATGCAAACAGGGAAAACCTTTTCTCTATCCACTTTCTCCATGCCATGCAGAATTCTGCACATCTCTATCTCCATGTCTTCCAGTGGCGTAGCGTGGGTTGTCAGCACCCGGGGCAAGGCAAGTAATTTGCGCCCCCTAATCCTGAATGAGCCAGGTAGGGGCAGAGAGCTGCGAGTGCGAGCGCGCCCCCCCCCCAGATGTTGCGCCCGGTGCAGCCGGCCCCCCCTGCACCCCCCACGCTACGCCACTGATGTCTTCTCATACAGATCTTTGCTCTTAACCAAAAATAGGAGAAGCAGCTCCAAATGTCATAACCTTTCTTTGTAGAGGAGTTGCTCCACCCCGCGGATCATTCTGCTTGCCCTTTTCTGAACCTTAATAGCAAGATGAGGCCCAGATCATGGCTCAGTCTCTTAGTGGCTACATTGCATAAGCAGTCAGTGTGGCACCATGAGAGAAGCCAGCCAGCCCCTCCCCGCTGCCCACCCTTACTGGTGACCTCTGTGACTCCACAGCCCGGGAGCTCCCGAGCGATTAAAGCTGCTTTCAGAACGCTTCCTCTTATTAAATTATATGGCGCATGAAATGATTCTACATCCCCAATCAAGACTGCCTCATCTCGGCACGCTCGCCTACGATGGCCACAGACCAGCCGATGCCCTAATGGATACCCGTGAACCAGCTGGCTGTCAGCCTCAGCTGTTAAAAATGTTGCTAATGCTTTCTCATCTCGTTAGGTTAAAGAGCCGTCTCCGGCTAATTATTTTATAAAATATTAATAAAACCTTCGCGGATGTGGCCGGCTGCGGCGAAAAGGAAGGGGGCCCTGCAATTGGGATGCACGCAGTTTAAAACACTGGGCACATTCTGAGGTTATAGGAAAGGGAGGGGGCCAAGGCAATGAATGCACATATCACCCCCTCTAATGGCAAACTCAGACAATGAGCGCCTGCAGGAATGTGCTCAGAATGGGACTACAAATCCAGGGTTCCCCCTCTGTGCCTGCCATCTTCAGGCACGAGAGGCGAGCAGGTTGTGCTCAGCATAATCCCCCAGGATTGGCAGATCTCTGGACTGGCCAGGCTTGATGTAAATATCACGATCTAGTCTCCTGCTTTTGCCTAAGCTCCAGGCAAGTTCTTCTGCCTCCTGCAATCAGCTCCTTCTGCATTAGAGGTGCTGCTTTTGAGTTATGGTGCTGGAGGAGACTCTTGAGAGTCCCATGGACTGCAAGAAGATCAAACCTATCCATTCTGAAGGAAATCAGCCCTGAGTGCTCCCTGGAAGGACAGATCCGGAAGCTGAGGCTCCAATACTTTGGCCGCCTCGTGAGAGGGGAAGACTCCCTGGGAAAGACCCTGATGTTGGGAAAGATGGAGGGCACAAGGAGAAGGGGACAACAGAGGACGAGATGGTCGGACAGTGTTCTCGAAGCTACCAGCATGAGTTTGACCAAACTGTGGGAGGCAGTGGAAGACAGGAGTGCCTGGCGCACTCTGGTCCATGGGGTCACGAAGAGTCGGACACGACTAACAACAACAACAACTTCAGATCCAGCTCCAGGTATGACTGCCTGTGATCACTCCCTGGCCTTAGAAAGCTATTTCTTCGGCTCAGGGAAACCCCGTGGCATCGGTGTTTAACATCCCCACTGTCACAAGACAAAAGTAGAAAATGAAGTACATATTTAACTCACTGGGGCAGCCTGCAGAGCCGACGCCAAGAGCCAAGGTCACGTTGTCTGGGCAGCATCCATAAACGGTCTGGCTGCAGTGGAGGAGTGGAGGAGGTAGGATTGTGGTTCCTATGGAGAAAACAAAAATACACAGGTTAGAAATGATAGGAGTTTGGAGTGCAACAACTTATGGAGGGCCATCCCTGATCTAGGGAGGTGGGCGGGGAGTAATCAAGAGGATGAGATGCCAGCGCAGGACAAAGGGATGTGGGTTGACTAAAAGCCTTGCCAGACCCGCATGAGAGGGTTACCTCGGCAGCTGCCCTGACCCGTCACATAGATATCCTGTCGCTTTTCGCAGCGTGTCTTTTTGAGTTCGCACTCATTAGCGTAGGTCACACCATCAGAGCCACATACCTGTAGGGAAGAGAAAGAGGAGGTAACTCCATCTCCTTCTGTTGTACACCCAAGACAGGCTTAGAAAGTTACCAATGGCAGAGGGTGTGCCTTGGAAGGAAGCATCACTTTATGCTTAGGCTTGCGCCCACACCTGCTCATTTTTAAAAAAAATCATTTTTATTAATATTTATGATGGAATACATACCGCTTGACCATTCCTAGAGAAATACGAGGCACCAAATGCACCCACCCCTCCCAACAAAGGTACAACTCAGTACAAATAAACACAGCACATATTACAGGTAGAAGGAAAACAGCCAATCAGGATCCAATAAAATGGAAGGGAAAAAAGTACCGTATTTTTCGCTCTATGGGACCCACCGGACCATAGGATGCACCTTGTTTTAGAGGGGGAGAACAAGAAAAAAAAAAATTCTCCCCCTCTCTGCTCAGCGCCCCTTCAGCGAAGCGGCAGGAGAAATGGAGCCCCTTCCATTTCTCCTTCCACTTGGCTGAAGGGGCGATGCGCAGCTCTCCCTCTCTGCTGAAGCCAGAAGAGTCTTGCTCTCCTGGTTTCAGCGAAAGGAACCTGAAGCCTGTGGAGCGCAGCAGGAACTCGCGCTGCGCTCCGATGGCTTCAGGCAGCTATCCCTGAAGCCTGGAGAGCGAGAGGGGTCGGTGCGCACTGACCCCTCTTGCTCTCCAGGCTTCAGCGAAAGCAACGCGAAGCCTCCAGAGTGTGGAGGGAGCGCTCCCTCTGCGCTTCGGAGGCTTCGCGTTGCTATCGCTGAAGCCAAGGAGCCTGCATTTGCTCCATAGGATGCACACATATTTCCCCTTAATTTTTGGAGGGGAAAAAGTGCATCCTATAGAGCGAAAAATACGGTATGTAATCGAACCAACTTGAAAATGTTCTAAGCTGCTGTAAGACCATCACTGTCCGCTGTATTCACATATGCAATAAAAGAAAATCAATCTGCTGCAAATGTGCCCTTTCACACCCCAGCCCTTGTCTCTTGCCACCTTCAGCTTCTTCCATGATTCTACCATGTTACCTTTTCACTTGCCTTTTCTACAAACTAAGTAGCCCCAAATGCTGCAATAATACCCTGAGTTGCTTACAAAAACCCTGCCATGGGTGATTAGCTAGGCTTAAGGACAGCATGGGCTCTCAACACCTACTGGATTCCTTGGCACAGCTCCACAGGTATAGTCACACACACAGCGGTCATCTTCCACATCCTCATCCCACGAGCCGCCGTATTGTCGGCAGCTGTCCCGGTCACACTCGTTGGAGTCCCCAGAGCCAGATCCTCCTGACCCACATTCTGCAAAAGGAAAGAAAAGCAGAGTAAAAAAATACAGTTCCCTACATAAACGCTGCCTTAATCAGGACTGTGTTGTCCCCATTTATGTGATCCCACCACACGTGTGTGGAATTTAGCATTCAGTGTTCCTTTAAAACTTATAGTCTTATTTTTATTGTATTTAAGCACCGGAGCAATCTCAGCAGATTAATTGCATGTGTTTCCGCTGGTAAATCAATTAACTTAGTGGTTAGGTACTGGTGGCGCAGGTTTGAGTCATGCATCATTGTTCTGTAGCTGTTGTGGGTGGAATTGTTTTTAAACGTTTGTATTGTTTGTATATGTGTAATTGTTTTCCCACTGCTTTCCCAAATGGAACTGGTTTCCCCCCCACTACTTTTCTTATTTTACACTTGTTAATTGTTCTGTTTTGTTGTGCTGTTGAAACCCAGCTTGGGATATTATAGTAATCTAAAAAAATAAAGAAATATGTGGAATTTGGTGCTCAAATTCCAGTGCTCATTTAAAACTATAATCAAGTCTCTAGCTATAATACCACTATTGCTCATTTTATTATTAATTATATTTTAGAGCTCAAGCATCCTCAGCCAGTTAATTGAACCTTCAGGGAGGAGGCATCTTTATATAGGTAAGAAAGGAACTGTAGCTCACTGACAGAGATTCCATTCCTGAAACCTTGAAGAGCTGCTGCCAGTCAGTGCAGACAATACTGAGCTAGGTGAACCAATGATCAGACTCAGCACAAAGCAGCATTCTGGACTTGGCTAGAACCTTGGAGACCTGCTACCAGTCAGAGCAAGAGGTCACTGGGTTGGATAAGCAAGTGATCTTATTATAAGGCAGCATCTCATTCTCTGTGTAGTTCTTTGCTCCTCCTCATGATCCACAGAGCAAGTTATGCTGAATTTGCAGGGGAAGAGGCATGCAGGAGGTCCCAAGATCAATCCCAGCTAAAAGGTACAGGCAGCAGGTAATGGGAAAGAAAGACTTATCTCTGCCTGAGATGCTGGAGAACCACCAACATCCAGGGTATGCAATTCTGGAATAAATGGGTCAATGGGCTGGTACAAGGCAGGCTCAAGTGATTAATTGGCCCAGGGATGGGAGTGGTAATATCTCAGTAACAGCTCACCTGTTTTGCATGCAGAAGGGATCCGTTCGTGAGATGCAAAAAGGTCTCTTTATACCTGGAACCCTGGAGAGCTGCTGCCACTCAAGAGTTGATAAGACTGGTCTAGAATGATCATGGGTAGGCAAACTAAGGCCCGGGGGGCCAGATCTGGCCCAATTGCCTTCTAAATCTGGCCCGTGAACGGTCCGGGAATCAGCGTGTTTTTACATGAGTAAAATGTATCCTTCTATTTAAAATGCATCTCTGGGTTTGTGGGGCCTGCCTGGTGTTTGTGCATGAGTAGAACGTGTCATTTTGTTTAAAATGCATCTCTGGGTTATTTGTGGGACATTCCCCCCCCAAAAAAAATATAGTCCGGCCCCCCACAAGGGACAGTGGACCGGCCCTCTGCTGAAAAGGTTTGCTGACCCCTGGTCTAGACGGACAACAGGTTAGACCTGGTGCAAGGCAGCTTCCTAACCAAGCTGAATACCTTTGGAAAATATGGGGCTATGAAATGGTTGTGAAAAGTTGGACATTTTTTACCACTTGTGGTAGTCTTGCAAATAAACATTTTGGTTAGAAGTTTTCAATGAAATCAGCAAGATTACCGGTCAAAACGTACAGCCAAACCTGACTAAAGCATTATTATAATCAATCTTTTAGTGTGGTGGAACCTGCACTTTGGGTCTCCCTGCCTAATGGCGTCAGGCAGTGCCTTCACTGCACTATTTTCAATGCCAGCTAAGAACACTTTTTTTTAGATAACCCTGCCCAATTATCAGTGTTTACTTTAGCTCTGGTTTTAATTTTCTGAATGTTTTAATATATTTTTTTACTAATAATGTTTTTGTTTTATGCTTTTTGCAAACTGCTTTGAGGGTTTTTTAAATAAAAAAAATAAACTTGTATATAAATTTCATGAAATAATTAATAAAATAATAAATAATTATTATTAATGAGCTTTGAAGGTTCAGTGAAGAATACACACTTAAAGGATTTAATAATTATGCTAACAGCAGCTGCTGCTAGACTAGTAATTGCAAAACACTGGAAGACTTCTCATCTTAATCTCCTAGGATTCCGATATCAAGCACAATGGCAAATTGCTTTAATGGAAAACCTCACCTACCAGGTCAGTGCACAAAGGTATGTATCGATGACAGATAAATGGCATATGGTTTGTTACAAATTTATTGAATGTGTGTCATTGTCAAAAGGCACATATTACCCACCCTCCCCGTACATAGGGCTCTATAGAAAACAGTACTTAGATGAACAGAATTGTCCCAATAAATACTGCTTCGAATATCAACGAGACTGATATATTGCAAACTCTGTGTAATTGACCATTTGTTTTATCAACACTGTTATCATATTTAAACTCAATAAAAAATACATTTAAAAATCATAAAATTGCCTTGCATTCAAACACTAGCCTGGTAGCCATACGTGACAAGGAATTGCATGCAGCGGGCTACTGGAGAAGTGAGCTAATCAAGGAGGGAAGCACATTGCCCCCCCCCCCCAGCCAGCATAGAAAGACACAGGGCTTTTTTCAAGGGGAACTCACAGGAACTCAGTTCCGGCACCTTTCAGGTGGGTGCCACTGCTATTCTAAGAGAACGAGGGAGGTGTTCGTGGTGAGTTTCCAGCACTTCCTTTTTTTTAGAAAAATAACACTGGAAATACAGGAGGCTACAGTAGGGTGAAGCTTTTCACTTGCTGTCTGCCAAGTTAGTCAAACTACTTTTAACTTTTGCGGACTATAACTCCCACCCACCCCTTTATCCTAGGCCAGGTATCCCCAAACTCGGCCCTCCAGATGTTTTGGGACTACAACTCCCATCATCCCTGACCACTGATCCTGTTAGCTAGGGATGATGGGAGTTGTAGTCCCAAAACAGCTGGAGGGCCAAGTTTGGGGGGTGCCTGTCCTAGGCCATGCTGGCTGGAGCAGATGGAAGTTGGGAGTCCAACAACACCTGGAGGGAATTTGGGTTTAATTACTAGGCTAGGCCATGTATGATTTGGTTGCTCTGCCACGATTCCTTATATCCTTCCGCAGACTTTCTGGCTATGGGTTTGGAATCCACGCTCAACCAGTCTCATTGACACTGGTTGCAGAATTTAACTTTTACATTTCCCTAGGCACAGAGAAATGGACGAATTGCTTTATTTATTAACTGCAACCACATCCCCACACAGAGCTATTCCAGTATCAATTCCAAACTTGCACAGCATGAGGGAGCATCTCCCTAATAAGAGGTCACACAGAGCTGAGTTCCAACTGGTTTCCTCAGCCTTACCTGCATTACTCTTAATTTGCGCCAAATGAAATGCTATTTATTTATTTAAAAAATTTTCAAAGTGCCCCCTCTTCATACTTCCCCCCCCCCCTTCCTTTTTTTCTTTTTATGGAGCGATCAAAGGCAGGAAGTTGGCGTTAACACAGAGAATTATTCAAGTGCTTCTCCCAGAGGGACACAACTTGGAATTCCATGAGGAGGACTCTTTGATTAAATGCCATCTTCTGCTGCCTGCTCCCTTCCTCAGCCTTTGCCCAACTCTTGGTGAAGTCCCACCCCGGCTAAATCGCATGCGCAGCATGGTAGAGGCGGCTTTGGAACAAGAGGCAAGTCTCCCAGAGAGAGCAGATTCTCTTCACTGGAAAGGAGAGACACAAAGGCAAGGACTGATCTCTGGGATGGTGAGATGCTGAAACCAACGTCATGGACTCGGGCTCCACCTTCACCTTAAAGCAGCTTTAAACAGTTGTAGCTTCCCCCCAAAGAATTCTGGGAACTGTAGTTTGTTAAGGAGTGCTGAGAGTGCTGAGACCCCTTTCCCCGCCCTCCCAGAGCTACAATTCCCAGAGTGATTTGACAATCAACCCCTCTTTCCAGGAAACTGTAGGGTCCAGTTCGCCTGGATTCAAACATTTCTGGTAATGACATTTTTGGATCTGCAAGGTCTGGCACAGGGGTCAGCAAACTTTTTTAGCAGGGGGCCGGTCCACCGTCCCTCAGACCATGTGGTGGGCCGGACTATATTGGGGGGGAGGGGAATGAACGAATTTCTATGCCCCACAAATAACCCAGAGATGCGTTTTAAATAAAAATACACATTCTACTCATGTAAAAACACCAGGCAGGCCCCACAAATAACCCAGAGATGCGTTTTAAATAAAAGGACACATTCTACGCATGTAAAAACATGATGATTCCTGGACCATCCGTGGGCTGGACTTAGAAGGCGATTGGGTCGGATCCGGCCCCTGGGCTTTAGTTTGCCTACCCATGGACTCTGGCATCTCAAATCTCAGATTTATTTCTTTATTTGCTGGGCTTTCCCATTAACACCCAGCTCTCAGAGAGATACACTCATTCTTTCAATGGGTGGGGAAAACTTTTTCAGCCCGAGGATGACATTTCCTTCCAGGCAACATTCAGGGCAATAAACTAGTGGGGTGGGTGTGTGTGGCCAGAAGCAAAAGTGAGCGTGGAGCGGATTGATAACTATAGGTTGAATCCGGTGCTAGTCCTACTCAGAGTAGACCCACGGGAATTAATGAGCCTTAGTGAGGTGTATCTATTATCATCAGCGATTCTACGCCGCGTAGGGCTAACACTGAATACAACCAAGCAGCAACAACAAAAAGAAATTATTTATTTAATTAATATAAAATGATATGCGATTTTACCTCTGTATAGGCTTCTTTCCACACACACACACACACACACACACACACACACACACACATCCACACGCCCTTCTCCAGCCTCCATCCAGGCAAGCAAGAAGCATTCTCAGAGTTGAAGGACACATTCTAGCAGGCAAAAACGTTCAAGGGGGGAGTGTGTGTTTAGGAAAGCTTTTAATGTTTAACAGATCATTGTATTTTAATACTTTGTTGGAAGCTGCCCAGGGTAGCTGGGGAGACCCAGCCAGATGGGCGGGGTATAAATATTATTATTATTATTATTATTATTATTATTATTATTAATCTGAGGGCAAGACCCTGGAGTGGGGACAGATATGGTATGGGGGTCTGAGGTTCCTTATCCCTGCCTTCTGCACTCAAAGTCTCTCCTTTCTCCTTCCTTCACATGCCTTAAAAAGACAGGCTTCAGAGCTCGGCAGTGCCATTCTGGAGCCAAGGCTTGGCCAAATAAGGGCCCTGCCTTGTCCTCTTTTCGTCCTAACTTCCTCCCACAGTGATAGGAAAGTGAGAGAGGAAGGAGAAAGAGAAGGGGAGAGAACAGCAGCCGGGTGCTTTCTCCACCCACCTCCCTCCACTCTTTGAAGTGTGAAATTAAAGCACTGATAAACCTCTTTGCCGAGGCCTATTACGTGCCGTCACCTTTCATTATTGGCAGATAAAAAGACAATGAGAAGGAGGGTTATGGGAGGGAAAGGGGGGGCGGGTGGAAGAGCAGCTTGTGACAGAACCGGGAGGCAGGGAAGCTTAATGAACAGAGAAGCAAAGCAGCTTCCACACGCGCACAGAGTGCACACGCGAGCACACGCACCCCAAACTCAGAGGTGTGCAAGGGGTTGCTAGGCAACAGGAGGAGAGCACACCTGGCCTACAATAGGGCTCAGGTGCAACGAGGGAGGGAGTGAGGGGGTGGGCACAAAGGGAGGGTCAGAACCTCCTCCACAGGCCACACTGTCTGTGCGTAAGAATAAACAGGCAGAAACCTGACGCCAAAAAATATATATGCCAAGTTTCTAAAAACAGATGGGGGAACATTTTGAATTCCTCAGGGACACCTTTGCTGCTGACCGTAAAGCCATCGTTTTTTCGGCAAAAGACTTTCAAAGGGAGGAAACCAGGGAGCTGGAATCTATCAGCAAGTTTGATTCACACAGGGCTCGGTCTTTTGCTACAAATGCTAAACTGGCAAGGCAAAATTTGGAGTTTATGATCAGCAAGTTTTGTTGTGGGGCGGGGGAACATGTAACAGCCTACATGGGATAGTATCAATATTTGACCAAGATGACTTGTCTCAGGACTTTAGTAAGGATTTAGTTTCATTCATTCATTCATTCATTCAGCAGATCAAAAGAGAAAAATTTTGAATTTCAAGGTCAAATTTAGATTCCAAAGCTCAAGTTTTGAAAATTCGGTAATTTTTCTGAATTTTTGTTTCAGTATTAAACAAGTTCTGGGGCTATGCTTTACAGAAATGAAAGGAAAATGGATCTACTGGAAAATGTTTTACTTTGAGGTGGGGAACCTCTGGCTTCCGGGTCAAATGAGGCCTGGAACGCATCTCAATTTGGTCCATGATGTCATTTCTCCCAAACCATGCCCACCTGCCCCACACCTGATGACATATGTGATGTCAGGTGCCAAGAAGGAAAGGATGTGGTTACAAAAGAAGATGCAGGAGCTTAAAGTGAGCTTCTGATTGTTCCTTTGCAAGAAGGGCTTGCTGTCAGTGCCAATCAGCTTATGGGCACTGATAGCAAGCCCTACTGGGATCAGCTGCATAAAGCTGCCCCTGTAAAGGGACTTCAAAGGAGCCTACTATCACCACTGATATAGCAGTTACAATAAGCCCCTTTGAATTTGGAGAGGTGGGTGGGCCCTGATCACATGTCAAAGCTGGTCCATGGGTGTAGGATCTGCCACGGCAGCCAGATCCAGTTCTCCACTCCTGCTTACCATCCTGCTGCTGGGAGGAGGGAGAGAAGACTTACCATCCTCGCAAGGGCCCGTCCTTGATATCTCAATGTCCTTTTTCTGCTGACAAGCCGCCACCCGCAGCTCACACGCATTGTCGTAGGTGACACCATTGCTCCCGCACACTCGGGCCAAAGGTTGCTTCTCGCAGCGTGGGCAGATGCACTGCCCACCCACACATATGGCCCCAAAGGAGCATGTCGTAGTCCCACAGGTTTCTAGAGGTGGGAAAAGCCAGGTGGGGTGGAGGGGGGGAGAGAGGAAGAAGAAAAGTAGCTGCATTAGATACTAAGAGAATCATTATCCTGTTGGGCAAACATGGGAATACAGGAAGCTAGCTGAGTTATACTGTGTCAGACCATTGGCCCATCTAAATTAGTATTGTTTCCACTGATGGGCAATATCTCCCCAGAGTCAGGGGTCATTTGCAGCCTTGAACATAACAACATGGAGATGGCAGGTTTTGAACCCAAACCTTCTGCAGACGAATGCGAAACAGATGCTCTACCACTAAGCTTTGTGCTTTGGACTAGTGGGGAAGTAGAAAAAGGATTCTCTTTGGTCCAGCAGCTTAGAGGTTAAATCCACTGCCATCTATGACATCCTTAGAGCTTGTTTGGGTACATCCAACAGTCTTATCATCACATGCTCAGAAAGTTTATAAGGGGTACCTGAAAGGCAAACATTAATCTGGGAGAGTTGCACCACCTCCTACTTGGTGGGTGCTGGCCCCCTCTGCCCCAGGCCTGGCTTCAGCACTGGGTAACTGCTGTAGTTCAAATGCCCACTGCTGATGCTCGTCCTGAGCTTAAAAACATGGGAACATGGGTAGCTGCTTTATACAAAGTCAGACCACTAGTCCATCTAACCTGGTATTGTCTACAATGACTGGCAACAACTTCCCAGGTTTCCAGACAGGGGGTGTTCCCACCCCTGTCTGGGAGATGTCAGGGTTTGAATTGGGGGCCTTCTGCTTCCCTTGCAAAAAAAACAAACAGCAAGCAACAACATTGTTCTGGCATGCTGATGATGCTAGGGAGGACCCCCGCCCCCGCCTGCCCGCCTGAGGCTGTTTGCAAAAAGCAATTAAAACCATAAAGCAACTTTTAAAAAACATAAACAATCCAATTACACGTAGAGATCCCCTTATAAATCTCTTAACTATCTCTGAAGAAATCTTTGCCTTGAGTTTTTTTCCAGCCTGCAAACTCTGCGAGGCAAAAGTCCTTGAGAAATCAAGCTGCTTGTTATCTCGTGCTGACGAGGTGGATATTCAAGTACCCAATCACCCGGCGGCAGTGCTGAGAGTTCGTTGTTCGCTTTATCTGGGAAACCCAAATGAGGTTCCTCTGTTCCTGAGGACTCACAGACCCAGCGCTGCCCCTTAAGGAAATAGTTTAGAGGAGTGTCGTGTTCTCACTGGCGGGATCTCAGTGACTCTTGCCACTTTAGGGGAAGGGACACAGATCGGAGGCAGAACATCTGCTTTGCATGCAGAAGGTCTCAGCTTCAATCCCCAGCATCTCCCCATAGGGCTGGGGATGTCCCTTGCCCCAAACTCTGGAGGACCATTGCCAGTTAGCATGGACAATACTGATGATGATGATGATTATTATTATTATTATTTTGTTGTGTTGTTGTTGTTATAACACTATTTTTAATTTTATTATTCATTTGTATACTGCTTCAATAACAAAGGGACTTTTACAGTCTTATTCAGTATAAGGGCAGCTTCCTAGGTTCCTAGAATGCAAGAGTAGGCTCATTGAACGGAAAACTCCTCCATACCAAAAATAACCCCCCAAAATATACATCTGCACATAGAAAAGTAGCACTGCAGGGAGAAGACTGTGTGCAAACCATTTTCCTTGACACACTTGCTTTCGGTGCGTTTTAATTTTCAGTGGCTTTTGTGAAGGCAGGGGCGTTCCATTACGTGAGACCATGCCTGCAGTCTCAAATGCTGCGACTCAGGGGTAGGCTGATCACCTCGACAAGAACTAGAGCAAATAGAGGCAGGAACTCACTGCAGTTGCCTTGTGCCGCCACCTCAATGTTGGTCTGCTGGGTGCAGGCCCGCACGTGGAGTTCGCACTCGTTTCCGTAGGTGTTCCCGTCCGTGCCGCAGACCGGCTGAGCAGAGGGGACGCACTCAGTGGGGCAAATGCACCTCCCCGTCTCTGCCTCGCAGATGGCACCAAACTGACATTTCCCACAATGGTCTAAAAATAAAGGAGAGGGAACACACTGGTTAAGGAAGGAAGCGCTATGGTCATCCAAACTGTACAGGTCAGTCTCAGGTTATGTGAGGGAATGTCCTATGAAACTCCTGCATAGATGGCACTGCAAATTGCCCAAATGACTGACTGGTAGAAAATCCCCCAGGATCTTTCTCATCACCTGCTAACTGAGATCTTTTTAAACTGGGGTACCAGGGAATGAACATGGGACCTTCTCAGGTGCTCTACCTGAGTTGTGGTCCCTTCATCTTAGTGTTTCAGCAATAACTGAGGGCAGTAACTGAGGGCAATAACCAGCAGAGGGCAGTTCAGTACCCACAAGAGGCAGCACCCCCTTCTGTCAAAGCCTCCAGCTGACCCTGAGCACTGTCTTGGCTGGGGATGGAATATGGTAATGGGAGAGCCAGGCAAGCGTCTCTTTTTCTTCTCCGTCTTAATGAAGTGTCAGGGCGGTCGTAAAATCCTGCTACAATCTCCCATCCCCACCCCTACCCCCCTCTTCAGCTCAGTTCAGTGCAGCCGACACAGAGGGAGGCTGACTCCCAAGGAAGGGGAAGAGAGGGGCGCTCAGAGACAGAGGGGTGACAACCAGCCATTAAATCTGTCAAAGCCAAGAGCCAGAGCCACAAAATGTCACACGAGCTCTGTGTGCTGTTGTAAGCTTCCAAACAGGGGAGGCAGGAGGGAGTGCCAGGTCGGGCACACTTATAAAGCTGTATTAAAGCCACAAGCTCGTATCAAGAGGAAAGCACAACTGCAAATCAGCAGCTGTGGAAGGGCCTTCCAGATCTACTAGAGAAATGTGGAGCTTTGCAATTTGCTGGTACTCATGGGGTCCTCTCTAATGTGGTTCTGTCATTAAAGCAGGTCCCTGCAATCTGTCTGGCCCTCTTTGCAAATCTTCCCACACACACTCAACCTCCTAACTTGATTGGGAGCTGCAAAAGTGACCAAGGGAGTGGGGGAAGGGTTGTCAAGGCCATGGCAAGTGCCTATGGGTCATGAATAAAAATGCCATATTTCCTAGTGGGAAAACACAAGTCTTGGATTTTTGATGCTTACTTCAAAGACAAATATCAGTTTGGGTTGGGTTGGCTCAGATTAAAGGGAGCTGTTTTAGTTTGTGGAGGTGGGAGAGCTTGGCTTGATTTGAGCCTCACCCAACACTAGCTGGGATAGCTCAGTCGATAGAGCATGAGACTCTTAATCTCAGGGTCATGGGTCCAAGGGTGTTGGACTAGATGACCCTGGTGGTCCCTTCCAACTCTACAATTCTATGATGATGATGATGATGATGATGATAATTTATTTATACCCCGCCCATCTGGCTGGGCTTCCCCAGCCACTCTGGGTGGCTTCCAAAAAAATATTAAAATACTGTAATACATCAAACATTAAAAGCTTCCCTAAACAGGGCTGCCTTCAGATGTCTTCTAAAAGTCTGGTAGTTGTTGTTCTCTTTGACATCTGGTGGGAGGGTGTTCCACAGGGAGGGCGCCACTAAGCTATCTTAGATGGCTGGTGTTCACTGGGACTGATGGGGCAGGAGACAGGCAGCCCAAACAGTGGTTGAAGCCAGAGTCAATGCCAATGATAGGTGGAGTCAACTAATTCAAGGTTTGTCCCCATCCTTTTCCTTCCTGCTGAGTTCTACAAGGGCAACACTGAGACTAAGGTGTATATAAGCCATTCATCTGAGACATGGGGTACCACTAACTGTGATTCCCACAAATACCCCAATGATCAGGCAGGGTTATAAGGGATTAGGTGGTCCTTGAAGTATCCTGGACCCAAATTGTTAAGGGCCTTATAAATTAATCCAAGAACCTTGAAGCTGGCCAGGTAGCATATGGACAGCCAATGCATGTTTTTTGAGCATGGGAGTTATATGCTGGCAATGGTCTGTCCCTATCAACCATCTAGCCACAGAATTTTGCACTAGCTGGAGTCTCCAGACCCTGCCCAAGGGTAGCCCCACATAGATTGCACTGCAATAATCAAATCTTGAGGTTAACAATGCATTAATCACAATGGCCAGACTCATTAGCAGGGCCTTCAAGCATACACTGGTTATATTGACAATTGGTACTGTGAATGCAATATGTAGAACAGAGAGATGCCCCACCCCCAAACCATCATGGACACGAACTGGTAAGCTATGGTTTGTCTGCCATGCATTCCAAGGCAGGCGTCTTCTCTTCACATTGTTGGGGCTGAGCCGTAAGTCACTAGTAAGCCTAGCGAAAGCCAGAAGTCTGCTTCAGGAACCAGGCCGTGTGTTATTGTCATGGGTCAAGAGTGTCACCACCCCGGTGAAAAGTTATAGTCTGAATGGGAAGCCCTTCATAGTCCTTCTTGCTGAGATGTCAGGAGCCACACTGAGGCTAGAACCAGGAACCTTGAGCTCTCTGTGCAATTGCCACTTGGGGCGAGTCACTCAAACCACAGCTTGGAGCCTCCTTTGGGCAGGGGAAGTAGGTGGAAGTTCCCTGTTTGTGGAGGAATGCCTCCCCTCCCCCCCACCCAGTGAGGTTTGTCTCCCTCCCACATTATTAACCATCAGGAGGAATATCTGAAAGCATCCCTGAAATACCCCATTTTGGAAAACCTTTACATTATTAGGATATGTGATGGCTTTAAAGTGTGTTTAGATGCTCTTACAAGTGTTGAAATGTTTTTACGCATTCTTCATGTTTTATTTCTTCTATTTTTAATTGTGCTGTTTTACTGCTTTGCTGCTTGACACCCTCAGCTCCTTTACAGAGGAAGGACAGGATAGAAATTTAATACATAAAGTAATTATCAAGCTCCAGTTCACCCTAAACTCCCTAACCCTGTATGCCCCAATCCAGTCGCCAAAATCATCTGGAGTAGTGGCCCCCCCACATAGACAAGAAACACAACTCCTGTCAACAAGGAGCTGTGTCTTCAGTGCCACGGGCCCAACACTGTGGAACTCCCTCCCACTAGATGTCAAGATAATGGAAGTTTCACTGCCTGGCTAAAATCATTTTATTTCAGAAGGTCTCTGCATCATGAAAGCTCCTCTGGTATTTTAACATCATCGTTCCCCCCCGCCCCAATTTCTGGGATTAAAATTTTAAAGACTTCTAAATTTTGAGGTTTAATTTACGTGTCAAATTTTGTACATGGTAGATTTTTATCACTGCAAGCCTCTTTAAGGCCTAGATGGTGAAAAGTGGGGTATACATTCTCAAAATAAATAAATGATGAAAATAATGGTTGGGCGCAGCACCCCTTCTACCACTAAGCACTCCTTCCCACACCCCTCCTCCTCCTCCTCCTCTGCATTGAGGGGCATTCACCAACTGCCATTCAAGAGCATCAGTCGGAAAGTGCTTTCGGGACGGAGCGCAGCCAAAGGAGAGTAGTCCACGCCGGGCCCATTAAATCCATGGCGGAGGGTGATGAACACTTTGTGTCTCTCTAAACAGGCTCTACAACCCTGCGGGCTTCTTTCTCTCATTTTAATAGCTTCGCCTTCCTGGGAGCGGATGTATTTACAACATGACACCAATAATTCACGGCTCCTGCCATCTCCTTCTCCCCATCTCCTCGAGCCAATGTGCGTTCGCAGCATGGGGCGGACTGGGAAGGGGGAAAGAGGGGTTTGGGAAGGGTAGTTCGTCTTCATAATTCATTCGCCAAACCGTACTTCTTTTAGTGCCCAGAGAAAGAAGAAGAAGAAGAAGGGGAGGGGGGAGGGAGGGAGGGGGGAGGAGGAATGGATCGCCTGGTTGTTTCTTTGTGAGGTCTCTAACTGGAGCTCCACTCAGCGGTTTTGCTATTTGGGTTTGGATGGTTGGAGCCTTTATACCTGTTGGCACCTGTCTGACTCGAGAGACAATGGAGTGCACTTCCGGGGGTGAAGTCAAACCTCTGTGTTAGCAGCACTGAAGTGATCACCCCAGGGTACAAGTCTGGGCAGAGTATATGGAGATCCTGAGCTGTCCAGATGACACGATCTCCCTTTCAGCCTCACGGATGAGGTCCGAAGGAAAGCAGAGTAATATGTTTGGCACCAGCTTGGCTGCAGGAGTTGGCAGAAGGAGGCATAAAAGGCACCATGCAACTGTCTTAGGGACTCCAGATTAGTGTGGGGCTTGCTCCTGAGCCTTTTCTTCTTCTGAAGATATCCCACAAGGCAGCAGGGTCTTTATAGAGAAACTAAATTCCTCGCAGTGCCTTGGCTTTAGGCAGCTTCTGGTGTTCCGAAGTCGGCCCAGATTCGTTATTGCCAGAGCGACACTGATGCAAAGCTGAGACGCTGACATGCACAGCTCCTGCACACTTCCACGAGGGCTCGTGTGGGACACACCCCCAGCGCACCGTGCCCAGCATGTTAACCTGCGCTCTGTGTGTCGCCTGCCAATTTAATTACAGCTTCAAATTGGCAATGTGCTGTCAGCTGCTGCGCATCACCGTACAAGGGCACAACTCAAATGGATGCTCTGGCATGAGGACTGCTCCCCCGCCTTCTGCAAATCTCCCTGCCACACAGATAGTTCACGCTTGGGAAACGGCCTGCTTCCACCGCACATAATCACATGCCATTGCTAGGGCATCAGTGGGAAGCAAATAACATTTCCGAGGGATACAAATTCACCTGCACATCCAGCTCGCCTGCTAAGTAACCATAGCCGCTTTGACTAGCAGCCAAAAAGCAAGCCATTCTGTAACCGCCGCTCAAAGCAGCAGGGCTTTGTTCTGCCTCCCTGTCCACCCCACCGCTTTCTGCTCTTCTAGGATTTAATGCAGTTTGGTTACTGAATGCAAGAGGACACCGGCACAAACGGTTAAGCCAAGGAGTGTCTTTCTGCCAAGGTAAGAGTTTTGAGACACGAAGGCTCCCCTTCCGATGCTTGCCCCAGCAAACGAGCTCAGCATATCGCTTTCGGAAGGTTTTTCATGTTGGAATGTAACCAAGTCAGATCACTGGTACTGTCTACCCAGATCTCCAAAGGTCTCAGGCAGTTATCTTTCCTGGTTCTACCTGGAGATGCCACTAGGGGTTGAACCTGGCGCCTTCTGCTCTACAACCAGCGCCTTTTCCCTCTCTAGGGGGTACTCAAGGGTACAGAGTACCGGCACCTTTTTTGTTTAAAAGTGTGGCACTTACCATAACAACTTCATGGTGAGTATTTTTCTATTAAAAAAGCACTGTCTGCCACTGAGCTACAGCCCTTCCCTTAAGGCAAAGGAATCTGCCGTACACCAAGTCAAACCATTAGCCTATCTAACTCAGTACTGGCTACGACGACTGGCAGCAGCTCTCTGGGGTTTCAGAGAGGGAGTTTTTCCCAGCCTGACCTGGAGGATCAAGCTCTCCCTCCACTGAGTTATAGCCCTTCCCTATATTGCATGGTTAGTTCAGTCACACATGGTATGCATTATATTGAGAAGGGAAAAACCTATCAAGGCTCTTTTTCTCAAGGGTGGAAGGACCTAAGGGAGAAATGGACAATGAATGAGGAGCATGGCAATAGGTGGGATTCCACCCTGTCAAATCAGTCTCTTCGGGCTCTTGTGGCAGTTTACTACCACCACCACCACTACTACAAAATCATAGTAAGTACAAACAGTCAAATAAAACCTCAAGCCATTTAAAAACAGAGCAGCAGAAGGCAGCATCATTACCTATACTTTTTTAACCTGCTGTGCCAAGGACCCTGAAGGTACACTGTCCTAGATCAGGACATATCCTCATCCAGCTTTTATAACAGGGATGGGGCAAACCTGTTTCGCTCTTGATGCTGCTGGAAGACCACTCCCATCAGCTCCCAGTGCCAGCACTGTCTCTGTTCTCTTTTTGATTGACTACCGACTTCCAACAAGCCTTTAAAGTTGAGAACATCCCCAGGCTGCCTCTGTATTAGTTGTTTTTAATTGTTTTATCACTTGTGGTATTTTATGCATTGTGACCTGCTGTTATTTTTATTGATTACAGTTTAGTAATTATTTATTATCAATGTTAAGAGTGAATTTCCGTTTAATTATTATTTGATGATATTAATTAATCTGTGTCCTATTTTATTATGATGGATTATTCAACATTACTTAACTAGATATAGGTAATTTTAAGGTTATGTTTTTATTATAACTTTTTTGTATCGGATCAGATTGCTACAAGGTGTGTGATGTTTGTTGTTGCTTCTTCAACTTGTAAACTGCCTTGTATATAGTTATATAGAAAGGTTGTATACAAATTAAAAGTGAAATGAAGTGAAATGAAAAGGATATAAATTTGATCATCGTACTACACTTGATCTTTTTTTCCTTTTCTTATTTTTGTAAAATGTTGAAACTTTAATAAATATCTTTTAAAAAAATAAATAAATTTGATCATTGTAATCATCCCTGGCCACTGGCTGTGCTGCCTGGGGCAAAAAAATTGAGAAACCAGCAGGCACCACCAGAGACTGAGGACCACTATCAATTTTTTATCCATTCTTAGTGGGTGACCTTAGGCAGAGACTGTAGGGCTGTATTAGTATTATCAGCATCGTTGTTGTTGTTACTATTATTAACGTTGAAGTTAGATTACTGCAATGCGCTATATGTGGGGCTGTCCTTTTTTTTATGATGAGTGGTATATAAGTAAGTAAATAAATACAACAATGTATAAAAACATATATTAAAAACAGTTATATAAAAAACAGTAAAAACCAACTGCACATATAAAAAACTATTTCATATGTAGAAACGATTTCAAATCCAATACAAGTACAGATCAGGATGAAAATCTCCCACTTTGGAGGCTAAAAAACCCATCCCCTGGTTATAAACTCACCACAAGGGCCCTTGTGTTTCACCCTAATCTCCTTCCGGAGGGCGCAAGCCATGGCGTCGAGCTCACAGGGGTTGCCATAGGTGAGGCCATCACTGCCACAGACAGGGTCATAGATGCTCTGGCACACTTGCTGGCATTCGCACACCGCTTCCTGGTTCTTCACCACGCAGGTAGCCCCGAAAGTGCACTCAACACTCAGGCAGGGGCTAGGCGTGCCAAGATCTGGATCAAGAAGTAGGGAGAGAAAACAAAGCTTGTTAAGTGTTTCACTCACCTACAAATCTTCTGCTCGGACACAGTAGGTGAGGGAGGGTCTCCATCTCCAAGTGTACGGATTGAACGGGCGGAATATGGTTTGCATCCAATGCAACACTCAGTTAAAAATTACCGTATTTTCCACTCTATAGGACGCACTTTTCCCCCTCCAAAAATTAAGGGGAAATGTGTGTGCATCCTATGGAGCGAATGCAGGCTCCTTGGCTTCAGCGATAGCAACGCGAAGCCTCCGAAGCGCAGAGGGAGCGCTCCCTCCGCACTCCGGAGGCTTTGTGTTGCTTTCGCTGAAGCCTGGAGAGAGAGAGGGGTTGGTCGCACCGACCCCTCTTGCTCTCCAGGGTTCAGGGATAGCCGCCTGAAGCCTTCAGAGCGCAGTGCAAGTTCCTGCTGCGCTCCGCAGGCTTCGGGTTCCTTTTGCTGAAGCCGGGAGAACGTCTCCTGGCTTCAGCAAAAGGAACCCAAAGCCTGCGGAGCGCAGCGGGAACTCTCGCTGCGCTCCAAAGGCTTCAGGGATCCTTGAGGCTGGCGGTGGGGGGAACCGCTGCCCCAGAAGCTCGGGGGGCAGCAGGAAGGCTGCGTGCAGCCTTTGTGCTGCTCCCCGACCTGGTCTTTGAGGCTGGCGTTGGGGGAAAGCAGCGCTTCCCCCCACTGCCAGCCCCATAAGCTTGGGGAGCACTGAGCAGAGAGGGGGAGAATTTTTTTCTTGTTCTCCCCCTCTTAAACAAGGTGCGTCCTATAGAGCGAAAAATACGGTACTTAGCTTATAACTTGTGCTACTGGCAAAACGTTTATGCCAGAGGAACATCGCTGTGCGAAAATGCCTAAGCAAGTCGGTGGTAACTTTGCTGCACAACAGATCATGCAATCGTGTTGCACAACACATTTCCACCGGCACAGCTATTGTGTTCGATTCCTCTGGTGTGCAACATTAGAACTCCCCTGTCCACTAGTGCAAGTGGCTTTGAGCTAGTGGATAAACAAATGCTGGATATGACCCTCTGTATTCATGCTCCTGTCATCCAACTATATGAAGCTTTCAAGGCATAGATGCTATCATTTACCCCTTACCATGCCAGAAACCTCAAAACATGGAAATAAGTCTAGCATGTGTTTGCCAACCCTTCATTATAGGTTCCACAGTTCACTATTTGGCAGGGAGCGATAAATCTATCTGACTGAAGAAAAATCTCCTGGAGTGCAGCCAAAAAGCTTCTGCTCTTCCTTTTAGTCAGTCAGCACAATATTGCTCCTTCTTTTTTGCGAAGTAGAAGATAGTTTAGCCAAGATATTCAGAATTCTGAAATCCTGAACACTGGTTTTTGGGAGAGGAAAACAAAATTTGGAAGCACGTGACTAACCCAAATGTCAAAAGAGTGTTTCCTGGATTTGTAAAGGAAAAGGGTATTTTGAAATTCACATTTCCAAAATTTTGCAGCAAGGCATGTGGCTAGATCTCATGAGTGATGGCTTGGTTATTTTATCAGGACTCCTGCATGCTTTGAGGCCTCTTGTCAGTGTAAAAGAAAACTAGGGTACCTCATTTGTCCTCTGTTCACAGTTAGGAGGGTTTCCTTGGTTTAGAGGGGTCAAAGGGCAAGTTAAAAAAACAATGACCTCCCCCAAACCAAACACTGCCTCCTGGTGGAAGAAATATTCAAAACAGTATATTTGAAGAATTCTGACCCCTTTAGATATTTTTTTTTAAAAAAACTATTTCATCATGTGTAATCAAACCCAGCTTCTGACATGATGCCACTTTTGAGAATCAGCATAGTCCAGCACCTAGAAATTTGGAATTAGGACTGGTACTCCTGGGTCTGCATCCCTAACTGTTCCTAACTTTCATTGTGAATAGAAAAGCATCTTCAATGCGCCAAATAAAAGTAGTACTGATTTATTTCCTGACACAGCTGCTCAGGACTGCAGATTTCCCTAAGCAGCTAGTCCTTGTTGATAACATCTGATGCCAGCCAAAGGAATTTCTGAAGCCCATTCATACCCTTTTCAACCAGGACTAGGCGAAAGCCACCCTTTATTGTTCATACATGGCAGAAGCACATAGCTGACAGCGGGTCAGGGAGAGGATTATCTCTCTTTATCACACATCTAAGAATCCTTTGCCACTTTAAATCTCTCATCCCAACTCACTCCCCACCCCCTTGTCTTCCACTAAGAGGCACAGTGTGGCAGATACGCACATCCCCAAGACCCACCCAAAACACAGTCCTAAGTGGGGAGCAAGGGAGACTGCTTTTGCCAGCAAAAAACACTTCTTCCAGTAAAAGGGGCTGTCCCTATAAAACCACTTCCATGTTTTCTAAGCAAGGTGTGGGGAACATTTGGCCTTCCAGATGTTGCAGGACTACAGTTCCCATCACTAGTCCACATCTGGAGGGCTTAATGTTCTGCACACCTGTCCTATGCATCTGTCTTAAGCATGAAAAGTTAACACAAATCCTTCAGAGTATTAACCCCTGGCTTCTTTTTACGCTGAGGCATAAGTTAAAGCAAGGAGGGAGCACCAACTCCTCAGTAAAGAGGACTTTATTCCCCTATTCCAATTTTGTGGGGGTTCCATATATAAATGTTACCATAGAACTACCTACACCAGGGTGCCTGTGGTGTTAGCTAAGGATTAAGGGATAATAATGCATTAAAAGGGCAGCAAACGGCCAATTAATTAAACGATTAAAACACTTCTGCCAGGGGGGGTGTTGTTTATCTGCCTGTGGCACTTCACTATTTTGAGCCACCTCTGAGGGGGGCCTTTTCCCCTCCATAGAGAGAATGGTTCCCACAGGTTTTGTTTCCGCACTGTGTCATTTCTGAACTACAGTTGACAAAAGGGTAAGGACTCCTGGGAGCCGGTGTCACCATACAATTAAAGAGTCACCCTCCCCTCAAAGAATCATGGGAACTGTAGTTTGTTTAGGGCGTTGAGAATTGTAGAAATCTGCTTTCAATGTATAGTATGCGGCCTAAGTGTCTGAGTAGGAGCATGAAGACCTGGGTTGAAATCCCTCCTCACTGGGTGACCTTGGGCCAGCGGCCAGAAGGGCTGTACATATAACCCTACTCACATGTTCACCACACGTTTCTTATTAAAACTGATCTTCAGCTAATGTGCATGTGTGAACAGTTAGGGACAGTGCAATACATTTTGCCAGTGGGAAATCGTGCCACCTCCCGAGTCAAGGTGCATAGTATTCAAGGCAGGCCGAGTTACTTTTGCCCTGGAGGTCACCCTCTCACCATACATTTGAACAGCATAGCTTCCCCTGAAAAATCATGGGAACCAGGATGCTGGGAATTGTAACTCTGCAAAGGGTGGGGGGAACTACAGTTCCTGGGATTCTCTTGGGGAAAGCCATGTGCTTTAAATATACAGAAAGAAAGTAACAATTGGCTGTCCTTCTGTGACACCCAATATCAGCTGCTTGAGGCGGCCATCTCTCTCAGCCTAATTAAAGCTTGTCTATATAGACCTCTCTCAGCTTAATTTACCTCACAAGGTTGTTGTGAGGATAAAATGGTGGGAGGAGAGCCATCCATGTACACTGCCTTGAACCCCCTTGGATGGAAGGCAGGACAAATGGGAGGCAGGACAAATACATTAACAAACAATGTCTACTAAATCTTCTCTGTGTGTATATATATATCCCAACTTTCCTTTCAGGCCCATGCCCCACTTTGCTGGGGCGATTCCCCCTCACACAGCATTATTTATGAGCATGAACGCCTCATTGTCCCTTCCAAGGGTAATCTATTCCCTCAACAGAACCTGCTCTGTAATGGGGCTCCTTTATCAACGTCACCTGGGCAGGTACGCCCCCTCCTGCTCCCCTTTCCCAGTTCCATTTTGGAGCTTCTAAGCAAACAGGACGAAGAGGCAGAGGGAAGGCCCATGATGGCCGCACAGTTGACTCCTGTTGTCGCAGCCGCAATGGTGCCATTAATTGTGAGCGTGAGGGGAGGGACAGTGGAGGTATTCTGCCGCCCTACCGCCCTCACATCAAAAAGATGTGTGAGGTAATATAGGGATCTATTCAGGAATCTATTTGTCTTTTGGGCAAACCAAAAGCTACCCCGTGCTTACTCAACGTACTCAGGGGAGAAAGCTTGGTGGCAACTTTCTTGGTTTCAAAATGGAGAAAAAGAGATGGGGGGGAGAGACAATGGCCGCCCATTCCTTATACAGTGGTGCCCCGCAAGATGAATGCCTCGCAAGACGGAAAACCCGCTAGACGAAAGGGTTTTCCGTCGCGGAGGCGCTTCGCAAGACAAAGTTCCCTATGGGCTTGCTTCGCAAGACGAAAACGTCTTGCGAGTCTCGCCATTCCCCCCCCCCCCCGCTTCCCCCCCTTTTCAAAGTGGCTAAGCTGTTAATAGCCTTTTAACAGCTTAGCCGCTAAGCCCGGTAAGCCGCTAATAGCGCTAAATCGCTAATAGCGCTAATCCGCTTAGCTGCCAATAGGGTTGCTTCGCAAGACGAAAAAACCGCTAGAAGAAAAGAATCGCAGAACGGATTCTTTTCGTCTTGCGAGGCACCACTGTAAGCAAATTACCCCAAGCTGACAGAGCACAAACACCTACCTACTTGTCTGAATTAGAGTCTATTCCAACATGCTTTCCTGCCCCCTCCCCTGAAGTCTACATCTTTTAAAATAAGATAAAAGTAAACTAGCTATCTCAAAGTAAACCAAATTTCTCTGCCGTGAAAAGCTAAATCCTCTAACTGGTACTAATGATGCCCATGAAACAAACTTGTGGGTGTATTTATACACACACCTGCATTTTTCCATTTATTTTGCCGCTGCTGCTTGCAGTGGGAGGCAAGGAGCTATAGGGCCCTGAGGCCCTCCCTTGCTGAGGGTGAGAGTGAATGTTGTTCTTGACAATGATGATAATGCATTTGTATTATTATTCCAAGGAGTTCAGGTCCCACTACTCCCCATTTTATCCTCACAACAGTCCTGTGAAGTAGGCTAGGCTGAGAGACAGTGACTGCCCCACAGTTACTCAGTGGGCTTCGATGCTATGTGATGATTTGCTCAGCCCTATCTGCACCTTCCGTGACATCACCTCCCACAAGTTTCATGAGGGCTGGAAGCTTTGCTGCTTCTACATAACGGTAGCGAAGAAGCAGCTCTGGTTCTCAGGATGCCTGGTTCTGTGCTTGCCTATAGAACTGTGGGCGGGAAAGTGCTTTGCCCCCCATCAATCCACAGGCGAGACCCTCCCACCGCAGCCAAGTCTTAAGGTGGAATTCCTCCTCGCTGCAGGAGTTCTCCTCAGCCTCAAGGTCACCCTAAGCCGCGCAGGAGGTTGTTCGGTGTTTCAAAAGCAGTCTCTCTTGCTTAAGAGTTTTCACTGGATTCATAATCTTCATGCAACCGGCAGGCAACAGGATCAAAGGGTGGGCGGGTGAATGCAGGGGTGGGGAGGGGGAGGAACCTGCTGTTGTTCTGCCAAAGGCCATATGCTGGTACTATGCAGTCTCAGGATGCTTACAGGCCAAAAGAGGAAAGCCAAAGGCAGGGATGAGGGATTACAGGGGCGGTATGTGCGTGTGGCGGGGGGAGGAGAGACCACATTCCATGGGGTTCAGACAACAGCCCTGAACAAGTAGAGAAAGGAGGAGACAGACAGAAAGAAGGTGGAAGACATGGAAGACAGACAGACAGACAGACAGACAGACAGACAGACAGACAGGAGGGTGTGATGCATGGACAGCGCAATGGATAGACAATTACTACTCTTAGGCCTCAGTGAAGCGGAAACCTTGTGTCAGGGCTATACCTCTTCAGACTGTAGATGGGAGCTCATTTGGTTGAATGCTCCTTGCAGAAATAGATATCTTATTTGTTTGCCTTATAGCACAGCATTACTTGCCCTAGCAACCAAGAAGCTCAAGGTTCTGACAGATGTAACTAACTGAGCCCATGGCATTAATGGGCTTCCCCTGCAGTGTATGCAAACTGGAACCTTCTTTTGGAAGAATTTGTGATGAGCCACCGTCGATGCAAATAAACTAAACTGGACTCCACAAACGGGGAATTTATTCCTGCATGCATAAAGAGTTAAGGGTTTTCCATGCCCAGCAGGTGGCATGGCGTAGGAACACAGGAACGAAAAAAGGAGCCCGCCGGATCAGGCCAATGGTTCATTATAGCGCACAGCATCCTGTTCTCACAGTGGCCAAGCGCATGCCCTGATGGGATGTGCATAAGCAAGAACTGAGCACAACAGCACTCTGCCCACCTGAGACTCCCATTCAGAAGCATGACTGCATCAGACAGTGAAGGCAAAGAAGAGCCATTGGGCTAGTGGACACTGATAATCTTCTCCCCCATGAATTTGTCTAATCCTTTTTTTAAAGCCATCCAAATTGGTGGCCATTGCTGCCTCCTGTAGGAATGTGTTCCATAGTTTTAACTTAAGTGCTGTGAGAAGGACTTCCTTTCGTCTGTCCTGAATCTTCCAATGTTCTGCCCTTCCTCCAAGATCCCAGGGCGGCATATATGGTGTCCCATCCCAGCTTTTATCCACATTGAAGCCTACATCTATTCGGGTCCTATTGCAATTTCCTTACTACTACTACTACTTCTTCTTCTTCTTCTTCTTCTTCTTCTTCTTCTTCTTCTTCTTCTTCTTCTTCAACTTGTAGATGAGTAAGATTGTCTTTCATAAACACGGTTTTAACAATGAGTCCATAAGTGACTGTGGAGGCCAGTTCTGGATCCACACATCTTTCCACAGTGGGGACATTGGTTTCCGGGCATATTGGCTCTCAAGTTGTTAAGAGCTAGGACTGGGGGATTGGTGTACAGCATGCAGAAGATCCTGCTCCCAGTATTTATAACAGGCCCAGTCAATCCAAAGGCTTCTTACTGCCTGCTAATCAAGGAAGAAGACATTGGACTTTGCTATTCCTTCCTGTGCCTGAAGTGAGTGTGTTGGCATGAGAGAACACTGTCCCTAGGTATACACCCTCCCCCAAGAGTGGCTGCTTTCATGCATGTACACACACACACACACACACACACACACAGAGAGAGAGAGAGAGAGAGAGAGAGAGAGAGAAACACACCAAAGATGGAAGAAAGGGTCTGAAGACAGCATGATAAGAAGCCAGGCAAAGGGATATCATAAAAACCAACCAGGAGCAGCCCAAATCACCTCATTCGCAGGGAACAGGAGAACCACACAGTGCGTGCTGGAGAGAAGGGAGACCGTTCAGGGTGGGTGGGTGGGTGGCAGTGGCCTCTTGCAATGACAGCAACCATGAAAAGCAAATGCTGGTGGCATAACTGCGTGCATAACCCGTCTTGGGGAAGAGGAAATGCAAAGCATTTTACAAGGCTCAAAAACTTCCATTCCAAGTGGGGAAGGGGTTGCTTAGTCCTTTGGACTAAGGGCACAAAGAGAAGAGGATGGATCGTCTTGGGCAGAGCTAAGGAAGGGCGGTGAGCGGGGGGGGGGGCAGGAAGGGTGGAAAGCCGACCTCGGAGCAGAGACATCCTGGTGGGGTGCGGCGGGGCACTGTGCGGCCGGGCCTCCTTTCTCCAAACAGGCAACGCTGGAAGACACAAGACACACAACGGAAAGAAAGAAAGAAAGAAAGAAAGAAAGAAAGAAAGAAAGAAAGAAAGAAAGAAAGAAAAGAGAGAGAGAGCACTAGGGAGGGAGAAGACAGACAAAGCTATGGACAACCTCCCTCTTCTGCCCCCTTCAGACATACCCTGCTTAATTCCTCCCCTCCTCTTGCAATGAAGAGCCCAGCACCCAAGACCCAGGGATGGGACTAATCGACAAGAGGTAACTCTGGCAAGTTGCAAGCTTTCATTGGCAGTTCAATCAGCTAAAGGTTTTGTCAACTTATCATCTTGGAAGGGGGGACAGTTCTGAGTAGAAAGCGGGGGGGGGGGATTAAGCTCTAGGGCAGAGCTTCAATTGCAAGAGTGTTTTAGCATGTTAAAATAGTAGGATGGGGAAAATAAAAGTCATCAAAAGTTGGCATTTTCACATGATAAAGAATGGCAGCTTATCTTCTTCTTTTTATTAAATGCTGCAAAGTACAGTCGTACCTTGGATCCCAAACACCTTGCAAGTCAAACGTTTTGGCTCCCGAACGCTGCAAACCCAGAACTGAGTGTTCCGGTTTGTGAACGTTCTCATCTGCAGTTGGGAATGTGGGCTGAACATGTGTGCGTGTATGGAGTAGGGTGTGGGTGGGTGTCATTGTAGTCTAAACTGCTCCCAGGTATTGTTGTCCTGGAAAATTCACCCAAGCTAAACCTGGGTCCTGTTAAAATCCCACTTTTTAATCATCCAGTTAACAACAAGGAGAAATCTGCATCCGGCTAAACACATGACTCTGCCTCATACAGAGTCAGAACGTATGCCCCTCTTTGTTTAGCGCCACCTACTCTGAATGGCAGCTGCCCTACAGGGTCCCTGCCTCCTTATTAGCTGGTGAGTCAACCTGGGACAGCCTGCATGCAATGCGTGTGCTTTGCCTCCAAGCCTCGCTGTGAGCAGCACAAGCAGAACATCACCTTCAGCTGGACTTGGGACCCGTGACTTGTGGGCAATATATATATTTAAAGCCTCTCTATCTCCAGAGGGTCCGCATCAAATGGGAGGAGGAGGCTCACTTTGCATGACAGAGGGCATGCCTTGCTGGTTAGAGGCCAACCTTTGAGCTGTCAAGCGCAGCTGCCTTGGGGAGGGAAGCATCTCTCAAGTCCTGGCTGATGGCATATCCCAGGAAAGGTTTCATTTATTCCCTAGCTGTTTGATTGGGGGGGGGGGGATCATGTTGTGTCCACTGGGGTTGGCAGAGTACAATGCCCTGGAGAGAGGAGGAGGAAGAGGAGGAGGAGAAGGGGCAGAAGGCCACCCAGGACACAGGAGAACAGCCTGCCCTCTAAAAATCTAAAACAAGGCGGGTTAGGTGGGGGAAGAGAACACAGAAATGCCTCCAAGCCTTTCCTGTCCTGGATCTAGCAAGGAACAGCTGAGTCAGGCGCTCTCTGTGCCCCTGAAGAGCCTTTGGCCTCCTCTGCCAGGTACGGATAAAAGCCAGGAGCAAACCTTGAAGCTCTGCCAAGCTCTGTGCCGCGATTTCAGGCTTCGGGGGCCTTTGGCTTCAAAGGTAGTTGCGTTCCATTTGCCTTTGATTGGCTTTGCCTAGCGCACTTTCAAAATTAATCCCTGGGCTTTGCTAACAACATCATGACTCCCACGGGATGGTTTTTTTTTTGGGGGGGGGGGGGGGTGTGAAGAGACAGACTTCCCACTCCTCTGTTCTCTCCCCTTCCTAGGAAGAGGAAATTGTGAGGTCTGAAAATGATGCTGAAGATACAGGTGGATACTCTCCCCACTCCTTTCCAAAGGGACATACACAGAATTATGTGCTTACAAACAGCCACAACTGCTGGATTGTTCAGTTTGCCGCTGTTTCTGGGGGACAGGGTGTTACATCAAATATCAGTCCCTCACGGAGTACACTCCAGCAGTTCCTTGTTGGATATAGTCTGAGGCCTCCTCACCCTGTGGACTTTCCTCCCCTCAAGTTCCTTGCCAGCACCTTCTCCTTGCTAGGCTTTGTCTCAACTGAAGTTCCCACCAGGCCTTCCCGCCCCTTTGATGGGGCCAGTGAGTCAATCCCTTGAGTCAATCCTGTTGGGCAGCTGGGATGATGGGCTCTTCTCAGTGGTGGCCTCACAACTTTGGCGCTCCCTCCCCCCCAAGGGGCTCCGTTGGGCCTGCTCACTTCAGAACTGCAAGTCTACTCTAGGGAAATCAATACCTGTTTCACGTGTATCAGGCTCTCTCCCTCTCGACAGATTTGAGACAGACAAGAAAAGACGAAGGCGAGAAGCATGGCCTACAGATCACACCTGTAAACTGAGAAAGGTTTGTAGGGCAGAATGGAGATGGGGGAGAAGGCAATAGGTGCGGAGAGCATCGCGGGAGCTGCCCCGAAGTGGCGTTACCTGGGAGGGAAAGGAATCACCTGTGGTGTAAAAGGACAGCAATGGGAGCTGCTCCTGAATGGCATGGCAGGCAGAGCGAGTTGGCGGGTGGACGTCACAAACGGATGGACAGACAGATGGAAGGGAGGAAGGCTGGGAGACACGGACTGAACACTCCAGACACCATTATTCAAACATTCCCCATTACAGAGAGGGAGCGAGCAAAGGAGGGAGATGACCGGAAGGCAAAATCCCAAGACAACCTTAGCCAGAAGAAACAGAGCAGGCACAGGGCCACAACCACTTCAGAGGAGATGAGCCGGCAGATCAGACCTGCCACCAGAGGCCCATTAAAATGGCAAAACAAGCAGCGACTTACCTTTGAAAATTGGGTTCGCGGGGACTCATCAAACGGATGATACAGGGAGAGAGAAGGGCTTGGGCCTCTTCCACTCTCAACAACTAGGGAGGCAGGGAGAAGCTGTCGCCCCCAGCAGTTTCGCACCACTTACCACAAGGGCCCTGGTGCTTGACCGGGATGGCAGCTCTTTGCTGGCACTCAGCTTTCTGCCGCTCGCAGTCATTGGCATAGGTCCGGCTGTCCCTGCCGCAGAGAGGCCGGTAGGAGCCATCACAAGCGATACGCTCGCACGAGCAGCGGGCAGCCCCCCGGCGGTTCAGGCACACGCCGTTAAAGCGACACTCGTCCTTGCACTTGTCTGGGAAAAAACCGGGCAGGAGAAAGCAGTGAAGTTCGGGAGCAGCACTGGAGGGTGGGTCAGTAGCTACTTTAAATTAAGAGGCAAATCCAATCTGTCCCTTCCATTATTGACTATTGAAGAGGGCTGGGCTAGATGGTCCCTTGGGCTCCTTCCAACTCTATGATTCTGTGACAGAGTAAATCCTGGGGCCCAGGATGAATAAATGGTAGGCATTTTGCAAACTGAGAGCTCTCTCGTGCTACAATATATTTTATTTATTTGAATATTTATAAACCGCACTTCTGTGCAAAATATCACAAGGAGGTGTACAGGCTAAAAATGCAACAGAAAGATCAAACATGTCAGTAAGAGCAAGTGGCAAAGCATCTCAGGTTTGAAAGGCCCGTCTTGAATAATATGGTTTTAACAGGAAGCTCCTGCAGAACCTCTGGTGGCAAGCAGTCCCACAGGGCAGGGCTGGCAGCACTAAAGCCCCGGCCCCTGATAAAAACCAGCTGACCCTCAGGGGCATGCGTGGGACTGCCAGTGGTTCCCTCAGCTATTGAGGTAGAGAATAAGGAATTAGGTGGTCCTGAAGGTACTCTGGTTCCAAGTTTTTTAAGTCTTTGTGAATTAACACAGGAATTTTGAACCTGGTCCAGCAGCAAATTGGCAACCACTGCAGCCCTCTCAGCAGCGAAGTGACATGCTGCCAGTAAACTATCTGGCCACTACATTCTGCACTAATTGCATCTTCCTGGCCAGACACAAGGGCAGCCTGACATACAGGGCATTATAGTAATCGAGTCTTGAGGGTTACCAATGTATTGACCACTGTGGCTAGGCTGTGTGTGTATAAATATATACATATACATATACATATACACACACATACACACATGTCTGGATCAATGGCAGTTGAAAGGAGAAGGTGCCTAAGAACCAGCCCCTGCACAGATCTCAAGCCATTGTGGAGAAAGATGTGCATATTAAAATGGTGACCGGAGTACTGCAGAAACTGGTTGGTGAGCAAAATCTCTAAGTCACATTTTGTGGTGTATTGTACACATTGGCCCGTGAATGTGCAAAGTCTCCAAGTGGAGAATATGCATTCTGACCAGTGAAAAACACTGGTTGGCGGTTGGGTGCTTTGAGCATTCTCCATCATCTTCCACAGAGCATGCAGGCCGGCAAGTCACGTCAGAACCAAGAGGGTTCTGATTCTATGGATTTGTTTTGTCCCTTCAACCATACTCCTCCTCACTGCCTACAGGACTTGCTTTTCTCCTCTAGAAGAAAATGGTCCCAATACTTTTGTATGGAGAAACGTAAATAAAACCTATCACAATTCATTCTAAGGACAGGGCCTTTCCAGTGCTGGCCACCCCCCCTCCAACTGCGGAAATCTGTCCCTAGAGGTTTTTGTTTCAGACACCCTTCACGTCAACCTGCAACAACTTGGAATTTAGACTCTCTTACCCTGAAGCAGGCACTGTCCTGACCGCACTTTCTGGATCTCGATCCCCCGAATGGCGCCCGACCTCAGCATGACACAGTCGTTGTCATAGGTTACCCCCTCATCGCTACACACTGGATCCCGCTTCAGAGGGCAGCTCTCAGGCCGGAGCAGGAGCTCAGCACGCCGAGTGCGAGGGTTGACCCGGCAAACTCTGTTCATGTCGTTGTGGGTGCTCTTGCAAGGGTCTGGGAAAAAGGAGGTGAGGAATGATGTGAGCGTATGGAAAAAGCTTGCAGCCATCCCAGGAATTGTATCTGGGACTTTCAGTGTGTAACACTGCTTGTCTAGCACTGAGCTATGGACTCAACACTGCAGATATAGTTTCTCCACAGAAGCTGCCTTTGATTTATCTAGTTCAACACTGTAGAACTGAAAGCAGTTCTCTAGGGTCTCAGGGTGGGGGTCTTTCCCTGGCACAAGTGCTGGTGGATGGATGATGCTCTATTTCCCTTTCCAGAACTACAATTCCCAGAGTTCCCTGGGAAGAGGGACTGACTGTAGCTTTGCAATGGGAATTGGGGGGGGGGTCCTAATCTCAGCACCCTTGAAAAGTGATGGTGCCCATGATTCTTTGGGGGGGGGGAGCCATGATAGAATGGGCATAACTCACAACACTGCATCACACACACAATTTCAGAAAAACACATTCCCTCAATGGCTACCTGATAGATCTCCATGATTCTCCATGGAAATCTACCACTTGCTGGAGGCTAGAGAGCCTTGCAAGAGTTCACACCTACAGACTTATTGCAGGGTGCAAGAAAGGTGAGTCAAGGGTCCCGGAAGGATACTGACCACTTAGAAAAGACAGACTTTCCAGGTGGTCGGGACATGGGCCACGTCGAAAGGAGATGTGCAGAACCAATGTGCATGAGCAGCCATCACACACACTCCAGGTATCTGAGCACAGGTGGAGATCCTTGGCCTTCCAGCTCCCTTCCACTTAATCCGGGTTTATCAAAATCGCCTTCCATTCACCCCTTGGGGACTTTTATAGAAACAGCGAACATACAGGACTACTTATTGGCTAATCCTCCTTCTCTGTCTCTCCACAGGGGCATTTTCAGCGCCCAGCTAATACCTGGGAGGAACCAACTTGATTCAACACATATGCACGAAAGGGCATTATTTCCTAACAAACATAACCCACAAGTTCTGAAAAATAAAATAAAATCCGAAGACTCTGAAATATCTACATTCCTATCCTGCCCCTCCCGAGAGAGAGAGAAACCCAAAAGGGAGGATGGAGGATTAACGCATCACCATGGAGACTAGAAGAGCCACACGTGTATATATTGGGTTGGGAGAGAGAGGACTCTTTAACCTCAAAAACACACAGCACAGCACGACTGAAGCTGGTTACAAATTTTGGTGGGTACTTGGGCAAGAGGCTGTTTTACCCGAGTGGGGAAAAACAAAGCAGAAAACAATTCCCTTGAGAATGTACAAAGCATTTTTGTTTTAGCTTTTAACGATGCACAGCCTCACAGTACTTTCATACTAAGACGGCCTTTCCCAAACTTTTGAGTCCCCACGTATGGTTGGACTGCAACCCCCAGATGATATGGAGATGATGGGAGATATAGTCCCAAACCATCTAGGGAACCAAGGTTGTGGGAAGGTGTTTCCCAAACTTGGGCCTCCAGCTGTTTTTTTGGACTACGACTCCCATCATCCCTAGCTAGCAGGACCAGTAGTCAGGGATGATGGGAATTGTAGTCCAGAAACAGCTGGAGACCCAAGTTTGGAAAACACTGCTCTAAAGCAAAGGTGGGCAAGCAGTTGCTCACTGCATGTTTGCTGGACTCAGCCCCAGTCTGCACGGCCAATGGTCAGGGATGCTGGGAGTCATAATCCAACAATACCGGAAGGCCCATAGTTTCCCCATCCCTAGATTAAAGGTGCCTGGGAGATGGGAGCACCATTTAGAAAGGAGGTTCTCTGCTGTGCCTCTGCATGAGTGGCTGCTCTGGCTTTTATTAAGATACTGAAACACAGGTGGGGAACTCCCATTAGCCTCAGCCAGCACTGAGAGAAGATGGGAGCAGAAGCCTGAGGGAAGATGGGTATGGCAGCCCAGCAACATCTGGAGGGCCAAAGAGAGAACAGTGAGGCAGCTGGAAGCCCCAGAAAACTCACCACAAGGCCCATCAAACTTCTTGAAAAGGTTCTCTTGCTTGTCGCAGGCGTGCCTGTTGAGGTGGCACTCGCTGCGGTAGTCCTTGCCATCGCTGCCGCACACCACGTTCTCAAGCACGCCGCTGCATGAGGACGGGCAGATGCACTTAGCCGACAGCCCATCCGTGGAGCGGGCACAGGTGCTTCCAAAGCTGCAGGTCACCTCTGCGCAGGGGTCCTTCGAACCTGGGGGAAAGAAGAGGAGGCGCAGGGCCTGGACTGATGAGCGTGCAAAAGCATGACTGAACAAGGGAACTGATGAGAGGTGCAGTGTTTGGCAAGTGTGCATGGTGGGGGAGATGTTGCTTAGGAATGGCGCTTAACAACTTGGGTCCAGGATATCTCAGGGACCACTTGATCCCTTATATCCTTGCCAGATCACTAAGGTCAAGAAAAAAGCACACCAAGAACTCAGGCCAGTATAAGTTTCAGTAGCCTGGCCTGAATTCTTGGTGTGCTTTTTGCTTGGTATATTTAATAACAAGAACTTATTTAACGTTAGATCACCAAGGTCTTCAGGGGAGTCACTGTTAGTGGTTTCCTGTGAGTTCCGTATTGTGGGTCCAATTTTATGGAACCCCCTTCCAGCTGAAGCCAGACAGGCCTCATCTCCCTGTTGAACTTCCAACAGTTATTGAAGACTCACCCCCCCCCCGAAGGCTTTTAAACTGAATTCTCATTTTATAGTTATAGCTCATTTTTTAGTCTTATTGCATGGGGGGGGGGGTTGTACACTGCTTAGAGATGGCTGTGGTTATTGCTAAAATAATAAATGATAATGTTTGGTGGGAATCCCCACCAAATGGTGGGAAACAGACCTTCCAGAACTACAATTCCCAGAGTTCCCTGGGAAGAGGGATCGTCAAGCCATTGTAGGAATTGTAGTTCTGTGAGGGGAATGGGGCCGTCACCTAATAAATCTCGGCACCCTTAAAAAACTACAGATCCCAGGAGTCTCTGGGGGGGGGAGAGAACCATGACTGTTTAAAGTGGTATGATACTGCTTTAAATGTGCAGACGGGGCCTCTATGTGGGTATAATGTTGACATGATTGGCGCTGCATATTGTAAAGTAACCTCTTAGCATGCTTAATGCTCATTTAAACTTTCAATGTTTTAAATTAAACAGTAATTGTTGAGTTCTCAGAGGTATACGGTAGCGTACTTTGATTTGTTACGGCTATTGTGCTCCCCGTGCTTAAATTGTCTCTTACATGGATGGCTCTGAGTACAACGTTATTTGCAGGAAGTTAGGGATATGAAATGACTGATACTAAAAGGAAATGGAGAGGATAAAAGACTTGAAGGAGTTTGCGGTAGTCTTGTTATATTATATGAGCTAGGCCAGGAACAGGGAACCTTCTACAGACTGAGGGCAACATTCTCTTCTGGGCAGTCTTTCTGAAGGCGGCATGCCCATGGTGGGGGGGGGTGAGGGGGCGGTCAGAAGCAAAAGAAACCCCAAACTGTGCCAGCCACAGGACATCTCTTAACGTACCATGAGCAAAATGTAATGAGGGAAGGAAAGAGACATCAAGAAACTGCTCTACATTTGACCGGGATGGGCCAAATGTTATTTATAGGCCTCGGCTACAGCCTCATTTATTTAATTATTTATTTACACACACACCCCTTTTCATTTGTCACTCTCCTCCCTCCCTCCCTCCTCCTTTCCCAATCCCCCATTATTATTTTAAATAAATCACTCTGGCGCTCGCATCGTCCTCCCTTCCCTGCTTCCAGGAGAGCATCCAGCAGGAGGCGAGAAGCTCAGATTTATGGAGAGAGCCGAGAGGGATCCTCATCAGGGGAGGGCACTGAGAATGGAGGGAGGGAAGGTCAACTTAATTTACTTGGAGACATGCAGGCTGGGGGGCTGGGGGGAGGTGTTCATTTGCACAATTCTTCGCTAGCAGCTGGTGCGTGCCATGTTACCAAGGAGGGTCCATTAGCCTCACTTACGGCCAGGCCTCTCCAGGAAATAAGCTGCTCTGGGGCACAAGCCACACTTAGGCACATCAGACTCTGTGTGCATGCACAAAGTGCTTCTGTCGCAGGTAGACCCAAGGCATAAGGAAGCAGGCCTGTTTGTCATTGAGAAGGTTGGGGTGGCAGCAAGAGGGGGAGCAGGAATTTTGGCCGAGGGATTCTACGCAGGGCTCGGAGAGAAAGTGCCCCCAACTTTCCTTCTCCTCCTTCCCCATCTCAGTTTTCATGTACCCACACAGGCTTTCAGGCGATCTCCTTTACCCTCTTTCTCTCTAGACTGCCCCCAGCTAATGTCTGCTTCCAATCCCCCCCCCCACTTCCCATTTCCAGCTAAAGCTCACTTCCTGTTTGCACCCCACCAGGCACCCACTTCCCATTTCATCTGCACCCAGAAACCCACTTCCTGTTTCCTCCCCACCAGACATTCACATAAAGGTAAAGGGGATCCCTGACCATTAGGTCCAGTCGCGACCGACTCTGGGGTTGCGGCGCTCATCTCGCTTTATTGGCCGAGGGAGCCGGCACACAGCTTCCGGGTCATGTGGCCAGCATGACTAAGCTGCTTCTGGCGAACCAGAGCAGCGCACGGAAACGCCGTTTACCTTCCCGCCGGAGCGGTACCTATTTATCTACTTGCACTTTGACGTGTTTTCGAACTGCTAGGTTGGCAGGAGTAGGGACCGAGCAATGGGAGCTCACCCCGTCATGGGGATTCAAACCACTGACCTTCTGATCAGCAAGTCCTAGGCTCTGTGGTTTAACCCACAGCGCCACCCGCGTCCCTGACATTCACATACCTCCTGCTAATAGGGTTGCCATAATTATCAAAAAGTGAAAATTCTGTCGGGTTTTTTTTTTTGCCAAAGTTGTTGAGCTATTTTTAAGGGAAATTGGCAAAAAACGACACTGCCGACATTGGTTGCCATACACCCAGATTTTCCCAGACATTTAGCTGATTTCCGTCCAGACACTGCTTTCGACTGCAGTATTCTGGGTATTTATTTCCAGGAATATCCAGGCGTATGGCAACCCTACCTGTTAAGTGACGGAGGTGAGATTTAAATAAGGGTGGCAGTGTTCACATATGCCCAGAGGTTTGGAGAGTGGTGAGAACAGGTCTGGTCTGCAGTGGCTCCCTTTCTACAGAATGCTCTCCCCAGGAAGGCCTGCCTGGCACCAATCCTTCGGGTGAACGCACCTTGAACGCACAGAATGCACCTTGTTTTAGAGGGGGAGAACAAGAAAAAAAATATTTTTTTCCTGTTCTCCCCCTCCTATGGTCCGGTGCTTCCTATGGTCCGGTGTGTCCAATAGAGTGAAAAATACAGTAGATGTTAGGCAAAGAGGCTCGTCCTGACCCACGTGAGTCAAGACCCAGCTCAGTTACTCACCACATGCCCCTTTGCTGATGACTTTGATCCGGCGCTGTTGGTTGCATTGAGCCTTTTCCAGCTCACATTCGTTGCTGTAGGTAGAATAATCCGAGCCACAGACAGGGGCCACCACTGAGGGGCACGTGGTCTTCTTGCACACACATAGTCCCTGGGAGGGTCCCGTTGCACTCCTCTCGCACACGGCGCCAAACCCACACAGCACACCTCGGCACACTGGATGAGAGGGCAAAGAAGAAAAGGACAATTAAGCAATGAATGAGGGTTGGTTTGTCAGAAGAGGGGAAACTGAGCATGAATCTCAACTTTAAAATAGTGTGTGTGTTTCCAGCTCAAGTTTTTAGTCCTTATGCCTATGGAAAGAAAGACTGAAAAAAATTATGGCCAACAAGCCTGTGTAGACAATGAACTGGGATTTCAGAAACTCACATGCAAGCTACAGTACTAGCTTAAGAGCACGGACTTCCTGAAGTCACTCTCAGCCTTAGCGCCTGTGAAATGGAAACAGTGGCCTTCCTCACAGAGTTGCCGTGAGGGCACAGCAACTAAAGTCAACAAAGGGGTTTGTGAATTAATACGCGTTGTGCGAATGCTACATCACAGCAGGATGTAGTGAGATCTCGGGAGGTGATAGAAAGAGGAGCAATTGTGGTAAGAATGGCAATTTGGGATTAAGGAAATGATTTTCAAGGTGTGGCACTTTCTAGCTTGGCTCTTCAGAATCATAGAGCACACTGCAGAATGCATCCCCAGGGCTTCAGGCAAGGAACATTCCCAGCCTTGAACCTGGGACCTTCTGTATGCAAAACAGATGCTCTACCTCTTATCTGCATCCGTTTTCTTAATAGGAAGGTGGGAAGCTCTTTTATACTGATTCCAGAACTACAGAATCATAGGACTCTGTAGGGTTGGAAGGGTCCCATGCGGGAATCACAGGAGCCCCCAGAGTCTGAGAAAAATGAGCTGGGAAGCCCCAGCATGGAAGGCGGCCACTGGCGGGCTGCTCACTCTGCGCCCTCAGATCCCCCTGTCCCGTGCTACATCCACTGCTGAGCCACAGCCCCTTCTCTGAAAATAAAGGACGATTCTAGTCCTCATGGCTCTCAATAAAGGATTGCAACGGGAACACAGGAAGCTGCCTTATGCTGAATCAGAACTTTGGTCCATCAACCTCAGTGTTGTCTACACTGACTGGCAGCGGCTCGCCAGGGTTTCAGGCAGGAGTCTCTCCCATGCTGCCAGGATGCCCAGAGGGAAGGCCAGGAGCCCTTTGGCCACCACTTGTCCATCTAGCTCAGTACTGTCCGCACTGACTGGCAGCATCCCTTCAATTTTCCAGGTAAGGGGACATTCCCAGCTCTACCTGGAGATGCTGGGGGCTGAACCTGGATCTTCTGCATCAAAGCCGATGCTCTACCATGGAGCTATGGTCTTTTTCCAAAGGAGGAGGCAGCACCAAGCTAAATGGACCCCCCCTTACTAAATCCTAGCACTCCAGGTGATGGTTATCTCTACATACTTCCTCAAAAGATAGATAGTTTCCTTGGCATGCTTTTTCTCAAATTTATCTATTTAGGAACAGATGCCTGCTTTTTTCTCTCTCTGTGCCCTGAGGCAGATAATGACAAGATAAACATAACCAAACGCATGAAGCCTCCGCTCAATAATCAATGAACAACTCAATTAGCAACCCCCCCCCAAAAAAAGTCCAGTGACTCAACTCAATAAAGCCATAAAATCAACATTAATCAAAATAGTCTACTCATCACAGATAGTTTTGCAAATAAAATGTGTGTTTGGTGAGGAGGAGAGCTGTAGTGGCATAGCGACCAGGATGCTAGAATGAGAGACCGAGGACCTGGGAGACCGGGTTGCAAATCGCCCACTTGGCCATGACGCCGACCACGATGATCTTGGGCCGGCCAGTCACTGCCACCCAGCCTAACCTACTTCTCAGGGTTGTTGTGGGAATGAGATGAGGGCCGGGGAGCGGGGGGAGAACCATGGATGCCAGTTTGAGCTCCCTGGAGCCATGGATGCCAGTTTGAGCTCCCTGGAGGAAATGGTGGCATATAAGCTCAATAAAAAAATAAAACAGAGGTGTGGGGGAGGCTGCAGTGGGAGGGGCTGAGCCTGTTGCCAGATTGTTTTGGGTGCGAGTGTCAGAATCTGAGGAACAGGTTACCTAGGGTTGCCATATCTCAAAAAGTAAAATTCCTGACACCCGCAAAGACCTCAAAATTGTTGAGCCTTTTTTTAAAAAAAACCACCAAAACCTACCCCGAAAATAGTGACTTTAAGCTTTTTGAGCTGTTTTTGCTGCTTTTTCCATTGCGTTGCCATACATCTATCACATTTTGCCGAATTTTGCAAAATTCCCTTCTGATGTATGGCAAGGTTACCAGACAATTTTGGAGCAAAAGTCAGCAGCAAGATTAGTAGATATGTGTGAACAGCACACCCCAGTGTGGGGGAACTTCAGACCCGGGTGGGATGGCTGAATGTGATCCTTAAGACTGCTCTCTTTGGCCCTCAGGAATCCCCCCAGCCTATGCCCCTCACAAGCCTTGCCATCTTGAGTGTTTTTGCCTGGCTGGAATATGTCCTAAGAATATAAGAAGAGTCCTTCTGGATCAGGCAAATGACCCACCTAGTCCAGCATCCTGTTCTCACAGTGGCCAATCAGATGCTTCTGGGAACCTGGCAAGCCACTCCCCCCACCATGAACGCCTGTAAAGAAGACGGCACAGAGACGTGCATCACATCCTTTGCTTTACGTTCTTTAGCTTAACCCCGCCTCCTTTTGCACCTGGCCCTGCCCACTGCTTGGACACGGCCCCTGGGAGGATGCAGGTACCTCACACAGTTTTGTTTTCAAAAAGAAATCATGCTTTGTTTTGTTTCTGAAAGTCCGCGAGGCAAAAGAGAGAGGACAGACACATCATAAATCAATCCCTGGTTGCAGAGGCCCTCTCAAGCCAATATACCTGGCAGTTCTCCAAACAAAACTGTTGAATTGCTGTTTTTATTTCTGAGTACACAGTGTGATGTTGTATTGTCCTTTTACTATTTTTTGTTGGGAGCAAAGGTGGCTGGGGCAACCCAGTTGGATGAGCAGCATATTATTATTATTATTATTATTATTATTATTATTATTATTATTATTATTATTAAATAATTTGGCTCTTCTGTTTTTAAATATGCTTGTTCATTGTATGCTTGCTTTGATCTCATTTTTGTTATATTCGCTGCATAAATTCAAACTCTTTTAAAACATTCCGTTTGATTTTTTTATTATTTTTGTTTTAAAATATGGAGTTTCTAGGGGAACTTTCAAGGCTTCGAGCCTCAAAACCACCAACTTGATAGACACACAATAATTACAGATTGCAATTAGGAATGTGGCGGGAGGGTGGGTCGCCTTCCTAATAAGAGATGCACTATTCTTGTTATCACGCATGCTAATCAGAGGAGCCAGCACCAGCCAGTTCCCCATCTAAATTGCAAATGAAGGAGAGGTGCTTGGCTGTTCTTTTTTAATTTGGGAGGTGGGTGGTGGTGGTGGGAGGAATGCCAGGTACCGGAAGCTGAGAAGTGTACGTACACACACACACACACACACACACACACACACACAGTGTGTGTGTAGCGTGTGACTTTTCATGTCGCCTCCAAAGAGAGGCGTTATCCAAAGCATCAGCCTCAGATCTCGGACACCAGGATAGCAAATCCTCATTTGGCCCCCAACAGCCTTCGGCAACTTGCTCTTAGCTGAGATGATTCTGTGCATCTTTGATCTTGCACACACATACTCATCCTTACAACCAAATTTCAGGTTGCTTTTTTTAAGCTGCAGTCATTGCGCTTTGGAAAACATTGTGCAAATGGAGATGTTCTGGCACCTTCTGTAGGTCTGCAGTCTTTTTCCTCTCAGTGCAGCATGTGGGCCCTTTTGGGTAGAAGGAGGGAGGCAGGAAGTGGCCTAAAGACACCAGGGCCCCCTCCAAACACCTGTTACGTCCACACCGCTCATTTAAAGAACATTTAAATCACGCCTCTCCCTTTCTCAAAGAATATTGGGAACTGTAGTTTGTCAAGGGTGCTGGGCTTTGTAGCTCTGGGGATGAACTACAGTTCCCATGCTTCTTTGGGAAGGGGGCGGTGTGCTTTAAATGTACAAAGCCATAGTACATTTTTTGCAAATGTAAAAAGCCAGCCCTTTATCACACATTTTGTAATGATTTGTGCTCTTGATGTGATGAATTGTGCTGAGCCCCTCCAATTCAGGCAGGATTTCCTGATCCACAGGCTTTAAGGCTGCAATCCAAATCCCTGGCAGGAAGCTACGGGCTTAATGGAGAGGTGGTGCCGCCGTGACACCCACAGTCCTGCCACTCATGCAGTCTACCCATTAGGTGGAAAGTGTTCAGCAGATTGATGCTGTAATTTCTGTCTCCTTCCTCACCTGACTTACAGTTAAAGGCCAAAACTCAGTGGTAGAACCTTCTGCTTGGCATGCAGAAGGTTCCAGAGAGGTGCTGCCAGCCTATGTAGACAATATTGGGCGAGATGGACTGGGTATAAAGCAGCTTTCTCCATTCCTTCGATCTTCACCCCCTTGACCTCCCCAAGCTGACAAGTGCTTCCATCTCTCCTTGCCGCTCCTTTTACAATCACTTCTTCCTCTCTCCCTTCCCCTCCCCTCTCTATTTGTAGCAAAATTCCTACTCAGCCATGAAGCTTTTGGGCTAGCCAGGGGTCAGAAACGTTTTCAGCAGGGGACCAGTCCACTGTCCCTCAGAATATGTGGGGGGGGCGGACTATATTTTGAAAAAATATTAATGAATTCCTATGCCCCACAAATAACCCAGAGATGCATTTTAAATAAAAGCACACATTCTGCTCATGTAAAAACACCAGGCAGGCCCCACAAACAACCCAGAGATGCATTTGAAATAAAAGCACACATTCTACTCATGTAAGAACATGCTGATTCCCAGACCATTCGTGGGCCGGATTTAGAAGGCGATTGGGCCAGATCTGGCCCCTGGGCCTTAATTTGCCTCCCCATGGGCTAGCCTTTGTCTCTCAGCCTACCTCACAGGGTTGTTGTCAGGATAACCTGGGGAAAGAGTAGGAATGCCATTCTGAGCTCCTTGGAGTAAAGGTGGGATATCAATAGAGGAAGAAAGGAAGGAGAATTGGCATAATTAATTATTGCCCTCAATAATTCTGTTGATTTATTGCTGCTTCTGTGAGGATTGATTTTTTGCTTGTTTGCTTGTTTAACTTTGTAAAAATATTGCTGCTTAACTATGTTTCAGATATATATATATATCATGCTTGGCCATGAAGCTGACTGGGTGTGGCCTTGCCGTCAATCACTGCCTCTCTCGGCCTAACAGACTTCACAGGGTTGTCTTAAGGATTAAATGGGGAGAGGGAGAGCCATGCACCTTGGGCTCCTTGGACAAAACAGGGATATAAACACAATAAATAACAAATAAATCTCTCTCACCATTCCCTTGTGGATCCTGGGGGATGGAGAGCTGGGGCAGAAATGTCAAAAACACATAAATGCCCTGGAATGTTTGTCTGTGTTAAGAACAGCCCCTCTCGTGCCCTCTCCACCTTCGCAATGCACACACACACATACACACCTATTGTGCATTTCTCCCCGTTACCGATTTAGTTATATGTATATTTTAATTTATAATTGTATAGGGACATTGCAGACCCACACGCAAAGAGCTGCGTTCTACGGACAAAGCGCCCAGCTGAGGAAATGCCCTGGCCTACATAACAGCGGGAGAACGGAAATAAATAAAAAATAAATGAATAAAAAAAGATAATGTGTGGGAAAAGAGAAATCATAAAAGGGGAGAGGAATGTTTTTTTAAAAAAAAGGAAAAAGAAAAGAAAAACAGCACGCTTGCCGGTGGTTCATTTACACTTCAATACTTGGGCGCCTGGCTTCAGCTGCCTGGAGAGAGTTTAAGCTCATATGCACAGCAACAATGCACAGCGCTAAGAGACTAATATCGTCAAATAAATAAAGAAGACGAAGAAGAAGAAGAAGAAGCTTTCGTTCGCTCCTGCCCAATATCTAAAAGCAATTTATCATTTTTATGAAGCTCTGTGGATCGTCTCTTTCTCAGCATATATATATATATATATATATATATATATATATATATATATGAGAGAGTCTTTTTCTGGAAACAACCCCCCCCCCAAATTTTCGCACAGTGAGATAAGGGGGTGGGGAAGGGAGGCGAGAAAAGCAAAATGGGGGTCTAAAAATGCAGAGCGAGAGAGGGATTGACTTGATGATTATTTCCTTCCCTTTATCCACCCCCACATCCAACCAACCAGCCCACTCCCCCCCCCCCCCGCACCCAGGCTGCCCTCCTCCCCATCCTCCTTGTGCTCCTTCTTCCTGGAGCTGAAGTCTTAAAAGAGTTTGTAGTGCATTATCAAGCTGTCACTCAGAGAGCAAAGAAGGCACAGAAGACAAAGCGTCTCGGTGGCACTGGGAGAAGACATACGTGTTGGGAAAAGGTCCGAAGGCACATAGGCGCCTCTTGCCAAGCTGTGGGGGCTGGAGCTCAATGGTCAAGAAAAAAATGAGCTGTAGCTCAGTGGTTAGAGCATCTGCCCGGCATGCAGAAGGTCTTGGGTTCGACCCCGCCCCTGGCATCTCCAGGTAGATCTGGGAGACTCCCTCCCTGAATCCATGGAAAGCACCTGCTAATCAGTGTATCCCCTAGTGCAGGCATAGGCAAACTCCAGCCCTCCAGATGTTTGGGACTACAATTCCCATCATCCCTAGCTAACAGGACCAGTGGTCAGGAATTATGGGAATTGTAGTTCCAAACATCTGGAGGGCTGGAGTTTACCTATGCCTGCCTTAGTGAAGCCATGTAGATAAAAGCCTTCTGGATGCAAGAGCTGTAAGCTCTGCAGCAGAGCATCTCCTTTGCATGCAGAAGGTCCTGAGTTCAGCCCCTGGACTCTCCCATTCAGAAAAGGTTGATGACTCCCCCACCCCACCCCAAGGGCAACATTCCCTTACAGGAAAGCTCGGGGTGGGGGAGGCACATGCCAGTGGTGGGCGGAGTCAGAGGCAAAAGTGGGTGGGGCGGGGCGTGTGCAGATTATTTTTGTACACTAAACTGGTTTCTACTCACATCCCATTCAGGCAAGACTATAGAAGCCCCCTTAGGAATTCATTGCTAAACATAATAATAATAATAGATGTTATTGTTATTTCATTTTTATGCAACACATCTGACTGGGTTGCCCCATGACTAAACTGTCATCATGAGCAGGCAGGGGGCCTTCTCGGTAGTGGCACCCACCCTGTAGAACGTCCTCCTATCAGATGTCAAGGAGATAAGCAACTATGCAATATTTAGAAGACATCTGAAGGCAGCCCTGTAGGGGGAAGTTTTAATGTTTTGTCATTTTTTGACTGGGGCAACCTAGGCAGATGGGTGAGGTACAAATAATGAAATTATCATCATCCCCATTGTCCACACTGGTTGGCAGTGGCTCTCCAGGGTTTCAGACAGGGAAGATTCCCAGCCCTACCTGGAGATGCCAGGAATTGATCTTCTGCTCTACCAGAGATTCCTGTACACACACACACCTATCTTCCCATGCTCTATCCAGGTAACAGAGACACGTTATCACAATCCCAAAGCACATCCCTGCCAAGCAAAAGCCATTATGGAGGGGGCATGGAGTAAGGCTGGGTGAGGGGTGTTGTTTGGGGAAGAGGGATGGCCTAGGGAGACTCAGGAGGGGCAAAGAGAGAAGTCTGCAGGGCCGGGTCTGAGTTTTCCCACCCCTGTCTGAGTGCATCCCAAGAGATAGTGGCAAGTCCAAGCCCGAGGCTGTATCAGGCGCCCTGCTTTGCTTCTGTCGCCCATGTTGGTCTGAGACTGAGCCCATCCCCTCGGTTGCGAGAGAACTTCCCCTCCTTTCCCTATTTCATTCTGTCAGGGCCAAGGCCTGGTGAATAATTCAGTGCAGGTTCAGCGAGGCTCTCGTGCCTCTGCCTCCCCTGGCAGGGCCGGGAGCGTGCGAGGACGCAGCTGGATGGGGAGGCCATGAAAGATATATGAATGTGGAGTGGATGGCATATGGCTGAGTTGCTTCACAGTCCTCCCGGCACCCTATTTATCCCCTCCAGCCGTACCTTGCTCCAGCACATCTCTGCCCCAAGCCAGGGCTGCAGCAGGGTTGAGGGGAACCATCGCAACAGTCACACTGCAAGGGGTTACTGCAGAAGGCCCTGGGTTCAATCCACAGATGGAAGACATCTGGCGCAAACTCTGGAGAGATCTTGCCAAACAGTGTAGACCCCAAGGCCACATGCCCTTCATGGCGACCTTTTGAGGGCCAAATGTCAGTGGTGAGCGGGGCCAGAGGCAAATTTGAGCAGGGCAACAAATGCAAGTGTTTGCCTTTGTCCAGCAGGCCAGTTGCATATTCGCACACTCCTCTGTGTCCTCCATCCATCTCCTCTCATTCCATCGGCCAACTTTGACAAGGGGGCAGCACAAAGATGACAAGTGATTGACAGGTGAATAATCCCACCCACTTGTCCAATTTGACTCCTAGGAGTGATGGGTGGAGAAAGAGGACTGAACGGCCCTCAGGCAAGATTACCCACCCATGGGAGCGATATCACCTGACAGGTGGGCATAGCTTAGCAAAGCCCAGTGTCTCAATCTGAACTGGAATCCCTGACAGGCCAAAAATGGCCTGATGGTTCCCTGTCCTGGTGTACAAAATTATAGAGTAGTGCAAATACTGTTGAATATCATCTTATTTCCGGCTCCTCACTGCTGTGATAAGGATGGGGATATAACCCAGGAACATGCTTACATCAGCGTGCTTAACTGGGTGCCTGATTACATGAGAGAAAACACCTGAAAGGGCATGGTTCCCTATCCAGAGAGAATGAACTGACAATCTTGTAAGTAAACAGCGCACAAGGAATTCTGTGCTTGTCTGAACTGGGCTACAGTCAAGAAATTCCAGAGCACTGTCATTGTCGTAACCCTTTGAAGGATGGAGGAGGTTTTCAGACATCCTATTGCCAAACTCCTGAGCATCTGCTAAGGTATCTTGTGGCAGTTGTTAGTTATCAAAACCAACAAACAGAAAAGCTTTTAAAAAATCCCCAGCAGTCTATCACCATGCCTCCCCTTGCCATTGGCTAGCCGCCTGTGATGCCACGGAATGTTTGTGAGCATCCTAGCCACTCAGAGGCGGCTGGTGAGATGCAAGCAACAGAATGTTGACAATCAGAGCAAATCTCTGAAAAGAAGCAAAGGGTCAATGGCCATGGGAGGAGTGGGGAGGGGGGGAGAAAAACAGCCATCTATCTTGCCAGCTGCTCCTTGATTGAACAAAGAGTGATATATTGTGGTGGGCTCAGAAGGAAAGCCACCTCGGTAGGCCTAGGTGTATTCCTTCACCCCCCTCCCCACTTTGGGTTAATTCCAATCACTAAGCTAACGCTTCCTTCGGTCTTTCCCATTAAAAGGATGGTTTGCCGCAGCTGCGCTGTAGACGGATGTTTGCTGGGATGGAAGGGCAGGAAGACAGGGAAGGAGGAAGGACCGCTCCATTCTTCCAACCCTTCTGGCTGTACATGAAGATGCTGCTTACTCATACTTGTTACTGAGACAGTAGGAGATAATAATAAAGCTTCTTTTTTTTTTTAAGGCTACAAATTATTTTAGCTGTCAGGGTCAATTAATCAAAAGTGGGCAGCTCAGCTACCCCAAAGGAGTACAGGAATGAAATCCGTTATTAAACCTTCTGCTCCTAAAACACACAGGAGAAAGGGGTTGGGGCGGGCGGGTGGGGGGCTTAAGTGGTGGTCTTCTCAAAGAAAGGGCAAGGAGCACTTAGCCCCCTCCGAAGCCTTTTCTTCTTATTAGAGAGGTCCCTAGATCTTTGCAAAAGGTGCTTATTATCGGCCATTATATCTCACTGACTCAGTCGGGGTCCAATCTACTGAGCAAACAAAGAAAGATCCACTTCCTTGTGCATCACAGGGAAAGAAACAAAGGGAATGGCTTTTTTTAAAAAAGAAATAATTAATTTAACTGGATTTTTAGCTGGAGGGCTAGCAGCCACCCCCTTTTCACCTCGGCCTTTCCCCTCCTTAACTGCAGCCCCTGGGGGTGATGTGATGCACTGGAAGGCTAGTTTACTGTGCCCGCAATACTTCTGCAAAAGAAAGCAATTGGCTGGGGTTACTTCCCCCCTCCCCCCAAAAAAATATAGGAGTGACAAGCCGCATCTGCCCCAATGCTGTTTTCTGATGCAACTGTAAAGGGTGCAGGAGTCTTGAACTCTCTCTCTTATTTTCTCTCTGTCTGCTGCTCCTTCTAGTTAATCAATTACCTTAATGGATGAAGAAAAGCTTAAGCTGACTAAAGAGGTGCCCCACATAATTTAGCAAGACATTTTGCTACGCCTTCTAATAGCAACCTCAGGTAGTGAGCACCAACTGGATTACAGCCAAAACAGGGCTACAGAGAATCCAAGCAGGAGGTAAAAGCATACCCATGGTGAGTAGGGAATGGTGAGGGGCAGAACCTAAGGTTTACAGCAACATACCAAAACCTTACACCCAAATCTTAAGGGGAACCAATTGGGACTGAGTATTGTGTTGGTGACCCCCACATTACAATTACGTTCAAATCCATCTGGATTTAAGGATGGGCACCCAGGTTTGCTTCCTCTGCCCTTCCTGTCCCATTTTCCTTGTGTGTTGTGTCTTCTGGATTGTATGCCTGTGGACAGGAGCTGTCAACTTTCAATTGATTATATGTAAGCCACTGTGGGAGTCTTTTTGGCTGAAGAACGAAGCACAAACGCACTAAATAATAAAATAAATGAATGCCCTGTGTTTGCAAGGAGGGGGTCTTAATCCATAGCTTTGGTTCCACCAGCAGGGGGTGGGGGAGATGGATTTCTCTCCAAGACACCTCTAAAAAGCCAGGATGAATAAATGAAACGAAGGCTTTAATGCGCCCAGCGAAATGTTAAAAACATGGAACAGGTTTAAGGTAATTGGCTCCATCATTGCAGGCGGAAGTCAGAGGGGGGTGGCGATGGTGGCCTGTGTTTTGAGTCAGAAGGTACTCCCCCACCCCCCACTGCTGAAATGGGAGTCCTTTATATGCAATCAAAATTCCAGGCGTCTTGGCAGAAATGAGTCTAGTAAAGCAAGGGAAAGGAATAATCAAATGGGAAAACTTACCAGGAAAAATAATGGATGAATGTTTTAAGGCGCGGACTGAGCAACGCTTTTAAACCCACAGTTAAATTAAATTAAGGCACCACGGGGGGTTGTCCCATTTATTTCGAGTGTGCCTGGCTAAAAGAGGAACCCAAATTGGATGAGAAAGGGTGGGGGGTGTGGCGGGGGATCCTCCATACGAAGCGTGATGCGAAATGGTCTTGGGATTCCCACTGTAATAAACGCGACAGCCGATTCCTGATTAAATATCAAACTGCAGGTGGGCTGTTAAGGGATGGGAACATTCTTGTTAGATTATTGCGTCTGAAATGAAATCTCATCTAAAGGTGCCATGGCAATCTTTTATTCCTCCACAGACAAGGGAAGATGCCTTTGTGCACAGCAGGCTGAGCGGGTTCAAGAGAGAGGGAGAAGGGGAGTCAAAGCCAGGCCAGCCAGCATCCCTGTTCCTGACGCTTAGGGAGTGAGCCTATTTCAGGGATTCCGGGCTGCTGAATACATACAAAACTGACTATGGCTTTTCTTCACACTTGACAGCAGATCTGTGTCAACAGAGCCCGTCAGGTACTTGAAGTGTGATTATCAGTCCTTCTCCTTTCCAGGATAAACACACCCAGTTCCTTCAAGCTTCCCTTCAATACCGCAGCCATCTTCACTGCTCTCCTCTGAACCTGTTCCAGTTTCTCTGTTTCCTTCTTGTGATGCTCTTATATGGAATCAGAGCACTGGTCCATTTACTCCAGGAAGGGGGACCCTCACACCTGGGGACCAGATGCAGCCTTCCAGGACTATCTGGCCTCCAGAAGTCTCCTTGGGTCACAACCGCTTCTCTTCAGGCCACACCTCCTTTCCTAGACCACACCCCTTATCTTCAGGCCACTACCTTCTCAGGCAACACTGCTGGCCTGGAGAGAGGGAGGTCTGCAGATATTCCAACTTTTGCATGGCTGCAATGTAACCTACTGTACAGAGGTTAGAGTCGCATCCATTGCTCCACCCATTTTTGCTTCTGGCCCCTGGCCACTCACTGTATTTTCCTACGCTTTTGCACACAGTAGGTTGCACTGCATCATGGATTTTGTAGTATTACAGCTCGATAAACAAGTACTGTTGGGAATGGACAAGATTACAGGTGGAAGACTTGGTAAGAAAGGTTTGGAACCACTGGAGGGATAATTGTGCTAAAAAAAGTGGTGTGTGTGTGTCATGATTTGAACTGTGGTCCAATAACAACCACATTGGCTAGTCTGGCTGTAGCTGAATAAGCACGCACTGGACTTGAGGGGAAGCTCCCAATTGTGGTAAACCTGCCCCAGCTTAATGCAATTGCAAATTCCAACCCCAAGCCTGCTCCCCCCCCCCCCGAGTCTGGCAGCAAGCCTATGTATTGGGGAGTGGGGGCAGTAGGAACAAGAGACGTGTTGCAGAAGATCAATTATAGTGTTAGCCTAAAACCTTCAAGAACGGTAGAGACTCCTGGAAAGGATTGGATTAGCAGGCGGAGACCACAGAGGAGGGGGGGCGGAGAGCAGGAGCTGTGTAGCTGACCTTTTCCAGCCCTCACCCCCACCACACCACCCGTTGCTGTAGGAAAAGAGGGGGGAGTGAGAGAAAGGGGGCAAAGGTTTGTCAAAACAAAATCCACATCCCTAAGGCTTACTCGTCAGTAAGCAGGTGCAGGGTCTGCAATCTTGCTGGGGAAACAAAGCGTGTGATTGCCTACTACTCCTAATTTGCCTCCCTAAGAGTGACGCACCTCCAATTTCCCTTTCCTACTGACTGACCTGTTTCCAGGAGGGTTGTGGGCGGGAAAGAATTAACGAGGGGAATAATTTGAGGAGAGTTACGATTGGCAAAGGAAGGTGAGATGGTCCCAACCCCAAACATGTGTGGAATGGTGAGGGCAGGATGTTCGCCTGGGCCTGGCTGAGCAAGGGGGGAGGAGGAGGAGATGGATGTCACTGCTCATCCCTTCAAACAGGTAACCCGAGTCACTTTCTGTGGTGTAACAGCTGTCCTGATGGCTGCATTCACTGCCTCCTCTTCCCCCACCCGCTGGGACCAGATGGAGGAGCGGAGTGCCAATGCCAGTTATAACAGCAAATTAACAAGAATGGCTTCCAGACCCCACCCAGACAAGTGGAGACACCCCCAAAGAATGGAGCCCCCCCCCCCAGTGAAACAGGAGGGGGTGTCCTCGCTTTCCCAGAGCAGTCACACCGACAACATACACAAACCAAGCCACAGCAGAAGTGACCCGTGGAAAGGAGTCTTTATTCCAAGTCAGGCAGAGCCCTGGTAACACGGGCAAAATGGCAGGAATGAAGCAGCTGGAAACCCTATAAATAAAAAAAGCAAGAAAAGGCCCCAGAAGAAAAAGAGAGCATGCATTGTGGGGGATTTCAGAGTCGCCTTTCCCCCCACAATGGGGCGGAGAAACAGGACAAAGGGTTCCAGGGACAACCAGAGCAGGGAGAAGGGGATGGTGTGCCAAGCAGTATGAAGGTATGAAGATTAGACAACAAAGGTGGATAGGAAGCTCCAAAAGCAATGCTGAATCACTAGGGTATCGCCAGGGACTGCCTTCCAGGCCCTTGTGAAATAACTTCACTGTGGTCAGATAAGAGAGATTCTGGGGAAGTTCTCCAGAACCAGAAATGAGCTTCTTCAGGGTGGCAATGCTGAGCTCAAAGGAATGATCCTGATTTATCTCTGTCTCAGATTATATTCTGGGGGGGGGGGCAGGGGAATCTTGGCTTGCACGGTCCTTAAACACCTAATGCAACCCAACCCTGGAGACTTTTATGGCAAGAAGTGTTTTCTGGTGGGTCACTGTTTGCACTTCACCACCCATCCTCAGATGCAATCCTATGCGTGCTTTATTCAAAGGAAGATCCACTTCGTTCCATTTATTTATTTATTTCACAAAATTTGTAGGCCTTTTGGTTGCAAAAAAACAAACAAAAAAACAAGCCCCAAAGCGGTTTGCAAAAAGAATGAAACAATGAAACAAATAGTAAATAAAAAAAACAGTTAAAAACAACTAATTAAAACAATAAAAAATAAACATAAACATAAGATAAAAACAGATTTTTAGAAGTCTGAATAGGCTGGCCTAAACAAAAATGTTTTTAGCAGGCACCAAAAGGTGTGCAGTGAAGGCACCTGCCTGATGTCAAATACGGAATGAGTATTATGTGGCAATTGTAACAGATCAAAGTAGTCAAGTGTTGTATGTGGGGGTCAGACAATCTCGCGGGTAAATTGGTGTGAAATGGGGTTTACTCCCATTTTAAATGAGCATAGGATTGTGGCCTAAAAGCATAATCCTATACATCTCTTCTCAAAAGCAAGTGCAGGAAAATCCAAAGTCAGAACACTTGATCGTGACATTGTAGAAAAATTCCCAGCAACTGGTGTCACTTAAGTGGTATATTTGAAATCTCAACACATTTCAACTTACAGATCACCAATTGATGTCTGCAGGGGTTGGAGAGCAGGAGGATATCTTTGTGCAATTTGAATGGGGTTCTGCAGTGTCAGATTAAACCAGGGCAGATTTAATTAGCCACTCTCTCCTGCTTATATCCTCTGTTTTGGCAGCCTCCCTGTCTGCACTTGTTGCAAAGTGTGGAAAAAAGGCAGGCAAGCAGACCGATTGTTATTTTCAAAAGCTGAGTGGGGGGTGGAAATAGCAAGTCTCAACAGCAGAACAAATTTAGCAGCTGGCTAGTTTTCTGCCCAACATCTTTACTCTGAAGTAACCCTTCCTGATTTCAGTGGGTACTTCTGATAAATGCTGCAGTGGGTTGTGGTGTCCTTTAAAATGCTAAAAAATATCCTCCCTGAATCAATTACATTGGGGTGGGCCAATTTTAACGGGGGGGACGGGACCATAATGATGTCAGGTGACTGACAGGTAGGTGGCCCTGTCAGAGGTGGTTTGCAGGGGTCGGAGATATTGAGTTGCATCCAGTGTTAGCCCTACTAAGAGTAGAGCTATTGAAATTAACCAACATAGCTAACTTGTGGTCCATTATTTACAGTAGGTCTATTCTAAGCAGATCTTAGTTGTAAAGAGCCCAATGATCATTACATGCAAGTATAGCACATCCAATACTTTTTAAGGGTCTGGCGTGAGAATTCTAAGTGGAAAATCTGGTAACAATGAGATAGATTCTTAAACCTGTTTCCCTTTTTTAAAGCAAGCTCTTCACTCAAGAAAACAGGTGTAGGAGTTGTCAGAAGCCAACTTCACAGCCCCAAAGGTTTGTTGCAGAAGGTAAATCCACACCAGTCCTTCTTCCACCAGAAGACCCACATAGGGAGACCCACACAAGGTTGGGGCAAGGGCTTGATTTGAAGCTTAGTCCCCAAACCCAGTTTTCTAGAGCCACAGGTAAGCCTTGAGAAGATAGGAAGCAATACAGTGGTACCTCAGGTTACATACGCTTCAGGTTACAGACTCCACTAACCCAGAAATAGTGCTTCAAGTTAATAACTTTGCTTCAGGATGAGAACAGAAATCGTGCTCCGGCGGCGCAGCAGCAGCAGGAGGCCCCATTAGCTAAAGTGGTGCTTCAGGTTAAGAACAGACCTCTGGAACGAATTAAGTACTTAACCCGAGATACCACTGTAATAGAGAGAGTACCCTCAAGCATGTGCAGAGTTCCCTTGAGGTCAGGGGACTTGGCTTCTGGGTAACCCCCAGCAACCTTCTGGTATTGAGCTGACAGCATCTGCCTTGCATACAGAAAGTCTTGGGTTCAAGTCCTGGCAGCTCCAGGTGTGGCTCCAGGTGAATGTACCCTGCTTGAAACCCAGGAGATTCTCTGCTATTCAGTGTAGAGAGTAGATGGAGCAATGGCCTGACTCAGTTTCCTATGTTGGAAAGAGGGGATCCATCCTGGTAAACAATCTTCCTGGCTTTTGTTCTGAATCTGAATCTCTCTCATTTAAAGCATGATGTTCATTTGCCAGTCTGGAGGGGATCCAGATCACACTCTCACCAAAAGACACACACACAAACTCATCCCTTGCCACACAGGATGCGGTAGAAAAAACAATCAGAAAAGCTCAGCAGGAAAGGCGATTAAAACTCCAGGGTGGGAGATAGGAGCGTAGGATTTACCTAGTTTCATAGCTCTTAAAAAGTCTCCAAAGGCAGAAGCACTGGGATGGAAAAATAAACACTCCTCCTGCGTGTACACGAACACGGAGCTCTTCCGTCTGGGTCCAAACATGCAACGAGATGCTTCTTGGAAGGGGCGGGGTGGGGAAAGAGGGAGCTGGAGCAGAGAAAGCCTACAGCAGTGTTTCCCAACCTTTTTGGGGCAAAGGCACACTTGTTTCATGAAAAAAATCTCGAGGCACACCACCATGCCAGATGGGGAAAGGTCACTTTTTACTTATGTAAAAAAAAATAAAAAAATAGTAACAGCATAGAAGGTAATGGTTAGGCTAGCATCCCTCTTCCAAATATGCTAGGTTTTTATTTGCAGGGACTGTTCTACATGGGAAAGCATTCAGCACTGTCATTCTCCCATCTGCCATCTGAATTGGTACTATTCTGGGTCAACTTACTCTGCTGCATGTGTAGATGAAAATGGCACCAAGTGTGGGGGAGGGGGCAGAACAGGTTTCAGATACAGGATATTAAGCATACACGTACTTCAGATTGAACTGGTTGCTTGCTTTGCAAGTTTTCATTTCCCAAATGACTGCCTTGGCAAGCGCAATACCTACCAGGCTCAACGCCGGTCTCGCGCTGCCGCTTCCCGTGCTCTCAAGGACCCGGGAGGAGGAAGGCATGAAGGGAATCCCGAAGGCGCGAAAACCTCGCGCATGCGCAGGCCTTCCGCCTGCGACAGCCCAGTAGGCCGGCCGAAGCGAGCGGCGATGGGATGTGGGAGGGAGCTCGCTCGCCGCCCCGCGTGTGCCTATGTGGGGCACGTTACAGCCCCGTGACGTCAGCGCCACGCAGGCAGCCAGGCAGGCAGACGGCGAGAGCCCCGCGCTGGGCGGCCTCTCCTCGCCGCCGCCGCCCCGCCTCTCACCGCCCGACTCGCCCGCCTCCCTCCAGGCAACATCTCGCGGCACACCAGGCAACGTCTCGCGGCACACTAGTGTGCCGCGGAACACCGGTTGGGAAACACTGGCCTACAGCACAGGCAGCAAAAGGGACCATCTCCAGCGTTCACATTGAACCAACTAGCAGTTATGCAAAACTATCATATCGTGGTTCGGTTACCATATGTACATATTTGCAAATGATGGAGGAATGCAAGAGCTTGCTGAAGCCCAGTGGAGGCTGATCCATTAGAAGAGCTCGGGAGCAGCCTCACCAACCTCAGAGGGTCCCCAGCCAGCCTCCACCTGGAATGGGGATGGAACTAGAATTAGTTGGCTCTGACTGTCATTGGTCCTGGCCACGCCTGTCATTAGTTCGGTCTCCGCCTACTGTTGGGCTCCTTGTACTTCTGCCTTGCCAATCTGAATGGGCACAAACTACCTACTGCCGAAGTCACACCTTAGGGATGATTCTGAGTGGGAGCATGTCGAGGTTCACCAGAAAACCGACTAGTAAGCTTGGTGCATGTGTTGCAGAAATTCCGCTTTGGTCTACAGTTGGTTTGTTTTTGAAAGCTCACTGGCAGTAAAAACAAACAAACCACACCCTGTATGTAGGAATTTATCACATCAGAGGCCATGCTATCCTCTGTGTCTTGATATTTATTTAACAAATTCATTTAAAATATTTCTAAACCTCTTAATATTTTTTTAAAATTTCTTGGCTGGGTACATGGTGTACAGTATATAAAACACAATATCCATTAAAACAGAATTACAGTCTCAAACCAACAAAACAGTGTAAAGACATCACATAAACAGCAAATGAAACAGAGCTTCAGGAGACTCATGTGCTAGCAAACTACATGATGTTCTTGGGAGGGAGGGAGGGAGGGATATACAAGTTTGTAGTCCTTAGGGCTAAAAATATTTTATCTTTCAGCTTAAGGTCACCAAATGTGATAGGTAACAAGCTGCACAGGTATGATCCAGTGACATCCTCGGTTCACGGGACACAAGAGGAGAAACAGATTTCCCCATCTCTAGTCTGCCGGCTGCTGAGTAAAAGGCTACTAAAGCAAAGATGTGTTTATGGAGCAAATAATCAAAATATTAGGTTCATAGTCAGCAACAACTGCTTCAAAGTACTGGAGAGGAGGAGGAATACAGCGGTAGTGTATAAGAAAGGAGAAAAATATTTTAGGCCAGTTACACAGTTATACTACGTCCTTCCCCCCCTAACCCAGTTAGACAAAGGGGGAGGATTGGCCCCCTTAAAGAAAAGTTACACTGCTGGAGGCTTTGGGGAATATTCTGCAGAGGGCAATTTAGCCTTGGCAGCAGGGGGCCGAAAATAGGCTGCCTAATTGAGTAGGCTGTTCTCTACTTCTAATGGGTATTGATGGGCCACAGAGGCAAGATTTGTCTACAGGTTGTCGTTGTGCATACCTCAAGGATGTATTCCCCAGGTAACTGGTAGGCGTGTGAGGGCAGGAAAGACAAACTCGAAATACACCCGCATGCACAAAACAAAGAGTTGCAATAAAGCCTATCTCTCTCTAAGGCAGAGGTGCGGGGGCCTTCCACCTGTCTCCTGCCTTATTCCAGCAGCAGGTGGGTCCAAAGTGGGTGGGTTTCCTGGACCAAACTGCAATTCCCGGAACAGAATTGCAATTATTTGCAGGATGCCATGCCAGTTTCATTGGGGAAAGGAGGAAATATACATTTTCCGTGTACAGATACCCTCTGTGTTGTTGTTGTTATTCCAAGTGTCATTTGTAAATTGTTCACTGAGGTATCGCAAATGGGTCACTGGAAACAGGTTTCGTTTCCTTCTTGGATGCCCCAACTCCTGAAAGGGCAAATCCAAATGAAATGGGGAGGGGGAATAGCTCTTGGCTGGCATTTTAATGCCAACTATGTTGTGTGAAAGCTGCAAAAGCTGCAAAAGGCATTCATGAGAAGCACCAATCCCAAAATACACACCCATCCCTACATTAGAAGAAATGGAAGGCAATGAAAATGCCAACCATTTGTAACATCTTAAAAACAGGGAAATGTGATTTACTGGATTGCAGTGGTAGTATTTCTGGCGTCAATTATTATGGCCTCTGCTGGCGTACACAAATGGCACCCTCTTAATCAAGCGGTGTCCTCTTAATCCTGACTAGGGGTTGCAAAAATATTTTGCATTTCCAGAATCTAGCATTTGAGTTCTAAGCCCTCAACAGGAGCTGAACAATTCCCAGGTTGCTTCCAGATAGCCTGTTTATTGAGCATCTATTCTGATTTGTTTGTGGGGAGGTTAGACAATGCCGAGCAATTGTTATCCTGCACTTTACAGGGCACTTCCCCCATCACTTCCCATCATCAACAAACTTCTTTTGAGGGAAGCGGCTTTGCTGCCCAAGAGCTCCAAATCAACATCAATTGTGCAGCTTGGATTTGCCAGTGTGTGTTTCAATCGCACCCGAAATGCTGACAGCCAAAAGGGGGGGGGGGGGAAACAACCTCAACCTTTGGGTGACCCGTGTTCCACCCCTCTTCACTATTATCACCACAAGCCGAGAGTACATTATAAATTTCCCTGATGTCAAACACTGGAGTTGGGGGTGGGGAAGCAATGAGGCTTTGAAGAACTGCCTTTATAAGAGTCTGAGGCCCACATTGCACTCTCTCGCTCTCTCTTCACTCCCCAATTTTTCCTCCTCTTTTGAAGAAAGAAAGACAGGCAGGCGAACGGTCAATGGCAGAGCATGCATCTGATTTGAATGCAGAAGGTTCCAGGTTTGATCCTTGGCATCTCTTACAAGAGCTGCCACTGAAACCCTGGAGGGCTGCTGCCTGCCCGTGTAGGCAATGCTGAGCTGCGCTCTGACTTGGTACAAGGCAGCTTACTATGAAAACACAAATCATCTCGAGCAAACCTGGAAGTGTCAGGGGCTTCAAAGACAATGGGGTTTTTATTCCTAAAGGTATTTTGCAAAGGATACACGTGCCCCCCAAAAGGGGAGGGAGGATAAAACCTATACACACACACCCCACACATACACAAAAAGTCACTCAGGGATGCCAGTGACGAGTGATGGGGAAGAGAGGAACCATACTGACAGGACAGGAAAGGCCAACATGAATTCTGCATGAGGCTGAGGTGTACGTTGCCATGGAGACCTGTTAGGCCGGAGATCCAACTGAGACAGTGTACAGTCACTCCTTCACTGCAGGCCCTCCCTCCCCTCCATCAATATTAATTATATCACCCCAGGCTTGTTCGAGGAAGGGGGAGGATTCCCGCTAGTTTTTGCAGGCTCCGGTGGAACAGCTGGAGGCCGCCCTATTTAAATACAGCGGAAAGGCTTGGGAAAACAAATACAGGTTGCAGGAGAACCACACTGCGGGCGCGTACAAGGGCGGCGACGGCAAGAGGCTCACACACCCAGCCCTTCCAGACACCTTGCGGCATCATTCGGTGCTTGGGACCAGGGTACGGATGGTACCCATCACCCAGGATAGGCATTGGAGGCTTTCTGGTGGAATCCCGCCGAAGCCACGTGGGCACAGCAATGTGCCGGAAAGTTTCAAAATCCAGACCGCGCAAGTCTGTTGCTCATGCATGGATCGGTCTGACAGTAGTCCTCTCTACGACAGGGGATCTTTTTCACCTCGAGGGCCGCATTTGCTTCTGGGGGCCGCATGCAAGGCCGGGCAGGGGCAAAGGTAGGCAGGGCAGTGAATGCAGATTTTAACTTTGCACATGTACAAGCTGCTCTCTGTCCTCCTTCAATGCATGCAGGAGGCATTATCAGAAGGGAATATTCCTTTAAGAACATAAGAGGGCTAGTCCAGCACCCTGTTCTCACAGCAATCCACCAGATGCCTCACTTGGAAGCCCCCAAGCTGGATCTGAGCGCAAGAACACTCTCCTCACTTGTAATTCAGAGACACCCTGCTCCAAAAGTGGCCCTCAAGAATAACTAGGTGCTGACCAGTGACACAGTGGGTGTGTTTTTCCAGAAGAAAAGATGATTCGAGATTAGACATGGCAGCCAGGGGTGCCAACTTGAATGAAATATTGTGGGGGCCCAGGTAAGTCCCGCCCCGCATAATCAATCACATGGTGCAGTGCACACACACTCCATTTGAATGCCAATGCCCATCAACTTTGTGGGGGGCCGCCCCCCTCAAATATTTTATTGTGAGGGTTGAAACCGCACAGCCCCAGGAGTTGGCTCCTATGATGGCAGCCATCTCTAACTACCACCTATGTGAAGGGACAACAAATACATTATGGAGCAAATAATTTTCTGTTCCAGAGAACAGGAGCCTGAATCAAAGAGGTCAGAATTACAAGGAAGAAAAATTTGATGACCTGTCAGGTAAAAACACTCCTGGCAGCACCAGCTATTTGATAGTGGACAAGGATGCCTTGAAAGGTGGCGGACATTCTTTTGTCAGAAGTTTTTTAAAAAGAGGCTGAGCAGCAATCTATCAGCAATCCAACTGCAGCAGATTGCCTGGATGGCTAAGGGGTTAGACTACTTGACCACTGAGATTTCGTCCGACTCTGTTCTACAATTTTATGATACATGCCTCAAAGAAGAGAGCAGAAGCCAAGTCCGTCTTCTAAAATAATAATCCCTATACAAACATTTTAACACAGTTTGTTCACATGAATATAGCCCCAGACTCTTTCTGCTGGATGCTTTTGTGGAAATGGCAAGAGAAAGTTCACTTTGTGCTTCTGTAAACCAAGAGATTAAGGGAGACCCCCAGGATTACTCTATGACCTCTTAGCTGTGAACAAACTTAATCCTCACTTTTTAAAGATCAAATACTGGGAGATTCCACCACAACCACTGACTGGGAGGGCACCCTTTCCCAGTATGTAGCATGAAATGTGATGCAGGGCTATTTTGGTTTTTCAAAACAAGGATGGAAAGAAAGAAAAAAAGAAAAGAAAAGAAAAGAAAAGAAAAGAAAGAGCTCTTGCACCTTTAATAGTAGTGTAGAAAGAGAAATTTCAGCAGCTGACACCTATATACCTGCTGAAACCCCCTCGTCCACAAGATATTAAAGGTCCAGAAGCCCTGTCTTCTAGCGAAGGGTTTTTAATAGGTTGGCTAGATGCAAAAGTCATACACTTTTAATAGTTGTGCTGAAGAAGGAATGCTCTGTTCTACAAAACTATTAAAGGTACACAAGCCCTCTTCTCTTTGCAGCTGGCCACCATCACCCAAAGTCAAATAGTATGTCTCAACTCTCTGGTTATTAAAAAAACCTAATGTAGAAAATGAGGTAGATGTCCAGAGATGTAGTGGTCTGGAGTCACAGAGGGGGTCAAAGTCCTGTCACTATATATCTGCAGCAAGGTCCCTGTCTCCATCATTCTAAAGCCACTCATTTGGCATGAAAGGGGAGCTTTTTAGGCCCTGAGAAAATGTCTCCGCACTCTTTGTGCTGACTGGAGCCAATCAGAGTGAAAGGATGTGAGTCAAGGAGTGAAGATTGGCTCCTAGGGTCCCTTTGGAGAAGGCAAGTAGGAAGAACACCAATAAGTTGTTGTTCTGTATGCTCCCAAGCTCAACATTTAGGAACACTGAAGACTCAGAAGGCTTTGCTTTCAAGGGAGTGGGGTGTTAAGTTCTGTTACAGGCAATGGAACATCACAGAAAACACAACTCAAGTACCTCTGAAATAAAACACTGGAGTACTCCAAAGCATTTGCCCATGTATGTGCACAGAAAATAGAATACATAGCTGAAAGGCAACACAGTGAGATCTGTATCAATCATTGCAACGTATTCCTAATTATTATTATTGTATAATTATAGGATTATTGTATAAACTTAAAAAGGTTGCATAATCTCAGAAGGCGGCCTGGCTGTGAGGAGGAGTGGCTGTGACAATCACGAAGGGACCTGCGCTTCTAAATTTGCCACTACCACAGAACCATAGACGTCTCATCTAGGAACATGGCAAACTCCCTCCAGGCCGCCTGCATACACAAGAACTGGACAGCAGGGAGGAATGGGCAAGAAAGGTGGATTATGTAGGATTCAGTAATTAAGGAGTAGAGGGTGAAGAGTTTATCCCCATAAGAGGAGCTCCCACAGGCAAAGCTTAGTTGCAACTGGTGCAATGAGAGCATGGAAGAAGGTTCTGGAGTGTAGGGGTGACGAAGCGCTCAAGAGCAGGCAGCTGTGGCCCAGGTGATGCTTTTTCATTATTAGGAAGTGCCACCATGCCACCTTTGCCAGTCAAACAATCTGAACATGGTGTTCATTCATTTGTCATGATTTGCATCATGACAAAGGCTTCAGGGTTGGATAGCGGGCTGGCTCTCAATCACCAGAAGAATTAATCAGCTGTGGGGTGTGGGGTGCAGAGCGTGGGGGGGTAGTGGGGTGAAGACTGGGGAGGGAGTGCTTAAGCAGCACAGGTCAGGAGGCAGGCTGGCTCCATTGTGGTTTGCCACGGCTAAGCCTCCCCTTTTATAATAACCGGCTTCTGGCATACCTCTGCTCTTTATTTCTCCTTTTTTTCTTCTCCTTTTTTTTTTTTTTTTGCCACCTCTACAACACAGCCTCCCACCCCTTACTGGAAATAAAACACAACCAAGAGGAAGAATCTGCCCTGGAGGAACGATCAGCCGTGAAAATACAGGAAGCAGCGTGATGCACATTAAGGAATATGCTTTAAATTAAAAGGAGTCGGGGTGTGAGCAGGGGAGGCGTGCGAAAGAGAAGGGAGGTGAGGGAACAGCAACACCAGAATCTCTCTCTTTATAGCTGGTTATATATATATATATGTGTGTGTGTGTGTGTGTGTGTGTGTGTGTGTGTGTGTGGCTATCTTTCAGAGATGCTACCCAGAGTCCCAAACTAGGCCCAAAATGCAAGACCTGTGCTCCTCCACGCTCCCTCCCTTATAGTCACTTTTAACTGTTTGTCCTAGTTTCCTATCTTTTTAAGTTATATATGATATATCACCTTTTAACTACTAGTTTTTATCCCTTACCTGTTTTAAGTCTTATGTGTTCAGTTTATCTGCATGTTTTATCTCATGCTTGTCTGTGACCAAAATAAAGTTTGATTTTTAAAAAAGGAAAAAAACAGAGCCCCAGGGCAGTTGTAGGTCCAAGTCTTATAAAGGGTCAGGATTTCTGCTTGAGCTGGTAGACTGAACTGGTGGAAAGCCATAGGAACATAGGAAGCTGCCTGATACTGAATCAGGCCATTGGCCCATTTAAGTTCAGTACTGTTTACACAGACTGGCAGCAGCCCCCCAGCCATACCCGAAGACGCCAAGGATTGAGCCAGGGGCTTTCTGCATGCAAAGCAGTTGCTCTACCACTGAACTGCAGCCCTTCCCTTAAGACACAGGAAAACAGGAAACTACATTGAGTCAGAACTATTGGTCCATCTTAGTGCAGTAGTGCCTACACTGAAGGGCTGTTGCTCACCCAGGTTTCAGGCAGGGGGCATTTCCAATCCTACCTGCAGGTGCTGAGGATTGAATTTGGGACGTTCTGCATGCAGCGCAGATGCTCTTCCACTGAGCTACAGCCCTTTTGATGAAGCCAAATATCTGGCTCAATAGTGCTCTGTGGTGGAGCAATCCCCACCCCACCCCCAACTCCACATTTGGGCAGCCTTTTTTTTTTTTAAGAAACTAAAAAAAATGTGGCGCCTGGAAAACTGCCGTGCAAACTGAGCGGAACAAAGCCGAACCTGGGGGAGAGGCAGAAGCAAGCAGGCAATCAGCGTCCGCATTTGGAGAAAGTTGAAGAGCCGGCCAGCCTTTGAGTGAAAACATTGCCCGACGATGCATGAGCCCTCTGCCAGGAATGTGTGCCCTGGACCCCACTGTGCTCTTTAATGTTCCTTCACACACACACCCTTTTGAAGAGATGCTGGGAGTCCCTGGAAGTTTTCTCAGGCAAAAGCATCCTTTTTTCTTTCTCTTTTGGCTCACCATCCATCCATCCTTCCAATCAAGAGCTCAGCTGGGAGGCCATCAGAGCCCCGGACCAGCTGCTGACTCCCTAGGTCACTTCCACTCTCACGTCACCTGCTGGTCCCCCCATCTGTCCCCTTCTGGTGCCACTTGTTCTTTGGTGACTCGCTCTCTCTTCTCTACCCTCCCCTCTCCCTTTCTCCCCCCCCCTTCACCATGGCAACGCAGTACGGGAGCCCAAGTGCTTCCAAAGGACAGAATGGGAGGATTGTATATTTAGAGCAAAACAGCCAATTCACCTGCAGTTCCAAGCCAGCACCCAAATTCCCATGCACCCACCCCTCTCAGTTGCATCTGCATCACTTAACCCTATGCCCTCTAATCGGCCGTCCGTCAGCAAAGCTGTTCGCATCTTCTCATTTTGATGGAAGATTTTATTTTTTAAAAACGACAACACCAGAAGTGGTTGAAAGCGCACAGCATTGTGTTCAACTAAGTTTTAAGCAGAGTAATCCCGCTGAATTTAATGGTCCTAAATCAGAGAGCCAATGTGGTGTAGTGGTTAGAGTAGGACCTGGGAAACAGGGTTCAAATCCTTGCTCAGCCATGAAGCTCACTTGGCAACCTTGGGCTAGCCATTGTCTCTCAGCCTAACCCACCTCACAAGGTTGTCATGAGGATAAAATGGGGAGGGGGAGAATAATGTACACCGCCTGGAGCTCCTTGGAAGAAAGGTGGTATAAACATAGTAAATAAAGGAATACAATGAATAGGACTAGCATTGGCTACAACCCACACATTTTCCCCAGGCTGTCTCTCCCATGCAGCCTGGGGCTGGGGGAGTTTACTAGAGGGGGAGGTGGTTTCCTGCTATGTACTGTCTAATTCAGATTTGCCTGCATAAATTCCAGCATTGCCTTCTCCTGGACGGAATGCTTCCCTCCCGACATTCTCAGTTAGAGATACTGTTGAATTTGAAGATGTTTTTTTAATGGAGGGTTTTTAGGGACAGGGCAAGAGGGAGGAACTTCTTTCCACCACAAAGGCCACATTCTTTTCAGGAGAACCTTCCGAGGGCCACATGTTAGTAGTGGGTGGTGCCCATGGTGATATAAATACTCAGCATTACTTGGCTGATTACCGTATTTTTCGCCCTATAGGACGCACTTTTCCCCCTCCAAAAATGAAGGGGAAATGTGTGTGCGTTCTATGGGGTGAATGCAGGCTTTCGCTGAAGCCTGGAGAGCGAGGGGGGTCGGTGCGCACCGACCCCTCTCGCTCTCCAGGCTTCAGGAAGCTATCTGCTAGCCGTGGGAGACCCAGCTCTCCCAGAGCTAGGGGAGAGCTTGCCTGCACCCAGAAGCTTGGGGCGCGCTGAGCTCCGCACGCCCCAAGCTTCGGGATTAGCGCAGCGGTCCGCTAGCCGTGGGAGAGCCGCGCGAAGTTGCGGGGCTCTCCCCTGGCTAGCAGAGACCTTGCCAGCACCCAGAAGCTTGGGGCGCGCTGAGCTCCGCACGCCCCAAGCTTTGGGATTAGTGCAGTGCTCCGCTAGCCCTGGGAGAGCCGCGCGGCTCTCCCACGGCTAGCGGAGACCTTGCCGGCACCCAGAAGCTTGGGGGCACTGAGCTCCGCACGCCCCAAGCTTCGGGTTTAGCACAGCGCACCTGGGGGGGGGAAATAAATTTTTCCCCCTTTATTTCCCCCCCAAAAAACTAGGTGCGTCCTATGGGCCGGTGCGTCCTATGGGACGAAAAATACGGTAGCTTTCCAGGTTTTCAGAGAAGGATTCTTTCCTAACCCTACCTGGAGATTGAACCTGGGACAGATGCTCTGCCACTAAGCTCAGGCCCTCTCCACAAGCTGATGACATGTCCCTATTTACCAGGGACTGCCTCTAGTCTGCCTTGCTTCTAACTTTGCCTTAGGGAGGGGATGATTTGAGGCAACTGAGGCCTCTCTGCGTAATGAGAATTAAGTCTTCTGGGTAGAAGATTGCAACCGGCTCAGGCCATGGGGCTGTTTAGTCCCATATCCTATTTCACAGAGTGAACAGCCAGGTGTCTCTTTTGGGAAACCTGCAAGCCGAGCAGGAAGGCTACTGTCCTCTCCCATCATTTCCAGTGCCGTTCTGCTCTTGGATTGAGCCCCTTAAGTATGGGTTGCAACCCACTCACCTTAAACACACTGAAATTAATTGGCCTAAGGCAGTTATTATACCCATTAACTTCAATGGGTCCATTGAACAGCATTGGAGACAAACCCAGGCTGCCTAGGGGCCCAGATCAAATGCATCCTCAGCACCAGCCCTGTGAGCTTGATATAAAAGGGAGCTGTAACTTTTTCTTTCTTCTTTCTGCTAAGGAATGTAAGAAAAGGTTGTTGGGTGAGGCCAGTGGCTCATCTAGGCCAGCTTCTTGTCCACCAGATGCCTGTGGAAAGTCTAAAGCAGGATTTGGGCACAACAGCACTTTCCCTTGTGGCAGTTCCCGGAAGCTGGTTTTCAGAAACACTGATGCTTCCGTCAATAGCCGTCTCCTCCATGAATTTATCTAATCCTCTTTTATAGCCATCCAAGTTGGTGGCCACCACTGTCTCCTGTGGGAATGAGTTCCCCAGTTTAACTGTAAGCTATAAGCACGGCTTGGTTTTAGAGCAGCCTTCCAGAAGCTGTTGCCTACCAGATGTTTTGAACTACAACTCCCAGCAACCCCAGCCAGCACATGGGAGTTGTAATCCAAAACATATGGAAGGCACCACGCTGCAGAAGGCTGCTTTAAGGTATCCAGGAGAGGGTTTTTCTCCTTCTAAAGGATCCTAAGTTGGAGAAATGGGAGGAAAATATTCACCGCGTGTTCAGAAACCGCTGCGAAGCTCATGTCAGGAGGGCAAGAGTTTAAAAAATGAGGACTTGAAACGACATGTAGAGAAAAGGATTAGGGGACTTTGCAGTCCAAGATGAAACCTGAGCAAAGGAGTCGTGCCATCAAATCCAAAACGATTCTCCCACTTTCTCCTTCATTCCCTCCCCAGCGACAGTGACACCTTGCCATGCAGAAAGTGGAGAAGCTGATCCCCAAGAGGCTGCTAAAGCTTTGCTTGTGAATACAGGTGGGAAAGAAGATGAAAACGGCACACACTGCGTCGGTATTCTCAAGAGATCACAAGTGGTACCTAATAACTAACCACCAGCAGCTTTCTTTTTTTCTGCACAGCATTCTTCAAGAGCTATGTTTAGCATTCACTCTCCCTCTCCCTCTGCAGAGTACCACTGAAACAGCCTCAAATCAGTTCAGACTTAAGCACCCTCAGCTAAGAGCCAAGGCTGGTGGGTGCAGACAAGAGGGGGGGGATGAGCCTCTTCACTCACTCACTTCTCCCTTCCCAATCACAGTCTGGTCAGGAAGAGAGAAAAACATCCCAGCAAGTAGTAACAGAGGAGAGGAATCTATTGCAGTAACTACTGCACTATGTGCTGAGAAAGACCTGCCAGTACAGTGGTACCTCGGGTTAAGTACTTAATTCATTCCAGAGGTCTGTTCTTAACCTGAAACTGTTCTTAACCTGGAGCACCACTGGGGCCTCCTGCTGCCGCCACACCACCAAAGCATGATTTCTGTTCTCATCCTGAAGCAAAGTTCTTAACCCGAGGTACTATTTCTGGGTTAGCGGAGTCTGTAACCTGAAGCATATGTAAGCTGAAGTGTATGTAACCCGAGGTACCACTGTAAATTGCAAGAAATACAGCTTTCCATGTGCCTGAAATACTTGGGTATCCACCGAGAGAGGTTAACCGCTCTGTCTCTGCATGATGTACTACTCTAGGACTTGGGTCATGGCCTCAGACCAAGCTATGGGCCTTGGTGGCTATGCTCTGCCCACAGTTGGAGGCAGCAATGCTTCTGAATGCCAGTTCTTGTGCTCAGACCCTGCTTGTGGGTTTCCCATTGAGGCACCTGGTTGGCCACTGTGAGAAAAGGATGATGGGCTAGATGTGCCACTGGCTTCATCCAACAGGCTCTTCTTATGTTCTTAGCCCTAGGGTGTGGAGTCCTTGAGAAACAGTATTTGTCATTTATTTGCCGGCCCTTCCTGAGTAGATTCACTGCTGCTAGAATCTGCATCCTGTTCCCTGAGCCTCACAGGAAGCACCTCTGTTACTGGATTCTGGTGAGCGGGCCGCAAATTCCTTAGCAGATCAAGACATAGACTCTTGAACGTCAAGCCCCACTGTCTAGAAGAAGCTAGTGCTGCATAAAAAGCACTGGGGCTTTAACAGAGCTTTTGGCCTTGACTCCACAGCCCAGACTAGAAAGCCCCTGACAATTGTTCCAGGCCAAAGCAGAGTCAACTGACTCCTTCTGTATCTGCTGCATGATTGCTAACCATGGTCCTGAATGAAAGCTGCTGAACACACTGGATCAGCACCTCTGCTCCTGTCCAGGGTGCTGTCTCACTTCAGCGCCACCAACTCCAGAACCACAGGCCTGCTCATCTCCAGCTCAAGTTAAGCCAGCACCTCCTCGCAATGGTGGAAGCTGTGACGGATCAGGACCCCTTGCCTCGTTTCAACCAACCTCCACATGGGGCAGGTGATTTTGCTGTCTCTCTCCAATGGGTGGGACGGGATGATCCAATTGCTCACACAGTAAAGGGCTCAAGGAACCTCAAAAGAAGAGGCTGCCCGTCGCATCTCTGCATGGTTGCCCGCTCCCAATCAGAACTCGTGCAGAGACACAGAGGTGTGGGGTTCCTCCTGAAGCCAAGTCATTCTCTTACACACTCTCAAAAGAAAACATTTTGGGGTGTGGCCAAGAAAGAGGCATCCAATTTTAATTCGGGAAACACCACCTACGAAACACTGCTCTGTGCTTGACATTAAAGGAAAATGTCAACTTTAAGAATATCTGAAGGGATTAGCCCACCACATGCAGATACACAAGACAGTCTACAAAAAAACAAAACACAACCCACATGGAGCTCGTGTATATTGGGCAGAATTCTGCGACTACAGCCAGGGAGGAGCAGGGTTCAAATCTCTGCTCAGCCATGAAACTCACCAGGTGGTGGCTGTGAGCTGGTCGTTAGTTCTGGGGATAGCCTACCTCACAGGGTTGTTGTGAGGACAAGATAGCAGTGAGGGTGGCAGGGGGAGCCTATGATTTCTAGCCTGAGCTTCTTGGGAAGAAGGGTGAGGCTAAAACACAGCAAGAAATAAACAAAAATGTTGGTGTCTGAAGTGGGTAAACCGAAAGGCATCGCTTTTGCACACACCAATTAACAAAAGGTTACCGTCTGCTGGGAAGTTCTTGTGCTCAGACTTTGCTGAAGTCAACAGGAGCTGTGCAGAGTCAACCCACATGTGCAAAGAAAACCAGGGCACGGTTAAGGACTGTTTTGCAAAGAGCCCTTAAAAGAGTACCCCTTCAATTTTTTTTTTTTGGGGGGGGAACGTCCCCAGAGACATCATTCTGAATTCCTCGAGGGGGGATTTGTCTCATGCTGCATTCTGGAGGGAGAGAGAGAGAAGAGGAGAAAGAAAGAAGAGAAGGGAAGAGGCAGAGCACCTCAAACACAGTATCTGATTTTGACAAGGAGCCAGGTAAGGCTGCACAGCTAAGGAGGATAATGAGCTCATGGCTTCAAGCAATATTCCATCCTGGACAAGCCTCCTTCACCAGCAACTGTCAAGACTCCGTTCCAGAGGGAACAAAGTTTGCAAACTCACCATCGCGTGGGAGCACAGACTATTAAGACGGAGGTCATCAGCCTTTTTTAGCCTGTGCCTATTAGTTAGATTTATAGCCCGCCTCTATCCTAAAGGCTCGAGAAAGATAAATTCCTACCTCTTCCTCCGCCCCCCCCAATGATAATAAAGGCCATATCCACACCATTCAATTTGGTTTTGATTTGATATTTACATCCCACTTTTCTGACAACAATCCTGAGTCCAACGCAGCTCACAATGAGAACAGCATTAAAAAACCAGCAAATGTTACACTCGCCATAATCATACCAAAAACACAACAGCATATAAGTAAAGCCAATGGGGGGGGGGACCAAATAAACACACCCAACAATTAATGCAATCCAATATGAGCTCCTAGTGATCCATAGTGTCAGAAACAGGTGCTGAACACCAGCCCTGTGGCAAAGGACATCTTCTCTCTGGGAAAGGGCTTCTTCATCCTGGGAAACAGCAGACTCCCAGGCAAGAAGATCTTTTTTGCTCACCCTCAAAGAGAGAAATCAACCCTTTATATGTTGTGGTATAATAGTTATACCGCAGTTCCAAGAGTTCCCTGGCCTGGGAAGGGCAGATTGTTGTCGCACTGGGAATTGTAGTTCTACGCAGAGTCCCCTAACATCTCTCGGTACTCTTAACAGACTACAGCTCCCAGAATTCTTTGGGGGAAGCTTTGACTGTTTAAAGTGGTATGATAGTGTTTTAAAGGTATGGTGGTGGCTGTGCCCAAAATTTCAAGCAATTCACTGGAATTTCCCCCAGAGGCTTTCTTGGCAGAGCTCCTAAGGTTTGCATGACTTCTGGGACTCTGGGTAAGTTTGCAAGTTACACAGTTAGAAAGCAACATCTGAATGAAGAACGCTCTTGTTGTCAGAATCCAGTGACTGATATTTTCATTAAGAAGGGGACCACCTCAGCAGGCAGAGGAGACGGTAACAAGCAAAGGAAATAGGCAGGGCTCTACCCAATGATAATCTTACTCAGAGTAGAAACCTTTGAAATTAATAGCAGAAAGAAGGCTGAGGAGCAGGTGGTGAGAATGGCAGTAAAGGTAGCCTCATAGGGAGAGTGGGCTTCCCAAAGTAACCCTACTCCCAAATAGCACCTGGGATTGTATCCATATACTGTATGTTCTACTTAGAGTAGATTCACTGGAATTAATGGACCTAAGTTAATCATTTCCATTAGCTTTAATGGGTCTACTTGGAATAGAACTAGTATCAGATATGACTATAGGAGTCAACACTGAACACTGGTAGTTCAGATCGATAATTAAGGAGTGCCTGTGGATGACCTATTGATAAACCTATCATCTGAATAATGCTTGAAAGCTTTGAAAATGACCTGCCACTCAACAGCCATGAAATTTACTAATTAATTAACTAATTAATTAATTTCTTTAAACATTTACACCTGCCTTCGTGCTACAACCAAGGTGTCTGATGCCGGAAAATGTCTGGTAATATTTTGGTCCTGGAGGAAGATAAATACTGTACCAGGATCTCTCCTCCTAGCCTCATTCTCCAGAGATGATAAGCCCAAATTACTACTACTACTACTACTACTACTACTACTACTACAACTGCTACTTTAAAAAAAGATTTCTTTTAATCGTGGCTTTTTCTGCACATCACAGAGAGCAGTTTCAAGCATTTAGGTATGGCAGGGAGGTGTAAGACATTGGCATTGCCTGTTTCGATGGCTTTCCTGCAAACATGAGACTAGAACTGTCTAAATCTGCATGTAAAGCAGGGAATGTGGCCCTCTGGGCCTCTCTACATGGCCCTTGGAACTCTTCCTTAGGCCACACCCCCAGAGCAGGCCACACCCCTCACCAGCCCTACAAATTGCTTTTCAGCCCGTCCTTCAACAGCAATCATACCTTGTGCAGAACAAGTAGGGGAACCTTTCTGGCCAGCCCACCAGTCAATCACATGACATCATCACGGCACGGTATGATTGGCAGGCAGGTTGTCCTGCCCACCTGTCAAAATCCCTTGTGTGGGGTTTCCAAGTGCCCAACAGCTAGTGAACCACAGAGCAAGGCGTGTTGGCCAGTCTTCTGCTTGGCACTTTGGGCACAAGGTTGGCTGGGTGGTTCTTTCTCCCCTCCTCTTCCTTCTCAGCTGGCGCGGGATGGGGAAAAAGAGACCTGCCTTTTGAAAACAGTGACTGTATGTGGGAAAAGACCCTCTCACAGCTGATGCATTTAAAAAAAATAAAAACCTCCAGGGTGCTTGCTATAGCTGCACACAGGAAACAGGCAGCACAGTCAAACCGAGCAGGATTTCACACACGCCCACCCCACTCATAAGCTGATGAGCGGGGGCTTAAATCCTGCTGGGAACAGGTGCGTTCAGCCAACGCAGAAGTTTAACCCAGCTCTCCCACCTGTCAGCTGACGTCATTCATGATTCAAAGGTGGGTGTGGCTGGGGGGGGAGTAAATGGCCTCACAGGCCAAAGATTAGCCTATTTGGCCAGAGGTTGTCATCCTCACCCAACAATGTAGAAAGCTCTGCATTTTGTAGCGGCTAAAATACAGTGGTACCTCGGGTTAAGAGCTTAATTCATTCTGGAGGTCCATTCTTAACCTGAAACTGTTCTTAACCTGAGGTACCACTTTAGCTAATGGGGCCTTCTGCTGCCACTGCGCGATTTCTGTTCTCATCCTGAAGCAAAGTTCTTAACCCAAGGTACTATTTCTAGGTTACCGGAGTCTGTAACCTGAAGCGTCTGTAACCTGAGGTACTACTGCTGTATAAAGAAAGGAATCAGGTACGTGACTCCGCCCACTTCTGATTCTGAACCTGCCCACCACTCATGTGGCCCCTGCAAGGCTGCGAAGGAGGGGATGCGGCCCTCAGAGGTGTGTGGGGGGGGGGAAATGTTCCCTGCTCCTGAGGTAAAACAAGTAAGTGCTTGAATTCAAGGGCTCTTTATCCCAAGATAACGGAGTATCAAAATGGAGGAAGGCTGTAGCCTGGTGCCAGAGCACCTATAATGCCTGCAGAGGGTCCGAGGGTCAATCCCCAATGGCATCTCCAGGTAGGACTGTGAGAGACTGCTGCCAGTCAGGGTATACAATACTGAGCTAGATGGAGCAATGGTCTGACTCGGTATGGTGCGCCTTTCTATGCCGCTCCCCAGTTTGATGGAAAGGCAACCCCGATTAGATTGGCGACCCATTCCTCCGCACGCCTCCTTTGGGGACAGCAAGGATCAAAACCCAATCAGTTGAGAGGGAGGCTATTCAAAAGACAAAAAAGAAATCTAACTTTAATAAAAAAAAATAGCAGTGTGTGTGAGAGAGAGAGAGAATCAAACATGCAAACTGATCAATCTATTTTCCTCCCGTCGGCTTTGCAGACTAATCCCAGCCTATTTCTTCTCTGACACAGGCGAATGCGATCTGTCGTGTTCTGCCAAGTGAATTCACGGCCAGGGGAAGGGGGGGGGGCGCCGACCGCCGCTGCTGGTTTAATGGAGTGCAGACGCTCCGTGGCCCTTTTTCCTTCTCTGCTGCTCGCCAGCCCTTTTTCTCCGTATTCCCAGCGGCAGCTAGCAAACACACACTCACACGCTCAGATATCCACATGGCTTTTGAAGTGTCTGCCGCTGACTTCCAGCAGCTTGAGCGAAGAAATTGATCCACCCCAGCAGTAATCCATCTTGCTAAGGCCTCGGGGCTGCTGTGTCCACCTGCGTCAGTTTTCCACATAACAAATTCTCTCAGACAGACGCGGCTTTGACGATAAGCCAGGCTGATGCTCCTCTCTTTAAGGCCCCAGAGAGGGCCGGCGTGACCTCTCCCCTCTGGGGGAAGGAGGTCAGCTGGGAGAGGCTTAATGCGGAGGAAACAGAAGGGTCAGATGCTGGCAAGGAGAAGAAAACGGACATCTCGAGGCCGCATGAGAGGGCCTCCCCCCAATATAAATGGTCCTCCTATCCGTCCTGCCTGTTGCATTTCCTCCTTAGGAGCTCCAGTCACAATTGCCACACAGGAATTTCTCCTCTCAAGGGCACTTTTGGGAAAGGAAAAGTCTTCGCTTCTTAGGCAGGCGTGGGATGAGAAGGATTTTGGCTGCTGCTCGGCTGAGCTCCTAATCCTTTAGGATAGCATTGACTCAAATAACCATTCCCATCTCCTGCTCTGTCTCATCAGAACACTCACCTGTCCCACGCACCTACTGCTCCTTTGGCCAGGGCAGGTCACCGTCCTGACAGAAGGCACTTTTGCCCTTGTGCGCCTCTAGCATTTGTATTGCTTTTAATCGTGTGTGTTTTTAACAGTTAAAGCTTTCAACTGTTGTTGTTTTTTAATGACAATTTTATTGTTTTATTCCGTTTGTTAACTGCTTTGAAGTATACAAAATTATGCTCTTCTGGGCAGATGCCCACGCAAAACAGCTCAGGCACAAAACCAACACAAGGACAATAATACAAACTTTGCATTACGAATGATAATGCCAGGGATGGAATCAACTACATTTCTGCATAGCTTTTTCCCTGCGCTTGGATTCAACCCTCTGCACTGATCCCTTAAAGAGAGCTGACCCAGATGATCAAGGGTTGTTTCCAACTAAGTTCTACTCAAAGCAGACCCCTTACCCTCTGAGTAGTATGGGACACAACCCCAAACAACCACAATCATCCGTTTAAAGAAGAATCATGCCACTTCAAGCGCCACGGCTTCCCCCAAGAAATCCTGGGAGGTGTAGTTTGTTAAGGCTGCAGGGTGCTATAAGGAGACCCCAGTTCGCCTCACAAAGTTGCTATTTCCACAGTAGCCTAATGATCAATCCCTCTTCCCAGGAAGCTCTGGGAATTGTAGCTCTGTAAGGGGAATAGGGGTTTCCTAACAACTCTCAGCACCCTTAACGAACTACAGTTCCCAGGATACTTTGGGGGAGGTCGTGACTGTTTAAAGTAGTATAACAGTACTTTAAATGTGTAGTCCTGATGGGGTGTAGATCTTCATTGCTTAGAAAAATTCACGCTACCTGATTCCCAGCAGCAGCTCACGGGACTGCATTACCATGCATTACTTGATCACAGACCAGCCTGCAGAAATGTCTGAGGCTGTGGAATTACTACAATCCCTGTTGAAGTTCTGAGCCATTTAAATATAAATGTGATTAAATCGATTTTTCCTCCTCTTTTTTCTTTTTTTAAAGGAACAGCAACGGCGATGAGGAAGCTTAGATAATCATCCCCCATGGACCAAAAGACCTTTGATTAAAATCACAAAAAAGGGCCACAGATGGGAGAATATCCGCTTTGTATGCAGAAGGACTTGGTTTCGATCCCTGGCATCTCAAGGTAGGGATGGGAATTATACCCCATCTGAAATTCCGGACAGCTGCTTCCCGTCAGAGAAGACAACCCTGAACTAGATAGACTTGTGGCCTGGCTCTGCACAAAGCAAATTCCTATGTTTCTGTGTCTTAAGAAAAGGACCATAGCTCAGTGGTAGAGAATCTGCTTTGCATGCAGAAGGTCCCAGGTTCAATCTCTAGCATCTCCTGTTAAAAAAAGAACCAGGTATTAGGTGACAGAAAAGGCACCTTCTCTGCCTATAACCCAAGGGAGCCACTGCCAGTCAGAGTAGACAACACCAACCTAGATCAGACATATATTTCAGCCTGTACAGTGGTACCTCGGGTTACATACGCTTCAGGTTACAGACTCTGCTAACCCAGAAACATTACCTCGGGTTAAGAACTTTACTTCAGGATAAGAACAGAAATTGTGCTCCGGTAGTGCTGCAGCAGCAGGAGGCCCCGTTAGCTAAAGTGGTGCTTCAGGTTAAGAATAGTTTCAGGTTAAGAACGGACCTCCGGAATGAATTAAGTACGTAACCAGAGGTACCACTGTATAATAGTCTGGTCTGGCAGCTTCTGAGGTGCCTGTGACAGAAGGAAATAGCAGCAATTTCCAAATGAAGGACTGAGTGCCCAGAAGGAAGAGACCCATTTCTGAGCTCTGGGGGATGGATAAAGGGGAGACCAGGCCCACAGGAGGCAGTATTGACTGGCCCATCCCATAATGCAATGAGATGCCTACTCAACATGTTGGGAGTCAATCAAGAAATCCCAAGAATACCTTTTGGAGTCTGAGAATGAAGCATGCTTTGAATTTTAAACCCAGAAGGGGGAAAAAACTGAGCCCAACTGCATCTAAACTTTGGAAAATACTATAACGAACAGTCTCCCACAGGATTTGAAGGACAGTTCCAATCGTTACTCTGCATTTTCACTTCCAGCTTTATCGCCCTGAAGTGTTCCGGCAATTATTAAAACTGCAGACTAGAAACACTTACAGATCCCTTTACGTGTTATTTGGGAGTGTAGATGGGGGGGAGCGCGGGGAGGGGGGAGCCCACAAAATATAGCACCCGACCGAATCACCGTGGTGTGGGCGCCCAAAGAAGTGGTTAAAGCCTGCTAAGAAGGTCATTAATCTGTATTAAGCAATCTTGCGAGCGCTCATAGAATATTCATGATCAGTCCAACTCCTGAGGGGGAAAAGGGGTGGTGAGTGAATGTGGAAGATCAGTGCAGCCGCTCTGACGGGAGAGAAATGTTCTGTTTGGCTAAGAGGATGGCTTCATGTGGTGCTGAGGGGAGAGGATGAGCTTCAGTGAACAGAGGTGTTCTGGCAGGGAAGGCACAGGTTCAGAAAGGTGGTATTCCAACACATATCTTGCATGCAAAAGGCCCCAGATTCGGTCCCCAGCATCTTCAGGTAGGGCTAGGAAAGACCTCAGCCTGTCGCCCTTGAGAGCTACAGTCTTCACATAGTGCACCGCTGAACTCTGGAACTCACTCCCGCAGGAGGCAGTGATGGCCACCAGCCTGGATGGCTTTCAAAGGGGATTAGACAAATCTAAGGATAAGGCCATCAATGGCTGCTAGCCATCAATGGCTATTGATGTGCCTCCATGGTCAGAAGCAGTAATGCTTCTGAATACCAGTTGCTGGAAACTGCAAGAGAGGAGAGTGCTCTTGTGTTCCAATCCTGCTATCAAGATTTCCAGAGGCATCTGGTCGGCCACGATGAGAACAAGATGCTGGACTAGATGGGCCACTGGCCTGATCCAGAAAGGCTCTTCTTATGTCATTATACAAATCTGGGCTGCAATGCTGAGCAGTATAATTGAATTAAAAGCCTCTAACTTTTACACCAGGGTTTGAGAACCACTGGTGTAAAACCACTGGCACTCCAGGTGTTGTTGAACCACAACTCCCATCCTCCCTGAACACCAAAGTCCAAAGATCTGGGGGGCCACAGGTCCTCCCCCCATACATACAGAAGGGAGTGCATCTCCTAAGATGATACATGTGTGCATCCTTCAACAATAAAAAATATAATGGCTCTTTGGTTCAAACCAATTTTTTTCACATGCAAATATATGCAGATTTAATCAATTAACCGATTAGGGCAAAGTAAACACACACACACAACCCCTAGGAAACCAAAGCTCAGCCTGCAAACCTAAACCCTGATTATACCACTAAAGAAAATGGAAGAAGAGAGCGGGGCAGGGAGAATTTACAATGCTTTCATTTTTAATCAGTTAACTGGTTCTCAATGCGAGAGAGTGAAAAAGAAACCATCTCCCATCCTTGCCCCGGGATGCCCCCAAAGCTAGCAAGCGGCAGACGACAATCCCAGTATTTATGGGGCTGACAAGGAAGAGAGAGTGGTTTTTCCAATATTTAATTTATCAAGTGGTTCTGCTTTACCTCCTGCGTCACTGCTGGGAGGAGCAGAGGGTTTATGAGGCTGTAAAGAGGAGGCCTTTCTGCAGAGCCTTCCGACACGAGGTTGCGTGGGCAGGAAAGAAAGTGCCCCCGTGACGTTTCCACAGCTTACCCAAGATGGAGTTAGTTAGGGTTGGTGAGGTGCTGCAGCTCAGTGGTTAGAGCACCTGCACTGCATGCAGAATGTTTCTGCTGAAATCCCCAGCAATGCCTGCAGATGTCCCTTCTCTGAAACCCTTAAGAGCCTCTGCCAATCAGTGGGGACAATTCTGAATTAAGACAGGCAATGATTTGACTCAGCGGGCGGGATTCTCACCTGATAAACCTTGTCAGTGGAAGCCCTCCAAACAGACCTGCTGCTGGAATGGGGCTTTCTCTGCTCCCCTCCCACCACGCTCCCCAAATTTCGCTCAGGGTGTGCGTTTCGGTAGACTCCCCAGAGCAGCACAGGGGGGGAAAGAGGGGGTATTGTTTAATCAGCTGCACAAGTTGAAAAGTTTGCACGGACAGAACAGTGTGGCGTTGAATTCCACACAGTATATGGCAGTTTCCTATAAAACTGAGGAAGGGCTTTGTGCATTGCATGAAGAAGCTCCTGGGTTCAATCCCTGGCATCTCCAGGTACGGCTGGAAGTGCCTCTTGCCCGAAACCCTAGAGAGCTACTGACAGCCAGTGTAGACAATACTAAGCTAGATGAACGAATGGTCTAGCAGCGTTATGGCTGTCAAAGATGCTTCTTTCCCACCCACTCCTCCCCCAAACTGCCAACTTTGGACATCTGTTGAGGGCTACGCGGGATGGAGAGGTTTAGCTTTCGAGCTTCCCTTTGCGACACGTCTGGCGAACGGCTCTCAGTTGTCGGAAAAGGAAGCACCTTCAGAGCCTAGGTCTCTCAAGTCTGCGGAGAGTCTGGGCCTGGTCTGGTGGCCAAAAGAATTAGGACAGGAAAATGGATGGCATAGCAGCAGGCTGCTGAGACATCAGAGGAGCCCACCCGGGTGTGAAAACAGCCTGGGAAATGAGCGCGGAGGCGTCATTAATTATCGATAACGCCTGCGCACAGTAGATAAACAAGCCAGCACGCCCAAGGAAGCAGGTTGATGGAACGATCGCAGCACCTCTCTTTAGAAACCGCTCACACACAAACACACACACCCCCCGCTCAAGTCTTCTGTGGCTGGCTGCACCCCCACTTTCACTAAACTTCTCCTCCGCCGCCAGTAGCTCTACATTTGCAGTGCCCTGAAGGCTCACCCAGAGCTGCAGGGCACGATTAGAGAAGGCATTCGCTGTGCCCCAAGAGAGTTCCTCGCCTTGCAAAGCAGCAGCGCGAGATTCTGCTGAAGCACACTGTGTGTGTATGCGCGCGCGCATGTGTGTGACCCATATTTTCCGAGCCTGGCTCATTCCTCATTTAGGAGGAAAGCCGGGAAATGTGTGTGTGTGTGTCACAGAGAGAAAGTGTGCAAACCAACCCTTGGTGTTGGCTTCACCGGCTGCTGATGCTCTCAACTCTGGAGTGCTCCTTAGAATCACTGAAAGGGACCCTTGGAGGCCGTTTAGATCAATCCGCAGATGAATGAAAGGACCTTGCGGTGGTGGCATCCCAGAGTCAGATGGCCGGCTGGCCTCTTCTTCAAACCCCACAGTGAAGGAAAGCCCATCCCTGCCTGACGCAAAGTCAGTTCCATTTTCTAACACCTTTTACCATTAGGATACATCTCCTAACGTTCAGCTGAAATCTGCTTCTTCCACAGTTTCCACCCATAGCTTCTGGTCTCTGGAAGAACAGAGAACATGCCCACTACATTTTCTGCATTGAAGCCCTATGGAATCCACTTCCCACAGGAGACAGTGATGGCCAACCAACATGGATGGTTTGAAAAGAAGATTAGGCAAATCTATAGACTCTCCTTCCTTGGAGGTTTTCAAGCAGAGGTTCGATGGTCACCTGTCATGGATGATTTAGCTGAGATTCCTGCATTGCAGGGGGTTGGACTAGATGACCCATGGGGTCCCTTCCAGCTCTCAAATTCTATGACTCTATGATCCTATGGGAGGACAAGGCTATTACAGCTACTAGCCATGTTGGCAATGCTTTCCCTCTGTCAGAGGCAATATGTCTCTGAACACCAGTTGCTGGGAATCACAGGTGAAAAAAGGTGATGTTCGATTCAGGTCTTGCTTGTGGGTTTCTTATAATGGACACCTGGTGGCCACTTGGAGCACAGGACAGTGGACTAGATGGGCCCTTTTGACCAGATGCAGCTGCAGGGCTCTCATATTGTTGTTGTTGTCACCATTATGATATTTATTTTTTACATCCCACCTTTCCCCCAGACTTGGGTTCAAGGTGGCTTATTTATCATACTGCCCTTGGGTGGCTTTAAAGGGGGATCTGGACAAATTCACAGCTAGGATACGGCTAGTAGCAGCTGCTTGTTAAGATTATTTATATATTGCCTCCACTATTTTTAGAGGCTCATTAAGAAAATAAGGCAGGAGGAGAAAGGCGAGTCCAAAACACCTGGAAGGCATTGCAGTGGATATGCTTGACTTGGGTGATTGACAGGTGGAAAGGTTTTGCCTTTCCAGCATCAGATTGGTTGGGGTTACCACTTCCAACTTGTAATGGCCAGAGGGGGAAGACAGACTGAATCTGACTGCTGGAGTCAGTTTGCTTCGGAGTGCCAGCTTCTGGAAATCACAAGTGGGGAGAGTGGTTTTTGCATTTGGGGGTTGTTTCCAAGGCCCTTGTACAGGATGGGGTGGGGGAGCACTGCGACACACACACACACACACACACACACACACTGCAGGAGGAGGGCTTGTAGGACAGTTTCTCTTCACCATCCCTGCCAAGGATGGAAAGCAAGAATATCAATGTGGAACCCTTGCCTTCTGCTTCCTTTCCAAGCAGGTTATATGTGGATTGGTTCAAGAGAGGAGGGACAAGCGAATGGGCATGCCCTGCCCCACCCACTTTTACTTCTGGCCCCGCCTACCATGGTCACGTGGCTCTCAGAAGGTTGCTGAGAAGGGAGGAGAATGCAGCCCATTGGGAATGGTTCCTCGCCTGTGCTCTGGCCACCCCACCGCACTTGCCAACCCAATAAAGCAAATCCTTACACATCCTTACAAATGGGCCGTATCAGCAACAGCTTCCCCAAGCTACCAATTTAGTTCTTCTCAAGGGGCTTCTACCCACGCTTGCTGCTGTCATCCGTTATCATCTATGCAGACAAAAGTCATAAAAACACTTCCTCCCAAAATGTGCAGGCCAGTGTGGTCTCCTGGTTTTGTACATCCATTCTCCTTTATTGCTATTATTAGTATTTTTTTTAAAAGAAGCCCTACTAACAATTATTGCAGTCTTTCAAGTGGATATGGTGCCTCGTTGCCCTTGGTTACACGAAAAAAGGAAGGTAAAAGGGGGGGGGGGATATTCGTGTCCCACTGGACCAGCTATGTTAACCTGACGTAAATTGTTCTTAACATGTACCAAGTTGGAGAGAGGAAAAGGCAAGAGCTGAAATTTCACATGATGCAGGATGAGTCCGATTTGAAAGCAGAGGCTGCAGGCACACCATACATATTAAAGCACATTCTCCCCCATCCTCCAAGAATCCTGGGACCTGTAGTTTACCCATCGCAGAGCTACCATTTGCCACAAACTACAGTTCCTAGGATATGTGGTGCATTTGCAGCCAAAATCTCTGAGTCCGGGGCACTAGAGAGTCCACCTGAGACATGGGGAGTTGGGGAGGGCTGCTTCATTGTGCATAATGCACCACCATCCTGGCATTTTGCAACTGGTGCAGAATCTGGCTCCCCTGCAAAGGATCTTTTAAAAATGTGAGCCAAGCTTCTAGCCCTCATGGCTGCTGCTTGGGGAAGAATGCTGCACCTGCTGAAGCAAAGTTTGGTCTGTGTGCGGGGGGTGGGGAAGCAAGCGCTTATTGGGCAGTGTCTGTGACGTCTCCATTTCAAGTCCTCTTGTCCCCTTGCCTACACCACATCAGGGCCTAAAATACATGCCAGGCATCTGCACAAACACCCCAGCCTTGTAGCATTTCCACATAAGATAAGATCACCCAGCAAATTAAAAGGAACATTGTCCTAAATTTAAAAGGGGAAAGAAAGGGCAGTACTGTTGTTTTTCTACAAGAAGCAAAGCAGCTCCACAGCAAGCCAAGAGATGTGAGGCACAATATGCTACAGACTCCTCCTCAGAAAGAGATTGTGCCTAGTACATAAGGGCAAGATGTGTTGTTGGTTTTTAAAAAATGCAACATGTCATCTGGATAGGCTTGGTTTATTAATATTTCACAGCGTCAAGATGCAAGCTACACCTACGTTCATTTTTATTTTTAAACAAGACACCCTGGGTCCAATTATAGATTAATCACATTTTGTTTATCATGGCATCCGTCGCTTTCCCATTCTGACAAAAGATAAAGAGAGGAATTAATAAACCATTAGTTGATTGCTGCTTTTTAAATTGGTTTGAACACCAGTATGTTTTGAACTGGGGTAAGGGGACTAATGCATGTAAAGTTACAAACGAGCATTTATTTTACCTATCTGAAAAACTGTGTTCTCAGGTAAAATCATCAGTGGAGTCTAAAAAATAAGTAAATTGGTATTTCCTGGGACTCCACCCATACCCACCAGGTTCCATTTGAAAACCTGCCATCTTCCATTCTGGTTCTAGACTTCTCTTACTGTCATATATATTCGGGAGGGAACACTTTTTCTCACTCACCCACTGCAGTGATACCCCAATAATCCCTCCCCCCCCCCATTTTGAAATCCTGTCTCCTCAATTGACCTTTGCCCTCATCAGTTTCGATTTAGTCACCATTACTCATGGACAGTTTAAGCTGCCCAACAAATGACTCTGGTGGGAACAAAGCAAAACACTTTGCTACAAAAATCTGCCCCTTCTGCACACTGATCTGCACTTCGCAGGGGCAGGTCATTTTTTCTGGAAGGCACCTGCAGAGTGTTTCTCAAACCTTGCTAAGTGATGAAGGTCCTCCACTGCCAGATGACAGTGGAGCTTGATTTTTAACAAATCCTCATCTAATTGTTCACACTGATAAAGTTATACTCTGCTAAAACTGACCTGCTTGATAGCTCAGCTCTGAGCTCTTGCCAAGCACACTTTGCAGGTGCATCACTCAATATTTGAAAGATTCTCCAAGTTGGCAGGGACAAGAACTCGAGCAGCTGAAAGTGTGACAGTTTCAAAGTCTGGAACACACTAGTGCAGGGGTCAGCAAACTTACCGTGCCTCGGTAAGCGCCGATCGTGCGGTGGGCCGAAGGGCGGGGGAGCGCGTGCCCATATGCTATTTCCGGCGCACTTCCGGGTCGGAGGAGCACCGGAAATAGCTTGTGCACATGTGCATGGGCCTCCTCCGACCCGGATGTGCACCGGAAATAACGCTTGTGCATGCGCAAATAACGCTTGCGCATGCGCACAAGCTATTTCCAGTGCTGCTCCGACCCAGAAGTGGGCAGCTACACAGCGCAGCGCCAGTATGAGCGGGCGGCGGGGGTCACCGCGGGCCGGATAAATGAGTCCCTCGGGCCTTATGCGGCCCACGGGCCTTAGTTTGGGGACCCCTGCACTAGTGTCTTTGCAGTACCTCCTCTTCTGCACCATCATCTAAATTCACCTTGGGGGTGTGGGGTGGGCAGAAATACTTTACAGTTTCAAACCCATCACCATTGCTTCTCCCTCTTTGTCAATTATGACAAGTCTTCTCTATGCTTCTTGGTTTCAAAACTCAAAGACAACATATAATTTTGACAAGGGCTCACAAAACTCCAAAAGTGCTCTCTTTTTCTTCAAGGGGAATACAAGAAACCCATTAACAATCTCTTGCCAGTTCAGTGGGCATGTGGATGCAATTTGCTAAGGCCGTATATATGTATCCTGATATTAGGGAAAAGCTGTATGAATGCAAACCAAAGCCTGCTAGGGACCCGCCTGGTGCATTATCTGTGCACAAGGTAGGTTTGCTTTGGCAGTAGAAGTGAATTTAAATGACATTTATATTTAACATACATGTATATATACATGGGCTGGCAGAAAAGCTAAGTGCAGAACACAGCCAAGATTCCTCACTTACCACATACAGCTTCCTCTTACTGTGCAGCATGGCTTTACAAGGAAGATAGAAATGCCGGAAAATTCGGCAAACACCGCCCCCAAGATTCCATTCTGACTCCGCCCATGCTCCTGCCAAGATTCCATTCTGATTCCGCCCATGCTCTCGCCAATATTCTATTCTGACTCCGCCTATGCTCCCACCAAGATATCATTCTGACTCCGCCCATGCTCCCGCCAAGATTCCACTCTGACTCCATTTATGTTCCCGCCAAGATTCCATTCTGACTCCGCCCATGCTCCGACCAAGATTCCATTCTGACTCTGCCCATGCTCCCGCCAATATTCTATTCTGACTCTGCCTATGCTCCCGCCAAGATTCCACTCTGACTCCATTCATTTTCCCGCCAAGATTCCATTCTGACTCCGCCCATGCCCCCCATGATTCCATTCTGACGCCGCCGATGCCCCTGCCAAGATTCTATTCTGACTCCGCCTATGCTCCCGCCAAGATTCCATTCTGACTCCGCCCATGCTCCGACCAAGATTCCATTCTGACTCTGCCCATGCTCCCGCCAATATTCTATTCTGACTCCGCCTATGCTCCCGCCAAGGTATCATTCTGACTCCATTCATTTTCCCGCCAAGATTCCATTCTGACTCCGCCCATGTCCCTGCCAAGATTCTATTCTGACTCCGCTTATGCTCCCGCCAAGATATCATTATGACTCCGCCCATGCTCCCGCCAAGATTCCACTCTGACTCCATTCATTTTCCCGCCAAGATTCCATTCTGACTCCGCCCATCCCTCCATGATTCCATTCTGACGCCGCCCATGCCCCCGCCAAGATTCTATTCTGACGCCGCCCATGCCCCCGCCAAGATTCCATTCTGACTCCGCCCATGCTCCCACAAAAACTCCATGTTGGCTCAGCCCACACTCCCATCAAGATTTCATTCCAGCCTATGTTTCCCCACTTTCCATAGCTGCTTTCCCACTGCATTCCATGGAGGAAATGTACATGGAATCTGCAGACACAGGAAGGTGCAATGAGCGACATTGTATAACGAAAGGAGAGGGAAGGGTGGCATCCTAGATGATGGGAAGGGGAGAAAACTTGGAGGAGAGGGATAGAGATTACAGTTGCAGATAATGTGCTCTAAAATTACGGGGGGGGGGGCCTCCGTCCCCCAAACACGTCTCCTTGCTGCTGTTGCAAATGGACTATTCACTGTTCTGGTTTGTGGATGCACTGCCTATAATCCCTAAACATCAGTTGAAAAAGTGTTGCAATAGCTAGAGAGTTGTTTTCCGTTGGCAAGATTGGGGTGGCAGGTCCAAATGCCCTCTTCAGCCCTTGGGAAGTGACAGCATCACATTCATGCACTGCAGAGCGTCTGTGTTTATACAGCAGGCACACAGGGTTGCACACCATCATGTCTGAAGTAGGCATCTTCATCAAACTCACATCCATGCACCGGGGGAATCACCCCAAGAGGATGTGTGCAGCTTCACCAAATGAGACAGCGGGAGAGAGTCATCTTCTGTAAATGTGTGAAGGGCCCTCATCTCTGTCCTCATAGGGTTGCTTATCAAATTGGAATTTCACTGAAAAGTGCTCCAGAAAGGCAGAGAACAGGATGTTTGGCCTTGCAGAGAAAGACAGAAAAGTGGGACTCTTGCGCATGAAGCAAAAAGAGTATTTTCTTTTCTTTCCTTCTATTTTTCCAAAAGGGCTGGGATCTGTGGATTTTTAATTGGTTTAAGGCGGCCTTTGCCAACCTGGGGCCCTCTGGAAGTTTTGGGTGACAGCACTGGCATCTCACAGCTCTGTTGGCTGGGACTGATGTGAGCTGGTGGTGCAAAACATCTGCAGGGCAGCAGCTTAGCCAAGACTGGTTTAAACAGTGTATCATGATACTAATCATTGCCATCAGCAGCAGAGTAGCAGAAGCAGCAATGAAGACTTTGAAAGACAGATGTTTTAAAATATTGGGTGTGGTTTTTTTAAACAGGGAGAACCTTAAGCAAAGCCTGAGGCTCTGGTACATAAAGTTTAAATAAATCATTTGATTTTTACATTTGTTTTAAAGCTGTTCTGTCATTCAAGCGGTTGGCGGAGGGTTGAACAGAGTCTTTCCCCTACCCCTTTTGAAATCCTCACAACCACCCTGAGAAGTACACCAGGGCAGGAGAGAATGAGGTCCCCAGAATCACTCAGTGAACAGAGATTTGAACCCAGGTCCCTAGCCCAGTACCTTGTTGACGTCAGCACGCTGTTGTATAATCATCAATGTTAATGACATCACACACATTGCAACAAATATAGGTGTTTTTCCTAGATTACCGCTACTGGGAAATGTCTTTTCTCTCCAGCTGGCAAAAGCAGTATCAGACAGAACATTGGTGCACGATGCGCTCGCTCCGTGTGGGGAGGAAGGGGGAGGAGTCATGAGCAATGAAGCAGGGAAATAGATCACTGGGTCAAAGGAGTGTTCCTTTGCAGGAGGTACCAACTCCACCAGATCAGCTTTTAAGTACCGAAAACCAAATGTTAGGGATAAGATCTGGAATTTGCTTTTGTCCCACTACTCACCGTCCTGTGGCGTCGGCAGCGGCTGTGGAAAATAGTACCCTGGTTTGTCTGCAAAACAAAAGATTGGGGGTGGCATTAGTTGAGAGATTCAAGAAAACACTTTGAGCCACAGAGCTGTTGGCTGTTATTCCTCACTTGCACATAGTACTGTAACAAACCAGTATTCAGAAACATCAAGGTGAACTCCGAATCCCTCTCAGTGATCTGCAGATCAGCTCAGAAGTAAGTCCCAGTGACTGCAAAGGGACTTACTTCCAGGTGAGCATGCTGTGACTGCAGCTGGAATGGTTTCTCCGAAGCTGGATCCTTCCATACTATCAAACCGTATGCCCTAAACACCAATCTACAAATGAGGGTGCTAGCTGCCTCCCTGAGTGACTACCTGTTCTGGACCTGCTTCCTGCCAATCAGCCATGTTTTTGCAGCAGCTGTAATAGATGGATTCAGTTATCATGTAGAGCAAGGTTATCCATCCTGGGAGGGCCCCAGCTGCCATGGGACCACACCTCTCAACAGCAGAGCCTAGCCAGCATGGCCAATGGTCACAGATGTTGGAAGTTGTAGTCCAGAGGCGACCCCCTGATGTATAGCAATGTGGCAAAATATGATTTGCCTTCAAACAGAGGCAAATCTGTCATGCCTCTGAACGATGCCCCATTCTGGGCTTGATTCCTTCCAATGAGGAAGCCTATCAAGGACGGACACTCATGCAGAGTCAGAGGGGCAGGCTCCCTTGAGAGCAGGTCAATAAGGCTCCAAAAGTAAGCCGTTTTTGGAGCCATGCCCGTCTCCGATGCTAATTCAGAATTTAAAAAACGCAATCTGATGCTTAGGGGGACGGTGTTTGTATCCACACACAAAAGCACACACAAAAACCCAATAGTAAATATATTTCTCTTCTAGCACTGGGGGAGGTAAGGGATGTGACAGCAGCTGCCTTGGGCAAGTCAATCTGTCAAGGCCCCTCCTGACCCCAGCTGCGATGCAAATCAAACTATTTATTACCTATCGTGCAAGGGTCTCCCAAGACACTGATCCATCAAAGCCATTTGAGTTGATTGGTGACCTGTGTTTGCAAAGCTGCCGCTTGTTATCCAGTTAGGTTGGGGGAGGCCGGGAGAGGAGGGGGTGTCATAAAACACAAGAGAGGCATAAGCAGCACTAAAACTACCACTGCCACAACCCTGACCAAAAGAACCTCTTTTATTCGTTCTGCAGAATAAATTGGCGCGGGCCAATTAAAAAGTGGAAAGATACAAGCTCTTAATACAACCCACCCTGCGTGTAGAAAACTAGCATGTCATGGAGAAACCGGAGTCAAAAATACAACTAGGCAACATCTGGAAAGAACAGCATACTAGTTTGTTAGAAAAACAAAAAGGCTAGCATACCCTATGTCTACCACTGCAATGTTTTTCAGGATTTGGTAAGAAATCAAGGCTCTAGTCATCTTGGCTGTGATGTTACTTGGGTGTGCCCAGAAGTAATAACTATTTCCAGTGGTTCGAGGGGGGGGCTGCATTTAAATCATCATCACAGAGAATGCCCTGCCGTGCCTGTACAGAGCAATCTTATAAAAAGAGATCGCTCTCCAGAAATGTAAAATGAGTACAGCTTTTCCCGGGGTGTGTATGTTTGTCCTCTGCTAACACCCGTTGTCACAATCCAACCACAGCTGTCAAATTTGCACATCTGCTTCTGTATGTCTGTATCTCCTCTCAGATCACACACACTTGCGCACGCACACACACACACACAGCATTTTGTACAACGCTGGGTATAAAATAGCTGCGTCTCGATAGAAATGCCACCCACACACTTAACTGCCACACCCCAGTCTGCTTCTATATCCAGCACAAGAAGCACTTTAGGGATTCTCAGAAAACAGAGGCGAGCCTTGAAAATCCAAGCCAAGGGCAGAGCCTGAGACCCCATTTTCTTTGGTAGGATCTCAGCCCTGTGGCATGTGAAGTCAGAATGAAGGACAAAGGTGTCCCGGAGCTTGTGCAGAGCGTTGTTCCTTTTCTTATGTATGTGGGGTTGGAGCAAGGGTAGTCAGCAGGGTGCCCCTCTAAGGTATCGTTGGACTCAAAACATCCATCACTTCCAGCCAAGCCTGGAAGATGGGAGCTGCCACCCAAAAAGGATTAGGGATTTCCAGGACAAAAGGTGCAAACTCTGGTCAAAAGATGTCATTAAGAACTACTCGTGGGTAGCCTGCAGATAACGCTGGACATTTTGGGAGGGAGTTGTTAACTACAGGTTACACTTGGCATGGGGACCCTTCTTCAGTCCGAGGGTGGCATTCTCTCCTAGGCAACCTCCCCAAGGCTGCATGCAAGCCGTAGGTGGAGCCAGAGGCTAAAGTGGGCAGGGCAGGGAATGCAAATTTCACCTTTGCAGAATAGGCTAGTTTCCACACACACTCAAGGAGGGTTTGAAGCAGAGCCAGTGAGGGGGTGCGGTCTGAAGAGAGTTTCAGGGGCCAATTAGAGGGGCATGGAGGGTCACATGTGGCCCCCAGGCCTGAGGCCCCCCATCCCTGCTTTACAAACAAAAATAGCATAGGGTTGCTTGTTGACGGGAAGCAAAATTGGGAGAGGACAGCTGAAAAAAGAAGTGATGGGGAGGAGATTTCGTCACCCAAAGCCTCCTGTCTCCAAATCCCTGCTTCTGTCACCCACAGAGATTCGGTTTCAAATGCCCCTCCCTGCCCCCCTTGACTACGCCCATGATCTGGGCTATACATCTATCATGCCACTTTAAACAACCACAGCTTCCCCCAAGAGCCCTGGGAGCTGCATTTCAGGGTGCTGAGAGCTGTTAGAAGATGCTGGTTCACCTCACAGAGACACAGTTCTCAAGAGTAGTTTAACAATTGATCCCTCTTCCCAGGAAACTCTGGGAACTGTAGCTTTGAGAGGGGTAGAGGGGTCTCCTGACAAATCTCAGGACCCTTTACAAAAACAGACTTTCCAGGATGATTTGGGGGAAGCCGTGGCTGCTGGAAGTTGTAAAATAGCGCTTTAAATTTATGAGGGGAGAAGGGGCCAATGCAGGGCGTGTCTGTAAAAATTGTATGAGAAAATGAAGCAGTGGAAAATGAGGTTTCATACCGGGTAAAATTGAGGTTGGCGGAAAGAGTGGGCCGTCTTTTGAGCATCACTGGGCAGAACTTTATGTTGATAACGAGTGCTGTGATTCGCAGAAGTGCTTTGAAACGCAATATTAAAAACGTAAAGGTGAATGAGACCCATCTAGTCCAGTTTCCTGTTCTCACAGAGGCCAGTCCAATGGCTCAGGGATGCTCAGAGGCAAGAGCCCTCCCTCACCTTGGCTCGCAAAAGGAACCCTGATGGATCAGACCCAAAGGCCCACCTAGCATCTGTTTGCTTTGTTTTAGTTTGCTCCTGAGCATCTGGCAATTCAGATGTATACTGCATCTGGGCATGGAGGTTCCATCTGGCCATCATGACTAGTAACTGCCCCCTCCCTAACCAGGGCTGTGAGCTAAACACAATGCACCCTCAGCACAGAAAGCAGCATGCATTAGGACATGAGATTCAGTACCCAGAGAACATCAGCTTTCACATAAACACACACACACACAACTAGATATAAGAACATTCAGGCTCTAGGGGCTGTAAATGTAGATTCCTCCAAGGAAGTGTTTGAGCAGCGATTCCACTTATCTGGGGATAGGAAAGCAAGATGAATGCCATGCCAGATGAGACCAAAAGGTCTGTCGCCCTGTATCCAACACTGCTAAGTCAGATGCTTCTGGAAAGCTCGCAAGCAGTGCACGAAGGCAGCCCCGGTTATCCTCCTGCTTGCCCCCAGTGTTTGATATTCAGAGATGCTCTGGGAAATGCAAGGGGCTGCCTCGTTACCCCAGGTGTTTGTCCCTGTAGCCCAGTACTATCTACCCTGTCTGGCAGCAGCTCTTGGGGGCTTTGATAGAGAAGGGTCTTACCCATCGTCTGTACGTGATCCTTTTAACCCTAACCTGGGATGACATCTGCATGCAAAGAGGGTGCTCTGCCACCGAGCTACAGGTCTTGTAGGAAACAACACAGGAAGCTGTCTTCAACTGAGTTAGGATTAACATTTGCTTTCCTGGGTTTCAGCAGAGAGTCTCCCCCAGTTCTACCTGGAAATTGAACCCGGGGCCTTCTGCATGCATCGCAAATGCTCTATGCCCATCCACACACCGAGCTGCACCTCTTCCTATATTTGTGAACACAGCAATCTGACAAAGACTAAGTCCACCTAGCTTGATAACGTCTGCACTGACTGGCAGAGCACCTCCCTGGGGTTTAAGACTCCAGCAGCATTCACAGCCCCAATTAGAAAGGCCGGGAACTGAACCTGGGACCTTCTGCATGGAAGGCGGCTGCTCTGCCGCTGAGCTACAAGGTCCCTCCTCTGAATAACCGTCTCTGCACATGGAGAGTCTGCTTAGCTATGACAGCCAATAGCTAGCAGCAGCCCGACACTCCCCCCCCCCATCCATTTCAGGTGGGGCATCAATGCCAGGCATAAGGCATATCCCCCCTTGCTCCCATGGAATGGGAATTAGTTCAGAGACACAGCTCAGAGCGAAGAACGCAGCTGTTGTGTGCAAAGCAGTTTTTATCGACACGAGGAAATCAAAGAGGCACAAAGGGGTTGCATCCCATGTCAGTCCTACTCAGAGCAGGTTACTGAAGATGACAGACTTCGGCTTGTTAATTTCAGCGGGTCTGCTCTGAACAGGACTCAACTGGAAGCAACCCAAAGTCCTATGGGGCCATCCCTGTTCGTTCAGCCTGCATTTAAGTGTCAGCAAAGCATTACAGGTTTACTAAGCAAGCAAATTAAGAGAGCCACACCCTCCGAGCCACACCCATGTTGCCTTTAAGCTCCTCCCCCTTGTTTTCCCCCCACCACTGCCGCCACGTGCCGAGGGAGACACCTACAGTTGTTGAGGAAAAGCAGGACGGCGAATCCTAGCGTGGAGGTGGCCAAGAGGATTAGGCAGATGTTGCAGGGGATCATGAAATATCGAACCACTAGGGAGACTTTGTGCTGGTACATCCGGTCCCTCTCCAAGGAGCCGGGCCCCATGGGGTACTGGCAAGCGGTCATGCCGCTCACTGGGGCCCAGGCCCCTACCGGGAGATCCAGGATAGCGGTTGCTCTGGGCACAAGGAAGCTTTCGCCCCTTGCTTGCCCGTTTCCAAAATGGTGGCTGCGTCCTAAGTGTTCTCAGGAACCGACATCCTCAGGCTGGCCGGCCGGCATGAGGGGTTCAGAGTTCAGGAGGAAGAACCAAACATTGCGCAGACCATCTTGAGGTTGTAATCCAAATCTAGGCGAAGGGAAACCTAAGCCAAAGGAACTGGTGTCCCGTCAGACAGCTTCCCCTCTGAGGGATTCGAAGAGTCATCCTCTCAGAACCAGTCAGGAGCGCTGGGGTTCAGTCCTCAAGAAGGAGTGCCTGCCACGGCAAACACTGTGAGGGAGAATCTGAAGGGGCTCCCTGACTCTGGAACGCTCCCCAAATCTACCATCCGATTAGGCCAGCTGGGGAAACAATGCAGGATAACTCCATCCAACGGTAACTCCTTCAGCAGACAGCTTTCACGGAAATAAAAGGGGTTATAATCCTGGTTTTCAAGACTTGTCAAACCCTCAGACAAGGAGGAGTATGCTATTGTGGAGAAAAATTAGAGGGTGAGCGGGGGGAGATAGATCTTCCAAGAACCGCAAACATTAGTTGAGTCTTTTTTGGGGGGGGGGGTCCTCACAAGGCGTGGCTCACTATTAAACCGTCGACCCGGTTGCTGGGTGGTCCTCGGTGCTGGAGCGAGTTCCTCCAGCCCATGCGCACCTCTGACAACGCGTGTTGTCAGAGAAACGCATGTTGAAGAGAAACACAGAAGAAGTGAGAATGAAAACAGACCCTTGCATGTGACACACACACCCCGAAACTTAATCCAGAGAGGGAGCTGATGAATTCTCTTATCGCCAGGAGACGGGGCCAGAATCCCCTTTTCTCTGCTTCCTCTTTCAAAGGGATTCCAAAGTCCACCGAGGGCTCAGCTGCGGTTTCCTCGACAGCAGCTGGCGGCAGGGCTCTCTGGCTGGCGACGGGCTCTCTTGATGGGAGACGGATCCCGAGCTCCTTTCGCCGATGCCGGAACAGCTGCTGAGATGAGCTAAACGCACCGCCACCTTCTCTCCCTGCACAGAGCCAGCATGCCAGCTCTCACTACCGATTCCTCACACACCAGAAATAAATAAAATCATCCCAAGAGTAAGAAGCATTTAAAAAAAGGAAACGTGAAACGCAGGCTTGCAAAAGGGCACAGAGCCCTGATTCAAGAGTTCGGGCAACACGGGGTGCCGCTCACGGCGAAGCTCAGGATCGGAAGCCGTCAGGCGTACAACGCACGCCCAAGTTTCTCAAGCCGCCCCCCAACGACTCAGGGTGGCGAGAAAGCCAAGCGAGGAAACGAGACGACTGTCCGCGGCCGTTCCTTGGCTGTCCGTTGCCGTCCCCTGGGCACTGCCGCAGCTTTGCTGTTCTCACCCGGCGTGAGCTGTCCATCTCCGGACGTCGGTCAGCGATTCCATCCTTCCCTGACCCGGGTCTCCCTCAAAACAAAACCAACAATGCAAGAGTTCGGCTGTGGCAAGGAGGGGTGTTGGAGGCTCTCCTCCGCGGCTCAAGAGGTGGAGAAGCGGTTAAAAACAAAGGAGAGAAGATTGCGGTGTGTTCCGGAGGGAGCTGCTGTCGTGCAAAGAGGAGGCAGGACCCCTCGGGCACCACCCCCACTGCTTCCGAAAGATACCTCCGGAGCTAGGGACACCTGTCAGCATTTCCAGGGAGATGGGAGGGAGGGGTGGGGAAGGAAGGCTCCGTTCAGCTCTCCCTGCCTCCCTGGAAGAGAGCGAAAGGGAAATTATCTCCCCTCCCTCCGCTCTCTCTCGCTCTCTCCAACCATCCAACCCCCGCCCCCCTCGACAAGCCCCGCGTCTCATTTGTGAACTCAAGATGTTGAAAGGGGCGGAGAAGGCAGTGTCAAAACTCATTATGTGTCTCTTTCTCAGCCACTCTGAGCTTCTCGCCTCTCTGCACACGCACAGACACACACACACAAAAGGCGCACCCTCTGTCAGCAGGCAGGCACATACAGGCTGGGTCGCCTCAACAGCTGATTTTTTTATTTTGATATTTTTGAGTGAGGGGAAATGCCAGGGAAGATCCTGGCAGGATGGCGTGTCAAAAGGGGGGGAGGATAGCTATACGGATCGCGTTACAAGCTGTAATGGAGTACGCGGGGCAGGGTGTGCAGGCGGGGGCAGATAGAAAGGATGGGAAGACGGAACAGGAGGTCGCTACTTTTTGAAGGAAGGGAATTCCCTCTTTAGAAAAGCAGGAGGAATTGTCCCAGAGTTGTGAGCTGAGTGGATGGGAAAGGAGGGAGGGAATTAAAAACACCCTCCTCCAAGTCTCATAAAAGGAGATGGAAATTTTTGCATTGCAAGTGACATTCTTTCTCTCAGCTGCTGCTTCTCAGCTGGGACAAAGCCTGGGATGTCTTTTTTTTTTTTAAGACTGACAAAAATATTTGGAGAAGCCTATCAATAGTTTATCACCTCTCCCCCAGCTAAATGAAGTTTCCAGGCTCCAAAGCAGTATATGTCTGAATGCAGGTTGCTAGTGGATAAAATCTGATGAGAAAGCATTTGCCACCACACATCCGCTTGTGAGTTTCTCAGAAACACTGTCTGCCCACTGTCGGAATGATCAAAATTTTCTGCCTTAGTGCACATGTGCTATGACAGCCCGCACATGCGCACTGATAACAAGAATGGAGTGTGATGTGACCTTCAAAATGGGATTCTAGGGGAGACAAAAGGGGAGGGGGCTTTGCATGCAGAGGGTCCCAGGTTCAGTCCCCAGCACCTCCAGGTAGGGCTGAGAGAGACCTCTGCCAGAAAGCCCAGAGAGCTGCTGCCAGTCAGGGTTGACAATACTGAGCTAGATGGACCACTGGTCTGACTCACTATAAGGCAGTTTCCTATGTACCTAGCTGATCACTGTAGGAAGCAGGGTAATGGACTAGGTGGACCTTTGGTTTGGTCCAGCAAGGTTTGTCTTAGGTTCTTAAAACTGCCATCTTACACACTGTGAAAGCCTTCACTAACCTGGTGCCCTCCAGATGTTTGGAGACTACAATTCCCATCAGCCCCTGCCAGCACAGCAGCTGCAGGTCAAAACATCTGGAATGCATCAGGCTGGTAACGGCTGCTCTAATGCACCATGGGAGCTGCTGCTGCTATACAAATTCTAATAAATAATAGTAATAATGAGCATGTTTCAATTAACCACTGCACTAGTGGGAGCTAGTCCAAGGATTCCTGCCAGTGCAATGGAATTTTGCCCTCCTCATCTGCCCATGAGCACCCCAGCAGTCACCAGATCTGCTCTGAAGGGTGTGTGGAAGCCCTAGAGCAGATTTAGGAAGGAATGTGTTACGGGTAGAGGGGGTGCATTGTCCCATGAAGAACGTGTGAGTTGTTCTGTGTGCACAGAGTGCTTCTTAGTGCTAGTGTGATGTGTCAGACTAGGACCTGGGAGACCTGAGTTCAAATCACTGAGTGACCTTGGACCCAGTCACTACCTCTCATCCTAACCTACCTCACAGGGCTGTTATGGGGATGAAACTAGAGAAGGGGAGAGGCATGTATGCCACCCTGTTGGAGGATAGGTGGAATATAAATGTGATAAACAACGATAAACAGTCAAGTACATTGCATACCACCCAAACTCATTATTGAGAGCATCCAGCCTCCTACAGAAGGGAGCCGGGTGGTGGTGGTATGTGACCATTTCAATTTCCCACAATGCTTCTGGCACAGCATTTCTCTGGAGCATTCTGGGAAATAAACAATGGTGGAGGGACCCCACTGTGCCAAAAGCCCTCTCAAAACCAGAACTGGCCCTGCCGCTTACAAATTTTGCTCCTGGCAGAAGAACCTCCAGGAATCACACAGAGGACCTGGAGGTGTGATTCAACAAAGGGGGCTGAGCAGCATTTCCACCCCACAGTGCTTTAGACAGGGGCCTATGGGTAAAAATGTGTCCTAAAAGTGAAACAAGGTCTTGCACCAATGAGGCATGAGTTAAACATGCATAAATGCACCCTAATCAGCCTGTGGGACCGTCTCCATGCCTTAGCTAAGAATGCCTTGGATTTCAAAGCCACACTCTCTTGGAAACAGTTGGACCTAATCCAAAAGCTTTAAATCTCCCATCCCTCTTCCTCACCCCTGGAAGAAACATGGGGGGGGGAGTGGCAAACAATTAATTTGCATGCCTCCATTTGCATGTTTCCATATGCAAAGCAAGCCTAGCAAATCTCATGAGGACGGCAGGAATGTGCCCCTTTGAGACGGCCCCCCGCCAAATACGTGCAGGCAGGGTGCGAAGAAGCCTGTCCCTTTCCACGCTCCTTGGCAGCAGAATATGACCCCCCCCCCTTCCCCTGCACAGACAATGGTCTCGAAAAAGAGAAGGAGAGGGGAAAGGGAGTAATTCACTGACAGAAGTGAACCTTGTCCAGGCAGACTTTTAACAGAGACCCGAACTGCGATGATCTATCTGTTTCTGGTCTGGCCAAATCAGACTGCAGGCGGAGGGCACAAAAGATGGAACATTCCTTCGTACAATCAATCAATCAGTCAATCCCTACACGCAGAAATAAAGAGTCTCAAGGAGAAAGTCTCCCCCTGACATGCTAGATCTCTGTCTGCCTGTCTGTCTCTTTAGGGATTGATTGATTGATTGATTGATTGATTGATTGATGTACGTCTGAAGGAGCATTTGAACATCTCCCTCTTGCAATACAGGAGCACAGGAAGGTGCCCTATAGTATGTAAGTCAGGCCATTGGTCCATCTAACTCAGTATTGTCAGCACTGAAAGGCAGCAGTCTTCCAGAGTTTTAGGCAAGTGTCTTTCCCAGCCCTGCCTAGCCATTCCTGTCATTCTGCACTCAAAATTCATGCTCTACCACTGAGCTACAGCCCTCTCAACTCCAAATGAAATGGCATTAGCCTAGATTGTGGTTAACCACCTCGATAGAAACCAAGACGATAAAGGGCAAATCTGAGGAGTGGAAGCATGGTAAAAAGAACGGATAAGAGATCAGCCAAAATGAAGAGAGCTGGGTCTCTGTTAAAGAGAGGCACTCAGTGCAATTTAACTTCAAAACCTCATATACAGGTGCATGAGGGCTCATACTTGTGGTGGCTTCTATGGCCAGGGAAGGAACCCTCTGTGCATGCTCAGAGGTGATTCCATCTCATCCCAAACTTGCACAAACAGGGAAATAATCCAGTCATGGCTCTCCTCCCCCCCCCCCAGACTCCTGGAAGGTGTGCCTGCCTTCTAAAGGGTCCTGTGACTTGTTAAGAGACCCCAAATCCCTTCAGAGAGCTGCAATTCCCAGAGTTCCCTGTGAAGAGGAATTGATTGATAAACCTCTCTAAGTGCTCTGACTGCTGAGCGGCAGCACCCCCTAACCCCTCAAATCATACCACTGAAAATGTAAGGCAGGAAGAGTCACAAATCTGTGTGGTCAAAAAGGCACATCGGCAATGGCAGAAGAATTCCCTTTCCACATATTAAGGTAAAGGTGCCCCAGCCCGTACGGGCCAGTCTTGACAGACTCTGGGGTTGTGCGCCCATCTCACTCAAGAGGCCGGGGGCCAGCGCTGTCCGGAGACACTTCCGGGTCACGTGGCCAGCGTGACAAAGCTGCTCTGGCGAGCCAGAGCCACACACGGAAACGCCGTTTACCTTCCCGCTAGTAAGCGGTCCCTATTTATCTACTTGCACCCGGGAGTGCTTTCGAACTGCTAGGTTGGCAGGCGCTGGGACCGAACAACGGGGGCGCACCCCGCCGCGGGGATTCGAACCGCCGACCTTTTGATCGGCAAGCCCTAGGCGCTGAGGCTTTTACCCACAGCGCCACCCGCGTCCCTTTTCCACATATTACTATTGTTATTATTCCTTTTTGGCAAATAACATAAACACACCTATTGACATCTTCCCAAGCAGAACACAAGACGAGCCCTTCTGGATCAGGCCAGTGGCTCACCTAGTCCAGCATCCTGTTCTCACAGATGCCTCTGAGGAAACCCTCAGGCAAGACCTGACCACACAAGCACTCTTTCTTCCTGCAACTTCCAGCATCTGGCATTCAGAAGCAAACTTCCTCCAGCAGCCTAGCCGCCATGGGTAGTAGCCATAGCCTTATCCTTCGTGAATTTGTCCAATCCACTTTTAAAGCCATTCAGGTTGGTGGCCATCACTGCCAGTTCATTGAGTCAATTCCATAGTTTAACTATGTGCTGTGCGAAGAACTCTGCTCCCAATTTTCCAACATTCAAATGTCCCGGAGTTCTAGTGTTAGGACAGTGAGAGCAAAAATGGTCCCTATCTATGTTCTCCACATTACACAATATCCTGGGGCCATTCCTAGGATTCATTGGGAACTGCTGCTGGCATAAGAAGAGCTTTGCAGAATCAGGGCTAAGACTTCTCCAGCCTGTCCCAGTCATCATGGTCAATGGTCAGGGATGAGGGGAGTTGTGGGTGAATAACTTCCTGAATCTCCTGTCTCTGCTCATCAGCAAGCAGCCACCTAATTCCAACAGAGCTGTGTAGTCCAAGACAATTGCCAACGCAGACGGAGAAATTCTCCCCTAGAAACTTGTGGTTCTTCAGAGCAAAAGATCCGTCTCCTAGGCGCCCTCTGCTGTCCACCACTGCAAACTGCACAATCTGTCCACTGCATTCCTGCCTACCTCTCAGAAGCATGAGGTCATTTTCAGACAATCATAGAATTGTAGACTTGGAAGGGACCTCAAGGGTCATTTAGTCCAACCCCTTGCAATGCAGGAGTCTTAACATATGATCCCCATCCAGTTTGAAACCATACCGAGCCCTGCTTAGCTTTGAATTATTACATTTGATTTACCCTACTCCAAGATGGGAGGAGAGGGGGGAAGCCGCCAGAACACTGGATCTGAAATTGAAATTTAAAATTCCCAGAAAGGTGAACCCATTCACGGATAGGGATTTGTTTATAAGAATCGATTTTTTGTAACACTGTATTTTATTACGGCTTTGTTAAAACTTTAAGCTATTTTATTCCTTTTAACTGTATTTACAACTTGTTTAATAATATATGCCCCTTTGGGAAGTCTTCATTGTTTGGGAGAGCGGGTTAGAAATTCCTAAAGAGAACATTTATATATATTCTCCTAGTACTGGGTGGCAAAAGAACATGGTGAAATTAAAGTATTGCTTCTGTGTTTTGTCGAAGCCACTATCGTGTATTCCTAATGAGATACCGTATTGGCCCGAATAGAAGACGCACTTTTAAATTCGGGCCGTGAAAAGTTAAAGTGCGGCTTATATTCATGACTTTATGTCGCCGGCAAAGCGGCGCAGCTCTCCCCCCCCAAGCAGCCCGGGAACATGGGGCAACGGTGCGCCACCCACCCACCGCTCCCAAGTCTCCCCCGGCACCGGCTTGGGGAGGTAGTGCCAGGGGGCGGGAGTATCAGGAGGCGGGCCGCACCCACAAATATTGTATTTTTCTGTGTATAAGACTAGGTTTTATCCCCCTAAAATATAATGTCAAAAATTAGGGGGGCATCTTATACAAGGATATATCCCCCCTCATTTTCTTAAATCTGAGTCCCCCAAAATAGTAGGAGTCTTATACATGGGAGCATCTTATAGATGGAAAAATACGGTAAGTCTTGAATTTTAAAGGTGCGGCTTATTTGGGGGTGCATCTTATATTCGGGCCAATGCGGTACATATCCAAGATACAATGGTACCTCAGGTTACATACGCTTCAGGTTACAGACTCTGCTAACCCAGAAATAGTGCTTCAGGTTAAGAACTTTGCTTCAGGATAAGAACAGAAATCGTGCTCCGGCGGAGCTGCTGCAGCAGCAGAAGGCCCCATTAGCTTCAGGTTAAGAACAGTTCCAGGTTAAGAACGGACCTCCAGAACGAATTAAGTACTTAACCCGAGGTACCACTGTATACACAAGGAAGATCATGGTTGGAAGACTACAGTGGTACCTCGGGTTACAGACGCTTCAGGTTACAGACTCCGCTAACCCAGAAATAGTACCTTGGGTTAAGAACTTTGCTTCAGGATGAGAACAGAAATAGTGCGGCGGCAGCAGTGGGAGGCCCCATTAGCTAAAGTGTTAAGAAGAGTTTCAGGTTAAGAACAGACCTCCGGAACAAATTAAGTTCTTAACCCGAGGTACCACTGTACTCAGATGCCCTCCCCAGCGGCATGGGGTCATCCCATCGCTGAATTTGAAGAGTACAGGAAGTTGCCTTACGTTGTGTAAGAGAAGGGGTTGCAACTCACCACCAAGGCGCCCATATCCACAAAACCTCCAAGCTCCCCACTCCCTTGGTCATGAGGCAGTAAGGGCAGATAACCTTTATCGCTCTTGAAAAGTACGCAGAGGTGAAGGAGGAAGTTGGAAGAAGGGAGCTCTATCCCAATTCAGACCTATGTGCTGTTCCAGGGATCACGAGTGATTCTGCAGTGGTACCTCAGGTTATTAACTTAATTCGTTCTGGAGGTCCGTTCTTAACCTGAAACTGTTCTTAACCTGAGGTACCACTTTAGCTAATGGGGCCTCCCGCTGCCACCGCCGCGCGGTTTCTGTTCTCACCCTGAAGCAAAGTTCTTAACCCGAGGTACTATTTCTGGGTTAGTGGAGTCTGTAACCTGAAGCATCTGTAACCTGAGGTACCACTGTACTGGTCTTTTTTACCATGATCCCTTGGTTCACACTTCATCTCTTTTGTGGGAGTGGCATGGCTGATCTGGAGGAGACACAGGACTAGATAGTGGCACTCACTCAAAAATCTAATTGTGTCCAAGGGCCAGCAAAAAGTTTGGCAACCCCTGAGCCAGGGCACTGGGCCATTCAGCTCAGCACTGTCTACACTGACCGGCAGAGGCTCTCTGGGGTTTCGGGCAGGGGACACTCCCAGCCTTATTTGGAGATATGAGGGATTGAACCTGGGACCTTCTGCAGGCAAAGCGGATGCTCTGTCACTGAGCTACGGCCCTTCCCCTATAAATAAAGCTGTGTATGGGGGGAGGGAGAGGGTAATCAAAGCCAGAAGGACATCCTTGTTATTGAATTAATTCTTAGGGGTTTAACAGATGGGTATTGTATTACTGTTTAGACGTAAACTTGCTTTATGTTTTGACATATGCTATGTTTTGTTATATTGGTTATTTTGATATCTTGTGTTAATTGAGCTGCTCTCTGCTGGCTGTTTGCTGTTCTGAGCTTCCCCTGGGAAGTAGGGGGAAAGCAAGATATAAGCAATAAGTGAAATGAAAATGAAATATTCAGCGATTGAACTGAACCGCCAGCTGGGAATTTACACTGTACAGATCTAGCACGGTTACCCACCCATCTATGTGCCCACACTCCTTATTGAGCTTTCTGCTTGTTGAGCCGGAGTTGGTTGCTAAGCATGCAAATAGATAGGAGAGGAGGGCAGGGATAGGTAAAATGGCTATCATTATCACCAGTATAAATCAACAGGGAGGCTGCACACCCAGGTCCCGCTTTACGAACGCTCGCTAAACCTTGCTATACAACCTGCAGATTCAGATATCCAACCAGAGTGCATTTTTAAAGTCCCTGTTTGCCTTTTGCTGGTTGAGGGGGGGGAGAGAGGGGGGGCAGGCAGGCAGAGATTCTAGCTCCGTGTGGTCCAGTAAACAGGGCCTATGTGTACTTAAAATTAAAATTAAAAACTTAAAAGTTCTGTCCACCCATCTCAACAACAATAAGAAGAGAAAGGAGAATGAACAGGGAAGCTATTGTTATGTTATTTAAAGGGAAAAGACTAGGGACAAATCTCTGCTGCTGCCCCCCCCCATTCCCTCCCTCCCTTTCTCTCTCTCTCTCTCCCCCCCCCCCATCTCTCTTCCTGCGCTGCCCCTAACTTCACACATCCCCCCACAGCTTTATGAACCAGAGCGTTTAAATGCATTAAAGCCACTGTGTGGCCAAGCAGCCCCAGGGGGTTGCTAATGGGTTTGTTAGGAAAATGCTAGCAATGGGGAGACCACAGCTGCTCGCCTGCCACCAGAGACAGCCCAAAAGATGTATGGGGCAGGTAGACGGAGGGACAGGAGAGAACCAGGATGGGGAAGGAGGTTGTAGAAAGTTGGTCCCCACCCACCTGTTCTCTGAACCATCTTTGGCTCCTGACCTCAGCAGCATTCACTAGCCTCTGCCATTAAACCGATGACTGATGGCAGCTTTGTAAAGGTCTGTGCAGTGTGGAGAAAGTGGAGAGGGGCTGGTTGCTCTGGTCTGGGGCTTTTGTCTAAACAGGAGCCCCAACCCAGAAACAGAGACAGGAGCAGCGCAGAGGGAGCATAATGAAAAATCTGACTCTGAAGTCAGATTTTCACTCTTCCTCCCTTTTATCTATCAGCCTGGCAGCCAAGGGTGTGGTTTCACAAGTTCTAACTCAGAGTAGACCCAATGAAGCAAAGTACGCTGCGTCTGTTGATGTCAATGGGCCTGCTCTGAGCAAGGCCAGCGTTGGGTACAACCCATGTCCACCCATTAAGAAGCCATTGAAAAGGTAGGATCTGCAGCTAAATGTGGTGGTATGGAGTCCTCCATGTTCAGGTTTTTAAGGAAGGGGTGCTGGGAGCCGTCACCCAGTAGACTCCATTCCATTCCCCCAGCACACAGTCGATGCTGCATTGCTCAGTCCCACTGGATGCTGGTCCATTTGGGGCACATGAGGGCACTGCCCCACCAACCTCTGGAATCTCCCACCTACTTGCCTTCTTCCTTACAAGCTGCAGGGGCTGTCAGCTTCCTCCTCCTCCTCAGTCTCAATATTGCTCACTGGAAGAACTCAGCTGGGAGGAGGATGGAGACAAAACTAGAATGTGTTGGCTCTGACTGTCATTAGCTCTGACTCTGCTCTGGCGCCACCTACTGTTAAGCTCCCTGCTTTCTGCCCTACCAGTCCCAATGACTTAGAGCAGGGGTCAGCAAACTTTTTCAGCAGGGGCCAGTCCACTGTCCCTCTTTGTGGAGGGCCGGTCTATATTTTGAAAGAAAGAAAAAATTAACGAATTCCTATGCCCCACAAATAACCAAATAACCCAGAGATGCATTTTAAATAAAAGCACGCATTCTACTCATGTAAAAACACGCTGATTCCTGGATTGTCTGCGGGCCAGATTTAGAAGGCGACTGGGCCGGATCCAGCCCCCGGGCCTTAGTTTGCCTACCCATGACTTAGAGGTTTTTTGTTTGGGTTGTTTTGTTTTTTACACGTAAGCAGCATATAAATCTTATGGGATAAATAATGTCCTTGTTGAAAGCTTCCCCCCCCTTACTTTTAAAAAAACAACCTGTTTAGATTAGGGGTTTTTTATATCTGATAAAAAAAATGTTTTGTGCTGAGCTTTGTTACTCTTTTTCAAACGTTAATAAAATCTATTTAAAAAATAATAATAAATCACCACCACCCAAAATCCTGCCTTTTAGCTTATAGAAACCCCTCTGCTGGTCTCCTGCTGCCTCAGCAAAGCCCCTTCCCTCTCATTAAGAGAGCTTCCCAGTGTGAGATTTCTGCAAACGTTTGAGGTTCCCAGGGGTCTGCTGCCCACCCCCTCCTGCACACAGACACTAGCAACTTGGCTGCAGAAGCACCCGCTCTCAGAAAATGAGTTTTGTTATTAGTATATGTGCTTAGGAAATCCAATTCAGCAGCCACGCTCTCCAACGGCAGGCCAGTGAGCCTGAGAGAATGGCAGTAATATCCCTGATCCCTTTCCAGCTTTGCACTGGGGTCTTTTAAAATCCAGTTTGGCTAGAGAGCTAATTGGTATTTATCCCGCAGCCCAGGCGGGCAGCATAAACAGGTTTTATGATGCCCCCTCTATCCAATCTAGCTCCCTCAAGGAACCCTGTCTGACGTGCTAATGGGTTAACACAGACACAGACACACTGCACACTCTTCCTTTGCTTTTACAAGCTAATTAGCAGCATTAATGAGAAAAACAACCAAAAGGAGGTGAGGGTGGAGGAAGAGTCCGTTCCTGCCCCCTTTTAACCTGCAGGGATTTTAATGATGTCATTTAATACTGTGGCAGCAGAAAAAGGGAGCATGGGGGTGTGGCAATCAGGAAGAGACAAACACTGAAGGAAGGAGAAAGAATAGCACAGGTTGAGTCTAAATTCGGGGGGGGGGGGGAGGGAGCCTTCTCTGTTGGCAATTATTTTTGTGCATTCTCTATGGAAGCCCCTAAGAAGCTGAATTCCCTCTCCACAGAGGGGCATCTGCCACCTTCATGATACAGCCTTGCTTCCCTGGCTTTTGATACCTGAGATACATGTTGTTGCGTGCCACCCCAATCTCTGAGTGGTGCAAGATTTCAGCAGTACCAGGCGCTCACCCCAGGTGCTTTCTTGAACATGGGAAGCTGGGTCCAGGGATTTAGGAGTCTGCCATCCAGGTTGACTCTCCCAGACTTGGTTAAACTCTAACACCTACTAGACCCAAGAATGCATGGGAGTCTGTCACCCACAAACTCATAACAATATATTATAAAAAGGTAAAGGGACCCCTGACCATTAGGTCCAGTCGCGGCCAACTCTGGGGTTGCGGCACTCATCTCACTTTATTGGCCGAGGGAGCCGGCGTACAGCTTCCGGGTCATGTGGCCAGCATGACTAAGCCGCTTCTGGCGAACCAGAGCAGCGTACGGAAACGCCGTTTACCTTCCCGCCGGAGTGGTACCTATTTATCTACTTGCACTCTGAGGTGCTTTCGAACTTCTAGGTGGGCAGGAGCAGGGACGAGCAACGGGAGCTCACCCTGTTGCAGGGATTCAAACCGCCGACCTTCAGATCGCCAAGTCCTAGGTTCTGTGGTTTAACCCACAGCGCCACCCGCGTCCCTAACAATATATTATAAGTATAGCTATATTAGGACTAACCCTATTTGTGATTGTCATTTGGTTCAAACTGTTTTTACTGTTGTATTTGGCACTACTGTGACTTGCCCTGAGACTTTATGGAGAAGAGCAGTTGATGATGATAAATTATTATTGTTAACAGCGATGATGATAATAAAAATGTAGACTCCCTCAATTAAACAGCCCCTTCCCCACCACCAAAAACCAAAGGAAATCTAGCAGGGCTGGGGAACCTGTGGACTACAACTCCCCTAATCCCCAGTAGCTAGCATGGCCGGTGGTCAGGGATGATGGGAACTGTAGTCCACAACATCTGGAGAGCACAATATTGGCTACAGTAGCAGGCAGATAAAAGTCTTTCTTTTACGCTCTTCGTTCTCTTCTGGCAGAGTAACACTGCCACCTACTGGCCTGTCAGAGATAAGACGCACCTGGATTCAACTTTGGAAAAGAGATCAGCCAATTATTTTCAAGCCAAGAAATTTTGGGAGATGAGTCCTGCCCCCACCCCATCCACCAATCCTGCAGCTCAGGGCAGCCAACATGTGAGTTAAGTTTTCTCACAGCCCCTTCCTTGACCGCAGAGGCCGGGATGGTGGCCAACTCAAACCAGACACTTTCCATTTAAAGCACGCAGACCTCCTTCCTGGCTGGAGGATTTTAGAGGCTTCTTGTTAACGGCTCGGCATAAAGGAGAAACAAGCCACAGAGGAGGCCGAGGGAGTGGAAGTGGGATTGGTCCCTTGGGGATGCTTAGAATTAACAACAGCCTTACCATGATGGGCTGGCGGCGGGGAGGGAGGGTGTTTAAGCAGGGAACAGAATGGCGAACAATTGCCGTATATCAGGACCCTCAAGAGACAGGGTAATATAGCAAACCTAGAGTCTGAAAAAGGAATTCGAAAGCTGAATGAGCATAGAAAGCTGCCTGAGACTGAGTCAGACACATAAGTCCATCTGCCTACCCCAGGCATAGGCAAACTCGGCCATCCAGATGTTTTGGGACTACAACTCCCATCATTCCTGACCACTGGTCCTGTTAGCTAGGGATGATGGGAGTTGTAGTCCCAAAACATCTGGAGGGCTGTGTTTGCCTATGCCATGGTTTCCACTGGGAGACTCTGATTGGAGGATCGAATCTGGGGGCCTTCTGCATGCCAAGCAGCTGCTCTAGCACTGAGCTATGACCCTTCCTCCCCTGGCTAGAATGCCGACCATTATTTATCCTCCCTTTCTATTTCTGATGTTCATGGCGCGAGCACCATTCCTTATGCAGCCTACAAAACAGCGCCATCCATGGAAAAAGAGGGAAGCGTCAGCACACTTCACGGAAACCCTAAGCGCTTGCAGAAGTTCACAAAATCTTCTTAAAGAAAAAATGCTACAGAGGGAGGGTAACACTCCCACCCCAAAAAAACAGCCCAATGAAGATTGAGCAGGATGGGGGTGTGAGGACAGGAAATTAGGGAGCAAGGGATAGAACGAACAGAAGAAGGCATGGCTGGCTGGGAATGTGAACAGAAACCCTCCACAATAGTATTACTATTAATAAAGCAGTGTTAGAAACAGAGATATGAAAGCTAGGAGCTAAATGGCACCTTAAACCTAGATTACGGGCGCAACAAAGGAATGTCTAGGCATGCTTTTTTATAACAAGAATACAAAGCTGAAAACGAACGAACTGCAGCTAAAATATTACGTTCATTTTTCACATGGTCTAGTCCTTCCCCTGCCCACCCCCTTAATATTCTTAAGACGATCTCTTTTCCAGTCTTCAGAGAGTAGCTGGAAGTGGGGAGGCAGAAAAAGGTTCTCCTTTCCTTCCACTCTGCAGTTTTAATTTGAAATATTAGGCGCAGTAATGCGCCCAGAGCTCAGAAACTGCTTGCGCTAATGAAAATCCCTGCCGCAAAATGCGCCTAGAACAATGGGAGTTTCGGACACTGTCATAAAGCATTTCTGAGTGTGACTCTCCATGGTCTTCAGCAGAGAAAGGTCTTCTTCATCACCTCCTGAGGTGAGATAGCTCAGCTGGTAGAGCATGAGATTCTTAATCTCAGGGCTGTCTGTCCGAGCCCTACACTGGGCAAAATATTCCTGAATGGCAGGGGACTAGACTAGGTGGGGTTTTTTGGTCCCTTCCATCTCTAAAATTCTACGATTCTATGATTCCTACCTGATCCCTTTTAACTTCAGATGCTTTTCCACTAAGCTTCCCTTAAGGAAGTGGTTCTCAAACTTTCTTCTCCAGGCCACATTTCAGAATGAAAATTTGTTTGTGCCATACCAATTTTTTTAAAAAATAAGAAATACATTGGAAAACAAAAAGAAACAACAACTAGCTGTGCTTGATTTATAACCTAGAGCACAACTGCTTTAGAATATGATCATGGGACATCCAGAAAGTATAAAACAACGCACCTACGTTAAGAACAAGAATCATTTCCAAAATATAATTATAAACAAGCCTCTTACATAGGTATATATCTTAAGTATGTATACAAACTCAATGAGAAGTGTGAGCTTGCTTTTGCCAGGTAATCTCCTTTATATTAGGTCTAATTTGAGACAAGGGGACGCGGGTGGCGCTGTGGGTAAAAGCCTCAGCGTCTAGGGCTTGCCGATTGTTCGGTCCCAGCGCCTGCCAACCTAGCAGTTCGAAAGCACCCCCGGGTGCAAGTAGATAAATAGGGACCGCTTACTAGCGGGAAGGTAAACGGCGTTTCCGTGTGCGGCTCTGGCTCGCCAGAGCAGCGATGTCACGCTGGCCACGCGACCCGGAAGTGTCTCCGGACAGCGCTGGCCCCCAGCCTCTTGAGTGAGATGGGCGCACAACCCTAGAGTCTGTCAAGACTGGCCCGTACGGGCAGGGGTACCTTTACCTTTTTAATTTGAGACAAGCAAACTCTCATCTCCTCATCAAGACAAAGAAGCCTTTCTCTTATCTGATCTTTTATTTGTCAGAGATGAAAATCTCTGTTCACAACAATATGTGAGCCCCTGGCCTGATCCAGCAAATTCTTCTTATGCTTCTAGTATAAAATATTAACAGTCAACAAACCACAAGCCACCGGCAAAAAGCGAAGAAGAAAAAGAGAAGCATTCTGTCCTTCAACCAGAAGAGAGTGCTATTGAATTCCACTACACTTTCTTGCATAGATGTGTATTCAACTAAGGGAAAGTTATTTCCGAATGTGCAGGTTTTCAAGGTTGGCCGAGTGGAATGAAACTTTCCAGTCTCCTGGAGAAACCCGGAGGCTTAGTGATGCAACTGAGGAGGGATAGGGAGAGGGGCTTCATGCACACAATACACTTAAAGCACCCACACTCAAAATCATGGCAACTGTAGTTTGTTAAGAGTGCTAGAAGCTGTAGCTCTGTGAGGGCATAAACTGCAGTTCCCAAGATTCTTTGCCAGGGGGGCTGGGCAGGTGGGGGCTGAATGAGCTTTAAATGTATGGTTTGCACACAGACTAGGAAGTTAGAACACACAATCGACTTCTTGGAGGTCAAGCACTCTGGAAAATAGTAATCTGCTTAGTGCGTGAGTGAGAAGGCTCCACCCTTAGGCTAAAATGTGGCCCTTCAAACCTTTGCATCCGGCCCTGGGCTGCACACACAGCCCTGCTCTGTGCTTTTGCCAAGCCAGAAAATGTCCTTGACTTGTGAGGATCCGTCGTTGCTCACCTCTGGAGGGGGGGGGTGTACACAACACTGGCTTTTTCATAGTTAGAATGGAGCCTCCTATACAATGCTAAACAATCCAATCTATTCTTCTATCCCCTTTTGCCTTGGCCCCAGCCACGCAGCCCCCAGAAGACTAACCACCAGGGAGCATGGCCAGTAGTGCTTTTCCAGATTCCCCCCAGATGTTAAATTAGCTTAACACCTCTCTCCCCTAACTGGCTGATATGTATATAAGCCCTTCTGGATCGGGGGAATCCCCATCAAAGCTGGTGTGGCATGGAATCGAACCCTGTCAGAAGTGTTTGCTGTGCCAAACTGGGCAGCCAGACTGCAGTGGAGATTGGTCCTTTAGGCGGAATGGGGAGGGCACTGCCCTACAGACCTCAGTCTGCCCTCAGCCAGATACCCCACCTGCATGCTTTTTTTACTTACAACCAGTCTAATGGCGTGGCCTTGAATGTGTTGCACATGAGGGTGCAGTTGGGGTAACTTCCTGGCACTCTGCACTAAATCCTGAAGAACTTCATCTTTCACTCTGAAGAGCTTAAGTTCCCAGCCATCATGGATACAGAAATAGTCTTGAAAATTAGGTAGGGCAATTCTGGGTTCAATGCAGCGAGTAGCGCACTGCCCCCTCCCTGCATCAAGCAGAGCCAGAGTTTTAAGCATTTTCTGCACGTATTTGCATTATTTGCAAAATTCCAGCAGGTTGCTGAGTTTGACGATTTTTGGAACGTGGATCTCAGTGCAGAATCCCTCCCCACCCCCCGTGCTTTCAAGCACAGGCTATGCATCACCCTTGGCTTCCTTGCTGGCATAACACCCAAATACCAAGCAAGGAATTAAAAGCATTAAAAAGACAAATTGGAGTGGCTTGCCTCCGGGGGTGAGCTCAGAGCACCAGCGGCAATGCAGCATTTAGCAATCCAGAAAGCTAAGAGCATTTTGATTGTGGCACCCTCAGAAAGCGGGCGACTCGGTTCGGGGGCGGCTTGTGGGCCGGTTAAACGGCCTCCATGGGCCACTTCCGGCCCATGGGCATTAGGTTGCCGACCCCTGGTATAGCATCTGCTTTGCATGCAGGTCTTGGGTTCAATCTCTAGGGAGCGCTAGGAAAGTTCCCTGCCCCAAACCCCAAAGAGCTTTTGTCAGGCAGTGTAGACAATACTGAACTAGATGGTAAAGGTAAAAGACCCCTGGATGGTTAAGTCCAGTCAAAGGTGACTGTGGGGTTGCAGAGCTCATCTCGCTTCAGGCCAAGGGAGCCGGTGTTTGTCCACAGAAAGCTTTCCGGGTCATGTGGCCAGCAGGACTAAACCATTTCTAGTGCAACGGAACACCATGACAGAAATCGGAGTGCACGGAAACACCATTTACCTTCTCACTGCAGTGGTACCTATTTCTCTATTTGAACTGGTGTGCTTTCGAACTGCTAGGTTGGCAGAAGCTGGGACACAGCAACGGGAGCTCGCTCCGTCATGCAGATTCAAACCACCGACCTTCTGATCAGCAAGCCCAAGACGCTCAGTGGTTTAGACCACAGCGCCACCCGCATCCCTACTGAAATAGATGGACTTACACAGTATACTGGTCTGCTTTGCAGTGTGAACACTGTATTGTCTATACTGACTAGCAGGGACCCTTCGGAGTTTCAAGATGCCGGGGATTGAACCTGAGACCTCCTTCATGCTGAAAAAAATATTTTACCCCTGAGCTATGGGGCACATGTTTTGCTGGAGGGATGGTCTGCCTTGCTTCAGACACTAGGAGGCACCGTTTCATGTACCAGCTTGGTCCACCTGCCTGGAGTCCCTTATCGGGAGGGTGTGTGTGTGTGTGTGTGTGTGTGTGTGTGTGTGTGTGCTGGAAACCCTGCAAGCTGCAGTCGCCCACCGGATAAAAGCAAAGGCATGTGAAACGCTTTGCAGAGAAGCAAGACATAACTTGGCAGAGCCGGTCAGATTCCAAATTCCAGTCCTCGCATGCCAGCCATATCTGCAGCGGCTGAACAAAGGGACCGACAGTTTATTCCTTCTCTTCAAAGCCAGTTGCTCCACCACACACACATACACTCTCTTGGCATCCTGGGATTCCCAGAGCTGGGGTTCCCGGGATGAACGGGCCACGGGCCAGGTTTGGGCCGACAGTGTGTCACACCCTCCCACTTGCCCTCTGTGCCTCCTGCCCTCTTGTTCCAACAGCTCGGATATCCTGGTTTTAAAGACAGCGTTGGAGCAACAACCTCTCGCACTGTTTGGGTAGGCTGGGGGGGCTGTAAATAAGAGGGGAGTAATTCTGCAGGGAGCACAGCAGGAAAAAGCCCAGACCTTGGCATGTGAGGAATCTAAAAGAGCAAACTTCCAGTCCAGGAAAGGGAACCTTTTCCGTGCCGAGGGCCACATTTCATTCTCAGCAACCTTCAGGGGGCCACATGCCAGTGGTGGCAGAGGCCAAAGTGGGTGGAGCAATGGATGTAAATCTCACCTCTGCAGTAGGCTAGTTTCTACACACACCCTTCTCTATCCTATCAAGGGCTGCATCCAAGCCAAGCAAAAGCACGCAAGAGCAGGGCTGGTGAGGGATGTGACTTGGGGAAGAGTTGTGAGAGCCAGATAAAGAGGCCCCTGAGGCTCCATTGTTCTAGTCCTTATGGATGGAAAGACAGAGAGCAGGGGCGTAGGAAGGGGGATGCGGGGTGTGTGGTCTGCCCCGGGTATCATCCCTGAGGGGGTGACAAAATGGCGGGGCCCGGCCTGCAGTGCGCCCGAGCCACACGTCTCTCCTGGGAGTGACGCAGTGGCTCAGGGCCCCGCGCTGCCAGAAATGGCAGCATGGGGCTTGTGTCTGCCAGGTGGACTCTGTGGGCAGCTTGCCACAGCACCCCCCTGGTCGGATCACCACAGCGCCCCCATGCGCGGATGGCGGCTCGCCCCCGCCGCTCCAGGTGCCGGAGCACCTAGCTGACAGGGTGTCTCATCCCTGGTCTACCTGGAGATGCTGTTGGGGATTGAACCTGTGTCCTTCTGCACCCAAAGCAGATGCTCCACCCTTGGGCAGCAAGGCCTTCCATCTACACTACGACTGCTATGCTGTCTCCCCTTCATCTAATTTTTCTTCTCCAAGTTTACATGCCCAAATTGTTCAAAACATTCCGTATCAGTTTCCAGAGGCCCTCGTCATCCGAAGTTCCCACCATTAAGGATGAAAACAAATGCAAAAAAACTTTCATTTCTGCATATAACAAGCAAACAGCAGCAGATTTGGAATTATGCCTTCTCCAGAAAGCAAGCTGTAGAGGAAGGAGAGACAAGCTGTCCACAGTCAGTGGAAGGAGGCCTCTGAATGCCAGCGGCTGGGAATCACATGGGGGGGGGGGAGCCCTTTCACACTCTGTGTTTTCCAGAAGAGCATTTGGATGTCCACTGTGGGGGGAAAGCATGCTGGACAAGATGGGCCTGATCCTGCAGGGCCCTTCTGGAGGTCTTAAGCATTTTGAAACATTGCAAATCAGTGTTTATTTTGTTCTTTCACATCAGGCCCACAACATTCACTCATTAATTTATTTTAAAATATCTCTTAAAAGTTCCCCCAATCAATTCCACCAATCCCTCCCCACTTTAATGTGTTATAATTTCTAAGACCAATACTTATTAAAGCAACAACAACCAGGTCACAAGCAATTAAAAATAAAAAAACCCTGCCCACTAATTTGGTTGCCCTAATGAGGATGGTTCCTTAAGATGGGTTTTGGAACTCATCTTGAAAAAGGCATTTTTATCCTGTGGTTGACAAAAAGAACAATACCTCCTTCAGTAGCTGCTGTAAGTATCAACTGAAAACAAAGTACAGTGGTACCTCGGGTTACATACGCTTCAGGTTACACACTCCGCTAACCCAGAAATAGTGCTTCAGGTTAAGAACTCTGCTTCAGGATAAGAACAGAAATCGTGCTCCAGTGGCGCAGCGGGAGGCCCCATTAGCTAAAGTGGTGCTTCAGGTTAAGAACAGTTTCAGGTTAAATACAGACCTCCGGAACGAATTAAGTTCTGAACCCAAGGTACCACTGTACACCTCTCTTCTTCAGACAAACTGTTTCTCATAATCAATGTTCTCAATTCATTAACCAACAAGTGGACTAAGAGCGCAGCCCTATGCTTGCCTACTCAAATATAAGCCCATTGAGTTCAATGGGGCTTAATCTCAGGTTAAGAGTAGACACAGCTGCAGTCTTAAGACCCAAACCAAGTTTCTTGGGTTGCTCGATAGCCCTTTTTCACGCCCACTAGTTCACTAGGCTGTATAACAACCTTGCAAGGTAGGCCAGAATTATATTCTCCGCACTGCAAATGGGGAGGGAGAAGACTAAGTGGGGAGAGAGAGATGAATTTTGAACTGAGAGTCTCTTGGATCAGAGCCCAGCCTCTATGTCACTAGTTGAACAAGTCTGGAAAAAGAGCTATGAGCTGATACCCCATTAAAGGACAAATGGATTGACTAATGAAGGAGTCTGAGAACAATGCCAGCACTTACCAGCAAGAAGTCTCTTATGTTCTTTAGAAAGCAGGGGAAGGGAGAAAGGGAAGAAGAAAAAGGAGAAAATAAGGCATTAGAACAGAAAGGACCAATGACAGCCATTCCAAACATGCATACAAGCAAAAGAGCCCGACAGAGCATGCCAAAGATCTATCAAGAACAGTACCCAGTTTCCAACAGAGGACAGCCCGAGAGATGCCTGTGGGAAGCTATTTGTCTCCTCACAAATGCCCACCCCTGCCCAAAGGCTTTTTAAAAAGACACTTGATTAATTATTAGGATAAAGACAAAATACAAACAGCAGCAAACATACTGATACAAAAAGAGAAAAAAGGAAAACTGGGACGAATAAGAGGGAAGGGGGGAGGAGGAAAAGAATAGCCTCCATTAATTCTTGTGATGCATCTTTTATAATCACAATCCAAGGAACTGAGAAAACACCTTATCTGCAAACTTAATTGGACCATTGTGGCTCTATGTTCCATCTCTGTTGTATATCAAACAGCATTAGGAAGCTGGACCAGGTAGGTCTTTTGACCTGAACCAGCAGTCAGTCTCTTATGTTCTTTGTGTGCAATAACGAGGAAAGAAGAGATCTGGAGTTCTCAGAAAAGAAAGCAACCCGTTCCTAGTAACTCATTGTGTTAAAAAAAATAACAACATGTGAAACTCACGACAAAATGCTCCAGTTCAGGGTTCCAGCCAGCCATGCCTGCTTCCTCTCCACTCCATTCCATCTCCTCTCTCTCCCCGCCCCGCAATAATCACTCAGCATTCTGTGACCACTGAACCTGCTCAGTTAGGCTGCTTTCGGGGTGTCTCATTCATTGGGGGGTTCCCCTGCTTTAAATATTTTTTGAACTTTTGCAAACCTCATAACACTGATGATGATACCTCTCTGGTTGGATTGGGTTTGGGTGGTACAGTTTCGGCTACATAACAATCCACAATTGGAGATTTGTATATGTAGCCTTCTCAGAGCTGATGTCCGACAGAAGTTCTATAGGAAGCTGCCTTATAATGAGTCAGAACACTGGACCATCTAGCTCAACACTCTCCAGGGTTTCAGGCAGGAATCTCTCCCTGAAGACTGAACCTGGGACCTTCTGCGTGCAATGCTGATGGCTCTACCACTGAGCTACAGTCCTTGCAATCAGAAGGCCTTAATATGCAGGTACTGTTTCACTCCGTATTGCACTTATTACCAGATACTTTCCAAGAGTGTCAGGCAGAATCTCTCCCAGCTCCACCTGAGAGATGCCAGGGATTGAACCTGAGACCTTCTGCAAGCAAAGCAATGTTCTGCCACTGGACTCCAACTCCCATCCTCCCATTTTTTAAAAAATAATAATCCAGCCATTTAATCAGGAGCATCTTTTTAGTTAACTGTGAGAGCTGTGCATTACAAGTCCTGCTTTACGCCCCTGGTTGCCATCTTCCAATCTGGATTGCAAATCTCAAGAAGTTTCTGCACGCCATCCTATCCCTGACAGGATGAAAGAAAAAAACGAATTCAGAGCAGACGGCCGCTGAAGTACTAGGCCCGCAGCTCCAACAGCCCAGCCTCTAAAAGACTGCCTGGGTAGACCTTGGAGCTCAAATAGCTCGAATGCAGATTTTTATTTTTAGTGGGATGGTATTCCCTAGCTCCTGAGGTATTGGCAATATGTATGCTGGAGCAGTTGCTACAGGAAATGCGGGGGTGGGGTGGCAACCCTCTGGCCAGGGGGTGCTGCACCCTCCCGGGCGCCAGGCGGATAACGCCAGCAGCCTCCCAGACAAGAGGCTGAGCAAACGGGCGAACGTGACTTTGGAAGAGTCACAAACCGATGATGAGGGAAGGGAGGAGAACCTCCCAAATTGACCTTCCAAGCCTCCAATGAGGACGCCTGCCAAGTCAATGATGCAATGCTGCTGGCAACCCGTGCCACTTCCCGTGCCACGGGCTTTGGGTAGGATTATGGTGGCTTAAAATATCCCAGACCAGTAGGGTTATTTTTGGGATGGGGTGGAAGAATGAATAGGTTCTTTTGAGAGTTTGTGTGTGCGTGTGAGAGAGGAGAAGGATGCTGTTTCATGAGCACATACAAAAGATGAGTGATTTAAAAACAGACCAGAACCGTCACCGGATTAACATAATGACCAGCAAGCTACCGGCAATGGCCCATGGGCAGCCAGGCCAACAAAGGAAGCTGACACTGAGTCAGACCACTGAGTCCCTCTAGCAACTCACAGAGAACCCCCCCAATAAAAGAGAAGCAAAAGCTTCAGCAGAAACAGCTCAGAGAAAACTTGCAGATTGTTGGGAGAGAGTCCAGCCCCCCCCCCCCCCGCCCCCAGTCCTTGCTCTGAATCAAAGGAGATTGTGATCTTGGTCTTAAAATCTGAGCTGTTTTGAGCATCTCTGGCTGGACAGGAACCTTCTAAACCAAACAAGGGAGGCAGATCAAAGGCCCATGTCGATCCCAAACACAGGAGGCATTGCAGATGGCCCTTTTTCACCGGTTCCCAAATTCTCTCCCCTACTTGAAACTTGCTAAGGGTCTTGGCAGACCACTTAATGACTTTCCTGCCTCTTGTAAGAAATGTAACGGGCTGCAATTGTGTGCGATTTTTAAATCACACTATAATTGCTTTCTTTCTGTCTTCTGTTGCTCCGCCCACCAACCCCGATGTCATTCCCCCCACATTAACCCACTTAGAGCAGCAGCAACTCACAAAGAGGGCAGTGCCAACACCTGGGGAGGGGGCAGTAGGATTATCAAGAGGGGCCCTAAGAGGCAAGGGAGAGGCAGGCGGGAGATGAAGCTATAAACGAATATCAGGCTTTGAAAAGCTGGTATGACTGGATCAAGTTCATAACTTTTGTTGAATTAATTAAACTAAACACTTTTAATTGGATTTTGAATAAAGGCACAATTAATTGTTACCACGTTTATTGTGCCATTATCTTCCTTAGTGGGTTGTGCAAACCGCTATTTCCCTTTTTATAGGGAAAGGTGGGGGCACTGGAGATGAGTTCATGAAACCAAAGGGGCGGTGGCCAGAAAATGTTTGGCTCTTCCCAACCCCATTTTTTCATGCAAATAGAGGATTGTGATGTGGCACTACAAATCCTCCAGTGGGGACTGTGTAGAGTTTCAGGCAGGGGACATGCCCAACTCTACCTGGAGATTGGACCTGGGACCCTCTGCATGTAAAGCGGGTGCTCTAACCACTGAGCTACGGCCCTTCCCCACAGATCCTTGCCCCCGCTTCGTCCTGGCCCATCTCTATCCAAGCCTGGAAAAAAGCAAGTCTCAAAGTAAATGCACTTGCCCTTGAAACAGAATTCTCTCCCCACGTAATTCTCTTTCTTTTTAATTGCATTTATCTATATTGCACGCATTAAAACAAAAAATACTTTCCTTGCAGTCTCTTTATCTTGACACCTGCGTTTTCTGAGCAGAATAGCAATGAAAGCTGGGGGGGGCAGGGGGGGAGGGAGGCAGAATCAAAGGGGAGTTTAGATCTACCAGCACTCAAAGGAGATTCAGATGCTGCCAGGGTTGAATTCTGTCTGGACTGCACTTCTTTTCTAAAGCAAGTGGGAGAAGAGATGGGAAGGAGATGAAACAAGTGCAAAATCAGAGAGGACATAAGAAGAGCCTCCCTGCTGGATCCGGGCAAAGGTCCGTCCAGTTCAGCATCCTGTTCTCACAGTGGCCAACCACAGTTGCCCCAAGGGGAAGCCTGAAAGCTGGACCACTTGTGATTCCCTGCAACTGGTGTTACTGCCTCTAACAGTGAAGGCAGAAGATTAAGTCTCATGCTCTACCGATTGAGCTATCCCAAGGATTAATCTCAAGATTGGGGGTTCGAGTCCCATGTTGGGCATAAGATTCATGTACTGCAGGAGTTGAACCGAATAACCCTCTTGGTCCCTTCCAACCCTACAATTCTACAATCCTATAGCCATTGTGACTAGTAGCCAATGATAGCCTGGTCCTTATGAATTTGTCAAATTCCTTTTAAAGCCAGTCAAGGAAAGTACGTATGAAACAGGAATGGAATTTACAACATGCTATGGCTTAAAAGAAAACTATTACAAGATGAGATAGGAGATGGCATTTAACCCCAAAGAAGCTGGCTCAAATGTACAAAAAGTGTGTAAACACTTGAAATCTTTGGCAGGCTTTGAATAACTCTTCCAATATTACAAAGACTATGGATATTTTGGAGGACTACAATTCAGGCGAACTATATTATGCAGTTGATTAAGACATTTTAAGGACCCACGGAGGGGAGGATGGAAGTCCTAAGATTCGGAAGAATCTTGTTTTTATTTTAAAATTTTATTTGTGTTAAGTGTGTGACTTAATTTGTAAAATCAATAAAAATTATTTTAAAAAAACAACAACAAATGTACAAAAGTGCATCAAACAAGGGATGGAAATGTAAGGACTGTGAGGGGTCATTGTATCATAGGTGGTGGACCTGCAGGAAGGCAGAGGCCTTTTGGGACATGATATATAATGAAATTAATAGAAGTTTTAAAGTGACATTTCCCCAAGAGGCCAGAATCCTTTCTGCTGGGTATACTAGACAGCAAAATCCAAAAGAAAGCCTCAACGCCTATTTATGTACAGTATGTGACTTCAGCAGCAAGGATTCTCTATGCTCAGAAATGGAAGGAGGAGAGAACGCCCTCCAAGGAAGAATGGGTTGATGAAAATCTTGGAATATGCAGAGATGGCTAAATTGACAGCACTGATAAAAGATACAAATTTAGAATATTTTAAAGAAGACGGGAAACCCTTTCTAGTTATATAAAAAGTCATTTCTCTTATGCAAAGACCTAGGTAAAGGTAAAAAAAAGGTAAAGGACTCCTAGACAGTTAAGTCCAGTCAAAGGCAACTATGGGGTTGTGGCGCTCATCTCAGGCCACGGGAGCTGGTGTTTGTCCACAGACAGCTTTCCGGGTCATGTGGCCAGCATGACTAAACCACTTCTGGCGCAACGGAACACTGTGACGGAAACCAGAGCACACAGAAACACCGTTTACCTTCCTGCCACAGCAGTACCTATTGATCTACATGCAATGGCATGCTTTCGAACTGCTAGGTGATCCAGCAGGGCTTTCCTTACGGTCTTATTCATTGCAATCTCCTTGGATGGCTTCAAAAGGAGATTAGATAAAATTCATAGAGGGTAAGGCTACCAATGGCTGTTGGTCATGGTGGCTGCCCACTATCTACAGCGCAGTCGGCCTCTCGAAACTGAGAATCACAAGGGGGAAGAGAGTTGCTCTTGTATTCGGGTCCTGCTGGCAGGTTTTCCACAGGCATCTGGTTGGCCACTGTGAGAACAAAATGCTGGAGGTGGTAGACCTTTTGACTTGATCCAGCAGCCAGGCTCTTCTGACTGTCTCAAACCCCTCCAAAACATTCTCTTTTGTTTTCTCTGCTCCTGACTGGTTCCTTATAACACATGCACACCCTTTCCCCTCAAAAAACCAGAAGGCAGGCAAAAGCCCTCTCCTTCTTGTAAAACTACAGAGCAATTAGACCCATTGCACCTGCTAGCATACGCATATCAATCAACTGGCAAGGGATCAACATAGGCCTATAAATCACACCCCCTCTCTGGAGGAGGGTGCGGATTTTTTTGGAAAGGTTGGAGGGTAGGGGAGTGTTGAAGAATTGCTTTGGCTTGGAGGGTTAAGGTGTGCTCCTTTCCGAAGAGAAAACCTGCTCGCTTCTGCTGACGGCCAAAACCAACTGCAGGCAAAACATTCAGCGCTGTAACAGAGCCGCCTCTGAAGGCCTCCAGAATTGGAAACAGACTTGTCGGAAGTGTCTCGTTAGGCATAATTGCTTTGCAAGGATTTGAGGTTTCCCTTCTGAGCCATCGACACCAGGACGTCCCGCTCCACCCCCCCTGAATTGAGCATGAGCCCCTGTCTACTTTGGGGGTGGGCAGGCAAAGCATCTCCCTAGCCAGTGGGGAGGGGGAGCAGAAACAAGAGGGGCACTGTCGCTTTAAAATACAAGGCTGGCCAAATACCCGGGCACAATATTTTCCCCAGATTCAACAGCTGAGTTCTGAGCCACAAATTCTTCAAAGGGAATTTCCAGCTTCATTAGGGGCGTCAGCAAAAGGAAAAAAAGAGAAGACCACCCTCCCAAATGTGTGGAAATCAAATGATGGGTCCCACACACCCCCACCCCGTGTGTGTGTGTGTGTGTGTGTGTGTGTGTGTGTGTGTGTGTGTTTTCTGCCTTCAGCAGAAGCCCTGGGCGACAAGAGGTGGGTTTCACACACCTACCCTCTTTTGCTAGCCCTCTCCCAATTTTTGTTTTTTAAGCAATCAGCTAAACAAACAAACAAACAAGCCCACACACATTTTCACACCCAGCAAATGAGGCTGTGAAAGTGTGGGCGGTGGATTTTTGTTGCTCAGTGCTAATTAATACTGAGGCTCTTGTGCTAAAAAAAGGAGAGGTAAGGAGAGGTGGTCTCAGGTGTGTCCCATCTGCAAACACTCCCCTCCATCAGGCAGGCATCCAAGATAACCCAGTTAAGATTTGCTACTTGTAGTTTGCTTCACCCCATCAAGGCCCAGGCATAGGGTTGTTCATTTGGGGCAACAGACTCCCACAGTGGCACAAGTGGGCAAGAATCACCCCCTACTTTTTATGTCCAGCAACTGACATTTAGAGATACACTACATCTGAACATTTAGCTATGACGGTGGTTGAAAGCCCTCTCCCCATCTAAGCAAAGGACAGTGACACAGCCTGCATATGTAGTGATTAGTAGGTGAGTCAAGTCAGGGACTGGCATGAAATTATGTTTTAGGTGCCCACAAGATTGTGGCTATACACTAGATACACATCTCCAAGAGGTCTGCAGGGTGGCAACAAGAGAACAGGGCCTTTTTTGTGGTGGCGCCCCGCTTGTGGAGTGCTCTTCCCCAGGGAGGAGAGAACCACCTGGCACCTTCATTACATATCCTTAGGCACCAGGCAAATTAAACAAACTATGGGCTTTTAAACTGAGGGGATTATTGTTTTCATTTGTTATTATTGCATGTATTGTTGCATGTCACCCAAGCGATGTGAGATTCCAGGGGTTTCAAGTGCTTACCCAGGGTTTGGCTTCCTTTGGAATAAGAGACAGTGAAGACTGTGGTGTCTATATGATATATGGTTTATTTATACATATATACAACCTGAGATGGAGGGGTTCACAGCATTAGCACCCCAAGAGGGCCTTGTTTCTCCCATAGCCACAACCTTGGTTTCCAATAGAAATCAGGCATGACTCTGCCTATCAGCTGCCCAGCCTGCAATCTGCCAGCTTCTAGCTTCTAGCTCACACAACTCAACTCTGGCCTTTGTAGTTCTAACTACCAGATAATTGAGGCTCAGGCTACTACCTCACCAGGAACCTAGCTATTCTAGGAATTTGAATCCTTGCTTAGATTTTTTAAATACTTGCTAGATCCAGGAATTAGAAGGTTCCAGCATATAGCCTACCTCCCCAAAAAACACATAACAGCATGTTTGTGTTTTTATGTTGTAAGCTGCCCTGTACAGAAAATTTAATAATAATAATAATAATAATAATAATAATAATAATAATAATAATAATAATAATAGACTCAGACCAGGACCCAAGGGACCAGGGTTCAAATCCCCATTCAGCTGTGGAGCTCACCAAGTGACAATGAGTCAGTCACAATCTTTCATCCTAAGCTCTCTCTTCATAAGACTAGAATCCCGGGCCATCCGAAGATGATTGCTGGGAGATTCACAACAGACAAAAGGAAGTCCTTCACAGAGCGCATAGTTAAACTATAGAACTCAATCCCACAGGAGGCAGTGATGGCCATCAACTTGGATGGCTTCCCCACCACCACCACCAATAAAAACCTAGACAAATTCATGAAGGAGAAGGCTATTTTTCCCCCTCCCAATTATATCCTCACAGCAACCCAGTGAAGTAGGTCAGGCTGAGAGACAGTGGGGATTTGAACCCTGGTCTCCCAGATCCTAGCCCAGCCCTCTTAACCACTACATCACCCTAGATCTTAGCAATATCTTGCAGCAGGTAGTTCCGCATATCCCACAAGGGCACAAGTGATGAGGCCGAATCCTGTTGAGTGCAGCCCACCTGAGCGATGCCTTGGAAACATCATCCCTCATCCAAAGGACGAAGTGAGGACCAGCGTCCCCAACCGCAGAGTGCATGCAACATCCTTAGCCGAACCTGTGTAGGAAGTTCGTTTTGAGCGGCCGCGCTTTCAGGCAGCTTAAGCGGGGAGCGGAAGGAATCACCTGCTCCTTTCAGCCTCTTTTCCCTCCCCAGAGCCCTTCTCGATTGAGGGTAAATGAGTCGTGAAATGGCCATAACAACAAATATGTGGGCTGCTGCTTCCGCTTGTCAGGGAGCCCAGCAAAGCACCTCTGCCAGGGCCCTTCCCTCCTGAGGGCTTTCCAAACTAAGAGAAAGGAACCAGGAGTCAATAAGGGGTCAAGTTTTTTAAAAGAAATGATCAAGGTAGCACAGTGCCTTGCATGCAGAAGGCCCCAGTTTGATCCCTGGTGTCTCCAGTTAGAGCTGGGAGAGACCCCTGCCTGGAACCCTGGAGAGCCACTGCCAGTCAGTGTAGACAATATTGAGCTAAATCATGGGTAGGCAAACTAAGGCCCAGGGGCCGGATCCAGCCCAATCGCCGTCTAAATCCGGCCTGCAGACAGTCCAGAATCAGCGTATTTTTACATGAGTAGAATGTGTGCATCTTTGGGGCATAGGAATTCGTTCATATATTTTTTCAAAATATAGTCCGGCCCCCCACAAGGTCTGAGGGACAGTGGACTGGCCCCCTGCTGAAAAAGTTTGTTGACCCCTAAATGGACCAGTGGTCTGACTCAGTACAAGAAAACTTTGCATGCCCCTGAATTCACTTATTTGATCGGCATCTGTTCACATGCTAACGGACAACTTTTCTGCAGGTAAACAAGCACAGGCTCCTGGTTTCCTCTCTTTCATTTATTGCATTCACCTTCCGTCTTCCTCCCAAGGAGCTCAATGGGGCACACACCGTTCTCCCCATCTCTATTTTACTCACACAACCACTCTGTGAGGTAGGTGAGGCTGAGAGAGACTGGCCTGAGTTCACACACCCAGAAAGCTTCATGGCTGAGCGGGGATTCGAACCCGGGTCTTGAAGGTCCAAGTCTTGACACTCTTAACCACCACACCTACATCTTTTGCAGGAGGAGCAGAGAAGCGTTGCAGCAGAATCGAAGAGAACTGTGGCACTTAAAGGCTGTGTACACACACTGTGCATTTAAAGCACATCCGAAGCACACTCAAATTCCCTCAAAGAATTCTGGCCACTGTAGTTTTACCCCTCACAGAGTTACAGTTCCCCCCAGCAACCTCTTATCGGGCTACAGTACGCAGAACACTTTGAAAGGAAAGAATATGCATTAAAGGTACAGCGTGCAGTTTAACAAAATGTACTACAGCATCCGCTTTCTTCAACAGGAATGCACTTTGCCAGATGCACAAAGGGAACCTTTTTTTTTGCACTCAGGGGCCACATCCTATTGTGCAGAACCTTCTGAGGGCCATGTGTCAGTGATGGGCAGGGCCCAAGGCAGAAGTGGGTGAGGCAACAGGTGCACAGCTGGACACATTCCAGCCAAGCCAGTGTGGTGTAGTGGTTAAGAGCGGTAGTCACGTAATCTGGGTAACCGGGTTCGCGTCTCCGCTCCTCCACATGCAGCTGCTGGGTGACCTTGGGCCAGTCACACTTCTTTGAAGTCTCTCAGCCCCACTCACCTCACAGAGTGTTTGTTGTGGGGGAGGAAGGGAAAGGAGATTGTTAGCCGCTTTGAGACTCCTGAAGGGGAGTGAAAGGCGGGATATCAAATCCAAACTCTTCTTCTTCTTCCAAGCAAAGCCAGAGGTTTCTACACACATGGACATCTCTGCATCCCTCTTTCCAGGCAAGTAAGAGGCATCGTCACAGTTCAAAGATATACTCCAGCCAGGGCGAAGCATGTGCAGAGCCGATAAGGTCTGAGGAGAATCCTGAGATATCTAGCCAAGAGCCTGGGGAGCTGCCACCGCACAAGCGAGACAATACTGTGTTCAATGGAGCAACCACATGGTTTAATCCTGGGACAGCATCATATGGTCCTAATATGGACTTTCCCCCACCCATGTCCCATTTCTCATTATTTACTAACCCCAGTGATTATGTTCTAGCTCTACTAATGAAGGCAGTACAGTGGTACCTCAGGTTACATACGCTTCAGGTTACATACGCTTCAGGTTACAGACTCCGCTAACCCAGAAATAGTACCTCGGGTTAAGAACTTTGCTTCAGGATGAGAACAGAAATCGTGTGGTGGCGGCGGCGCAGCAGCAGCAGGAGGGCCCATTAGCTAAAGTGGTGCTTCAGGTTAAGAACAGACCTCCACAACAAGTTTAGGGAAGTTTTTAATATTTAATGCTTTATTGTTTTTAACACTTGACTGGAAGCCGCCCAGAGTGGCTGGGGAAACTCAGCCAGATGGGTGGGGTATAAATAATAAATTGTTGTTGTTATATTAAGTTCTTAACCCGAGGTACCACTGTACGTGTCTGAGTCCCAGTTGCTGTCAATAACAAGTGAATAACAAGTGTTTCTGGTGCTCTTGGGTCCTCCCACTAAGACATCTTGTTATCCACAGTGAGAACAGGATACTGGACTAGACGGGCCATTGGCCTGATCCAGCATCCAGGGCTCCCTTCTGTTTATAGCATCCTCCCAACAAGGCTTTGTAGCTCAGATCGTTTTCCAAGATAGCACCTCTCTGCCCCAGGAGAATTGGCCTCATTAGCCAACGTTTCAGCCATGTTCCTTTTGACAAAGACACCACTCTTCAAGAGAGTGAGAGAGCGAGAGAGAAGGAGAAAGAGGGAACCACCCTTGGGGGGGTGGGGACCCACAAGGGAATCAAAGTGAAACAGAGGACCCCAGCTTTATTTTTGGTGAAACTAATGCAATTAAGAGCCTCCACTCTCCCGCTTTTATCCCTGATGTTCCTTTCTCAGAGCCAGCCTCCCCCCCCCCACAACCCCACTCCCTATTTTGAGCAAAGGGTCCCTCTCTCCCCGCCCCCTCCAGCGGGAGCTCCCGTAACAAAGTCCCCAGCAGGGAGACAATAGGCGCTTATGTTCTCCAAACGCAGCTCTCTGTTTACTGGGAAGAGCGCCAGGGCTGGCAGCCCTCAGCCGCAGAGAATAAAAGACGCGTTTGTCCTGCGGAGTTACCCTGGGCCGGAGAGGCACTTCGCAAAAAAAGGGAACCACAACTTGTTGGCGCCCGGGAAACAGAGGTGCGCACAGCTGCTGTTGCGCTTAAGAGGAGGGTGCAAAGAACCACATTGGATCGAGGAAATGATTCCTTCCTGCTCGTTGGGGAAGTGCCAAATGAGATTCCTTTTTTAAAAAAGAATCCAAATCCAGTATCCTTACTGCAGGCATCAATCATGGCCCCCAGGCCTCTCTGTCTGGTCCTCGGAATTCTCCATCAGACCGCACCCCCTCTCCTTAGGCCACACCCCTCACTGGCCAAGCTTCATACCCTGCTTATTCCTGGCTGGAAATGGGTCTTTAAGCTATGGTCATGCCTGTTTGATTGGATGAAGGGTGTGTGTGTGTGTGTGTGTGTGTGTGTGTGTGTGTGTGTGTGTTTTAAACTAGCCTATTTTACACAGGCAAATTTCACACCCGGTGCTTCATTTTCTTTTGCCTCTGGCCCCGCCCACCCCAGGATGTGACCCCTGGAACAGAACAGAATGCGGCCCTTAAGCTATAAAGGGTTCTCCCACCCTGTGATGGACAAAAAAATGCCCCGCAAAGTGTGTCCAGCTTTCAGGTTCTTCATCAGATGAGAAGGTAGAATGAATCTGGGAGGAAGGGGGAATGAGGGACGGGGAATTAAACTGAGAAGCCCCAGTAAGGGAATTGCTGAGTTGTAGATCCTGCATCTATTTTCTGTCTTTCCGAGAGATGGGAATGTAGACTGAACCTCAGTGGACTGAGTCTGGGGCAGAGCTAGCATGATGGGGAGAACTGGGTAAGAGCCCTAGCACCTGTCCCTGGCTCCTCCAGTTAAAAGGATTGAGAGGTCTTCTAGATGACCTGCTTACTGAACATGCATCCTGATTTCTTTCCACAAAACTTGCACAGAGGTTATAGGACGACGTCACCATTGATTAAGCATTATATCCCGTCTGAGTCAATCCACACCTCCTGGTACATCTACCTGTCGCTTTCTTTCCTGGCATTCAAATTCATTGCCTCCAACCATGTTACTTCCCCCTGACACATTATGAACCTGCTCTCACACCTTAAGGACTACAAGCTTCCAAATTCTGAACCAGATGCCAAATGACAAAGGGGCACAACAGCTGTTGCAGGTGATGGTGTTTTACCTAACAGATTCATTTGCTACTGACAGCACACGTTGGGATTTTCAGAACTTGGCCACCCATCCCTAGCAGGACACACACCTCTCCATCATGCCGCAATATGTATGTAGCATCTAGCTCCGCCCTCCATTCATGCCCTCTTCTCTGGAATAAAATAAAATAAACTAGTTTGATCTCTCCCCCCACCCTCCTTATCAAGCACGCAGTGTGCCATTGCTGGAGGCTACAAAGAGAAAATCGAGTGGGCCTTTTCAAAGGCTATCCTTGTTAAACTCAAGCAGAACCAAACAGAATCCGATTCATCTAAAAATGTGTGGGGAACCCTCCCTTAAAGAAAATAAAGAGGGCCCCCTATTCTCTACTCCACCCACCCACCCAATTTCCGCCTTCCCACATGAAGCTTGGAAGTTCCTCTCCAAAAAGTCTTGAATAATTGAAGTTGAACATGAAATTTTAAAGTCTTTCAAGATTTTCATTAAAATTCATTTGCTCTTCCCCTTTGGGAGGATTGTCACTGCTAAGAGTGCCACAGAGGGCAGATGGTAGGCTGCTCTTTTTAACTCCATTCTCACCGGCTTGAGAAGGAGGCAGCTTTGCCAGAGTTTTTAAATCATCTAGGAAATAAATAAAAAAGTGGCACACGTAGGTAGGCACCAAGGCCACCCACAACGAAAGGCAGGGCCCAATTTCATTCTTATTTTTCACATTTCTACCTGTGATTCACATCTCAAAGCAACCCCAAGTGGCTGCCATCACTCCTCCTAATACTAAACTCTCGAGTGGCAAGGGCCAATGCAACTGGGATCCAAACAAACCTACCATGCAAGTAGGCTATCCCAGAAACAGCTCCCCAGCAAGGACAGAGGATGCTCAGCAGCTACAGAATGTAAAGCAGGAGTGGAGGTGGGCACCTGTAGCCCCCAGGTGTGGCTGGATTCCCATCACAGCCAATGGGCACGGGACACTGTAATGCGGTAGTGTAAAAACGCAAGAAGAGCCCTGCAGATGGATCAGGTCAGCAGCCCAACTTAGCCCATTCCTCACTGTGGCCAACCAGATGCCCCAATGAGAAGCCCAAAAGCAGGACCTGAGCACAACAGCACTCTCCCCTACGGCAGCTTCCGGCAACTGGTATACAGACCCATGCTGCCTCCAACAGTGGAGGTGTCTATATCTCTTTTAAAGCCAACCACGTTGGTGGCCCTCACTGTCTATCGTGAGAGCGAGTTCCAGAGCTTAGCTGTTCTGTTGGCATCCGTCTGTCTCAGGAGAAGATGGAGGACTTTGGGGGTGCCGTCAAACTGATGGAAGATTTCAGTGCCTGCTGTGGCTGTAGAGACCGATACAGGAAAGACATGTTTTGTTGCAGCTGGGGCAAATGAAGGTGTCTGGTTGTGCTGCTACAGATACACCACAGCGTTGCTTCTCTCTGCTCTCCTTCCAGTGGTCATTCATCCTCTGGCCATTGCTGTGGATCCACAACTTGATTGTCTACAGGCACTGCAGTCATCTGCAAGGGCACGGCTGATGCTGCCAGCCTTCAGGTCAAGTTTGCAGACATAACACAGTGTGGGTCTGCCAATGGGCCTGGTGTCTGAAGCCAGCTCCCTGTAGTGCACATCCTTAGGGATCCTGCCATCTTCACACACACATAGCTAAACATCTGGGGTAGATAGTTGCTCAGTCTTATGTGTAAAGAAGAGACAGTGTGGCATAGTGGTTAGGACTTAGGACCTGGGAGAGACAATGTTTCCCAGCACTAGTTTTGAGGCTTCACCACTTTCTTCTTCTTCCTATGGGGCTTGTGGTCCAAACCATTTGCAGGGCACCAGTTTCACAAAGGCTGCCATACAACAACCCTGGAAGGTAGGTCAGCAGTGCCCTCATGCCAGCGCTACGGGGCAGAGGCTAAACAAAAACCATCTTGAGATCCTTAGGATGGGGGCAAGATCCGAATCGGTCTCTTAGCTTGTTCTGTATTGATTCCCAAGCAGCGGTTTTTGCAAGAGGAGCTGAGAGAGCAAAAAGTCCTGGAAACCCTCGCTAATTCATTTGCTAATGCAATGCAATTTAATCAAGTCAATGGACTGTGGGCAATGTGCCAATATATGAGGATGATGGGGGAATGAGCGACAGGTGATGGCTATGCCTTAGTGCAGATATGTACGTGTGTGTCATGAGCCAGCGCTGCTGGGATTGGAGTTGGGATGACAGGCTCTGATGGAAGAGGAGGAGGAAAGAACAGGCGGGGGGTGAATTACAGGAACCTGGGTTGGAAGGAGGGGATCTGGTCGTGGAGGGCTAGCTATAGGTTTGAGGGGGGATGTGGGTAAAGGTGTCTCATAGGCTCACTTAACTGTCAGTGAATGGGCCAGGCTGTGGCAATAATATTTCAAAAAGGAATTTCCCACAATTCCTCAGAGCATCAATACTTCTGGGAAATTTAAAGGAGTTGCTTAGAGCTGCTCAGAGCATCTGGACAGAAAATAACCTTGGACCAGGTTGACCTTGGACCAGTTATTCTTTCAGAGCCTAGCCTACTTCGCAGGGTTGTTGTGAAAACAAAACAGAAGGGGAGAGGAACATGCATGTCACCTTGAACTCCTTGGATATAGTGTTATAAAAAAATTATGATATAAAATAAACTCCAGTATCTTTGCTTGTACAGGGGTACCTCAGGTTAAGTACTCAATTCGTTCTGGAGGTCCATTCTTAACCCGAAGCTGTTCTTAACCTGAAGCACCACTTTAGCTAATGGGGCCTCCTGCTGCTACTGTGCCGCCGGAGCACGATTTCTGTTCTCATCCTGAAGCAAAGTTCTTAACCCAAGGTAATATTTCTGGGTTAGCGGAGTCTGTAACCTGAAGCGTATGTAAGCTGAAGCGTATGTAACCCGAGGTACCACTGTACAAATATATAGTCACCGTCAGTCTTGTGTCTGAAACCCGCTGAGTTAACCACGCAGTCTACGAATGCTGCAGCATTTGAAGAGTCTGACGGTGTGATTCTGTTCTGTTACTCTATCAGCTTCCCCCACCCCCACAGACAAAGGCGTGTTGCAGCTAATTCTCGGGTTGTGGGGGTGAGAGATGCTGGGCTTCTGAACAGGCATGGCGGCAGCGTTGGGAAAATCCACCCACCCAGCCTGCTCTCTCCCCGCCCCCACCTCCACTGCCACCCCTGGCAGCCCAGCTCCCTCCAAACATGTGTTTCATTGAGGGGGTTCAGCCAGCTGTTTTCGCTTACAGCTGTAATTCCTTCCAGATGCTCTGCCTGGGAGCCGCCGCTATGTCTGTTCATGGTGCAAGAAAAGAAAAGCAAAAAGCACCCTAGGACTTAACAGGTGCATCGCTTGAATCTCCGGAGGGCAAAGCTTCAAACACTGCTCCCCACCCCAAAACAGACGGTTTTTCATTTCTTACTCTGGCACAGGTGACAATGAGAAAAAGCCATCAAGTAGAGGGCAGCTCTCTAGTCAGGGCGGAAGATCAAAAACATTGAAATACAAATGTTTCCAAGTTCAGGAGCTTCTGAAGTCCTGAGCTTGTGGAGCAACAGGAAAAAAGCAAGTGGATCTGATCTAGCGAAACCCAGCAACAAATCTCCAACCCACCCATGAAGCTTAGGGCTTATACTGAGTCAAGGCACTGGTCTATCTAGCTGGGTGTCCTCTATGCTGACTGGCAATGGTTCTCTGGGGTTTTAGGCAGCAGTCTCCCCAGTCCCACCCGGAGATGCCAGGGACTGAACCTACAACCTTCTGCATGCCAAGCAGATGCTCTGCCACTGAGCTACAGTCCTTGACTGCAGATATCATCTCTCAGTTGTACTTTCCAGGGTTGTTTTGAGGATGAGTATGGCATAACCCCTACCTAAATGTTCCACCCAAGACGAAAGAGGAGTGTCAGCATCCAGTTTGTTAACAACTAAAAATCACAAGGATGACAAAGAGAGAGAATGTTTGAGACAGTTGTCTTGGTGTTTATGGATTAATAATGGTTATGGTCAATGCTTTTCCCCCCTTGGGATACTCAAGGGTACGCAGTACTGGCAACCTTATTTTCTAGTTAAAAGTGTGGCACTTACTTAATAACTTCATGGTGAGTACCAGCACTATTTTTTCCTAGATGATGGCCACTATTTTTTCCTAGAAGATGGCCACCTTTAGCCTTTCCTAGAAGATGCGTCTGGGGTTCCCCATCCACAATCCACAATCTACACAAAGACTATGTTCTACCACCAGTTTTGGAGGCAGGACGCCCCAGTTGCTGGGGATACCAAGTGGGGAGAGTTGCTGTTCCTCTCAGGTCCTGCTTGTGGGTTTTTCCCTTGGCGGCACCTGGTTGGCTACTGTAAGAGCAGGATGCTAGCCTTGGTTTGACCTGATCTATGTTCTTAGTGTACAAAAACAAGAACGAAGAAAATCTGGAAATCTCAGAAGATAAAACATTTCTAGGAACTCCTTGTACTAAAAAAACCCAAATAAACAAAAAAATGCGTGGAACCTGCAGCAAGATGGCATGGAATGGAGTGCTCCAGTTTGGGGTTCCAGCCAGCCATTCTCCCATTCCATCCACTCCATATCTCCATTCCATTCCATACCACCCTTTTCCCCACAACTCAGCATTCAGTGACCACTGAACATGCTCAGTTCAGCTGCTTGGGGGGTGCACTATCCATTAGTGATTGTTTTTCTCCTCTGAAGTTTTTTTGAACTTTTGCAACTCTTGGGGCTCCTCTAAATCCTGCTGATACCTCCCCTATTGGGTTTGGAGATTCCAGGAACTAGATATGGGACCTTCAACCTGTGGAGCATAGGCTGCAGCCTCTTCCTAACCCCAAAAGGACTGTTTATTAAGTTAACCTATTTCTCTTTAGAAAGTACCATTTGCTTTTACATTCTGACCATCACCGCCCGCCCTGCAAGTTACTACGATTCCTTCATTTCCAAGGATGTTCATTCTACTTAGGAACAAACACAGTCAGTTAGCTTTTCTCCCTCCAGTGGGCCATTGCTCTTGGAGACCTTCCAAACGAGACGTTTTGATGTAATTCTCCCAGGGTTAAACAAGCTAAAAATGGGGAGGACTTTTTTATTATTAAAAAAAACCACCTCTCATCCGTTTTCTTTTCTCATCGTCTCCTCTGGGCTTTTCTACAAAGATCACACTTGGCGGGGCGGGGACGAATTATATGCAGGTCAAGGCTGTGTTTACATCTTTGAGGTGGTGAAGTCTGAATTTTCTCAAAGGCAATTACTTTTCCATTCCCCCCCCCCCCCCACACACACACACTTTCTCCTCTTTGCAAAGGCTATTTCACACAGATTTGTGTTCTGCAATTCAGGGCAAGTGTAGAATTTTAAGAGGAGCAAAGAACTCAACACCTGGACAATTTTGGCTTTCATTTAAAAAACAACAAGCAAGTTTCTAATCCTTATTGATGTAGGAAAAGGCCTGAAAGTGTGTCGGGGAGGGGGGGTGGAGTGGAAAGCACACCTAGTAGAATCCCAAAATCTATCAGTGGGTTTGAGCAGGATTTTGCAGAAGGGAAGAGAAAGCTTTTTCGTCCCTTTTACATGTCAAGATGAATAAAGCTATGCAACATACACACACCTGTTCCAATGTGATAAAACCCCAAAACTTTACCAAAGGATCCCCAGATGGCAAAAGTGGGGTGCAGCATGGATTTACCAAGAATATATTGAGGAAAGCAAGCAGGAAACAGGGGCCTCTTCCTGGTCAATAGAGCAATAGGGGCAGTTAAGAGTGCATGGATACATCAGCACAGCTTGGAACATTCCTCTTTGCCCAGAGAAGCCACAACAGAGCCAGACAGCTGGTGCCCGTGTTCAAAGCAGGTTGCCAGGCTGCAGGGCTTTGTGTACTGAACAACAAAACCTTTTTAGCCAATCACTCCCATGAGCTGGAGCGGCACAAGGACACTTTTGTCTACCGGGCTGCACACCTCACCTTTCCTCTCCGCTCTCGTTATTTAGCAAGTCCACTCCCCAGTGCCTGCCTGTAGGGCTACACATCCTCAGAATCAAGTCTGACCTCCCTGCCTGGATTGTACACCTAGACTACAGGGGGCTGTTGCTGAGTCTGGGAAATCTCCCTGCACCTAGAGAGCCAGCATGTAAGGGAGAAAAGATTCTCTGCAGACTTCTCGCTGGCATGTTATTTTTCTAGATGCAGGGAGTTCTCTCTGCATACAAAGCTTAAACCTCTTGAATCTACAGCCTGGGGTGATAACAGCAAAAGCTTTGCCACTTCAATTATGCGGGCTGATTTAACCGCCAAGCCAAAGTGGCTCACAAAATGCCACCAATATCAGCGTAGGAATGTTGATCAGAACAAATACAACGGTATTAGCTTGAAACAGGTCAAGAGGCGGAGCTTCCAAGGGCCAGTGGGAGGAGCCTAAACCACAGCACTACAAATTTCATGCCTCGAGACACTGGCAAGGCGTTCTCAAAAGCAGCGCTTCTCTTCACAAACACAGCAGCACTTAACCCTCCTTCTCTGTTTGAATGGCTAAGCCAGGTGGGGATGCACAGAAAAAACCAGGAACAAATACTCCACAGCCCCTTTTCACAGGCTAGCGAAGCGCAGGACGGGACCCTGACCACAGAGCCTCTCATTGTGACTGGGGTTAGATGGACACGACCCTTGACCCCCTCCGCTCGCCCCTCCGCAAAGGAAAAGCAGCCGCCCGTTTTCTCCAGGGAAAAAGGAAAGAGCAGCTGCTTGATGAGAAATGACGAACGAGGAGCTCCTGGGGAAGATGCTGGAGGAGGAGGAGGAGGAGAAGAAGAAGAAGGCAGGATCCTCTGCTGCTCAGTCCTTCTCTTAAAAACAATAAAGGGAAATAAGTCACACGAAAGTCTGGATATGCTTTGCTCAGGCATGGCTAGAAGCTTCATTGCAACAGAAGCGTCTCTGCATTCCTCCCTTCTGCTGGTTGACGGAGGGGGCTAGGAGAGAGAGAGAGAGAGAGAGAAAGAAAGAAAGAAAGAAAGAAAGAAAGAAAGAAAGAAAGAAAGAAAGAAAGAATCCGCAATATCTCCCCCTCCACAATCCTGATACGAATGGTATGTGAGCTTATTAACAATGCGATTTGGGCCTGGCGCATAGCCACAGCTGACTACAGTGAGGCAGGCGAGAATGTGCCTTCTCCAGCTGTGCATTCCTGCTGTGGGTCTCTCCTACCACCACCACCAGGTCCCTACACTCCATTTGATGGTAGTTTTATCTTATCTCCTGGAAATGGAGGACTGTAACCAGCTAAGGCCACATTCACACGATGCACTGAAAGCACTTTAAAGTGGCATCAAACAGTCACGGCTTCCCCCAAAGAATTATGGGAGCTGTAGTTTGATGAAAGTGCTAGGAGTTGTTAGGCAACCTCCCTAAGCTACTATTCCTAGAGTTCCTTGCAAAGAGGGGTTGGTTGTTAAATCACTCTGGGAATCAGTGCTATTTTTCTAGAAAAGGAGGTGCCGGAACTCACCCTCGTTCTCTTGGAATGGCAATGGCACCCACCTGAGAGGTGCCGGAATTGAGTTCCAGCTGGAAAAAAAGCTTTGCTGGGAAATGTAGTTCTGCAAGGGGTCTCCAACCACCTCTCAGCACCATTAACAAACTACAACTCCCAGGACTGGTTAAAGTGGTCAAATGATGCTTTAAAGGCATGGTGTGAATGTAGCTTAAGTCCTAATCAGAGTGGACCCATTGTAATTAACGGGTCTAAGTTACACATCCCCATTCATTTCAATAGGTCTACTCTGTGTAGGGCTAACATTGTAGACAACCAGGGACAAATATAATAAACGAACGTGGTCCCCATCAACTGAGGTTGTCACTTTGTGCATTGTCCGAAGCAGCCTTCGCCAAACTGGTTCTGCCCAGCTCAGAAGTGTGGGTCTCCCACCCAACACACACCCCAAAATGACCTCCCCATTTAGACCAGCCTACCCCAACCTGAAGCCCACCAGAAGTTGTGGACTCCAACGTCCATCATCTCATGCTGGCTGGGGCTGATGGGAAGTTACAGTCCATAACTTCTGGAGGGCACCAGGTTGGGGAAAGGTCTGGTGTAAAGCAGCTTGGACTGGAATCAGGAGCTCCAGTGTTGATCCACTGGTGCTGTAGGTCAGAATGCACCCTGGCCAGTAAAGGGTTCCTGGACTCTAGGCTGACTCCACCCACATAGGAAGCTGTCATATGCTAAGTCAAACCAATGGTCCATCTAGCTCAATACTGCCTACACTGACTGGCAGCAGCCCTCCAGCATTTTAGGCAGGGGACATTCCTAGCCCTACCTGGAAATGTCAGGAACTGAACCTGGGACCTTCCTGCATGCAAAGCAGAGAAGCCCTGCCACTGAGCTAAGGCCAGCAAGTGGCTCCTGCTGATCTGGAATGGCTATATAGAGTTTCCTGTTCAGACTGGGACTTTGCTTGGGTGGTAATAGTAACACTAAAAATATATACGATCAGTGGCGGAGCTACCTGCTCTGGCACCGGGAGCGGCGTACATCTGGGTGCATGGCTGGCGCGTGTCCCAGGGGGCGTGGTGTGCGTCCCAAGGGGCATGGGGCGCCGCCCGTGGGGGGCATGCCACGTGTCGGGGTGTGCGTGGCAAGCGCTGAGCATCCTGGGGGCGGGCGCGATGTCAAACACCCCCCTGGATGGCACCCAGGTCAGACCACTCCCCCCGCCCCCACCTCCGTCCGCCAGTGTATACGATGTTCAGCTCCCAATTCTATGGTCTACTGCAGATACTGGTAATTGCTCCATTAAGCCTTATTATATGTCTGTTATCCTTAAACGGGTTACTAGGCTTTTTATTGCGTTTCACAGCCAGAATGTCCATATTCCCTAATGAAACACCTTTCACACATTTAACTGCCCATAGATGCAAATACCAACAGATCCCAAGGGTAAGAAATATCTGAGTAAACCAATTGATGCTAAATGGTCTGCAAACCACACCTTTTGAGTCTACCATTATTTGAACTTGTTATTTGTTTCTGATATCAAGCAGAGGGCAATGGGGCTGCAAGTCACTCCCACAGCCAAATAGATTGCCCTCATGCCCAAAGAAATGCCACCCTGGGTCCCTGAGGCTTCCTGAAAGCAATTGCTGGGTCCCTGAGGCTTCCTGAAAGCAAAGTACTTTCCAAAATACAAATTATATTTTTAACTGCCGCTATATCAGATTTGTCTCTGTTATACCCAATTGCAATTCAATGTTTTCCTGTTGTGTTTTACGATTTTCCTGATATTGTAAGTCAGCCGGAACTGCTCTGTGACCGTAATAATAAAATTCATTCACAAATTATAACCGGTTAAATAAGGCAGCAAGCCTCAGTGTGCTCACTAGAAAGTTAACCACCAAAATTAATAGGACTTCAAAGACAACATGTTTAGGATGGGAAGCATTAATGCAAAGCAAGCCATTATTCCTCTTTTAGAAATCGAACATCTTTGCCCCTTATGTTCTCCCACTCCAGTATTTTTTTATTTATTTTTCTGCAAAAAAAAAAAGTTTCATTTTTTTCGGTTTTTCTGCTATATCTCAGAACTCCTTTTACACAGGTGGGGGCGGGGTGGAGAGATTTTAGCAAATAGGAAATTTTAGCAAATAGGAACACCATTCAGGGCTCTGCCTGCTCCTCAGGAATTCTAATCCTCCTCAGTATGCAAGATTAGGAAACAGATCAGGAGGGAGGGAGCGGAAGGGCGGAGGAAACTCTGAAATGCGCACATGAGTACGTGCTGGTGGGTAAGCAGAGTCTTCACCTCCCACAGAGCTGCCTGGTGGGATTCTGTATTTGGTGGGATTGTGGTATTTAGGATCCTGAATGCGGGATTTAACATCTTAAATGTTCAAGAATGTCCCAAAACAATGGGGCCCAGCAGTCTGAGACTGTGCTAAAATGAAAAATATCTGCAGCAAGCAACGTTCAAGAGCTGCACCCTGCGTACATTATGCAAAATGTGCATTATTTCTCCTGATTGGCATAGCAATTCTCACTACTTATTTATTGTAATTTTGCAAATCTTAGCGAAGGGGCACTAACACCACTACCCTGACCTTTGGGAATCAGACCCCGCCATTCTGGCTTCTGAGGTTTCTACAGGCGTTGCCCATAAAAAAAAGGTAAAGGAACCCTAGACAGTTAAGTCCAGTCAAATGCGACTATGGGGTTGCAGCGCTCATCTCGCTTCAGGCCAAGGGAGCCAACGTTTGTCCACAGACAGCTTTCCGGGTCATGTGGCCAGCATGACTAAACAGCTTCTGGCACAACAGAACACTGTGATGGAAACCAGAGTGCGTGGAAACGCCATTTACCTTTCCACCGCAGTGGTACCTATTTGTCTACTTGCACTGGCATGCTTTCGAACTGTTAGGTTGGCAGGAGCTGGGACAGAGCAACGGGAGCTCATCCCGTCGCGGGGATTCGAACTGCTGACCTTCCAATCAGCAAGCACAAGAGGCTCAGTGGTTTAGACCACAGCGCCACCTGCTCCTCCATATACAGGTACTTGCAAACATATATTCACATCCATAAGGGCTGGAACCTTGGAGTTTGCTTTCCTTCATTTTTAAAAGTCGTAAGAGCCTTGGGGTTTCGATCAACATCTAGCATCTAGATTATTCGATCAATAATCTAGCATCCTGTTCCCAACAGTGGCACAGTCAGATATCTCTTAGAATCCCAAGGGCAGGGAGCATGAATGGAACAGCTCTCATAAGAAGAGTCCTGCTGGATCAGGCCAAAGGCTAATCTGGCATCCTGTTCTCTCACAGTGGCCAACCAGATGCCACAACAGGAAACCTGCAAATAGGACTTGAACGCAACAGCAACTCTCCCCACTTGTGATTCCCAGCACTGAAGAGGCAACAGGGGAGGTGGAACTTAACCATCATGGCTAGTATCCATTGATAGCCTTATCTTCCATGAATATGTCTGATCCTCTTTTAAAGCCATCCAAGTGGGTGGCCGTCGGTACAGTGGTACCTCGGATTAAGTACTTAATTCATTCCGGAGGTCCGTTCTTAACCTGAAACTGTTCTTAACCTGAAGCTAATGGGGCCTTCTGCTGCTGCAGCGCCGCCGGAGCACGATTTCTGTACTCGTCCTGAAGCAAAGTTCTTATCCCGAGGTACTATTTCTGGGTTAGCGGAGTCTGTAAGCTGAAGCGTATGTAACCTGAAGCTATGTAACCTGAGGTACCACTGTACATCTTTGAGGAGCAGAGATCTGAAAAGGCAAAATGACAGTGTGTGTACACACACACACACACACACACAGAGAGAGAGAGAGAGAGAATGAATCCCAATAAAGTTGCAAGTCTAAAGTTTGGCTCAAATGAAGCCTTGCAGTGCCAACTGGGTGATGGAGAGAGGGGCGAGGAGCAGCACCTGAGAGCTGCCGTAATCTACAGCACGGAAGGCTTGAGACAGAAGAGTCAACATGGAAGGCTCCATTGATCAGCGCTCAAGTATTCCACGCTCGGAGGTGACCAAGAGAGAGAGGCTTTCGAGAGTGGTGCACTCTTCAACATTCCGCAGATAAAAACACACACATAATCCCCTCTATTTCTGATGCTACGTGTGAGGGCGCCAGTCCCTATGCAGTCACAACAGCAGGACCCACACACAGGAAAGTTGGCAAAAATAAATCAAATCTTCAAGAAGAAAACTAAGTAGGGCCCACCCCCACCCTGAATAAAAAACAACAACAGCCCAGGAGAATGAATTTGCTCAGCAGGCGTGGAATGCTGACTGCTGAGGAGGAAACATGGAATAAATGGGACAAGAAGCCGTCACCCTATGAGTTAAAGCTCCCGAAATGTTAAAAGCCACATAGAGCACCCGACACCTGCCAGTAATAGGAGCAGCGACTGGCATGAGGAGAGACAGCAGCAACATTCGCCACTGCCAGGATGACGGCAAAGCAGATTAGGTCCAAGGGAACCAGCACAAGGGCAGCTGGAGAAATTGCCATGTCCTGTGAATGTGGTGCCCTTGAGATGCTTTTGGACTCCAACTCCCATTTGGCCTCTGCCAGCATGAACATCTGAGGGCACAAGTTTGGGGAAGGCCAAGTTGGATTTGAGAGACCCAGGTTCAAGGCCATATCTACACCGCGCATTTAAAGCACTACCATATCACTTTAACAGTCATGGCAAAGTATCCTGGGAGCTGCAGTGAGATTAAAGAAGAGTAAGCCTCTAGGGGAGTAAGGGCATCAGCATGAGGATTAAATAGTAAAGAATCTGAGGGCAGTTGGCCTATGTTGTTGTAAAAAGTGGAGGGTGTTTTGAGAGAGGTTTTTTGGAACAAAGGGGAAAGTCCCATGGAACCCTATTTGCCCAATTGCCTGTCGCTTGCCACATTAAGCTATCCAAAGCGCTCTATTAAACAGAAGCCAGGAGCGGGTCATTATCATTTGGGTGCACGACAAAAACCAACTCTGCTTCCAGGGTGCCTAGCCAAAAAAGCACGACATTTTTCAAGCGAGGGATCTGGGTTCTCAGGAAATCAAAAAAAGGGAATGCCGGCCAACTTACCAAACCAGGCCAAACGACGATTAGCAAAACCCAAAACACAGGCCTCAAGCAGTTGACTAAGGGCCAACCAGATGTGACAGGAGGGCAGCCATATTTGTTATTCATGTGCTTTTTCTGTTCACATCTAAAACAGTGGGTAGGGGGGTTATTATTTTTTACACAAGGCCCATGTTCAAGAGCTTAGCTCCAGCCTTTGAAACGTGTCCAAGGCCAGAGGCCCTGGTGTATATATCCTGTCTCAATTTAAGCTGCACAAGGCCCAAACGAGATATGCCAAGGCCAGCCATGTTGTTCATGTTCTGCAGCACTCACATAGAAAACAGTGGGGCAGGGGGCCCATTTCCTACACAGACACACATGGGGGGAGAGAGATTGTACGTTCTGAGGGCTTAACTTTGGCCTCTGAAGTGTATCCAAAGCCTAAATATTTCTACCAGCCTGGGTCCAACATGAGAATTGGGTCCAGCTTAGGAGAAAAGCATGTGAAATCATAGAATCATAGATATAGAATATATGGTCCAGTGTGAGGGAGCACTCAGCTCCTCTTGCCCTTGTGCGCATTCTGCTGTAAAAATTTGATTTCCTCTGCCAACTCTTTATTCACCTGCCTGCCCTATTCGTTTGCACACAAAAAAGAGCCTTATGCCTGCCTTATTCATTTGCACACTCTCCTTAAGAAAAAGTGACTTCAAAAAGGCTGAGTTAAGGTACAATGTACAATTGTAGTTTATACAAACATAAAAAGAAAACTGAATTGTTCCATGAGATAAAATGGACGCTACCGACAAATATTAAAAATGCTCTCCTATATTCTGCTTATAGGCCAAATACCAATTAACAGTGAGCACTCCCTTAGATCAGGGGTTCCCAAACTGTGGTCCGCAAACAACTAACAGACTTCATTCAGGTTGTGTGGCATGTCTGCGAATGTGTGGCTGAAGACAGAGGATAGCAGATCTCCCCTTGCATTAAATGTTCATATTGATTTTTAATGGGAATCTTACCGCTTCTTTTATTTACACTTAAGATTGAGTGTATTCATGTATTCACCAATGTATACCACAAACAAGGTGGCCCCCATGGAATGTAGTTTGGCCCTCAGATATTGAGCTGAGACAGGGTTTTGGGCCATACAGTGGTACCTCTGGATGCGAACGGAATCCGTTCCGGAGCCCCGTTCGCATCCTGAAGCAAACGCAACCCGTGTCTGCGTGTGCGCGGGTCACGATTCGCTGCTTCCGCGCATGCACGCAACATCATTTTGAGCATCTGCGCATGTGCGAGTGGCGAAACCCGAAAACGCTCAACCTGAAGCTACTTCAACCCGAGGTATGACTGTACTCACATTTTGAAGGCCAAAATGAAGCCTATGGACGTGCGAAAAATTAAACACCCAACGTCTATATTATATTTGAACAAACCAACGTGGCTGTCCCAGCCACGGCATATCTAGTTTGTCTTAAATTAAAAAAAGATCCACCAAGGCCTCTGGACACGTTTCAAAGGCCAAAGCTAAGCCCTTGAACATGGGACTTGTGTAAGCATCACTGCCCCCACAACATCTAGTTTGGGCCTCAAACAGCTTTGACTGAGACAGGATTCACCAGGCCTGACATAGAGATAAGCTGTCAACTATGTGGCCGGAGCATGATTTTTTCTTGCGCAGATGGGCAGTAGATTCTGATCTGGCATGAACAAGAGAGAGACTCCTTCAAACAATGTGTTGGATTAACTTATGGAATTCACTGCCACAAGATCTTTCAATGGCTGCTGGTTTAAGGTGGCATGAAAGAGAGATTTAGCTGATTCAAGGAGAAGGAAAAGTGTGTCAAAGGTTATTAGCCATGATAGCTAAATAGAGCTTCTCCATTCAGAGGGGTTTCTGGTTGTTCATTGAGAGAAACAAGATGTTGGGGGGCTAGGTAGCTCTTTTGGTTCTTCTTATAAGCACCAGCTTAGGCATGTAAGAAGTTGCTTTATACTGAGTCTGACCACTGATCGATCTAGCTCAGTATTGTCCACATGGACTGGCAGGTTTAGACAGAGAAAGTTCCTGGAGATGTTGCGGATTGAACCTGGGGCCTTCTGCATGTAAAGCAGGTGCTCTTATCACTCAGCATTGGCCCCTCTGAAATAAATGTGCTCACAGAAATTTAAATCTGGATGCTAGGTTTTGTTTTCTAAAAAATAAAAAAGGTACTTAAAATATTGAACATTTTGAACGCCAATCCTTGGCATTAGTGTGCTAACAATGCGTCCATGCTGTCTGCTGAACAATGTTATCACTTTGGGTGCACAACGTGTAGCGACGACTATGTCTGCTGCCCACAGAGTTCCCATACCCTTAAATATTTCACAGATGAAAATACAGACACTCTTGTGTACTTGAAACACCCCTATCTCCATTCCAAAGAGCTGTGCCCAAGCAACCACCCCTCCCCACTATTACACATTGCTCAAAGTTTTTTCCCATTTGCAGAATGCTCTATTCATTACTTTCATTTACCCTGTCTGTCTTGCACATATTTAAAAGCAAAAAGAGGGTGTCTGTTCTTTTGCTAAAAGACCTTCTGGAGGATTAAAAGAAAAGAGCACCATAATTGTCCTGAAATATGTGCATATGTGGTTTGACAGCACAGTCCATCGCAAAAAGATTTAGGGGTTTTAGTTGACCACAAGCTAGACTTCCAAATCAGGGGTGTGTGATGTGCAGGCAGAAATGTTTAATGCACTTCTCAGTTACATCAACTGATGTATAGTGTCCAGATCGCAAGACATAAGGGGATCACTCTATTCTAATTTGTTAAGGCCTCTGGGCGTTGCAGTTTAAGAAGGCAATCAACAAACTGGAACATGCACATAGGAAGTTGGCAACGATGGCAAGGGGCAAATGTTGCTTTCTGTTGCTCTAGACCAGTGGCAGCCAACTTGGTGCCTACAGATGTTGTAGAGCTGCAACTCCCACCATACTTGACCACTAGCCACACGCTGAGGCTGAAGGGAGCTAAGAGTTCAATAATAACTGGGAGGCACACTGCTAGCTATCCCTGCTCTAGAGCAGTGTTTCCCATCCGGGGGCCATATGGCCCCCTGGGGGTCCCAGGATATTATAAGGGGGCCACAGGTGAAAAATGTGTAAATGGGGGGCCACAGCAAGAGGCTAGGGGGCCACAGATGGATGTGAGAAGTGAAGTGGGGAAATCCTGATCAGCTGGCTATCTGCTTGGATACAAGCTGTATTGGGGGGCAGCCCACCAGGGCCTAGTGCTCTTTTTTGCCATGTGCATTTTCTTTTAGCAGTCCAGGTTTGTTTCCGGAGGGAGAGGGTGATCGCTGAGGCTCCCGTTTTTGCCGGTAGAGCCCATGATCCAGAACCCCCAGGTCAGGTAAGTGCGGTAGTGTGGTGGCAATGGGTAGGGATGGGCAAGCCAGAGCTGCTTGTTGCTGCAACCAGTGCTGAAGAAGAGTTTGGATTTGATATCCCGCTTTATCACTACCCGAAGGAGTCTCAATGCGGCTAACATTCTCCTTTCCCTTCCTCCCCCACAACAAACACTCTGTGAAGTGAGTGGGGCTGAGAGACCTCAAAGAAGTGTGAGTAGCCCAAGGTCACCCAGCAGCTGCATGTGGAGGAGCGGGGAATCGAACCCGGTTCACCAGATTACGAGTCTACCGTTCTTAACCACTACACCACACTGGCAGCATCGGCCCAGCTCTGCAAGATGCAGGGTGCAATCCACCCCAGCCCCAAGCCATGAGGGGTCATTTGGTGCTGCTAGTAAATAACTAAATGTCTACTCAGAAAAAAGCCACACTGAGCTCAGTGGGCCTTACTCCCAGGTAAGGATGTGTGGTGTTATAGTGTTTTATCCAGGCAGCCAGGGCTCCTCCGGATGACAATATCTTTTTGCACCAGGTCAGTGAAGACCACTTGCTTTTTAAAATTCTCCCATATATACAGAACTCCCTGTGCACCTTTTGGACTGTATCTGGAGGTTTACCCCTCAGTGTAAAATAACTGGGGTCAAATAAGTGTTGTTTAGTTTTTATAATACATGGAAGATGGATCTCTCTCGCAAGGTTCTGGACTCTCCTTCCTTGGAGGTTTCTAAGCAGAGGTTGGTTGGCCATCTGTCACGGATGCTTTAGCTGAGTTTCCTACATTGCAGAGGGTTGCACTAGAATAGGGTTGCCATATGTCCGGATTTTCCTGGACATATCCAGAATATTGCAGTTGGCAGCCATGTCTGGGTGGAAATGAGGAAAACCTGGACATATGGTAGTGCCATTTTCCCATGAAAATAGCTCAAAAACAGCATATATTTTTTGCAATTTCCCCCTCCACAAAAAATAAATAAAGCTCAACTAAAGCCCTTGGGATCCCTTCCAGCTCCACAATTCTATGTTCTTCTGCTTCAACAATGTTTCATTATGTTCCTATCATTTTATGTAATTGTATTTTGTATAAATTATAAAAATTATAAATAAAACATGTTCTATCTACAAACATTTAAATAGCTACCTTTCCACCGGTAGGACCATAGGGCCATGGTCAGAAAAAGGTTGGAAACACTGCTCTAGAGGATGGGATTCCAACCAACAGATACAAATTGCAAAAAAGGTGGGGATTTCTATGAAACACTGAAAAGAACTGCCTGACAGTACAAGACCAGCTGCCTTGGAAGGCTGTGGTCTTTGTTTTGGAAGAAGTTTTTAATTCAAGACTTGATGGGCACCAATTGGGGATGCTGTAGTAGCGGAAGGCTCGACCAGACGACCTCTGAGATCCTTTCCAAATCTAGGATTCACAGGGAATGGGCGGCCATCATATAGCACATTGGAATCATAGAGTTGGAAGCAACCCTGAGGATCATCTAGTAGTGCAACCCCCTCGAATGCAAGAATATGCAGCTGTCTCTTACAGGGATCAAATCTACAAACCTTGGCATTATCAACACCACGCTCTAACCAACAGAGCTATCCATTAGGGGCACCTGTATCAACATCCCTATGTAGTGCTTTCAAGATGCAGCCACTCTCCAGCTAGCACAGGCAAACTCGGCCCTCCAGATGTTTTGGGACTACAATTCCCATCATCCCTGACCACTGGTCCTGTTAGCTAGGGATGATGGAAGTTGTAGTCCCAAAACATCTGGAGGGCCGAGTTTGCCTGTGCCTGAACTAGCATGACAATCTTATGCACATCTACTTGACAGCAAGTCCCACTTCTAAGTAATGGAATCAGGCTACATATAAAATTAACTTCTCAAGGCCCAGAAGGGCAGTTTGAAACTAATTAAAGAAGAATAAGAGGAAGCACCCCAGAAGTAAAAAATTAGGACAATTTAGCACCGGGAACCAGAAAACTAGAACTGTTTCTGCAAAACAGGGACAAAGTGAAGGATATGACTAAGGAAGTTACTAGTCCACATTAATATTTTGAATCACATTGGGCTGAATTCAAAAGAGCACTTTGTGAGCGCAGAAAAACTTCTGCCTGTGTGACCAGACTTGCCCCCTCCTACCCCCGTGCACCGCTTAAATCTGTTCAGGGTTTTACTCCAACCCTTTGGGGCAGATGTAGGACAGAACATGTGTGGAGGGAGTAAAGTCCTATCGTGCAATCGGAAATCATTCCACTTGCACATTTATTTGAATATCATTGAATACCACCCATTGACAGAAAATAACCAAGTTCAAGTTTATAGGGGGGGATTCCTGCTTGGTCACCTGGAGCAGTGCTTACTCACCACAGGAGACTAGGCAAGGAGCCTGTAATTGCAAGTACAGCAGTAGCTGTGATTACCAAGCACTTGTTTTAATCACTTGAAGGGGTAGCCATGGGAGGTGAGGGAAGAGCAGGTGGGTGGGAGGCGTCACACGTAGGATAATTAAGCAGAAAACACTTCCTTGGAATTCACGCAGACACTTTTGTGGCAGACCTGAGGGTTAAGGGAAGGAAGAGGGCTCAGAGTCATTGGAATTCTGTGCCATTTTCTTGCAGAAAGACAGCGAGACAAATCGTCTGGGGTTTGAGGAGGGAAGATACCGTGTGACAGAGAGAGAGAGAGCAATGAACGGAAAGGCTTTAGAGTTTGTGCGCGCACAAATTTACAGAGGTGCAAAGCAGACAGCTGCCAATAATTACAAGGGGAAATATACTGCATCCAGTGCTCCACCCCTTCTGTTCTGATCCACCCGCCTGCATTTTACATAATCTCAAGAAAGAAAGCACTCATGCACACACATCTTTAAAATGTTTGACAAAGCAATTTTTTTTCCATGGGGTAGGGGGGCAACCTTTCCCAAAGATTTGTGAGCCGCTCTTCTTTGACATAACGGTTCTACACCAGTGCTTTTCGAGTTTTGTTCTTAGGTACCTGGGGATTCCTCCACACAACCTGTCGAGCTCCTTCACTTGGGAGAGTGGCAATGGCAGGAAAAGCTTCCCAGGGGAGGTGGGCGGGGGAGAGAGAGAGCTTGTCTTCCACTAGCCTGATCTAAGCCTTAGGAGCGCTCCACAAAATTGTTTTTGCCTTCGTTATGCATCCCAGAATCCTTTGCAAGGCAGACAAAAAAAACTGGTGTGGCAAGGATTCCCTCAAGGCAATATATCTGGAAAAAGTCACTGTTGCACATCATTTCTTTTTGAAGCTGGAGAGGAGCTGCAGAGACGCACAGCAGTCGTATACTGTATTGTAAGAAATAAGTTAATTAGAGGTGCCTCTGAGCTGGCCATCCATTCACAGGAGAGGCTGCCTGCAGAGTCTCTGTATGATTCACTCTTCTGGTTTTGCTACCCTCTAGTCAGCTCCTGCAAGGGACAAATGAAGCGGCTGTCTACTGAATCATTCAAACTGTTCCTGATGCAGAGACACAGCAAAGCTACCCACCCTCAGAGGATGTGGCCCACTGTATCACTGCATGAGCCATTGTCCTGGGTTGATCTCCTTCCAAACTGGTGGCATAATCCAGAACACTGACTCACACAGAAACAAAGGGAGTGAACTCCTTCCAATGGAAAGTTAAATTTCTGCATCAGGGGTGATCTAATGGGACATAGTAGCATAGTTAGCTGTCTTGCCCCAAGTCATATCATTCATCCATCAAGCTCAGCATTGTCCAAATCAACCAGCGAAGTTACAAATAAGGAGCAACAGAATGACCCATTCCAACAAAGGCTGATTGGAAAAAAGGAACTACCTCAGAATAGTGACTCATACAGAGACACAACAGGCAACCTCCTTGTGGGATCAGTTAGTCCTCCAATCTGTTTTATGTGGTGGAATTGCAGTTCTGTTTGTGAATGACTAGTTTAGGGAGTGAGGGCATAACGTTTCACCCCGCCTGAGAAACACTTCCTTCCAACCCACTGCAAATGGAGTTGGGCTCACAGGTCGAGACAGGCCCAACAAGGCAGCCATGAACCTGTGCATCTGGTTTCTCTGGCCTTACCATAGAAGCTGAGGCGGGGGGTGAGGACTGCAGAGGAGAGGAGAAAGAGGGAAAACCAGAGGCAGCAGGTAACCAGGAGCAGTGAGCACACCCAAAAGAAGAAAAGAATAGCCCACAGCTACAGAGAAAAGATGAGCACACAGGCAGGCTTTGTGGAGCTTGTTTGCATTGCCCGCTGTGGCACCCCTCGCCCCCGCTCAAGGCCGCGGGCTTCGATTAGGATCGGCATGCAAGCCGGCATCCGGTGCACAGCGCCATCCCCTCTCCAGGGCAGGGGACGGGGTGGGAACACGCACAGAAGAAAAGAGGTGTGCGAAAAATGGAAATTCACCACCGTGGGCCTATAAAATGCTGCTTTTACAATCTTGCTACTCTACTCCCCCCCCCCCAATTATTGTTGGTTTCCTGTAGAAAGCACAGCCTAGGGTAAGATGTTAACCGCCATGGGGTCATTTTCCCATTTGAAGATGGCTTAAGTTAGGGAGGAAGCCCCTTAGCGCCCTTCCAAGCTCAGCTCCTGCTGTACTCCAAGCAGAGGTCAGGGGCCGCTTTTCACCACAGCTGGCTACCCACTGAACCTAAAGAAGGCCCTGCAAGTTGTATGTGCAAAAACACACGTTCCCCGCCCCGCCCCCTCACAGACCCAGGCTCTTCTCCCCCAGCTGTACTGCCCCTGTTTTCTGAACAGCTGGGATAAGACTGCAGGTTTGGCACCAGAGGTAAGCCAGGTGGGGCACTTGCTGGTGGCCCCAGGAGCTTAAGAGGGCACCTCACTGGCCGGACCTGGTCATGCTACCATTCTCTGCACTCCATACCGGGCCCCTGGATGCTGATTCAAAGGCTCACCCAAGTCTGGCACCAGCCCTGTATGGCTACCCTACTAATGAGTAGTTCTGGCTGCCCGCCATTTTAAGTTTCTCAAAATGCCATGCCCTGGCCTACAGATGCATGAGATGAAGAAGAGTTTGGATTTGATACCCCGCTTTATCACTACCCGAAGGAGTCTCAAAGCAGCTAACATTCTCCTTTCCCTTCCTCCCCCACAACAAACACTCTGTGAGGTGAGTGGGGCTGAGGGACTTCAGAGAAGTGTGACTAGCTCAAGGTCACCCAGCAGCTGCATGTGGAGCAGCGGAGACGCGAACCCAGTTCACCAGATTACAAGTCCACTGCTCTTAACCACTACACCTGGTCTATAGCCCAGGTAGGACCACAGCTCCCCCTGGTTTGGGGGAGCTATGTTGAGACCCATCAACAGCACTGCTTCAAGGACCCACCCAAGTCTGGCACCAGCCATGAATGGCCACCAATACTGGGTCAATCATCGTAGCAATGGGCACCAGGCTGGGCCCACACAAATGACACCACCCTGGTATGCCGTTGCCCAGATTTTGCGCTGCGGTGCAATTCCTGGACATTTTTGAATTCAGGGGTTTCAAGTTTTAACAAGCTGGGGCTCCTAAAATTTCATCGTTTCATTCCATATTCATCTCCCCGCTTTTCTTCTCCAAGGAAAAGCCAGCGCAACTGAAAAAGTAGGACAAAAAAAATTGGTAGTGGCCCATATCGAAACCAACAATCGATTTGAATAGCAACACTGAGACAAGCAGCTTTCGAAAGGCACATGGCAAGTTGCCTTTTGAGGCTAGCGGCTGAAATTTCCATCTCTCTGAAATGATCCGGAAGACAAAAGACAGTCCTGTCATCCCTTCTTTCTGTCTTTTGGGCCAGACTTGTAAAGAGCCCCTTGTCTTGGTAGTGGCAGGTAGGCGGGTGTGAGTAAAAACCCATTCTATATGGATCATTAGGAAAGGAGCTGAAAATAAAGAGAGCTGGTATACTCATGCCTTTATGTATAACTCTACAGTAAAGCCACGTATGGATGCACTTCCAGCCACCTCCTCTCAAAAAGGGTACCTTGGATCTGGAAAAGGTGGTTGAGGGGGCAAGAAAAATGATCTGGGGAGTAGGGTGCTGCTGCAGCAACTCCTGTGTGAAGAAAAGGGGTAAAATATTTGGGCCTTTGTTGTTTAGGTGGTTAAAGATTACTAAGAGTGGGGAAAGGAGAGAGCTTTATAAAATGATGCGTGGTGCAGAGAAAACAGAATCGTGTTCCCCTCACCCAACAGAATTGTTTGGCGGGAGATCTGGAGGTAGAAAACATATAACATAATGAAAATTCTGGATTGTAAGGAGGGGCGTTAGTGGTAGAGCATCTGCTTTGCATGCAAAAAGGTCCCCGGTTCAATCATCTGCAAGTCAGATTGGAACACGCCCTGCCTGCAATCCTAGACAGCTGCTGCCAGTCAGTGTGGGCATTACTGAGATCCAGATGCACCATTTTTAAAAGCAGACAGGACTGGCAAACACATGGAATGGATGCAGCAACTCGGAGGGTTTCGATCCTCCCAACAGCAACTTCAAAAAGAGAGGGGATGGGAAGGAGACAAAGCAAGCAGCTCAATGGGGAATATCCTATTTAAACAGTGGGGAAACTAACGTCAGATCAGTGGGAAAAGTTTTGTTTTGTTTACCACCAGCAAGGGCAGAGGGTCCACAGATGGCTTCCACTCTTGCCGGAAACACCCAGAGGAAGTCCCTGCAGACCTCTCCCATGATCTTCACCTTATCCCAACCAACATCACCCTGCTGGTTTTTCTTCCTAGCACACTCTGTGGGTGGTATTTTCCCCATGATAAGGGCGATTTCCTCTCTAGCCTTATCACATTCCTGCAATCTGGCATTGTTCTGGTGGAGATGAGAGCACATTCACACACAGGCCCCAAAGCCCTCTGGGTTAAAGGTGGTGCACAACTCACAAAGAACATCAGACAAGGTCTGCTGGATCAGGCCAAAGATCCATCTAGTTTCCCAGAGTAGCTGACCAGATATTCCCACAAGAGGCCCACAAAGAGACTGTGGATACAGCATTTATTATTAATGTATATCATCATCATCATCATCATCATCATCATCATCATCATTTATTAATCGCTTTCCTAACAAAAGTGGCCCAAAGCAACTTACAAAAAACAGTGTCAGTCTGAGCAAATATCTGTACATGAGACTTTCCAGGTCCGTTCTTTTAATCTCAATATAACTTATATTCAGGTAGATATTTGAGGTCTGTGACCTAAAAAAAAAAAAAAATGTTCTGGCTGCTATTTCCAATTCTACCGCTCTAAAAAAAACCAGTTAAATTCATCAGAAATTATTTTATATAAAGATATTCTTGAATAATCAGAAATGTTAGAAAGTACTCAGTTTTTGTCTCTAACAGTTCAAGACACCTCACAAAATAAGTTAGGCAGTATTTACAGTACCTGTTCCCAGTATTTGCCATTACACAGCTAGTATACCTGAGGATACGCTACCTCTTAAAACTTGGGGTAGTTCCATTTTGCTGTCATGACTAATAGCCCTTGATCAACCTCTCCATTAATTTGCCTAATCCCCTGTGAAAGGCATCTCTGTTAAGTCTTGAGATCATCACCAGAGGCGCATGCCAGTGGTGGGTGGGGCAAGAGGCAGAGGTGGGTGGAGCAGCAGACATGATTCTTACCTTGGTATATACCAGGTTACATACCAGCCGCGCAAAAGACAGAAATTTACAAACACACACACACTTCCATTCAGGCAAACACATTCCAGAATGCAATCCAGCCAGGAAAAAGGACTTGAAAAGGATGTGAAAAAGAAGCCGTGGTGGCTTTAGTATTGAGCAATGCGCCCCAAAAGTCAGACAGGGCATCCTTCTGTCTCAGCAGACAATGGAGGAGTGCACCTTTTGGGGGTGAAGTCAAACCATTAGAAGGTTGCAGCGCCTGTGGTGGCTGTACAGACCGATACAGGAGAGACATGTTTTGTTGCAGCTAGTGAGGATAGAGGCATCCGAGTCTAGGAAGCTGCCTTGTACAGAGTCAGGCCACTGGCCCACGGAGTCCTGTACTATCTACTATGACTCGCAGCGGCCCTCTAGAGTGTCAGGCAGAGAGAGAGAGAGAGAGGCCTTTCCTGTCATCTGCTCCCCTTCCATTTAGAGTTCATATAACCCCTGTTTCTGGGCCCAGTTCAAGGTGCCCACTCATGTTAGTGTTTAATGCCCTAAACAGCCCAGGCCCCAAACACCTGAAAGAACACCTGCTGTTTTAAATTGCTTTTAACATTGCACTTAATTTGCTGTAACCTGCCCTGGAACCTTAGGGTGATGGGCAGGTAATTATAAAATGGAGATGGCAGGGATTGAACCTGGGGCCTTCTGAATGCGAAGCAGCTGCTCCACCACTGAACTGTGACTCTCTCCTCATTTACCAATCACTTTTAAAAATTAAAAACAATAGGGAGGGAGAGAAGTGTCTTACTTCATTATGTATTTAAAAGCATTTTACAAACATTAATTTATATATATAGTAATGCTTAGAAAGTTCTAAGCTTTCCAGGGGAATATCCACAACCATACAGTATATTTAAAGCACATGGGCTTCCCTAAAGAATCCTGGGAAATGTAGTTTACACATATATACACAGAGAGAGGGTTACAAATAAACTACTGTTCCCAAGATTCTTTGGGAGGGACCCATGTGCTTTATGATGTGTGTGACCTCCTTCTTAGGCAAAGATTAGGCACCAACCAATTTAATGGCTCAGGAGCACTGAGGCAGAACATGCAAGGGGGTCGTATCTCGGTAGCAGTGGCAGAGCATCTGCTCTGCACACAGGAAAAGTTCAGCAGCCTGCTTCCCAGCACAGTCAACCAGAGGTCCCTGGGAATCTCCGAGCAGTGTGCTAAGTTGACAGCCTTATTGTCTGCCATTCAGCAGCTGGCATTCAGAGGTATACTGCCTCTGAATCTGGAGTTTCCATCTGGCAATCATGACCAGCAGCCACGGACAGCCTTATCTTACATGAATTTGCCCAATGGCCTTTTAAAGTCATGACAGCTCCACACCATCCTTTGCAGCAGGAAATCCTATGAATATAAAATACACATTGTCTTCCTCTTTCTCTCTCCCACTATAGTTGTTTAACCAGATACAGTATTGTTGTGTGACTTTATGAAGCCCAAGGGCCACATTCCCTTTCGAGCAAGATTCCAAGGGCCGCATGAGTTGAGATTGCTACCTTCCTCATGTACATTAATGCCACTATGTCTACTCTGCATATAACTTCACTGAAGACAGCCCTTTTTCCTTCTTTCATTGTTAAACCCTCTGGTTTCAGAAGCAAAACAGATGAATTGCCTCTTAAGACAATAACTGTGTTGCAGTGGAGATATGATTTCAAACTCTCGAATGTGACAAATTGACAACACAAGAGGTACAAAAGCCAGACAGAGTCAAGTAATAAGACCAGATTTGGTGGAGGGGAGCAGAGTTTTGGATTATTCTTAATAGGATTTTAAAAGTTTCATCCTTTTCGTTTCCTGTACAGAACAATGTTGCTCTGTGCTGGGTGCGACTCAGCCCAGGTGTAAATGGAAAAATGATTGGCCTTTCTTTCAACAAAGAGATTAAAACTTTTTTAAAAAATAATTGAACAAGCCTGCTTTTCCTCTCCAAGCAATTTAGGAGCAACGGCGACGTAGCAGAGGGCCGGGGGTGCTCAAGCTTTGATTTATTTGCTTATATGGGATTTGTTTTACAATGGGGATCTCCACTGATTGTAAAGTCACAAAACTGTAAAGAAGGCAAACATTCCTGTCCGGCCAGAAAAATTAAACACTATCAATTATACAAAGGAGGCAGATGTTAATTTGCAGAACCAAATTCTATTCAAAACATGTGCCAATCAGCTGCAGGGCCTGGCTCCAGGATTTGAAGAGCCCACCAGCAAGATTGGGATGTTTGCTAAAACATTCAGTCGTTTTGATTTTGCACTGTTCACGGAGCAGAGATTTTGGCCCCACCCCAAACACACATACACAGATTTGGGTTAAGATTCACCTCTTTTAAGGCTGAGTGGCTCCATCATTCTTCTTAGCTACTCTTCCCACCCTCTGTCATGTTCCCCCACCACCACCCTGGCTACTGTGACTTCCTCCTTCTTGAATTAATCCCATGGATGATCTCACCCAACCAGAGACCACACAGATAACTGCTATGATGCTAAACCTGGGTGCAGAACCTCCAATTCACAGGCCTACTTAAACCCAAGCACAGGTCCCAATTTAGGCAGCCTCCCAATGAGAGCCCTAGAGAACTGGGATGGAGTGAAGAGGAAGTGGTTTCCTTCCATGCATGGTAAGCCAGGGACCACCTTTGCTGTGAGTCCTACAAGACCTGTTCCCTGCTTGGCTGGCCTAGTTCCACCTGGGCCCTGGAGGACCTGATACCTAGGAGGCCTAGAGACTACAGTGGTACCTCGGGTTACATACACTTCAGGTTAAAGACTCTGCTAACCCAGAAATAGTACCTCGGGTTAAGAACTTTGCTTCAGGATGAGAACAGAAATCGCGCGGCGGCAGCAGGAGGCCCCATTAGCTAAAGTGGTGCTTCATGTTAAGAACAGTTTCAGGTTAAGAACGGACCTCCGGAATAAATTAAGTACTTAACCTGAGGTACCACTGTATCAGAATGGGGTACTGTTTCTGAGTTTTTGTTGGGAGTCAAGAATTTAAATTGGTAGACTGCTATTGGTACAATGTTCCAGTGGCTTTGCTGATAGATCTTGTTGCTGAGATTGCATGAGAACAGAAAAGGAGCCTGCTGGATCAGGCCAATTAATTTTGTTTAATTTTAGTGTATACCTGTTGAGATATTTTAATCCAATGTTTATGATGTCAATTGTCCGATGTTGTAAGCAGCCTTGAGCATAATTTAACTATGGAGCATAATAGCACAAGAAAAGCCAATGGCCCATCTAGTCCAGCAGGATGTGCAGGAAGACTGGACACAGAAGAGAGACCTGTGCGCCACCAAAAGAGAGTAAAAGTAACTGCTAAACCTGTCGGTTAGCAGAGGAAGAAGCCAGAGAAAAATGAAATGGAGCAACATGCATGCTTCTAAAGGAAAAGAGGGTGAGGGGAAGAATGGGAGGTCCTTCACTTATTTCCTTGATTCCTGATTGTATCCGAGCTTTACACACACACACACACACACACACACACACACACACACTGCCTTCCACCCCCAAGCACAAGAGGCCACCCATTTATTGAGAAACACAAAGACTCCTGTTACTATCTAACTCAGAAGAGTTACATAGCTGGCATTCCAGCCTGGCAGACTTTCTACCTCAGTTAATCCACCTGACCCACAGCGCATGCCAGAACAGGTTAAAGAAAGGAGCTCCTGCTGGGAGAAAGAGGGAGAGATTTCAAGGGCCCTTTAGGAAAGGAAGGAAGAAAGGGGGGGGGGGGAGAGAGAGAGAGAGAGAGAGAGAGAGAGAGAGAACGATAACGAACTAAGTCTCAGCTACTTGTATTTATGAAGTCTAAAAAAGAAAGGATGCAAGATGGATCAAATTTGGTCTGTCAAGATGCTTTGCCTCTTGTAGAAGAGAAGATTTGTTTGTTTCATGTTCCACCTTTCCTCCAAGGAGCTCTAGATGGGCATACATCTGAACAACAATTCCCAAGGCCAGGGATGATGGGAGATGTAGTCCTGCAGCATACGAAGGGCCAAATGTTCCCCACAGCTGCTCTAGGCCTAGCTCCCACCGGTGGTGATTTGTGTCTAGGTCACACCCTTTCAGGGAATAGACTCATTGTTCCTTAGTATTTCCAATGTTCAGGTTGTGAGCGCCATTCCTTACGTAGCCTAGGCTGTGCACAACCATCATAGATTGAAAGCACATTGCCCCCACCCACCCAAGGATTTTATAAACTGTAGTTTGTTAAGGGTGCTGGGAACTGTAGCTCTGTGGGCGGGGGGTAAACTACAGTTCTAAATATTCTTTGGGGAAAGTCATGTGCTTTAAACAGACTTTAACTCCTGCCTTTAAATGTTGTTGATGTCCTAAAAACAAAACTAAGCGGTTGCCATTGCTTTTGAACATTTTAAGTATTATTTCTGTAATATTTTAAATTGTAAACAGTCTGTGTTGGTGTTTTCCGCTCTGAAGAAAGGGCGGGATACCAAATTTAATAAACAAACAAACAGATCTGTTCTAACTCCCTGATTTGTAAATGTCTGGTGCATACACAACTTAAGATGTTTCAGCAAGCTTGGAGAAAACTCTAACATTTCCAGTACAAGAACCTATTTAAAGGGAGAAAAAAACCAAGTGGAGAGGAGAAAGAATCCATAGCTGTCAACGTTTCCCTTTTTTTAAGGGAAATTCCCTTATTCCAAATAGGATTCCTCGCAAGAAAAGGGAAAAGTTGACAGCTATGGAAAGAATCCCTGCCCCCCAAAATCAGCCCAAAATAGAGTGGGTATGCTCAGTGGCCATGGAATGAGATGGGGAGCAGAAATCCAGGACTTGAGGGGGAATAGAACCCTGAACTGCAACACTCCACACACTGCAATATTTGCACTTGCTTGTACAATATAAATTATACACACATATAAAGCACTATGCTGAAAGCTCTCTCCCTGACATACTTATTTTCTCTGTGCAGGGAATGTTCGTGTAGTGCAGCCTCCCACAACGTAGCTCCTTCCAGATATATTCTGGACTACAACTCCCATCATCCTGGACTACTGGCCACGCCGGCTGGGACAAAGAGAGTTTGGGGTTCAAGAGTATTTGGATAGCGGCACCTCTCCACCTTGACCTTTGACACTTGAAATACACATGCATACGCATTTTTGGACATACACTATTCTTGTGAAAAAAAATTTTAAAGCACTGTATTTTCAAATTCCTTAAATTTAAGATTAAGTGCATGGGCAGGGGACTGTACGGTGCTTCAGAGCCAAACACAGCCGCCCTGTCATCCACACTACCCATTTAAAGCAGGACCATGCCACTTTAAAAAGCCATGGCTTCCCTCAAAGAATCCTGGGAACCGTACTTTGCTAAGATGGCGGTAGTTGCTTACAATCCCTCCACCCAGGGAACTTTGGGAACCGTGGCTCTGTGAAGGGTGACTAGTGGGGTGCCACAGGGTTCTGTCTTGGGCTCGGTCTTATTCAACATCTTTATCAACGACTTGGATGATGGACTCAAGGGCATCCTGATCAAATTTGCAGATGACACCAAACTGGGAGGGGTGGCTAACACCCCAGAGGACAGGATCACACTGCAAAACGACCTTGACAGATTAGAGAACTGGGCCAAAACAAACAAGATGAATTTTAACAGGGAGAAATGTAAAGTATTGCACTTGGGCAAAAAAAATGAGAGGCACAAATACAAGATGGGGGACACCTGGCTTGAGAGCAGTACATGGGAAAAGGATCTAGGAGTCTTGGTTGACCACAAACTTGACATGAGCCAACAGTGTGATGCGGCAGCTAAAAAAGCCAATGCAATTCTGGGCTGCATCAATAGGAATATAGCATCTAGATCAAGGGAAGTAATAGTGCCACTGTATTCTGCTCTGGTCAGACCTCACCTGGAGTACTGTGTCCAGTTCTGGGCACCACAGTTCAAGAAGGACACTGACAAACTGGAACGTGTCCAGAGGAGGGCAACCAAAATGGTCAAAGGTCTGGAAACGATGCCTTATGAGGAACAGGTTAAGGGGTGATATGATAGCCATGTTCAAATATATAAAAGGATGTCATATAGAGGAGGGAGAAAGGTTGTTCTCTGCTGCTCCAGAGAAGCGGACACGGAGCAATGGATCCAAACTACAAGAAAGAAGATTCCACCTAAACATTAGGAAGAACTTCCTGACAGTAAGAGCTGTTCGACAGTGGAATTTGCTGCCAAGGAGTGTGGTGGAGTCTCCTTCTTTGGAGGTCTTTAAGCAGAGGCTTGACAACCATATGTCAGGAGTGCTCTGATGGTGTTTCCTGCTTGGCAGGGGGTTGGACTCGATGGCCCTTGTGGTCTATTCCAACTCTATGATTCTATGATTCTAAGGGAATAAGGCATCTCCTAACAAGTCTCAGGACCCCTTATATATTATATATATTATATATATTATATATAATATATGGAAACAGTTGGTCCTGGCGAGTATTAACCGCTTTCAATTTAACCTGAGGACTGCCATTTGTTTAGTTTAATTTTAATTTTATTTGGGATGCATTTTAATCAATTGATTGCTTGTTTTTATGTATATTGTGTTATTAATATTATGTTAGCCGCTCTGAGCCCAACTCTGGCAGGGGAGGGCGGGATACAATTATATTATTATTATTATTATTATTATTATTATTATTATTATTATTATTATTATTATTTTACAGTTCCCAGGATTCTTTGGGGGAAACCATGACTGTTTTAAAGTGATATAAATGTGCTTTAGATGTATAGGGCGGTTGGGGCCTTTAGGGCACAGGACTGCTAAGAAATCAAATAAATCAACTGATAAATAATAATAACAATACGGAAGTCTGCTGTGAAAGCATTCAGTCTGAAGCACAACCACCCAGACGTATCCTCAGCTGAAACCTCCCCACCCTGCAAATCAGCCTTGAACACTGTATTGATATGCCTGGAATCAGCCTAGAGTTGCATCCACTTCTCCAAGAAAAGGGATCTAGGATCTTGGCAGCCCCTCTCGTCTTTGAAGCTGCTTGGAAAATCCCACAGTCTCTAACAATAATAGGAGCTCTAATGCATAACTCCTGCAGGTTATGCAGGAAACCCCCAAGCATTACAATGGCCCCCTCCTCACGAAAAGAAAAGCATACTACCTTGTGGTAGTATTATTCCTGCCCACCTATGACAATTACAGTTTACCTTCCTACAGGGGTGGTAACTACAGTTGCCAAATTTATTTGCCTGCCAGAAGGGGCTTAGCTAAAGACCTGAAAAGAGAAGAAAAGGCTCAGGAGTAAACCCTACACAAATCTGGAGCAGAGTCCCTAAGACAGTTAGATGGCACCTTGAATGCCTACTTCCAGCAACTCCTGCAGCCAAGCTAGGGCCAAACGTATTGCTCTGCTTTGCTTTCAGCCACACCAGGGAAGCGGGAGATCTTTTTGTCTGGGCAGCCCAGGACCTACATACACACTTCCTAGATTTCTGCCCTGAGGCAGCCAACTGCAGTGCTGCTAATGCGGCAGTTGGTATTCACCCCCGGAGGCGCACTCCATTGTCTCTCGAGGCAGACAAATGCCAACAATACAGTTAAATATACAGGTAATGAATTATTGTGAATTTTTACTGAAATCTGTCCCTGCTACAGTTCCCCAGATTCTTTGTGGGGCTCAGGGGTCAAATGTGGCCCTCCAGGCTTTTCTCTCACGCCCCTGAAACTCTCCACAGGCCACAACCCCTGCCCTGCTCACTGGCCTTCCTTTGCACTCCCTCCTGGAGTGTTTCTTTCTGCTGGAATGTGTCCTTCAACTCCCACAAAGCCTCTCGCTTGCCTGGATGGAGGATACAGGATGGGACGGGGGAGGGGAGAATCTAGAAACCAGCCTACAGTACAAATGTAAACATCATGTTCATTGCTCCACTCGCTTTTGCCTCTGGCCCCACCCACCCCGGCATACGGCCCCCAGGAGGTTGTTCCCAAGGGAATATGGCCCTCAGGCTGGAAAAGTCCCCCTGCTATGCTTCAGAGGCAGAATACAGTGGTACCTCAGGTTACATACGCTTCAGGTTACATACTCAGCTAACCCAGAAATAGTACCTCGGGTTAAGAACTTTGCTTCAGGATGAGAACAGAAATCGTGCTCCAGCGGCGCGGCGGCAGCAGGAGGCCCCATTAGCTAAAGTGGTGCTTCAGGTTAAGAACAGTTTCAGGTTAAGAACGGACCCCCAGAACGAATTAAGTACTTAACCCGAGGTACCACTGTGCTACAACTGCTCGAACCTGCAGGAACGGAAAGTGCAGCAGTGTTTTGTGTCCTTGTAGGCTTCCCATTGAGGCATCTGGTTGGCCAAGGTGAGAACAGGAAGCTGGACTAGATCTGGCCTTTTGACCAGATCCTCCCTGCAGGGCTCCTCTGATGTTACGTTAAGCCAACCCAAAATTTCCTAGCGCAGCCTCGTGCACACTCTGCAAAGTTTCCCCTCCTCCAGACATTTGGCAGGTATGTGCCAGTCCATGCCACCCGTGCCAACTGAGCTGTGCCTTTGCTCCAATGGTGGCTTGGGCAGGAACGCCCAGCAACATCCATATTCTCTCTTCCTACCTCACCCTCCTTTGCAGAGATCAGGCCCTCAGGCTCTGAGCACAGTCTTTTCCCGAAACATGCATTGCCCAGCTATGAGCGGAATGCTATATTGCCTCTGGACACAGGTCTGGGCATCACCTCTTCATACATAAAGAGATCAGGAGATATTTAAATATAAGAAGCCAGACACACTATGGGAGAGGGAAGTGGGGGGGGGGAGAGAAATAGGGTGGGGAAGGGCTTGGAGAGAGACAGGGATAATTTCAAAACAAAAAGGGAAATCTATGCCAAGAATAAACAGAGCAACCATTAATCAGGCTCAGGGACATAGGAAAATGTGTTAGGCCAGTGGTTCCCAATTAGCTCATTACTGAGGACCCCCTATTTTTCAAAAGCCAAGCCACACACCATTAGCATTTTGCAAATGTAGAGAACTCTATGTTAGTTACCTGTGCAAAGCAATTTTTGAATAAAATGTGGGGTAGCCTCTAATAAACAAAGGATTTTAGGCACACTAAAAAACAGACCATAAAATTTGTGATATTACCACAAATTTCCAATCCCAGGACAGTAGGAAAACCTTGTATCCATTGTTCCACTACAACTGAATAAATAAATAAATAAAAAGCAATTGTGTCCCTAACTTGCACGTGTTCTATATGCAGAAGGCTTTTTTATATGAGAGAGTATTCAAACATGCTATTCCTTACTTGCAATCTGAGGTGGTACATTTTAGCAAAACTTTACAGCAAATGGTTTTGCTAACTGATGGACCTTGCACCTTCAAGACATAGGTGAAGGCTTGGTCGGGGCTCGTATTGGTGAAGACTGAATAGAAAACAGCTGGAATTCTGTAATGTTGGTAACACCAGCAATATACTGCTGAGTAGACATGGGAAGGCCTGGAAAAAAACCGGGGGGAAACCAGTTTTTTTTCCTTTTCTTCCCCCCAAAGCTGTTTTTTTCCAGAAAAATTGAAAAAAATAGTTTGATATAGTTTGAATATTCCACACACTATTTCCCCCCCAATTTTTCCTGGGGAAAAAACAAGGCTTTGGAAAAAAACCTGAAAAAACCTGTCCCCCCCCCCCCAGCCCCCAATTTTTCCAATTTTTTCCCCAGGCCTTCCAGTACCCACACTTTGGAGCTCCTTGACAACTGACACCAAGCAGGTGCTCTCACTGTACTCTTTCCGGCAACTGCTCAAAACATTTTCATTACGGCCAGCTCATCTGAACACGTAGAAGCTGCATGTGATTTACTTCTTTTTAACCACTGCTGACTTTAATCATCTTTTGAATACTCTTAAATACCTGCTTTTAGCTGTGTTTTATCAATCATTTTAGTATTCTGTTGTATATTTTTGTAAACTGTTTAGAAAGCTCTTACCATCATGTGGTTTATAATATATAATAAGAAGTTCAATTAAAAAAGCACACACACTCCTTTTCCTTTCAAACAGAGTTTGAGCCTTAGTGCAACATACTATTCAGTAACTGGATGTTGGTTACCTCTGGGCCTGGCATGCAAAAAATTGCCTCATGCTTTGCCCCGGCTGTCCTCAAGTAGAGATAGAAAGGCCTGGGAGAAAACCGGAAAAATGGTTTTTTCCCCAAAGCCATTTATTAGAAGTCCATGAGAAAAATGACAGAGAGGAAGAGCAAGAAGAAATGGAAAATGATAGCAGTAGTTCAGAAAACGAGATAGAATAAACTGCATGTATATGTTGTGTCTTCTGTTTTGATTTAAAAAACCAACACTACTCAAAGGGTAGACCTTACAGTGGTGCCTCGCAAGACGAAATAAATTCGTTCCGCGAGTTTTGTCGTCTTGCGATTTTTTTCGTCTTGCGAAGCACGGTGTCGGGAAAGCTTTGGAAAAGCTTCAAAAATCACCAAAATCTTTAAAAACCTCAAAAAAGGCTACCATGCCGCGTTCTATGAGTTGCTCCTCGAAGTCAAGTCGCAACTGTATTAACGGTGTTAAGAAAAAGGAAACAAACTTGCAAGACGTTTCCGACTTGTGAAGCAAGCCCATAGGGGAAATCGTCTTGCGAAGCAGCTCAAAAAACCCTTTCGTCTAGCGGGTTTTTTGTCTTGTGAGGCATTCGTCTTGCGAGGTACCACTGTATATGGAGCTTACATATCGCAAGAGCCCTAAGAGGTTTGCCAGAGGTTTGTGCCCAATCCTAGCTCACTTGCCATCCAGCAACTCTTTCCCAATTTTTTTCCTGCCAGCGAGCAGGCCCTAGTTATGAGCAGAGGACGGATGATCCATGGAAGGCTTTCACTGTGCAAGATAAGTAAGTTCCTGACAGTGGGTGGTGCCATGGAGCCCCAGGGGTCCCCGGACCCCTAACTGGGAACCACTGAGTTAGGCCATTGGTCTATCTAGCTCAGTAATGTCTACACTAACCAGCAGCGGCTCTTCGGAGATCCGGGAAGTCTTTCCCAGCCCTTCCTGGACATGCTGGGGGTCAAACCCTGGGCCCTTCTGCATGCAAGACAGATGCCTTTCCCTTGCAAGGCTACTTAAATGAGCAGGTAGGCAGGTGGCTTATTAGGGTCACAGTGGGGGTATACAGGAATCCAGTTTTTGAAACATGGGGCTTAATCATGAAAGTGTGAAGAATTAAACTACAGAAATCAGATTATGGGGAGGGAAGGGGGTTGCCAAAGACGAGTATTATTATTATTTTTTCAATTTGCAAGAAGGATACAAACACTGAGCTAAACGCAGGATGGTGATTCTTTATCTCTCACAGATATAAAGTTGTCACAGAAATATTAAGCCGAACCTTATGGCAGGCCTTTTCTGTCAGAGGTTTCCAACTGTCCCTGCATATCTGGGATTACGTAGCAGGGCTCAAAGACAGCATATTAAATACTGTGGTTTGCAGAAAGGTGTGCCACTACTACTTCACTACCTGCCAAAAGGTAACTAGGGAGGGAACTATTTGGACTTCATGAAAAAACAGCCAAGAGATTGAGGATCCTGGAGGATCAGCTCTGTAGTGCTGAGGTTAACGGTGCCTGCTGACTTAACCCTGAGAGATAGTGAACAGCTTTGCAACATGGGCACTGAACTCAGTGCTAACCATGGTTCTTGAGCTGAAGATGCAGTTTGCAAACCTGGGCTTTAATTACATTTAGCAATACCCGTGCGCCCAGCTGAACGCTAACCATGGCTAATTAGTGAAGGTTTTGCAATCCTGGATTTAACCATGGCGAGCACAGCAGGTGGTACAATGTAGCTCTGGCCCAAAAATTAACTGCTAAAATATTAATAGAGGGAGCATTGGAGGAGGCAGAGAAGAGAGGGGCAGATCTGATGAGGTCACAGCACTTTCCCCAGCTCCTATATAAGCAGCTTCCTGCTGGATCAGGCCAGTGGCCCACCTAGTCGAGAAGAATATAGTCATTGTGGATAGTAGGCACTGATCCCCCATGAATAGCATCTACCATGTTAGAAGAAATTGAGGGTTGCATCAAACTAAGTTCTATTTACAATGCAACAGGAGAGATGTACTGAAATAAACAGATCTAATCATGTCCATAGCAGTGGCTATAACCCTGAGGGTCAGAGCACTGGGCAGGGGGGGAAACCCACCACCCCAGGAGGAAAAACCCCTCTATCTTCATTAGCTGATGCAGCTCCTTTTGAGTACCTGTCTGCTGCACAGGTTCTGTGTTAAAAAAAAAAAAAAAAAGCCAAACTGGTTCCAGCAGATGAAGGGCTGAAATTAAATCAAATGATCTCACTGGAAGCAAAGCGCCAGAGCGCCTTCCCACCCACCCACCCACAAGAACTGCCCGCTGTTTCCTCCGCAGTGTTTATGATCTTGCCAAGATACAGTCTGCAGAGCTTTATTAATCGCTTTGGATGTTTCTTGGGTCATTTTCTCCCAACTTCCCCGCTTTGAAGATGTAGGGCACTAGGCGCTCCAGTTAAACTATATGCTAATCGTGTTGCCTGTAATGAGATCCCGCTCAGCCGCTTTAAAGAAAAAGGGAAAGAAATTCAGCACCAGCAAAAACAAAAGGAGACAGAAAGAGAGGAGAGAGCATGAGAAATAGATTAAGGAACCTGTTTGTCGTTTGCTTGGGAGGAGGAAAAATGGCTGGGGGACTAATTTAAAACTCAGCTTAAAACTCCTTTGCCCCCTTCGGCTCTCTCTGAAAAATAAATCATTAGCATTTCTACCATTAGGGAGTTCTCCCCACACACAGACACGCTCAGTCATGTGGTTTTTCCTCTATTACTATAAGCAGCAGAAACTTTATTTTGAAAACAGAAGAGAATGGGACATAGGAAACTGTTTTACACAGAATACAAGCTCAGTGTTGTCTACTCTGACTGGCAGCAGCTCTCCAGGGTTGCAGTCAGAGATGTGTGTGCAGAGCATACTCATAAGAACGGTCATGGCACAGCGGTGAAGTATGTGCTTTCTTTGAAAAAGGCCCCAGGGTTCAATCCCCAGCATCTCCAAACAGAGCTGGGAAATCGCTCATGCCTAAACCACGGAGGGATGCTGCCAGTCAGTGCAGCCCATGCTGAGCTAGATGGACCGGTGACACAGGCTCACATTAGGCAGCTTCCTGTGTAGTTCTTTAAAATACAGGGGAAAACCAAGGGCAATCAACAGAAACCTCCATACACGCTCCATCTGTATGAAACTACCACGCAGGGGCAAGCAGACAACCCTACAATAATCCTGCAAAATCTAAGAGCAGCATGCACTTGCTCACGGCCATCTTATGTTTTCAGACTGAACACAGATCCCAAGTGGGCTGTTTACAGCTCCAGTTGACTTGCACAACTCCATCCACACCAGAGATTGGCCCCTTGATGCTCCCTTTAATAGCTTCCAACCAGCCGCCCCCGTTTAGGTTTGCTCAGAGCACCCGTTTTTGCCAGCAATACACACTATTGATTCGCTTGCATTTTCTCTTTAAGCCCCTTCCCCACCACACTGCCAGAGCTGTGGGTGCCCCTTGTCTGAAACCCCGAAGAGCCGCTGCCAGCCAGTGTACTGAGCTAGGGAACCTTGGTAAGAGTTAATACTGATCATCCCTTTGGAGCAGAGTGCTCTGCGTTCTTTGTGCTTTTTGTCCTTGCAGGCTGTGACCCTTTGTGGTTTACATTTCTGACTCTCTTGTTTCGTTTCTTTTTGTTATGCTTGCAACTTTTGTTGCTGCTGCCTGTTAATAAATTAATTTAAAAACAAAAACAAAAACTACCTAACTAGATAGACAAATGGTCCCAACTCAGTACGAACAGTGTTGGGTGAAAGGTGGGGAGACCAATCAGCCAGGGCCAGTGGCTGGCAGAGCAAACTCACATTAGCTATGCCTCCATCCTCTTATTGCAGTCTTCTTCAAGGGGCAAAACTGAGACTATGGAGGACGACACTGACAGCCAGGACAACACCCTGGACAGGTTGCAAGTAAGAAAGCAGGCAGGTGGGTTTCTGGCTGAGGTCAGACCGTGCCCCACTGCCCCAGGCCCTGCCAAGTTGTAAGGGCACCTTTCTATAGGATACCCATGTGAGCTACCAGCAGCTAACCAGGGCATCCTTGATCTTTTAAGATAGTTGAGTTCTCTCCACTAGCTTGGACCGGTTCCTAACGCAGGGTGCCAAACGGTTGCAATGGACATCCATAAAGAAAGGAAAATGTCAAGCAGCTCAAAAATCCCTCCAGGCTGGCGGGAAAGAACAAGGCTCAGTCAAACCCGCCCCCAACTCTGCTTCTTTATGTCTCTGCACCCCCACCCCCACCCTGCGACAGACATACACACACAGAGACACAATAAAATCAGCTGCAAATCAAAATAGGCAAAGGCACAGCCAGTCCTCTGGATCACTTTAGGCTAATTAACATCCTCTGCCAAAAATAAAGGGGGGGGGGGAGTCAAGGCAGAGGTAGACTAATATTAGATGGGAATGAATTTACCCAAGTCTTGTAGGAATATTTAGAGCCGCAATTTAGAGCCGCAATGCCATAGCAGAACAGAGGGAAGGAGGAGGAGGAAGAAAAGGCGACGGAGTGCGAGAAATGAAGGAAGCTAGAAGGAAAGGGTTTAAGGCAGGGTGGTCCAACACAAGTGGCCCCCACCTTCCCAAAGCCAGGTAAGCGTGCTGGGCTTTGGGAAGGAGTTGTGAGGGCTCTGACAGGGTCCTCCTTCTCAAAGCCTAGTTACTGCTTTCCCAGCTTTGGGAAGGAGGGCTTTAAAAAGGTAAAGGTAAAGAGACCCCTGACCATTAAGTCCAGACCTTGTCAAAGCCCCATGCCTCCTTGCCAAAGCCCAGCATCTCACTTAGCCATCTTTAGGAAGGCTTGTTCCTGCCCGCCATGCAACAAGGCAGTGTGCGGCCCTCGAGTTCCATGTCAAAGGACTCTTGCGGCCCACTCGGTATGAAAAGTTGGGCTGCCCTGGTTTAAAGTAAACCAGGCATCCCCCGATCTGACTCAAATTTCCTCCCCCACCCCGCCCCTAAAACCCTTATTCAGCATTTAGGTGTGGCCTGGGGAGAGTCCTGAAGGCCAGGCAGAGGGACCTGGAGGGTTGTATTTGGACCTGAGGTTCCAAAACCCACACCTATAGAGAACCTAGTTCTTACCGAGCTGATAAACCTGTCTCTCAGTCCTATTCTCCAATTTTGGGTCCCCGGATGATGTTGGACTACAAGGCCCACTGTCCACAGTGACTAAGAGCCAGGTGATTATAGCCAACGGGTCTCCAACCCTTGATGAATTACAGACTTCCCCTGCACGTGAAGACTGGCTTGAGCAGATAAGACCAATAGTGGGTCCAATGGTCAAGAAGGCAGTTTCTGCCTGTGCTGTACTGGGGGCAGCTGGGGCTCGTCAACCTGGGAAGGAAAGGGTCAACGGGGAAAAGGAAAACTCATCCTTGTGGGATATCTTCAGAAGAAAAGGCTAAGGAGGAAACCCTACACAAATCGAGAGTGGTGTCCCTAAGATGGTTGGATGGTGCCTTGAATGCCTCCTTCAAGCAACTCCTGCAGCCAAGTTGGTGCCAAATATATTGCTCTGTCTTCTTTTGGACCGCCGGGGTGGAGGGTGGGTCTTGTCGTCTGGGCAACCCAGGGCCTCCATACATACCGCCCAGGGTTGCACCCCCGGAAGCGCACTCCATTGTCTCTTGAGACAGATGCCAAAAACGCAGCGGTGTCGGCTACCTGCTGAAACTCTACAGAGCATCTTGGTCTCAGGGTACAATCTGAAAGCAAGTGAGGCCACCACCTTGCCGAAGGTAGCATTCTTACTGGTGGCCTGGATGAGACAGTGCCCAAGAGGGTCTTAACAATCAAAATGGCAGCCTTGTCTGTAGCAAGAACTTGCCCAGGGTTCTGAAACTGTCAAGGTTGAGCCTTCCTTAACTTAACCTAAATGCTAATCTAAATCCTAATGAGAAACTTTAATATGCTTGAACCATAGTCATTTGCACCACATTGTGACATTAAGAATGTATCTCACTTTCCCTCAGAGATAATAAGGCACTACCAGAAAATGCCATTTCAAGTGACCTTTCCGAAGAATACACCTTGATTAGCAGGTGTCTATATTTCTCTCTCTAGGTGTGTGTATGTTTTAATCCCCTTCATTCCACTGGGTGTTCCCCCCCCCCAACCCCCAAAGGCTGGGATTCATCATCATCTCCATTTACAAGGAGGGAAAAAAGAAAGAAAGCCAAGCCTACAATTATCGCCCCATCAGCTTGATGAATATCACTGTGGAAAAAAAATCTTATGCAAAACTTGTGCTATGTAGACTGGAAAATAGTGATGAGGTCCCTGTTGAGCTCATGTTCAAACTTTGCTAGATTTTAAAGTCAACAGGGGGTAAAACTGAGTTTTGGGGAAGGGGGAAAGGGAGAAAAGGGAACATTTATCAAAGAGGGGGAGGGAAGAAACGCTACCTTCCACATGCTCTTTTAGGTTTTTTTTCTTGGGGTGGGGGGAATAATAACTGACTTTGTAGTTTGGCGTCAAAAGAGCCCACTCAGGGAATTAACCAAATTGGGCATAAATAATTGAAGCGTCTCGAATCGTATTTCCCCGCTAATCAAAGAGAGTGGCTCAGTGTATAGCTGAAGAGGCAAATATATAGAAAAATTAAAAAGAGAGGCAATTTTGATGAGGGAGAAGAGGAAGTGTGATGTGCCAGCTGAAAAGAGATCAAAATGGATTCTCCGAGACCCTTTTGCTTGGAGAAGGGTCCTCCCCTCAAATTTGTTCCTGGGTGTCCCTGGGAGTCATGTTCAAGGAATGTGGGTTTTTAAACACAGATGCACACGGAACATATAACAAAGGTAAACACGCCAAAGCCGAACTCACACTTCAGGGCAAGGCTGTGAGGGAAAACGGCAAGCCCAGGCAAGCTCTGTGGAGGTGCCTGGTTTCCCCAGGGACTTCAGGACAGCAGTGCGCAGTAAAGAGGACACAGGCTGAAGTTGGAAGAGGAAGACAATCTTCGGCCGAATGTCTTGGTATTTAGCAAAATTTATATGCCGCTCGATTGCAATAAAACCTCTGAGTGGTTTGCAATAAAAAATAAAAAAAATGCAAACACTGAAATGATCAATAAAAGGTATTTTAAACCATTCAAAAGATAATGGAAATCAATAGGAAGCTAAAAAGAGATTAAAACACATGCCAGCGTTGCACACATTGATATAGGTTTGCCTAAACAAAATGTGATGTCAGTAGGCAGAGGGTTCCAAAGTGTAGGTTCTACCACACTAATATTGGTTTCTTACAAGTCCTGAATCGGTATTATGTGACACTTGTAACAATGTCAGTTCTGCAGATTATAGCGGTCAAGTGGGGTAAGGCGATCCGGGAAGTAAGCAGGAATAATAATTAAAAGAAAACTCAAAAGATTCCAGGTTAAACATATCAAAATAGAATTTACCAGAGAAGTGTAGTTTAGGGCTCGAGTGAGACCAGGGTTTCTCTCTTTCACTCCAGATGTTAAAATTTGCACAGGAAAGTTGGAGGTTGGTGTTCCCCTTGCTTTTCGGATATGGTCACCTTGCATGCATTTGCGTCAGAGGGTCCCAGACTGTACCCCTCTAGCATCTCAGATGGGAGGTGCTATGGCTGTTGGGAGTTGCAGTCTAAAACATCTGGAGGGCACCAGGTTGGGAAAGACGGCATTAAGCTCAAAGTCCTTGTATAGCCCCCGCCCCACCAAAAAGAGAGCGTTGTGATTCTGAAAAGGAGGGCCAGATGTTGCCAAGATCTTCAATAGTGACCCCAAGGCACTGGCCAAGCCAATTGTTAACATTACATGTTTCTTCTCAAAACAGAAGTAGCTCATGGGCCACAGGCCAAATAGCCTGACAAAATTGCATCAGGCTACCAGAGCAAGAACGGTTGGGAGTGGGAGTGGGGGCTCGGGGGGCGGGAGGGGTGGGAGAAGAAGAGACGGAAACAGAGGAGTTTAAAAAATAAAAAAAGACATCTGGGTCATTAACCAGAGAAGTTGTCTTTACTGATCCCACACAGGGGAAGGAGAACAAGAAAATTCCATGTGCAGTGGGTAGGAGGCAACAGCAAGAAGCAGACAAATTTCCTCCTACGCAAGATTAAAACGCAACCCCACTCCACATCCAGCTGTGGTTCACATCATGCTGCCACAGTCTTTGGTCATAGTGGCCAACGGGCCCATTAATAAGGCAGGCTGTGGAACAAAGTGGTAAAGTCTTAGGTGGACGACAGCAGACAGATGGCTCAGTAGATAGAGCATGAGACTCTTAATCTCAGGGTTGTTGGTTTGCCCCGTTGGGCAAAAGATTCCTGCACTAGATGGCCCTTGTGGTCCCTTCCAACTCTGCAATTCTTTGATTCTATTCTATGACACCACTTTGCAGACTGTAGGGGTGTGAGATTCATGCAGTCACATGAAATAACATAAACCAATCCCTGCAGGTAAAACCAAGTTGATCAGAAAGAGAAGGTACTAGCCCCACCCACTCAGTGCTATATACAGTGGTACCTCAGGTTACATACGCTTCAGGTTACAGACTCCGCTAACCCAGAAATAGTACCTCGGGTTAAGAACTTTGCTTCAGGATGAGAACAGAAATCGCACAGTGGCGGTGCAGCAGCAGTGGGAGGCCCCATTAGCTAAAGTGGTGCTTCAGGTTAAGAACAATTTCAGGTTAAGAACAGACCTCCGGAACGAATTAAGTACGTAACCAGAGGTACCACTCTACTGATTTCCTGCTTTGTTTTGGTATTGGTCTCACAGAGAGGTGGAGAACCCCTTTCAGCCTGAGGGCTGTATCTCCTTCTCAGCAACCTTCCAGGGGCTGAAGACTTGTGGTGGGCGTGGCCAAAACCCCAAGTAGGTGGGGAGAATAAATGCAAATTTGTACACTAGGCTGTTTTCTACATACATGATCAGAGATCAAAGGCATAGTACAGATAGGCAAAAGCACTCAAGGAAGGTGTAAGGCAGGGTTGGTGAGGGTTGTGGTGAGGGGAGCATTCCAAGGGCCAGATAGAGAGGTCTGGAGGGCCATAGATGGTTATTTCAGTTGCAAGGAATCATTCAGTTGCAGAGAGTACGCCTGCCTCTTATTCTGAAAGAAAACAAACACACAACTTTCCAAATTGAAAAATAAATCTTTCTGGTTTAATTTAGACAGATGCCAATTGTGGGAGGTTTTTTTGAGGAGGGCAAATATTCTAATATGTATCATGCAGCAGGCAGGCATCCAGTAGCCCCCTGAAGCCTCCACAGCTATTTAAGCCCCCTCCCCACCCCAGAAACCTCCACCCATAATAATCTGAGCAGCAGGAGTTCTTCATAGCTAAGCTACCATTTTTCACAGCTGTTGGAGGAACTTTCTCAGCCTCTTTCGAAGATGCAGTGGAAGCCCGTTCACGCCAAAAAGAACAACAGAACCCCACATTTTAAGGAAACAAGGCCTCCAAAAGGATCGGTTGGGGGGGGGGGAAGGAACACCACCACAAAAAAGGCCAAGGAAGGATTAAGAGAGAGAAAAGCAGGAGGCTTTCCAGAGAGAGAGATGCCGCGCTCAGGGGCAGGAGCATGGGAAAGAACGGGGCCCCGGATTCACCAACCGCTGGCCTCCATGCCAGCGATTTCCTTGCTCAGAGCCACCCTCCAGGAGACTCTTACAAGCTCTTTTAAGGACTCTGAAAAGGGAATTTTGCACGGGCCGCTTTACAAGAACAAAGCCTCTCAGTATTAAGAGGGAGCCTGTGCAAGGGGAGAGAAGGAAGAAAAGGAGGATGGAAAGTAATAAAGAACAGGCAGGAAGAGAGCAAATAAATAAAAGTGGAAACATACACACAAACTCATCATGCAGACAAGTCGCAAGGCAGGCTTCTCCAACCTGGTGCCCTCCTCATGTTTCAACTACAGTTCCCATCAGCCTCAGCCAGTGCAGCTGGGGAAGGCTGTTCTAAAAGCTCAAGGTGTTCTTGTCAGTCCATAGAGCCCTTAACAGCTTGTGGCCAGTTTACCTGTGAGATCACTTTACCCCATATATTTGCCCACTCAAGCACTTTAATCTGCGCAGCTGGGTTGCAGGTGCCACATAATACCTGTAGGAAACTGTAAGTCTGGCAGCACCCACACTTTGGAACTCCCTGCCTATTCACATCAGGAAGGCCCCTTCACTGAACTCTTTTCAGTGCTTGCTGAAAACATTTTCTTTATGTAACCACATACCTCTTTTCTTTTAAGTAGGGGAAACTGAAAGCTGGTCTCCTATGAAAATATGATGGTCCATGCAAGTATATAGGCAAAGCTCGGCTCAAGACGATCAAGACACGAAACAGAAGAGCAGCAATCAGAACAGGGGCTGTGTTTCCGCCCAATATATGAACCACACATGACCAGAATACCAAAACTTACCAACCCCATTTGCAGGGTTCATTCCATCAGTGATGCTAAAAGACCAGCTCCAACAGGAACTGTTTCTATGCCAGTTGGTCATTATAACAACTATTTCTGAATCTGGGCTTTCCCCCTCTTCCCTCCACATCTCTTCTCCCTCTTGGGTCGTGTTTTTTAGATTGTAAGCCAGCGGGCAGTCTTGCTTCAATTTATTTTATGTACACCACTCTGGGAAGGGTAAAGAAATTGTTACGTACCTACGAATGCTGCAGATAGCTTTTAGAAGAGGCATCCGCCCATCCTTGTGCACAGAAAAGAATGAATGCCTCTTCTCAACACAGGCATGCATCATCTAAAGACAAATAGAGGCTCTTTGCTCCATAACTGTACTTTTATTGATATGCAAGATTTATGCAGATTTAATCAAGTCGCTGATTAAAATTCGCAAAAATCAAACAAGTAATATTTCTTTGATCAGGTTAAGTGCCCTATACAGAGTCCTTCTTCAGGTGTTCAAGATGTTCAAATAAGACGATGTTACATGTAGAGACAGATGTTAACCCAGTAACATTGAGCGATCTGTAAAAATAAAACCAAGGTTTCAGCAGGACCTACCGCAGACTGGATTATACATCAAATGGCATTCTGTATGCCCTCGTTTAAATTATTCCCACCACTTCCTCCTCCTCTCCCCTACAAGTACTGATATCTGGAAGCTTGTTTCTGATCATGAGGTAGGGCAGGAATCGTGATTGACCTGGGGTATAATCTGAGTTGGAAGGGAACCCTGCAGGCAATCTAGTCTGACCTCTGGATAAATCCAGAGGCAGAGTTTCCCCAGCACACTGCTGTCCAGCCTCAGCTTAAAGACCCCCTAGGAGAGTCACCCTCCTACTCATCCCTCTAGGAAACTGCTTTCATTCATCAAGAAGAGTCTCCTAGTTTTCAGCTGAAATCTAATGTCTAGGTCCACAGTTTAAAGTTGGCTCGTTTCAGACAAACCATAGTTAAAGATTAACCACAGTCTGTCAGGCTCTGATAGCACAACAAGCCACAGTTAACCAACAACAGAAGTGAAAGCTTCCGAATTTTTCTTCAATGGCACATTGGAAAGGGAGAGGGGAGCATACAAGCTTGAGGTCAGGATGGAATTGAGCACATCATGCTAAACCATGGTTCACTGTAATGCAGCAGAGATAAGGAAGGAAGATCAGAACTGATTTAGAAAATTGGATTGCACCGTCTTATACAGATAGATTCTAGAGGTGCAATGTTTAGAAATTATGTGGGCATATCCACTGATATATTCTTTTGGCCTGAAGTTGTTTTCAGTGTCAAATTTGTACTGGCAAAGCCACTGATATCTACAGATGTCCATGGGCTTCTAAATTGTATTCCTGCAGCGTGGGGATTAATGGCAGGACAACAGAAGTGGATTTTGAAAGCCTTGCACTTGGAGCCTGGAAGCAGGAACACCCACCATCTATTATGCAACGAAGCGAGGACCTCGCTGCCCTGGCTACATTTGAACACAATTCTTATAAACATCAGCTTCATGTAAATTTCTGTCTGGATGACTTGTAAAGATTTATAAGTTTAAATTAAGATGCATGTATTGATGATGATTATATTTCTACAGAATGCTCTCCGGGGCCCTAGAGCCATCCCATCAGCATGAAAGGGGAGCCCTATAGCCACTGAGAATAAGTCTTCTCACCCTTTATGCTGAATGGAGCCAGTCTCGAACAATCGCAGAAGGGAGTGTGGCTGTAGCCATCATGTAGAGACCCCACATTTCTGAATTTGCCACTCACACTGCTGTATCCTACAGGTGCGACAGAACATGAGGCACCACCAGCTTGATAGGTGCCTGACCCCAAGCGACACAAAGCTCTGCGGCTTGGTTCAAGGTCCACATGACTAAGAGAGCAACAATTGCAGCTGAGTCAAACCCCCAGGAATGAACTAACATTTTGCCCTCACAGGGCAGTCTGTCTCCCCCCCCCCCCTTTCTTATCTCCGTTTCCTTCCACAGAAACCTCAACTTGAGAGTCAGCCGCACTTGGGCCGTACACAAAAAATACTCAACTTTCTTTGCAGCCAACAATCGGAAGGAAATAAAGAGACACTCATCCTGATGGGAAATCGGAGAGGGATTAGTCAGGTCGGGTGAGGGGGAAGGACCTTTCAAATGAGTGAAGGAAAAGAAGAGGGAAGCCGATACAGAACATTAAAAATCTCAGCTCTGAACCAAAGAGTCACCAGTTCAAGAATCAAATGCATATGCCAAAGTTTCCCAGACTTCTAATACCTTAGAAGCATAATGGAAGCCCTTGAAAAATCAGATTTGGCCCCTGAGTCTTTTGGGTGCCTGGCCTGGATTTTTCTCTTCCCTCCTTCCCTCCTCCTCCTTTTGTGTCATATCTCTTGGATTGTAAACCTGAGGACAGGGGCTGTCTTGCAATTAATTGTACAGTGGTACCTCAGGTTAAGAACTTAATTCGTTCCGGAGGTCTGTTCTTAACCTGAAACTGTTCTTAACCTGAGGTACCACTTTAGCTAATGGGGCCTCCCACTGCCGCTGTGCGATTTCTGTTCTCATCCTGAAGCAAAGTTCTTAACCTGAGGTACTATTTTTGGGTCTGTAACCTGAAGTGTCTGTAACCTGAAGCATCTGTAACCAACGTACCACTGTACAGCTGTTTTTTACCACTGCAGTTTATTATTGTAGAAATGTATTTTTTTAAAAAAGTAAAAAGGTACAAATTGTATGTAAGCTACTCTGGGAAATTTTCTCAGCTGAAGAGAGGGATAAAAATGTTCTAGTAATACTAATAATAATGGCAAGAAGCTCATTTCAGCCTCAAGTCTTTAGGAGGCTTCCCCCCCCCCCCCTTCTTTCTTGTTTGTTTCAGAGGCCCCAGCAAGAGAGGAGTAGAGGCAAAGACTGACTGGAATGTTTATTTGCTGGCTCAACCAGGATTCCAGCAGCCTTCTGTCTTATTTGCTCACCTGCTCCTTGGGCTGAATTTGTGGGCTCTGCACGAGAAGTGGATTTCTTTGCAAAAAAAAGACTCACACAGAAAAATCAATACAGCCTTTGGGCAGAAGCATGAAGTCAGGTACATTTCAGAAATGCAAGCCCACATGTTCCAAAGCGACATTGGATTAATCATGGATCATACTGGGGGCCACCTCCTACCAGTAAGAACATCATAAAAGCATAAGAAGAGCCTACTGGATCAGACCAACGGCCCATCAAGTCCAGCATCCTGTTCTCACAGATGCCTATGAGAAACCCGCAAGCAGGACCTGAACACAAGAGCCCTCCCTCCTCCTGTAGTTTCCAGCAATGGGTTTTCATAAGCAGAAGCACCTCCAGTTGCGGAGGCAAAGTATAGCTAGTAGCCATCAATAGCCCTCTCCGCCAAGAATGCGTCTGATCCTCTTAAGCCATCTAAGGTTAGTGGCCATCCCTGCCTCCTGTTCCAGGCCATGCATAATTCCATATACAGCTATCATGTCTCCTCTTACTCGCATTTTTTCCAACCTAAAAAGTCCCCAGAATTGCAAACTTCCTTAAGAGGGGAGACGCTCTAACCCCTTGATCCTTTCAGTTCCTCTTCCAACTCTGCAGTATCCTTTTTGAGGTGAGGCGACCAAAACAGTACACAGTATTCCAAATGCGGCCGGCACCATAGGTTTGTATAACACAGCATTAGCGTGTTACCAAAGCAAGCGTTAGCGAGAGGTAAACTGCCTCTGAACATGGAAGCTCCATCTAAAGCTTAGGCTCCAATTTGGAACATATTCGATTTCACCCTGTGCCCTGCTTCCCAAGTCAAGATTCCAACTAATGTCCAGCGAGATGCAAAACCATTTACAGTTGCCACTCTCAGTACTGCTTCCCATTCCATCAAAAGATTTAGGATCCAGAAAGCAAAATCCAGCCGAGCCAAAAGTTTCACCAGCCTCATGGGACACGGTAATCGAGTCATATAACATAGCAGCACAAAATGTGGTACCATGTGCAGAATATTCAGCTGCCTGCCTGTGTTGGTTTTTTAAAGAACACGCATCAAATTCCTAGTCCTTTGTGGTTGTGAAATCGCACTTTAAAGAATGTGAGAGACCTCTGGTGAAATCCCAGAAGTTGGAGAGGTGGCTGAATGCGATTTCTAGTGGTTGGGAGGGATCTTCAATGTCCAGCACAGCACTCCTCCACCCACCCTGGACTAACGAAAGTAGAAAAAAACAATACAAAGCAGCAAAAGTGGTGTAGAAATAACAAGTTATTTGCTTGAGGTATGCAAGACTGCAGGGGGCATTTGCCCAAACAGACCAAAACCTTTCAGCATACACAAAATCTAGCCGTGCAGGACAGGCAGGTTGAAATCTGCACACTTTAGGCAAAGTCTGAACAGCAAAAACAACAACAGACCTACCTTCCACACAGTGCTCCACCTCTTCCAAATTGCGCAGTGTAATCCGCATGAGGCTTGAGTTGAGCATCAGTTCGTTCTTGTGAGCAGGCCACATATAATGCGGGGCAGGGTTGACGAAGAAAATCCGGGTGTCCCCTGTAGACACCTGGTTGTCGCAGATCAAGGGGTCCCCAAATCCCCCAATCATGACTTTGTTTCCACCTTCCAGGAGGATCTCGTGAGTCACAACCTCTTTGCCCTTCAGATACCGCCAGACCCTCACCTGGAGAATGAAGAAGAAGGCAGGACATTTATTATTACAAAAGCCCATCAATGATGTGATGGTTGAGATAGGTGGAGAACCTCAGGCCTGGTGAGGGGTGGCTACAGGCTTCTCTGTCAGGACCTCAGGACTCTTCCCCCACCTCACGTCCCATCCCTGGGGCTTTGCACCCTCCTCAGGTGTTTTTGCCTGGCTGAAATGTCCCCTTGAACTGCCTTTTGCTTGCCTGGGCAAGGTAACAGTGTGTGGTGGTTTGTGTGTGAGGAAAAACTGAGCTACTGTGCAATGATGAAATTTGCATTAATTGACCTGCACACTTTTGGCCCTGCCCACAGCTGGTATGTGGTCCCCAGAATGTTGTCCACAAGGAAACATAGCCTGTGGGCTAAAACAGGTTCGGAATCAGGGCTATGGGAGACCTCACATTCAGAATCAGTGTGCCACCAAATATCAGGAATAGGAGGAGGAGAATCCAAGTGGCCACTCTGGGGGAAAAAATGCCTTTCTAGTGAAACAAAGGCTACCTAAACATAAGCAAATGCTTGCTCCTATTTATCCATCCCCAACAGTTGAGACTTAAAAGATGGAAAGCTCCTTAGAGAAACAGACATGTCTGCTCCCTTACATCACTTTGTCAAGTGCATGCACTTGAAAAACACAGTAAATACTTCTGTGATGACAAACCTTTGTTAAGTGTTATATCCTTGAAGGCTTGTAGCTCTGCTTTGCATGCAGAAGATGGCAGGTTCAATCCCCAAGTGTGGCTGGGACTGTCCCCTACATGAAACCCTGGATAGCCACTGCCAGCCAGTGCAGGTAATACTGAGCTAGATGGGACCAATGGCCTGACTCTGTAGAAGGCAGCTTCCTATGACCCCACATCCTTGGACAACACCGTAATATTTCAATAGTGACCACCCCTATTGAAAACTGGGCCGGGTCCATGTGCAGCAAATTCCAAATACAGTGGTACCTCGGGTTAAGAACTTAATTCATTCTAGAGGTCTGTTCTTAACCTGAAACTGTTCTTAACCTGAAGCACCACTTTGGCTAATGGGGCCTCCCACTGCACGGTTTCTGTTCTCATCCTGAAGCAAAGTTCTTAACCCGAGGTAATATTTCTGGGTTAGCGGAGTCTGTAACCTGAAGCGTATGTCACCTGAGGTACCACTGTTCACCAATCCCTCCAAAGTCCCAGCCCCATATTCCTAGGGGTGGCTTTACATCTCTGCTACCGAGGAAAGAGAACCGTTGGCACAGGTGGAGAGGCAAGCTGGAGCACAGGAGGACTTGATCTGATGCCATAACAGAATCCGCAGGCCTTTTTATTTCCTGTCTGGGCACATCTCAAGCATACGTCATTATGGGCATGGATGTTGCAAGGAGGCCACTTGTGATTGCCTATTGCAGTACCCAGAGAGAGAGAGAGAGAGAGAGAGAGAGAGAGAGAGAGAGAGAGAGAGAGAACCTCTACGATTCTGAGACAGCAAAGACAAACCATCGACGTTTGCCATATCAGTACTACAAACCATCGATGCCGGTCATATCGGAACTACTTCCATGAGAGGAAAAAACAGGCACTCATAACAAAAATAGAAAACTCTAAAGCTGAGCAGAGGGCCCTTTTTCATCCTGAGGGCCACATTCCCCTCACAGAGACCTTTCGGGGGCCACATGCTGGTGGTGGGCGGGTTCAGAAATGAAAGTGGGTGGAGCGACAAATGTAAATTTTTCGTTCATACGGTAGGTTAGTTTCACATACTGCTGTCTACCCTCCATCCAAGAGGCATGGTCAGGGTTCAAGGGCACATTCCAGTTGGGCAAAAAAACAACAACAACACTTGATGAATGTGTGAAGCAAGCTGGGGGGCGCATGGCATGGGGAGAGCCCTGTGAGCCAGGTGGAGAGGCCTGGGGGGATGTCTGCATTTGGCCCCCAAATCTGATGCATACCCTTGGTCAAGTTACAGCTGCAGGGAGGGTGTAACAAAACTCCTCTCCTTCCTCTTGCACTCGATTTTTTAAAACACAAACAAACAAGGGAAAGCAGTACTCTTTAAATCACAGGAAAAGTGCCAAGCTTCCGTCACCTAAAAGCAAATCTCACCCCCTTTTCAGTGTCAAAAATCCCAACTGCAGGCCTTGTTTTCCTGGCGCGAACATTTTCCACAGACTGGCGAACTGCCAGACCCACTTCAGTGGAGAGGAACAATCACAGACCATAGCTTGTCCGTCCCCCGCCCCCCCCCCTCTCACTGTAATCAGCTTGGGGGTTTTGTTTCCATGATTTTAACACCAGCAAAGGTGCCCGTTTCTCCCTGCCTGCGAAAAATCTGGGGCGAGCTTGCTGCCTCTGACAGGGCACAGAGAACGCGGTAATAAACATGCCGAAGCTCAGGTTAAGAGGGGCCACCTGAAGCCGCAGAGAGTTATGGAATGCATCTCTTCCCCGCCAGGAACAGAGCCAGTTCCAAAACCATGCCAAAGGAGGCATGAAAGGCCCTTCGCACCAGCTGCTTGCCAAGGTGCGCCCTGCAGGTACACTTTACCCCAGATTCAAGTCGAGGCAAGGGAAGAGAAAAGGAAAAAAAGAAAACCACAGGATGAACCCCACCCATTTTATTTGCAAAGGCACAAGAAAAAGGGATTTGCAGCTCAGCAGCAAAGGCAAAGACTGGCCTCACATCCCAGCTTGAGTGCAAAGAGATGCTTGGGTACGCCGTGCACATAGGTAGGGGAACTAAGGAAGCCCAGTACTGTCTACACTGATTGGCAGCAGCACTCCAGGGTCTCAGGAGTCTTTTTCCCAAACCAACATAGAAATGCTGGGGATTGAACCTGGGACCTTTCTGCATGCAAACCAGATGCTCTAACCTTTGAGCTATGGCCCTCCCCACTAACTCCTGGTCATTCCCACCCCAAGCATAATTTATCTGAGCAGAGTAATTTAGATGGGAGGGCCCTCTCTCTTTTTAGTTGGTACTGTTAATCAATTGCAAGGCAGAATTGTTGCTGATTTACCGCAAATGAGTTATAGATTGACCAGTAGATCCCCATCAGCCCACCTCTGATAAAGAAAAGTCGCTGTATTTATTTTGTATGAGTACACTGTGGCTCAGTGGTAGAGCATATGCCTTAAAAAGAGGAGGTCGGTCCCCAGGTAAAACAGGGAGAATATCCCCTGTCTCAAACCCTGGAGAGGCACTGCAAATCAGTGCAGATGATGCTGAGCTGGGTAGACAAATGGTCTGCTTCAGTAGAGTCCCATGTTTCTGTGTTGTAAGCAAAGAGATGTGGCTCCATAGTACAGCAGCGGCTTTGCATGCAGAAGGTCCCAAACTCAACTCCCAACATCTCCAGGAGAGAACCCTACCCAAAACCATGGAAGGTCACTGCCAGTCAGTGCAGACAATACTGAGCTGCATGGATCAAGGGTCTGACTCAGTATAAGGCAAAAAAACCTGTGTTCCAGCATCTGCAGAGAGTGTGAGCTGGGTCAAACTCTGCAAGCAGCATTTTCAACCCTCTACTTCTCATGAGGGGGATGAATGGATGGGATGGGAAGGTCATACAGTATATGCAGAGACACTGAACTCATCAAGGGCAATTAAGACTCCTTGCACAGTGAGTCACCAGGCACGTGAAGAATTTATTTTAAAAAGGGGGGGGGGGGACTGTGAAGGAAGAGACATAAGGAGATCAAGCCTGGGAGATAACAGTGGCAGTTAAGACCCTTCCAGCGACAAAAGTGCGCTTCAGAGAGATTTATAAAGACAGCGAGAGCAGGGGCCGTGGAAGACAAAAATGCTTTTACGAAATATCTTGCGTTTAAATTACAGCTGGGAGCATTAATGGGTACATCCAATCAATTAGCTGAGGATGGAGAATTCCTATTAAAAATGTGGGGGGGGGGGTTAATTGGACAGTCATTCCCCTCCTTACACACACACACACACACACACACACACACACACACACACACGGAGGGGAGGTCTGCCTTTTAAGGGAGCCCAAGGGTTAAGTCCCATTATCTTTTGCCTGCACATCCCCACCCCTCAAACCCGCTCCCATGGGACTGCTGTGACATCACGGAACATTCACCACACATTCCAAATACTCAGGGGTGGGGGAAACATCAGCTATGGAAAGCAGGACAGGAAGGAAAGGAACACAGCTGTCCGCAACATGTGGCAGAGGGATGCAATTTTCCCAGGCGACACATATGAGGAGGGGGTGCTGCAGGAGCAGTTCCCCCACTGCTCCCACTACCGCCAATTCTCCTTTCATGCATCCCCTACGGTAAAAAGGTAAAGGTACCCCTGCCCGTACGGGCCAGTCTTGACAGACTCTAGGGTTGTGCGCCCATCTCACTCAAGAGGTCAGGGGCCAGCGCTGTCCGGAGACACTTCCGGGTCACATGGCCAGCGTGACATCACTGCTCTGGCAAGCCAGAGCCGCACACGGAACGCCGTTTACCTTCCCGCTAGTAAGCGGTCCCTATTTATCTACTTGCACCCGGGAGTGCTTTCGAACTGCTAGGTTGGCAGGCGCTGGGACCGAGCAACGGGAGCGCACCCCGCCGCGGAGATTCGTACCGCCGACCTTTCGATCGGCAAGCCCTAGGCGCTGAGGCTTTTACCCACAGCGCCACCCGCGTCCCAATCCCCTACGGTAGCCCACTGCAATAGAGGACCCTGTCTCGCTGCCAGTTTTGGAGTCAAGATTCAATGAGTTAGATCGAAAGGCTAGCCCAGTGTTTCCCAACCTTGGGCCTCCAGCTGTTTTTGGACTACAACTCCCATCATCCCTAGCTAGCAAGACCTGTGGTCAGGGATGATGGGAATTGTAGTTCAAAAACAGCTGGAGGTTGGGAAACACTGGGCTAGCATACCTGATACAGAACTGGATAGGCCAACCTCCCTTTTGCACCTGGGTTAAAATAGCAAGCACTAACTGTGGACCTAACACATGCAGAAACCTCTCTCCCCCCCCCCCTCCCCAGGCTGATAAAGAGCCCTGTGTGACTCAAAAGATCAGATACAACATTCCACACAGGAGCTGGTCTGAGCAAAGGGGAAAGGGGGGGGGGGAGCACAGCTCATACACTCAAGTATTTCGTCCACTGGCTTCTGACTCAGAGAGCAGACAATGAACCTGGGTCAACAGCACAGAAGGGCGACACACACACACCTCGATTCTTCTCCTCGCTTAGTCACTCCATCCAGCAATGGGGAAGCAAGATGAGCGAGTCTCCATCCCAGCATTTGCCCTCTGTCCTTCCTCTCCGCCGCCCCCCCCCCCCCACTCGATTCTTAATCAGTTAGCAGGGAAAGCAATGCCTGGAAGCAATCCGCAACTGTTTAAACAGCATTAGCTCTAATTTCTTTCATTGGCTCTATCTCACTCATCTTTTGTGTATATTGGAGGCTTCCGCCTGGGAGGGTTAGGATTTAACCAGCAGAGACGGAGAAACTTCAGCGGAATGCACAGCACATCTTCAGAGAGCACTTTGACAGCGGACCACCCAGTCCTTATCAAAACATTCCCAACTGGGGGAGAAGCAGAACTGGAGGCGGCAGGTGGGGGAACATCACGCCATGAAGCAGCCCGGCCAAAGGTTCCCACTGCAACACCTCAAACAGGTTAAAATCCAGGGTGTTGTATGCCTTCCGTTATGCAACCTCCAATCACTGACAGAGGAAAATTAGGTACAAATTGGCCGATGAAAGATTTGTATTTATTTATTTTAATCAACACACCTATGCTATACGTTAAATGCCTGCACAATCTGAATCTTCCCTCCCATGAAGCTGCAATGGGCAAACCAGTTTAATCACCAGCAAAGGCCTAGATCCAGTGGTGGTGGTAGTACGCCTTAGTTATAATGCTGATTCTATGAGATCCTGGTTTTGGCTTCATCTTCTCTCACACCAAAAGGGCTCAGAATGGCACAGATGGGTCCACCACCATCCCCACCGCTTCTCCTCTGCAATATCCTCAGAACAGCCCTGCAAGGCAGGTTAGGTTGAGGACACAACTATACCTGCCAAGTCCAGCACAGGATTCACAATGACTCACATCACTTATCTGGTAAGTAAAGGCAGGGTACTGGCAGCTCTAGGGCTTATCTATGCCCTGCCCGCTGATTTACCCATATGAATACAACCTCCCCAAGCCATTTTTAAACAGGTCATCATCCCCCTGCCCAGCTTTTGGAACAGAGACATGTCCTGCTTGTCTGAGAGAGGTCTTCTGCAGGTGCTGGATTAGGCCTCACTCTCACCCTCCAATTTTCCATCTAAAACACATACACACACATCTATATTTGGCTAATACACATTTGCCAATGTATAACTTTACCCAGATAGAGAAAGGTGTAAAGCTTTGAAAGGATTTCACCCCAGTTCTCCCTCTTCCAATCTTTATTGGGGAGCGGACAAAAGGGGGCTTTGGGAAGATGGGCTGCAACTGGCCAGTTTTCCTTGCCCTCCCTTGTGGTTTATCCAGTCACACACAGACACAGTGGAGATTTTGAGTTCCCGTTCATGAACAGCAAAACCTCCCCCCACACCATTTACAAAAGCGGTTCTTGGACTACAACATGCTGCCATTTTGAAAACGACTTGATGGAACAGGAAACTGCCCCCCTGAAAAGCCTTCCCTCATGCCCTTAAGGTGTGCAGAAGTAGCTTGGCAATCACTGCCATCCGTAGCCAACAACAATATGGGCAAATGCAGTCTGAAACAGCAGAGAGCTGCTGAGCCTGGACAATACTGAGCCAGATGGACCATTGGTCTGACTCAGTAGAAGACAGCTTCCTGTGTGCCTCTGTCCATCCCCCGCTCCATGTTCCACACTTTGAAGGAACAGCTGCCATGCAAATTTGGAATCCGCTAGGTTCATTCCTCCACACAAACATGTGGGGAGAGGCACAGCTCAGCAGGAGGACATCTGCGGAAGATCCCAGGGTCAATCCCCATACTCTCCAGGTGGTGCTACCTAAAGACATTTTGTGTGCAAAGCATGCACACTATCACTGAGCTAATTTCATAAGCCTACGGCTTCCATTAGTGATGTATGGAAATGAGAGCTGGAGCATAAAGAAGGGTGATCGCCGAGGCATTGATGCTTTTGAATTATGGTACTGGAGGAGGCTCTTGAGAGTCCCATTGACTGCAAGAAGATCAAACCTATCTATTCTGAAGGAAATCAGCCCTGCGTGCTCACTGGAAGGACAGATCCTGAAGTTGAGGCTCCAATACTTTGGCCACCTCATGAGAAGAGAAGACTCCCTGGAAAAGACCCTGATGTTGGGAAAGATGGAGGGCACAAGGAGAAGGGGACGACAGAGGATGAGATGGTTGGACAGTGTTCTCGAAGCTACCAGCATGAGTTTGACCAAACTGCGGGAGGCAGTGGAAGACAGGCGCGCCTGGCGTGCTCTGGTCCATGGGGTCACAAAGAGTCGGACACGACTAAACGACTAAACAACAACGGCTTCCATTCACTTATACCAGGGGCTGGCTAACCTTTTTTGGCCTGAGGGGCAGATTCAGCCTGGGGAGGGGGGGGCACATGCCAATGGTGAATGTAGTCACCCCACACTCTTGCATGCTCACACACAAGCAGAGTGTCATCCACCCCCCTCAGCAGATCTGGGTTGATTAGCAGAGGACAGAGGGTTACTGCCTGCTCTTCACTCATCAAATGACTGATCTGATGAGCCAGGAGGGGTTCACTGACATCTCCAACAGGGAGCTGGCCTCTGCCTACTCCAGCTCTGCATCCGTATTTTTTTCCCATTTTGCCCTCCCCCCCCCCCGCCAAAATCAGTGGGGGTCTCTGGTAGAGGGGGACAGTTCCAGAAAGAAATACTTGAGGGGGCTCGATCAGGGGGTCCCCCTCCCCAAACAGAGCCACCCCTGCTTTATGCCAATGCCTTAATGGTGGGAATGGTTGCCAATCTCTGCAGATTCTGCCTTGACAGCAACTCTTAAACAAAAGGTATGTTCAGAATTACCCCTTGACTGGTGGCCACTCGGAGTGACAGGGCAGAAGCCCGGGGAGGGCCAACAGTAGGTTAAGTCAGAGTCAATGATATTCAGAGTCAGACCCAATGAGAGATGAAGCCAGCTAGTTCCTGGCTTGGCCCCACACTATGTCCTGCCGAATTCTACTAGGGTGGTACTTAGACAGAGTGACAGCAAAGGCTACCCCCTGGACAGATTGCAAGGAGGAAATCAGGCACATGGACTCGCCCTGTGAGAAACCAACCTCCACTGTTCTCAATACCCTTGATTAAATAATAAATAATTAAATAATAGTGTGGTTAATTATTATTTTTAAAGGAAGCTGTGTTGGCCCATAAAGGGGGGCGGGAATCATCATCAGTATGGCCAGTGCAGGTCCTGCTGACCCCAGTTCTCCTGGCATACTTAGAAACAGAAGATCTTCCTGCAGTTAACCAAGATTTCTGTTCCAAGACCAAACACAAGCTATACCTTGTAGCGGCAGGGGTTATTTGCAGTGGTAATAAGCAGTGAGTCTGCAGCAACAGAGGTCAATCTTGAGGAACATTTTATAGCATGATGGCGTCCAAACATATTCACCCAGTCGGTGTGACCTTTTCCTTCCCATCAAAATTCCTCCCCTGCCAGAATTTGCATTGCGAGCTCCATGGGGCAGAGGGCTCTCTGGGTTAATCCTACTCTAGAAAAGCTCCATGCCTACCAACGCTGCAATATAAATAAAAGAAATTGTCAGCAACCATGCTGGGTCATTCTTGTTTCTTTTTTTTTTTAATTACACAGGTTTAGTGGAAGAAGAGGGAACATACTACACTCTTCCAAGCTGGTGGCTTTGAAACTTTCCCAGCCTGGAAGTATAAAGTCAATGTGCTCTACTGCAGACACTTGGAATTGGGTTTGCTTAAAAGCAGTCTTGCAAAGATGTTGCCTGCTCCGGGGTTAGCCGCACTTTTTAAGAAGGCTACTCTCCATCTAAAAATACATAATTATGTACTGAAGCTTTTCAAGTCGCCCAATGAAAAACATGTGTCCTTGCTTTTTTCTTTTAAAAGGAACTTGTTTAGATTTAGAAGAAGGAAGGTTACAAAGAAAAGACCTGCCATCAATCAAAACAGAAATATACTGGTGCAGTGATTCTCAAGATTACATTTCCACTGACTTTGAGATCTAGACAAGATTGTGGGGAGGGTGTGTGTGTGTGTGTGTGTGTGTGTGTGTGTGTGTGTGTTATCAGCTGGTTTATAAGTACATCAAGCAACATGAAGTGAGGGTGGCGCTCACCTTTCCAAATTAATCCACTGTGAAATTGGGGGGGGAGAGAGAGAGATGGACAGACAGACAGATTTAAATCAATCAAGTTCAAGTAATTGCTCTTCACAGATGGGAGGCTGTCTGCTGTGCCTCCACGTGGGTCAGTGTTCTCAGCTTGCCTCCTTCCATTATGATGGCGGTGGTTCATGCAGAAACCTAAGAGGGTGGGCTCCTCCAATGGTGGGTAATTAACTTCTTAATCTTTACACACACCCTAAGAAGTCAGGAAGAGACCATAGCTCATTGGCAGGGTGCCTGCTTTTCATGCCAGCTTCAATCCCCAGCATCCCCAGGTAGTGTTGGGAATATTATCCTGCCTGAAATCCTAGGACAGCCGCTGTGAGTCAGTGTAGACAATATTCAGCTAGACAGACCAATGGTCTGACTCAGTATAAAGCAGTTTCCTATAATCCTATTAAACAAAGGGACATATCTCCGTGGTAAAGCATCTGATTTGTAGGATAAAAGGTCTCAAGTTCATTCCCCAGTATCTGCAGGCAGGACTGGGAATATTCCCCTGTTTGAAACCCTGGAGAGACAATGCAAGTCAGGGCAGCAATACTGAGCTATTTGGACCGGTGGTCTCACTCTGTATCAAGCAGCATCTTATATATCCACTTCCTTGGGTACAAGGATAAAGCATCCCTCCCATCTCAGTGGGCCTAAAGGTTTGGGAAACCCGGTTGGTTAAAGGCAAATGAACTTGGCAGATACTTATCTTAGGACTGCACTTAGTGAGTGATTCAAGCTTGCAGGGACGCTATGCCTTACATCAGCACTCCCCAATGCGGCGCCTACCAGACACTGCTAGACTACAGCTCCCATTATACGTGTCCATTGACCATGCTGGCCATGGCTGATGGGATTTGGAGTCCAAAATTATCTGGGGTCGGAGGGAGGTTGCTTTACGTCACATAAAGTACTCCATTCTTTCATTTTAGACTTACAGAATGGAGACCCAAAACTGAGTGGCTCTGCATGCAGACAGTCCCAGGTTAAATTCCCCCTGGCATCTATGGTTAACAGGATCAGGAAGCAGGTGAAGGAACTGCTGGACTGCAATGAACAAACAGTCTGACATGGTATATAAAGGCAGCTTCCTAAACTTGCAGTTGTTCATAGAGGTGGAAGGAAGCAACCTTTGAAGCGGAACAGAAGAACATCAGAAGAGCCCTGCTGGATGAGGGCAAAGGCTCATCCAGCCCAGTATCCTGTTCTCACAGTGGGCAAACAGATGCCACAATGGGAAGCCTGCAAGCAGGAACCGAGCGCAACCACACTCTCCTCTCCTACATTTGCTGGAGAGGCGTACTGCCTCTGACAGTGGACACAGAGCACATAGCCATCCATTGTGGCTCACAACCACTGATAGCTTTCTCCTCCATGAATTTGTCTCACCCTCTTTTAAAACCATCCAAGTTAGTAGCCTTCCACCCACAATGTTCAGGGGCATTTTTAGTTCAGATGTCTCATGCTGTCCTAAGGCTGAATAAAGTCCAGAATTGAACTGACATCACACCAAGTTCTAGGCAGATTTAGCCACGGGCTGCGAATGCACCATAAATCTAAAGTGCCTATTCCCCCCCCCCCCAAGGAATCCTGGGAATTGTAGTTTACAGGTGCTTGGAACTGTAGCTCCGTGATTATTAAGCTAGAAGAAGAAGAAGAAGAAGAAGAAGAAGAAGAAGAAGAAGAAGAAGAGGAGTTTGGATTTGATATCCCGCCTTTCACTCCCTTTAAGGAGTCTCAAAGCGGCTAACATTCTCCTTTCCCTTCCTCCCCCACAACAAACACTCTGTGAGGTGAGTGGGGCTGAGAGACTTCAGAGAAGTGTGACTGGCCCAAGGTCACCCAGCAGCTGCATGTGGAGGAGCGGAGACGCGAACCCGGTTCACCAGATTACGAGACTACCGCTCTTAACCACTACACCACACTGGCTCTCAGTTCCCAATATCTCTTTTTTTGGGGGGTGCTTTAAATGTATGGTGTGTACGCAGCCTTGGACATCACTGAGACCAAACTGGATGAAGTCCAAGTGTGTCAGCTTAAATTAAGTTTGCGGATCTTGGGGGGGGGGGTTAAGACTCCACAGAGCCCACAAACCTCTTATCCTGTGGTAGGGTACAGACATTGGGTGAAGGTAGAAGAAGGCTTCACCACCCAGCTCTTAATGAATTTGCGGAACTCATTGTTGCAAGGATGAAGCGATGGCTTTATAACACAGGATCATGGGGAAAAATATTGAAGGTTACGTCAGCCTTGCATATTACTATTTGCAGGTTCACTGTGGGCAACAAGGAATTCCACACAGGTGACTTGAACAGGCTGGCAGAACAGGGATGGCTCACTCTACCCCACCAACAGCCATCTATTTCTGCCTTAGTCACAGAGGATGCTAAACCCTTTCCTCCAAGGACAGCATGAACACCAAGGAGGTTGTTAGACAAGGGTGACTGAGATCCATCCCTCCTTTGCAAGCTAGTTTAATGGAAAGTATTTGTTTTTTACTAGCCTAAGGCTTACAGACAAGGTTGGGTGTGGTAAGGTCTGTTCTGTCAATGGTTATTAGTTATGAAAACTATAGAACTTCCATGTTCTGAGGCAGCCTATGTAGAAATACCAGCTACAAAGTACAACTGCAAGAGGAGGACCAATGCCTTCATGCCCCTAACACTTATGGAGCTGGGATTGTAGGCTGACCCAGAGCAAGGTCAGTCTTAGATATCTGTGAGACGCAATTACACACTTGGGAGCAAACTATCTTGCTGGAGTCCACTGGGACTACTCAGAAGGAAATGGGAAATAATTCCAGGCATGAGCTCCACTGAACTGATATTTGCTCACTTAACATAGCCATTCCTATGGCCTCAGAAGAAATCCTTGCTGTACCCAGTGGTGGTTGCTCTCAGATAAGTATCCATGCATATGGAGATGGGAAGCAGCTCACTGGTAGAGCATCTGCTTTGCATGAGGAAGGTCCCAGGTTCAATCCCCAAGGTAAGTCTGGGAGAAAACCCTGTCTGAAATCCTGGAGAGCTGCTGCCAGTCCGTGTCAACAATACTGAGCAAGATAGACCAGTGGTCTGACTCTCAGTTTAAGGCAGCTTTCTGTGTTCTATAGTATTACAGTGGGTTTTCTTTTTTGGCGGGTGGGATAATACATAGCAATTATTTATCTGGAACTTCAGCCCATTTCAAACTGTTTTTAAATAACTGGTTCAACAAGCCGCTATCCTATTCTGGCTCAAAGTGAGCGTTGTCACCGGCACCAAGAGCACTGTTCTCCTACAACACCTTCCTTGCATTTTCTTTGGGAGCAAATATATATATATATTGCACTTTTAAAAACTCCCCGGGAATGTACCAAAAACATGACCGTGAACAAGCAAAAGAAGAACTTCACACCTCAGACACACCTTTTGTTTTTAAAATGTTCAGTTTCTACTTTTAATTTTTCAAAAGTGATAAGTCACTCAACTAAAAAGCAACATCACCCTTTAGTTCTAGTCCTAGCAACAGTTGTGAAAAGGGTGGCAATCGGCGGGTTGGGGGGGGGGTGCGGATGTATTTGTCCATTCACTTATTGAACGGGGGGGGGGGGAGACAGCATTTCAGTCCATGCCCGCCCACGGAAAACTCAACTATTTCTTGGCGGGGGGTGCAATCAATGTAAGAGGCAGTTAAGGGCCTGGCGTCGGAAATAAAGTTGTTTCTAAGTTGGCCTGTTTCAGTCAGAAATAGCAGCAAAAAAAAAGTTCCAGAGATGTCCAGTGGGGCTACTCGGATGTAAGTTGTAAACTAGGAAATAGGAACGGGTGTGTGGGGAAAAGAATCTTTTCCAAGCGTGACTCCTCCCCAACCAAGTTTGTTCCCATCGGCAGGTTTGCAATTAAGAGATCGACAAGTTGCGCGGGGGGGGGGGGGGCGTGTTATAAATTATCTTAAAAAAAAAAAAAAAGCAGAGACAGAGAAAGTTTTGCGAGAGAGTGAAGATCACAACACAGAGCATGGGGAACAGTGAAGGTTTCAACCCAGCCAGGAAGCGCAGCCGATTGAGTGTGAGCCCACCTCCCTCTGCCCCGAATTACCTTGCAAGAGTAGGTCTGATGAACCGGATCCACGTTCACGATTTCCTCCACCGTCCCTGTGAGGACAACGTTGGCTTCTTCCTCCCTCCTCTCCAGTTCCCTCTCGGGACAACTTCCATTGCAACTGCCCAGCCACGATGCCAGCAGCAGCGGCGGCAAGAGGAGGCGCAGGAGGCGAGCGCCAGCGAAGGGGGACCCGGGGGCTCGCTTTTCCCACCCCATCGCGGCACAAAAGCAATCCGGGCGCGGGATGGGTGGGTGGTTGGATAGAGGAGGCTTGCAAAAAAGAGAACGAGAGAGGAGAAAAGGTAACAGGAGGGAGGCGGAGAGGAGGGGGGGCGGGAAACAGCTTTGCTGGAGAGAGAGGGGGCGAAAGGATCAAGCCCTTAGAAACGGCACAGTTGCACCCCCAAAATGGGATTTTGCAGAGGGAGGAAAGGAAGGTTACTTTTATTGCAAAAGGGGGTTGAAAGGAAAGCTGGTTGAGGGGAGGAGAAAGCTAAAAGAAAGAGGGGAGAAAGGGATGGATTTCTAGCTCTGGTGAGGCAGAGAGAAAGAGAGATTTGCTTCTCCTGGTTTTCCTGCCCCTGCTTCTCTCGCTCGCTCTCTCTCCAGTGTGAGAAAAGGCAAAAGGGGGGTGGGAGGGAATTTGCATGCGATCTGAATTGCTGATAAGGAAAAAGGGGAGGGGGGAAGCAGAGGGGAGGGTTTGCGAAAAGGAAAGGGGGGGGAGAGGAGAAGAAGAAGAAGAGAAAGCCTAGCTTCGCTCCTGGCTGGCTCCCTGCCTGCTGCTCTGCTTCTGTCTTCTTTGCAAAAGCGAAAAGAAAAAGAAAGAAAGAGCTGGAGTAATAAGGGGAGAAACGCCACCCGCAGGAAATACAGCTCACATCAGGTTAATGGATAATCAGGCCGCCAAACGTGATGTGACTTTTAAAGGTGCAGCTTAAGACGGGCAGAAGAGGAAGTGGAGCAGTCTTCTGCTTGGAGAGCTCAAGTGGATTTATTTTTATTTTTATTTTAAAAAAATAAGCCTTTCTCAATGGCTCTCTTGGCTTACATTTTCTGCTTGGATAATTAGATTTTATTTGTTATATATATATATATATATATATATATATATATATATATGCAGGTTTTGGTGTCCTCGGGTATCTTCCCGTGTAAAAGTTGGGGTGTCTAGGCGATATATATATATATATTTAAATATATATATATTTAAAACTAGGGTGCAAAAAGCGGGGAGGGCTCTTGCACCTTTAATAGTTTCATAGAAAAGGGCGTTCCCTCTTCAACACAACAATTAAAGGTGCACGAGCCCCTCGTCTTCTTTCTGATCTGACCACCAACTTAGCTTTTTTTGGTTTCAAAAAATAAGATGGGACAAATTCATGGACAAGGCTATCAGTGGCCACTAGCCATGACAACTATGCTTTACCACAACAATCAGAAGCAGTAATGCTTTTAAATACCATTTGCTGGAAACCGCAGGAGAGGAGGGAATTCTTGTGCTCAGGTTCTGCTTCTGAGTTTCCCACAGGCATCTGGTTGGCCACTGTGAGAACAAGATGCTGAAATAGATGGGCCATTGGCCTGAGCCAGCAGGGCTTTTCTTATGTTCTTTTCTGGGTACCCTCTTTAAAACCCCTTATTTCTCTTTTCTGGACTTTTGCCTGCCTCCACCTTCTGTTTGCATCCAGAAGAGATCTGACAGTATAAATTTAAGTCATTCCCAGCACATAGGAACTGAATTTCTGCTTGTCATGTAGCACAGGAGCCCTACTAGAAGAAAATATTGTTGCAGGCTTCCCCACCCCCCATCCTCTGGGTGCTTCCACACTAGGGTTGTTATTCAGTTGTATTTTGTTCAGAGCAGACGCTTTGAAATTAATGGACCTAACCTAGTCATGTCTGTTCATTTGAGTGGGTCTCTTCTCTGAGTAAATCTTAGTTGAATACCACCAGGCTTTGCCCTCTTAAAGGAATAAAAATGACCAAAGATGGGGGAAATCAATCCACAAAGTTATTTGCGTTCTTAAAAAGGTAAAGGGACCCCTGACCGTTAGGTCCAGTTGTGGACGACTCTGGGGTTGCAGCGCTCATCTCGCTTTACTGGCCGAGGGAGCCGGTGTACAGCTTCTGGGTCATGTGGCCAGCATGACTAAGCCGCTTCTGGCAAACCAGAGCAGCGCACTGAAACTCCGTTTACCTTCCCGCCGGAGCGGTACCTATTTATCTACTTGCACTTTGACGTGCTTTCGAACTGCCAGGTTGGCAGGAGCAGGGACCGAGCAACAGGAGCTCACTCCGCCGCGGGGATTCGAACCGCCGACCTTCTGATCGGCAAGCCCTAGGCTCTGGTTTAGACCAAAGCGCCACCCACGTCCCTTTATTTGCGTTCTTATAGCAACTGAAAACATTTTACTTTGTAAACATATTCATTGTGAGTGGTGCTCTTTGGGTTTTGCTCTTTCTAGTTTGCAAATGTGTTTTAATGGCCGGATTATTGTTCTTTTGACCTCTCCTTTTTTATTGGTAAGCGACTTTGAGCTGCTTTGTGGAAGGCAAAGCAGAGTCTAATTTTTATAATGAATAAATAAATAAGCACAAGACCTGCCAAAGGGTGGAAAGTTGAGTAGTTTACTGTGGAAGAACTATAAGTGTGCAACACTAATGCACAAACTACTTTTATTTATTTAAACAGTTTATATACCACTTAACAAGGACCCTGAAGAGTGCAGAAATGATTGATCTTAGGCATGTGCTGCTGTTGTTTTAAACGGTTTTAATATTTATAATTATTTTTAAATTGTTTGTTCATCTAGTTGTCTTATACAGGATGGGTTGAACCTGGCAAAAATGTGTTTGTTAAGAATCTCGTGAACCGGATCAGAAGAACTTTAAACAAAATCCTGAATGGAAGGGAGACAATTATTACAGACATTATTTGGTTGTTGTTTTTATTTTGATTATATATTTTGTGGTTTCATATTTTGATTTTGTTCTGTGAACCACCCTGAGACCTCTGGGTGTAGGGTGGTACAGTGGTACCTTGGTTCTCAAACTTAGTCCGTTCCGGAAGTCCGTTCCAAAACCAAAGCGTTCCAAAACCAAAGTGCACTTTCCCATAGAAAATAATGCAAAACGGATTAATCCATTCCAGACTTTTAAAAACAACCCCTAAAACAGCAATTTAACATGAATTTTACTATCTAACAAGACCATTGATCCATAAAGTGAAAGCAATAAAGAATGTACTGCAGTCACACAATCAATCAATCAGTAGCTGAACTGGGTTCCACACAGTCACACAAAAAAAAAGAGCCACAAAAATGCAAAATAAATAGCAAAAACAGACAGACCTCAGCATAACTCTCAAAATGGAGGTGTGGCAAGTGTGGCACTCAAATTGGAAACGTAATACTCAATTTGGAAGCATAACACTCAAAACGGAGCACATTCAGCTTCTGAAAAAGGTATGCAAACCGGAACACTTACTTCCGGGTTTGCAGTGTTTGGATTCCAAGTTGTTTTGAGTATCAGGGCGTTTGAGAACCAAGGAACCACTGTATATAAATTCAATGAATAACAACAACAACAACAACAACAACAACAGGGGAACACCTGGTACTGGAGATAATAGCTTCATGGATGCACAGGAAACTGAGATGGTGCTCCAGAAACCTGCTAAAGGGCAGGCAACTATAAGAAGGCAGCAGCCGGAGGGATGACTTGTAGTTTCAGTTGTCTCTATACTAATGCACAGAATATGGGAAACAAAACAAAATTGAGCATACAGGATGGCAAATATGACCTAATAGGCATTACAGTGGTACCTTGGGTTACAGACGCTTCAGGTTACAGACTCCGCTAACCCAGAAATAGTACCTCGGGTTAAGAACTTTGCTTCAAGATAAGAACAGAAATTGCGCGGCAGCGGGAAGCCCCATTAGCTAAAGTGGTACCTCAGGTTAAGAACAGTTTCAGGTTAAGAATGGACCTCCAGAACAAATTAAGTTCTTAACCCGAGGTACCACTGTATTGAAACATGGTGGGATGAAACTCGTGACTAGAATGTAGAGATTGAGGGGTATAACCTGTTCAAAAGGAATAGACCAAACAGGAAGGGAGGAGATCTTCCTTGTGTATACAGTGGTACCTCTGGTTACGTACTTAATTCGTTCTGGAGGTCCATTCTTAACCTGAAACTGTTCTTAACCTGAAGCACCACTTTAGCTAATGAGGCCTCCTGCTGCTGCTGCGCCGCCGGAGCATGATTTCTGTTCTCATCCTGCAGCGAAGTTCTTAACCCGAGGTACTATTTCTGGGTTAGCGGAGTCTGTAACCTGAAGTGTATGTAACCTGAAGCGTATGTAACCCAAGGTACCGCTGTATATGTAAAGAGACCCATGACCTGGAGCATGACCTGGAGCATGGAAGGCAGATTGATGGTATATGAGGGGAAATTGTAGGAGAGAGAAACAACAGTGACCTTACTGTAGGTGTCTGCTATAGACCTTCCAAGCCAGACTAAAGACTTGAATGATGCCTTCCTAGAGCAAACATTAAAAAAGGAGAGAGATATTAGTCATGGGAGACTTCAACTACCCTGATATTTGCTGGAACTCAAACTCTGCCAAAAATGTAAGGTCCAACAAATTCCTCAGTTGCTTCGCTGACAATTTCATTTCCCAGAAGGTAGAAAAAGCAACTAGGGAATCACCTATCTTGGATCTGATCCTCACCAACAATGAACTGATAGACAAAGCAGAAGTATTGAGAACCTTGGAAGGAAGTGACCATATCCTCTTGGGTTTCATGATACAGGGATAAGATAAAGCTGAGTGCAATCAGACATGCACTCTGGCCTTTAAGAAAGCCAATTTCAAAAAGCTTGAACAACTACTGGGCAAGATCCCATGGCCAGAAATACTCAAAGAGAAGGGAGTGCAAGATGGATGGGAGTTTCTTAAAAGTGAAATATTGAAAGCACAAATGCAGACAATTCCAACAAGAAAGAAAAGTGAGAGGCGTCTAGAGAAGCCAGTGTGGCTGCATAAGGAGCTTACAGATGAGCTGAGATTTAAGAAGGGCATGTATAAAAAATGGAAAGAAGGGGAAATCACAAAGGAAGAATATTCACGAGTAGCCAACAGTTGCAGGGAGAAGGTCAGGCGGGCCAAACCTCAGGATGAGCTCAGGCTTGCAAGAGAGGTTGAAAATAATAATAAAGACTTATTCAGCTATGTTTGAAGCAAGAGGAAGAACCGGCAAGTAGTAGGTCCTCTGCAAAGGGAAGATGAAGAAATGGTATTCAGTGGCAGAGAGAAGGCAGAACTGCTCAGCTCCTACTTTGCCTCTGTCTTTACTCAAAAGGAAAGCAATGCCCAATCTGGTGATAATAGAATAAACAATGCAAGGAGGGAGCTACAGCCCTATATAGGAAAAGGTGGTAAGGGAACACATAGCTACCGGTACTTTAAATGAATTCGGACCTCCAGGGCCTGTTGAGCTACACCCAAAGGAGCTTGCAGAAGTAATCTCAGGGCCTCTGTCTATAACCTTTAAGAATTCTTGGAGAATTATCTATCTATGTATCTATATATACACACACACTTATACATATACATGATTGGAGCTACGTAGTAATTTGAAAGATTTAATAAAAATCATTAGAATTCTTGGAGAACAGGTGAGGTCCCTGCAAACTGGAGGTGGGCAAATGATGTCCCCATTTTCAAAAGGGGAGAAGATGACCCAGGTAACTACCTACTGACCAGCTTGACGTTGATACCAGGATAGACGGTCAGTCTGTGAACACTTAGAAAAGGGTACTGTGATTACTAAGACCTAGTATGGGTTTCTCAAAAACAAGTCATCCCTGACGAATCTCATCCCCCCCGTTAAGAGTTACAGGCTTGGTAGATTAGGGAAATGCTGTGAATGTTATGTTATCTTGATTTCAGTAAGGCTTTTGACAAAGGTCCCCCATGATATTATTGTGAGGAAGATGGTAAAATGTGGGCTGGATGAGGTTAACTGTTAAGTGAATTTGTAGCTGGTAGACTCACTAAACCCAAAAAGCACTCACTAATGGTTCCTCAGCATGCTGGAAAAAAACGACACACAGAGAGAAAGAGTGAAATATGGGGTGCCACAGGGTTCTGTCCTGGACAGTTGTTGTTCAATGTCTTTATAAACAACTTGGACGAAGGAATTGAGAGGATGTGCATCATATTTGCAGATGATACAAAACTGGGAGGGATAGCTTATGCAGAAGACAGAATTGGGATTCAACGCAACCTTAGCACAGTGGTTCTCAAACTTTTATCTCTGGTCCACGCTTTCAGGAAAAAAATTGCTTGTGCCACACTGAACTTTTAATTTATAAGAAATGCATGGGGAAATGAAAAGAAACCTGTGCTTGATTTATAACACAGGACACAACTACTTTATAATATGATCATGGGGCATTTAGGAAATATAAAACAATGCAGCTAGATAAGAACATGAATCATTCCCAAAATGCATACCGTATTTTTCCGTATATAAGATGTATAAGACGTACCCTATTTTGGGGGACTCCAAATTAAGAAAACACCCTTCAGCACTACCTGTGTATAAAAAGAGCCCCAATTTTAAACCTAATTTTTTGGTTAAAAAAGCCCCTAGTCTTTTACAAGAAAAAATATGGTATGTACCTTAAGTATGCATACAAATTCAACGAGAGATGTGAGCTTGCTTTTGCCAGGTAACCTAATTTATTTCAGATCTACTTTGAGACAAACACTCATCTCCTCATCAACACAAAGAAGCTTTTTTCTGATCTTTCATATATTTCAGAACTGAAAATCCCAGTTCACAACAATATGTCGTGGGAAAATGTAGCAGAATAGCCAATGCTTTGCTCTCATTTTGAAAATATATCAATCCATAGTCTGCAAAAATAATTATTACTATACTACACTACACTACACTACACTACACTACACTACACTACACTACACTACACTGAATGTTTAAATGTTTCTTTGATTGTCCTTGAATCCTCCTGCCACACTTGCAGTCCTCTCCTGCCACACACTTTGAGAACCATTGCAACAGATTGGAGAACTGGGCCAAAACTAACAAAATGAATTTCAATACGAACAAATGTAAGGTTCTACATTTAGGCAGGAAGAACCAGCTGAGCACATATAAGATGAGGGACACCTGGCTTGCCAGTAGTACGTGTGAAAAGCATCTAGAGGTCTTAGTCGAATCAACTGTGTGATGCAGCAATAAAAAAAAGCTAATGCTATTCTAGGTTGAATCAACACATGTGTAGTGTCCTGATCAAAGGAAGTAATAGTACCACTCTATTCTGCCTTGGTAAGACCACACATAGAGTACACTGTCCAGTTCTGGGCACCAAAATTTAAGAAGGCTATTGGCAAGCTTGAACATGCACAGAGGAGGGTGACCATGGTGATCAAGGGTTTGGAAACCAAGTCTTATGAGAAGCAGGTGATGAATTTGGGCATGTTTAGTCTGGAAACAGCATAAACATCTGCTATCTATGCTCTGGCAGCCTCTAGGTTAGATTACTGCAATGTGTTTTTCATGGGGCTGCCTTTGAAGATGGTTCAGAAACTGCAGCTGGTGCAGAATTTGGTAGTCAAGTTGTTCACTGGGGGGAAATGATCTGAGCACATAACAACAATTCTGGCCCCACTGCACAGCTTCCAATTAGTTGCTGGGCTCAGTTCAAACTGCTGGTTTTGACCTAAAAGTCTTATGCATATCAGAACCCCAGCACTTCAAGGACCGCCTCTCCCTACATGAAGCAACAAGGATTCTGCAATCATCATCTGAGACCTTTTCCCTGTACCCCCTCCTGGAGGGTGGCCACATAAGAACAGGTTTTTTCAGTGTTGGCGCCCTACTTTTGGAATGCTCTTCTCAGGCAGGCTGGGTACCATCATGACATATCTAAAGTCGGTGGGCAAAAAGATTCCTTTTTCATCAGGCCTTTGGCTTTAAATGATGTGTGGCCTCTTTTAGTGGGTGGGATGTTTTAATCCTGCCTTTTAAAAATAGGATATTGTTATTTTTCCTTGCTTTGTTTTACAAGGGTTTAAATGTATGCTGTTTGTTCATTGTTGTAAGTCACTTTGAGCTGCGTTGACAAACAAGGTGACTAATAAGTTTAATGAAAAATAAAGGAAAAACAAGGACAGTGAAAGTACAAAGATGGCTGCACACACATACGCAGCAATGCACTCATCCAATCTGGTCCTTGGTAAGTTACTCAGAAGAAGAAGAGTTTGCATTTGATATCCCGCTTTATCACTACCTGAAGGAGTCTCAAAGCAGCTAACATTCTCCTTTCCCTTCCTCCCCCACAACAAACACTCTGTGAGGTGAGTGGGGCTGAGAGACTTCAGAGAAGTGTGACTAGCCCAAGGTCACCCAGCAGCTGCATGTGGAGGAGCAGAGACGCGAACCCGGTTCCCCAGATTATGAGACCACCGCTCTTAACCACTACACTACACTGGCTCACCGCCACATTCATCAGGACTTACTTCCTTAATAAGATTATAGAATATTAAGAACAAAGTGGAAATACTCAAAAGTTCAATGCTCTGGAGAATCCAGCATTACAGGGGGGTTAGTTTGAGAGCAGAATCATATTCAAGTCACGTCTATTATTATTACTGTTATTATTATTTGATTTCATGCCCTGCCTTTCTGCAAAAGTACACAAGATTACACACACAGAGCTTTTTTTCCAGTGGTGAACTGAGTACTGTCCATTTGTTCATTTGTTTTGCTGGGACCTGCAACACTTCACATCTGTATATTTTGTTCTGTGGTTTGTCCACCCGTCTTGAGATGTTGTCGCCAAACCCAGCACAAGGGGGCCCAAGTTGGGGGTCGGAAGTCTTAGTCTATGTTTGATGCCATTTTGAATCAAGATGATGTACGTACAGTACTCAAATATGACTTTGTCCAATTTGGTGTAAAAGTTACAGATGAGGTTTCTCAAGCTGGAGGAGGGGGCTGTATACAGTATACATGTTTTAAATAAACAAGAAATCCAGCAAGCAAAGTTTTCCCCATCACCATGGGAAGAGACAGCAAAACCACCTGTTATATTTCCACAGTTCATGCCTGTTCTATCCATTTCACAGAATGAGGTTGATAAGTTAGGGTAGTAGGATTCACTTAAGACTGCATGTGAGCTTTTCACTTTTTTGAAAGCTTTCCCCACTTGTGGAGGAGATTTTAACCCCAATGCTGTGTGTGTGTGTGTGTGTGTGTGTGTGTGTGTGTGTGTGTGTGTGTGTGTGTTTAAACCCATTTATTTTGGAGCAAATAAGACGTTCATTGTTAGAGAGCTATTTTAAGAATAATCAGTTTTCTACTTCTGGGATTTTATATTACTTTACTGTATTTTCATTGGTTTGTGTTTTTGAAATGATTGTTAACACTGTTGCTATTGTTAAGTTTTTGAGGTTGTGTTGCTGTGTAAGCCATCCAAGTCTATACATAACTTATACCCCCAATTTCTCTCTCTCTCTCTCTCTCTCTCTCTCTCTCTCTCTCTCACACACACACACACACACACACACACACACACACACTGAATAAAATATTGTTATGCTTAGCGTGCAATTACTTTGCATTCCACCTTCTGAGAGCAACCGCCCTCAAAAGCAATTTATAAATCTTTTAATCAATAAATAAGTAAGGATATACAAACACAAGAAAAGTCCTGAAGGACCAGACCCAAAGCCTATCCAGTCCAGTATCCTTTTCCCCATGGTAAGCAACCAGATTTTGGGGTGAAGGAAGTGTGTGTGCGGGGGGCGGGGGGCATAATAAGCCAAGGCAGCAGGACAGGAATATTCACACTCCAGATTCTGGGATTGCAATTTGGGATTAGATTCCCAGGCCTGGTGGATGCATCACTTCTGTATTTGTGAGGCTGTTGTTAAAGGCACAATGGCAGAACCATTAAAGATACTAGAATGATTTTTGTCCTTCTGCATGAACTTGACCTATACACTGCAATCATTGGAAAGGTTGCCTGTTGCACACAGCCTTAGATAAATCTGGCTGGTCACTGTCTGAACGAAAGGGCTGGACAGAGAGCTTTGGTGTGACCCGCCAGCTCACTTGAACGCTTCTAGCAAAGCATGGCTAGTTGGGATCATTTTAGACATCTAGCCTTTTAAGTGCTAGCTGTTATCCCATTAAATTATTTTTTCCTGTTGACCCACACATTTCCATTCCTCTGGACCTCAGAAGTATATAAAACTATACATGAACAAAGGTTCTATTTCTTAAATGTTTCATGTATATGTTTAATAAGTAAATATTTGATTGGGTATATTTAAACTTCAGTTCTAATCATAGTGATATTGGATTTGGTTGGCAGCAAAACCCTCCATTTCTAATAATTCTAATTAACAGGGAGCCAGGTTTGAATTGGGATTTTAAAAGTGACCCGGTGTTTATGGTAAAGGTTTTATATATTTGTGTGTGTGGCACAAGGGTTATTTATATACTGTATGGGAAAGGGTTATATAATCTGACCTGGAGATTGCTTAAGGTCAACATACCCCTTATATGGAATACATTGAAAAGGGGATCCAATCCCACATTAGGCCTCATTGTTGCTTTGGGAGGGGACTATGTGGTCTCCTAACAACACATAGCACACTTAATAAATTACATTTCCCAGAATTCTTTGGGGGAAGTCATGGCTGCTTAAAGGGGGCATCATAGTGCTTTAAATGTATGATGTGCCTTTATTGTGTGTGCGCACACACACACACACCCCTGCCTGGAGCTACTTGAGGAGCAAATGGATTGAACATGATTTTGCTGATGTGAGGCTTATTTCCTTGGCTCGCTCTTTTGAGTCAATTTCACAAAAAAACCTTTCAGAGTTGCTGATGCAGTGGATCTACATAGCAGAGCTGAGAAAGGCCTCTGGGAACCCGGGGAGGTGGGGATGGGGCAGAGTGCTATTTTTAAAAAATTAAAAAAATTAAATCAATCTCCATAGCCTTTCATATGCTCCACTCTCACAAGCAATAAGCATTATTAGCATGCAGCCTTTTTTTCCAGATTCACAGAATACAGTGGTACCTTGGGATGCGAATGGGATCCATTCCGGAGTCCCGTTCGTATCCCGGACGGAACGCAAGATGCGATGGCACGTCTGTGTGTGTGCGGGTTGCATTTTGCCGCTTCTGCGCATATGCGTGACGTCATTTTGAGCATCTGCGCATGCGCGAGCGGCAAAACCCGGAAGTAACGTGCTCCGTTACTTCCGGGTTGCCGCGGAGCGCAACTCGAATGCGCTCAACCCGAAGCACATTCAACTCGAGGTATGACTGTAATCATATATATGTCTACTTAGAAATAAGTGTCATTGAATGGAATTTGACTTACTCAGACCCTCCAAGTGTCCCTATTTTCCAGGGGCAGCCCTGATTTAGAGAAGCCATCCTGGTTTCTGATTTCATCCCAAAATGTCCTGCTTTCCCTTAGGATGTCCCTGTTTTCATTGGAGAAATGTTGTAGGATATGGAGTTATCCAACCCCCGAGCTGTCTGAAGGCAATCCTGTAAAGGGAGGGCTTTAAAAAAAATAATAATGATGTTTTATTATGTTTTTATATATTATGGAAGCTGCCTAGGGTGGGGTATAAATAGAAAAATTATCATTATGGAATGGGATGTCCCTATTTTCATCAGGGAAATATTGGAGGGTATGCTCACTCCCAGGTAGGTGTGTATAGGCTGTGTACACGCCATACATTTAAAGAACCCCCCACCCTCCCACCCCAAAATAAAGAGTCCTGGAAACTGAAGTTTATGCCCACAGAGCTACGATTTCCAGCACCCTTAACAAATGTCAGTTCCCAGGATTCTTTGGAGGAAGTCATGTGCTTTAAATGTATGGTGTGTACACAGTCCCTCTCAACGAATCACAAAAATCAATTTCATTCATTCATTCATTCATTCAGTAAAGCACCATAATGGTTTGTGGCGCTTCACAGAGCACAGGAGGGCCAGTCTTCCTGCCCTCCTTCCCAAGGACCTCACAGTCTAAGTTCTGGAGAGGACCGGAGTTAGCATATATAGTAAAATCAGAATATATCATCGTGTGCGCGCACAAGCTCCAGGATTAAACCGCAACACCCAGGAGATTTTTCTATTTATTTAAAACTTTGCTAATGGGTGGGGTATAGATAATAAAATTATTATTATTATTAATTTCAGGGCTCAGGAACCTGCGCCCCTCCAGATGTTGTTGAACTCCAACTCCCATCAGCCCAAGTCAGCATAGCCAATGGTTGGGGATGGAGTTATAGGCCAGAGGTGGGGAAGCTATTGGACTCCAACATCCATCAACCTCATCCAGCGCGGACAATGGCCAAGGACGATGGGATTTGTATATATATTATTTATTCCACCACTAAAAACAACAATTAGGCAAGCACGCTTAGACAGATCTTACCAACAACTTGAATGAATTACCCAGGCTGCCTACTTTGTGGGGAGGTTAGAGGCAGTGTTTTGGACTACAACTCCCATCAGTCCCAGCTAGCACTATTGGGGGAGGTTGTTCTAAAAGTTCAAGGTGTTACTATTAGTATATAAAGCCCTTAATAGCTTTGGAACAGTTTACCTTCAGATCACATGTACAGCTCAACTATTTGTGTATACATATTGGTCATTTAAGAACAACTGTTTAAGAATTGGTGCCTGAGTTTGATTTTTTTCTGCTTTCTTCCCTGTCCATTTTCCTTTGTATGTCTTGCTTTTTTAGACTGTAAGCCTGCATGCAGGGACTGTTTTGTTTTAACTGATTGTATATGACTCTCTCTGGGAGTCTTTAGAGCAGGGTATGTATATATACGGGACGCGGGTGGCGCTGTGGGTAAAAGCCTCAGCGCCTAGGGCTTGCTGATCGAAAGGTCGGCGGTTCGAATCCCCACGGCGGGGTGCGCTCCCATTGCTCGGTCCCAGCGCCTGCCAACCTAGCAGTTTGAAAGCACCCCCGGGTGCAAGTAGATAAATAGGGACCGCTTACCGGCGGGAAGGTAAACGGCGTTTCCGTGTGCTGCGCTGGCTCGCCAGATGCAGCTTTGTCACGCTGGCCACGTGACCCGGAAGTGTCTCCAGACAGCGCTGGCCCCCGGCCTCTTGAGTGAGATGGGCGCACAACCCTAGAGTCTGTCAAGATTGGCCCGTACGGGCAGGGGTACCTTTACCTTTATGTATATATACATCCGGAATTTCCCGGACATACCCAGAATACTCCAAAGTTTGGGCAAAACTAAAGAAAGCTCAACAACTTTGCAAAAAGGTGGCAACACGAGAACGGGCCTTTTCAGTGGTGGCTCCCAGCTAGTGGAATGTTCTTCCCAGGGAGGCTCACATGACACCATCATTACACAGCTTTAGATATTAGCCAAGAACATTTACTTTTTCACTAGGCTTTTGGCTCTTAATTCTCTGTGGCCTCATTGAGTGGGTGGGATGTTTTAATCCCGTTTCTTAAGTCACAGGATTGTCTTTCAGATTTTGCTTTGCTTTGCTTTTCTGCTGGTTTAAATGTATGTGTTTGTTTGCTTGTTTATATATTGTAAGTTGCTTTGAGTGACCTTGGGGGGAAAGTAAAGTGACCAAGAAATCTAATGACTAAAATAAACAATGTTAGAAAACCTTGCTGAGTTGTTGTTGTTTTTTACATTGGTGTGTTCAAATCCCTGCTAAAAGCTTGGCAATATGTTTGAATGTGTAAGTTTGCCTCTCCCCTCCATTTCCCTTCCTCTTTAGAAATGGCTTGCATGTGTGTGTCTGTGTAGCATTGAGGCAAATCTCCTGATGTCGCAATCCAGCACCTTCCCTAAGGAGTCACCCCTGAGAGATGGCTTCTTAGTTAGGCTTGTCTGCCTGGATAATGATTTCCAAATAAGTAAATCTGTTAATGAGATCACAGTGGGAGCAATAATGAGTCAGAAGAGGGTGAAGTGGGGGATGTGTGTCTGGGGTTCTTTTTAATCAGTCGGGACTCTTGGGTCTGGCCGGGAAGCAAAGAGAGGTATACTACCCTATTTCCCAGGACATCTTTTCGGTGCTGCATAAAAACATTTTTGTTAAGGCAAGCCTATCCAGACATGTAGAATGTTGACATGGCTCTTAAGCTGGCTGATTTTAATTATTTTCTGAAAGCTTTTCTTTCTTTCTTTTTACTAAAGATTTCATTGTCTTATTCCTTTTGTAAACCACAGTTTGGAGTTTAGCTGAGGTTTGCTTTGCTTGTTTGTTTGTTTACGAGCAGGATGTAACTTGGATGAAATAAATAAAAAACATAAACAAACGACCCGGATTTTTTGTTTTACTTTTTAACTGATGCATGGGCCAGGCTGAGAAGTTGCTCCTTCACCCTCTCCTTGGAAAGACCTGCTTTGTTTTCATTTGGCACAAAAGAACTCAGCATCGCTGCCTCCAGTCCAGCACCCTGTGCCCAACAGTGGCAGGGCTACATTTCACAGCACACAAAAACCCAGGGGGTTCTGCGCACACTTCTCTCTCCATCATCCATCTAGGGCGGGGAGAGGGACCATCACAGTTCAAGGACGAATTCAGCCTGGTTGTTGTAAGGAAGGGGGGTGCCACCTCAAGCTCCCGGAGCCGGGGAGGCAGGGTATAAATGTAATAATAAAAAGAAATAAACCAAAAGCACTCAAGGGTGCACAGTGGAATCCGTGAGGGTTGTGGTCTGGGATGAGTTCCGAGGGCCAAATTGAGATTTTTTTTGGGGGGGGGGGCTACATTCAGCCCACAGCTCCACCCCTGAGCTGGACAAAGAGTATTGGCTTGGTATGTGGCAGCTTCCTATTTTTCCTAGTGAAAGAATTCTCTTTGGCCCCCTCCTATCTTTAGAGCAGAGCCTGGGTTACTTTAGAGCTCTTTCGCAGCTTGCGCTCAAGTTGATCCATAGCGTAACCCCCACTGAAATCAGAGCTCATTACTCCATGGAAGCCTTTGGCCCCACATGAGCAATAGCTCCATCACGCTCGCTTCCTGTGGCTGCTGAGCACCCCATCAACATTACATAACCCAGATCTGTTTATATTGGCGGAATGGAGTGTCTGCCGGGATCAGGGACATATCTTGAAGGGTCTGGAGGAAACAGGTTTTAATTTTTTATTTTTGTTAAAACAATATCTGAGTCAGACCTGAGCAAGCAAGCAACTGCGATGTTAGGGACAGATGTGCAGAATTCCAAGATGAGGCACTAAAACCCACATCCTCAATCTTCCACGGCTTCCAGCTATTTTGAAGTGAGTGAAGTAGTTACTATCTCAAGCAGGGTTTCCCCGTGATAGGACCATGCCAAGCTGGGGTGGAGAACCCAAGTCCTGGGCTCCAAATGCAGCTGTTCAATCTCCTCTATCTGGTCCTCTTCTCTGCCTGCACCTCCTCCACAGCCACACCCCTTTCTCCAGGGGACACTCCTTATTGGCTGTGCTTTGCACCCTCAACAAGTGGTATTGGCTGGCTGGAACATCATGTCTGGATGAGGGACTGAGGTGGGCGCATGTGAGTCTGTGCAGAAACTACCCTCCTGTGCACAGATAACATCTGTATTCATTGCTCTGCCCATCATTGGCATGTGCCGCCCCCCCCCCCCCGACGCTATGCAGAAGGGAATGTGGCCCTCAAATTGGAAAGGGAAAAAAAGATTTCCCACCGAAGTTCAGAGTTTAAGGTCACACGACTGGACTTAACTGTCAGGAGTCCTTTACGTTTACCTTTTTTAACTGCACAAACTAAAGAGGGCTTTTCCTGTATTCTTATATCAACCGTAGCAAATTTTGTAAGTCAGTTATGCTATTGAATGTCACTGCAGGGGAGAATAAGTAGGAAAGGCTACACATCCTCTCCTCCTGCCAGCTGACTTTTCATTACAAATGTCATCTACACACACACTCACACACACACACACACACACACACACACACTTGCATTCTGACGGTGAACATGGGTTCAGGAAAACGTGTTTTGCCGCGACGAGATGTCATTTCGACCTGGCACAAGCTAATCTATCAAGTTCCGAAGAAGCCAGAGCGCTTCTTTTAATTTTGAAAAGGCCAGGAACACACACACAAAAGGGTTCCCCATTAGCAAATCCCATTTTAAAAGTGCAGTGAGGTTAATTGTATTACTGGGGCTGGACTGCCATCTTTAACAGCAGAGGCATCCTAGCAGGGATTGATGGGATAAATCTGCTCTCTGTAGATGGGAGCAGCGAAGGGGGGAAGCCCGTGATCTCAAGCCTTTGACATCCTTCTCCCCTTACCCCCACCTCACCCTCCACCTCCGGCATCCCATCACAATTGACTTTTCCCTCAACCAATTCCAGGAGAAGGATGTTCCTGTACATTACCTCTGACATGCTGGCAACTAGGGGATGCCACAGACCGGTTGTATTTAATTACCGCTCCTGGTGGATTTATTACTATTATGCCTGGATTAATTGGGAAAGTAAAAATGCTTCATTGAGCGATCCATCTTCTCAAAGTTACTTACCTTGTCACGGGGCTAATAACAGGGAAATAAAAACGCTTCTCTTTCTCGCTGCGCCATCGTAGGAAATGGATTTCTGCAATTCCTCCTGTAGATTTTTTTTAAAGAGGCATTTGAAAGCGGTGGGAGAAGATAAATTGGGCTAAGCGAGAGTGGGGGGGAGGTCTGAGGGACAGAGGGGGGAAATGCAGCCATGCTCTTTATCAAATAAAACATTACACCCCCTCCCTGATGGTACTTTTTAAGATAAAAAAAAATATCTGAAGGATGATAGAATATTGATTGATTGCTAATACAGCAACAATCCCCCTGTTGTAGGAAGGGCTTCTTGGCATTTTATTTAAAAACCATTCCCGTAACACAAATTGCTTCGTACAGTTCCTGTTTCATAAGGATTGACAGCTAAAGGTTTGGCTGGTTATTTTAGACCAATCCGTCAAATTCAGCCGCCTTAACAATCTCTCTGTACTACACACACACCACACATTCAAAGCACATTACCGCACCACAAAAGAATATTGGGTATTGTAGTTTATCCCTTTCCAAACTGTTCATGTTGGTGACACACTTTTTAGACATGCATCATTTCGCAACAAGGTAATTCAGTTTTAGTGGCAAACCAGAGGTTAAACTAATCCCTTTCCAGCCCCGGGAGGAGTGTGGGGCGGGGAGCGTTCGTGCGACATACCTACTACACACTGCAGCCGACAAACTAACGTGTCGCAACACAGAGTTTGGAAAGCTGTGACCAAGGTTCGAATCCCCACTCAGCCATGGCATGACCTTGGCCTTACCTACCTCACAGGGCTGTTGTGAGGATTAAATGAGGAGGAAAAGAACAATGTATGCCACCATGTATGCTCCTTAAAGAAAAAAGTGAAATCAAAATGCAGAAAACAAACAAACCAAACAATTCCTAGCACCCTCAACGAATACGCTTCTCAGGGTTCTTTGTGGAAAGTCATCACTGTTTAAAGTTGGTGGTGCAAAAGTCATCAGTACCTCCATCTGCCACCATTTTGTGACTGGCTCTGCCCACCCCCCATTTTGTGACTGGTGGGCCACAGCCATTTTCAGCCATTTCAACTCCTGGACTGCAGATATTACTGGACCAGACCCTCCTAGTGTCCTTAATTTCCAGGGACAGCCCCAGATTTACAGAAGCCGTCCTGGTTTCTGATTTCATTCCAGAATGTCCTGCTTTTCCTTAGGATGTCCCTATTTTCATTTCAGAGAAATGTTGGAGGGTATGGAGTTATGCGATCCCTGAGCCAACTAACTATACAACTTTTTAAAAGACATCTGAAGGCAGCCCTGTATATGGAAGTTTTTAAAAAAATGTTTAATGTTTTATTATTATTTTTATATATGTTGAAAGCTGCCCAGAGTGGATGGGGCAACCCAGTCAGATGGGTGGGGGCATAAATAAAATATTGCTGCTACTATGATTATGATTATGGTCTCTATTTTCATAAGAGAAATGTTGCATTGTATGGTTCTGGCAGGGGATAAGGCAGGTCTCCACGCTCCTTTCTCTTCCTTTGGCCTCCCCTGAGATTTCAAGGAAATGGCAAGGGCTATAGTTAGCAGCACTACGCAGAATTGTGAAAATGAATAAAATTGGCAAACCTGAGTAGTGGTGGTTGGTTTCCTGCCACACTCTGCATGTGCTCATAGGTAGTTTTGTTTTTGTCCTTGCTCTCTGCATCCTGAATGCACCCAGGCATTCAAACTGTTTCCAGCCGTGGGTCAGCCGTATTTCTCAGGCTGTGTCAATGCTATACATTTAAATCACTTTTCTTTCCCTCAAATAATTTTGGGCACTGTAGTAGTTCACCCATCACAGAGTTACAACTCCCAGCAACCCTTAAGAAACTGCAGTGCCCAGAATTCTTTGAGGGGAAATGATGTGCTTCAAAGGTATAATATGTGCACAGCTGACTTCTTGTCAGATTAGAGCAGAGCTTTCCAGACATTTCATGTTGGTGACACGCTTTTTAGACATGCATCATTTTGCAACGCAGTAATTCAGTTTTATTAGCAAACCGGAGGTTAAACTAACCCCTTATAAGAGATACAGACACAGCACACCTACACACCGCAGCTGACACAAGAATGACACACAGTTCAGAAAGCTCTGGATTAGAGTTTGTGGAAGAATTAAAACAAGCTGCTCGTGCTTTTCCTTCCCTGCCGCCCTCTGAGGCTAATAAGCCATCAGCCCCAGCCTGGAAGCTTGCAGCATCTTACCAGGCTCAGGTCCTTCCTCAGCTGCAATCTTTCCTGGCTGATTGCTGGTAGGGCTACTCATGAGTAAGCAGCTGCCAACTTCCGGCCCTCAGGGCTTCCTGTTTTTGGATCTCTATCCCTTCCCCACAGGCTCATGTAACACACAAAGATAATACCCTAAATCTGATCAATTTTAAAGGTAGATAATGTTGATTGGAGCTGATGAAAGAGAATGGAAGTGAGCGACTGAGGATTGGCTCCGAGGGTCACCCTGGAGAAGGCATGCTGGAAGAGCACTAGGGAGGAGTTGTTCTGTACATCCCAAGACTAAACATTCAGCACACTGAAAACACAAGGGGCTTTGGTTTCAAGGGAACAGTGTGCAAGCCCTGCTACGTGCAATGGAACTTCGCAGGAAACACACCTTAAGTCACTCCGAAAGAAGGTATTGGAGCACTTCTAATCATCTGCCCACCACCATGAACAGAAAATAGAAGATCTAGCTGAAAGTCAACACATGGGGATCTGCACTGATCATTGCTGCATTGCATTCCTCATTACTATTATCTTATATAACAGTATTCAAACCTTAGAAGCCAGTAGTGATGTATGCAAGTGAGAGCTGGACCATAAAGAAGGCTGATCGCCAAAGAATTGATGCTTTTGAATTATGGTGCTGGAGGAAACTCTTGAGAGTCCCATGGACGGCAAGATCAAACCTATCCATTCTGAAGGAAATCAGCCCTGAGTGCTCACTGGAAGGACAGATCCTGAAGCTGAAACTCCAATATTTGACCACCTCATGAGAAGAGAAGACTCCCTGGAAAAGACCCTGATGTTGGGAAAGATGGAGGGCCAGGGGCGCCGACTTATAAAAAATATTGGGGGGGCCCATACCGACTTATAAAAAATATTGGGGGGGCCCAAGACCTCCAAACCGCTGCTGCTGGGGGAACGAAAGGGGCGAGCCCCGGGCTGCCCCGACCTTAAGTGAACCTGTGAGGGCCCGCCCTTTGCGGCAGCCGATTGGCTGCCGCCGTGGGCGGTGAATATTAATGAGCTAGGGGGAATCCCCGCTTCTCGCGGGGCTGGCGTCAGCCCCGCGAGATTGTTGATGGGTCGAGAGCCCGCAACCCCACCCCCTCTCTAGATCGGGAGTGGCTTTGTTTTAACTCATTACTGAATGTATTTTAAAAGGTAACTATCGTCAAACAAGGAAAATAAAAAATACCAACATAATTTTGTGATTTTACAAAGCATAATATAACTAATAATTTTATTAAATTATTGGGGGGGCGGAGCCCCCCCAAACAAATTTTTGAGGGGGCTCGGGCCCCCTCAGGCCCCATGGAGTCGGCGCCTATGTGGAGGGCACAAGGAGAAGGGGACGACCGAGGACGAGATGGTTGGACAGTGTTCTCGAAGCTACCAGCATGAGTTTGACCAAACTGCGGGAGGCAGTGGAAGACAGGAGTGCCTGGCATGCTCTGGTCCATGGGGTCATGAAGAGTCGGACACGACTAAATGACTAAACAACAACA